>NC_035108.1:153737354-154386104 GCF_002204515.2 Aedes aegypti
ACTGGAATACCAGGTTTAACCTGGAGCTCGAGCATTCACACTGGAATACCAGGATCCACATATAATTCATTGGATCTCAATGAAACCGTGCGAATCACATTAAAATCCCAGGATCCACATCGAAATCCTATGAACCACGCTACAATCCCTGGATCTATACAGGAATCCCAGTATCATAACTGGAAATCCAAGACCCACACGGAAATCCCAGGATCAATACTGAAATACCAGAATCCAGGCTGGATATCAGGATCCACACTGTAATCCCAAAATCCACATCGAAATCCCATCGTGTAGATTCGTGGACCCCAGTTTCCACACTGGAATAGCAGGATACACACTGGAATCCCAATATCAACGCTATCACTCTACGACAAACAGCACAATCCCAGGACCAACTCTGAAATCCTACATTCTACACAATCCCACTGGTACTTTATCCAATCCATACTAGATTCCCATGATCCACACGGAAATATTAAGATTCACACTGCAACACTGGAGTTCGTGCGACAGATTCACGAACGACACTGGAGTTCCAGGACCCCATTAGAATCCTAGGATCCATATTGAAGTCCTAAATTCTGCACTGAAATTCAGAGATCCACATCCCAGGAATCATCCTGCAATCATATGATCTGCACTACAACCTCAAGATCCATACTGGACTCGGAGGATCTACACTTTAATACCAGGATCCACACTTAAATGCTTTGATTAACATTACAATCATAGGATCCACACTAGAATCCCAGAATTGACAATGAAATTCTGCGATCCACTCTTTAATTCCAGGATCCTCACTGAAATCCTACGGTCCACACTGGAATCAATTGATCAACACTGGAATCCCATGATCCATCGTGCAATATCAAGATCTATTTTGAAATCTCAGAATTCACACTGTAAACCGGAATGCATGAACATCTAATTTGGAAACCACGCCTATTGTAACATAAGATGAGCGTAATGATGTCGACAAGAGCTTCAGAAAATTTCAAATAATACAGAGTCAATGGCGGCGTCGGCTACGTTCTTGCGATCATCGAGAAAGGGAAAGAATGTTAGTGTGACATCCATTGTTGCTAAAGACCGAGTATTAATGATAGGCAAAACCGATGTGGGGTATTTAGAGGTGTGATCGTAGCTTCAAATTAGTATTTGTGATAACTTCAGTTTTGAAGTGGTAGTTGTGCAATGTCAACTTCGGTGAGCCAAAAGTTCACGACGTTGCCGAAGATGATGTCATGTTTGGGAAGCTGTAAACAAAATTTTTAGCAGGTTTGTCGTCACCATAGCTGATCGTTTTGTTTGCATCTTTTACGTGGCTAAAACAAGCAAACATATACTAAAATCCGGACCTGTACTATAGGACATTGGGGCAAAACAGCTCATTACAATGAACGGATCCGAATCACTCATAATAGTGAACCGGATCTTTTGAATGGTTCAGTGGCTCAGCGGCTCGCAAGGGAAGAGTGTGAGCGAACTGAACCAAACGTACGGAAAGAAAGAGCGCTTCACTCCCTGTTGCGCGACATGCGTCGTACCTTAACCTTTCATATTTTCGCTTTCTCATTCTTCATTCACTCTTCCCCATACGCTTACGATATAGGTACTCGGCCAATTTCTCCCAAAGTACCTAAAAACACAGGTACCAGATTCCCGCAAATGTCCATGTATTACAAAGAAAAGAAAAAAAGCAAAAAATTGTAATGAAATTTGCTTCGAATCGTATGAGAGTACCACTTCTTCAGTTAATTTTCGAGAAATTCGAACTTTAAACATGTGGTTTAACATAGTTATAGTACAATCATATTATTTTTTATGACATCCACACCATAAAACAGAATAAAACCAAGTTTGAAATAAATTTCATGTTAGCTGGTCTTTGCTTCAAACCAGCTCCAAACACAAGATTATCAATTTTTGTAAGTAAAAAATAGTTGAACTGAAAAATATTTGCTGAAATTTCGGACTACAGAATGAAAATAAAAAAAAGTCATTATTAACACGGATATATTGGTGAGCCGCTTTTCGGGAATCCAGTACGTGGTTATTAAGGTACGTTGGATTTCCCCTACCCTAACCAAAAGTGCTTTGCCATCAAGTAGGCACTTTTTCTCTCTCACATCTGTCTGTATGCAAGTGAGCGGGGCAAATTAGTTGTTTGATTGCGTACCGTTTTGACTCATATTCTGAACACTTAAGGCCAACAGTGACTTCAAATGCATCCAATTGGCATAAATTGGCTGATATTGGTGTAAATTTTAATATCTTCGCAAAGGCTAACTTTTAGTTGTTGGGTGTACTGATAATAATGTTGATTCAATTATTTTTAGTATTGTTTTTACGTAAAACTATGGAACAACATTTTGATTCATATGCCGAACACTGTGTTCGTTCTGTCTCATATTCCGAACACCTTGATTCAACTTCCGAACAGGACGAATAAATCGTATTCAAATGAATAATTTCGCAAATGAGTTGTTTCGAGCTTGTTCTACTGGTCTCGAACTAGAGAATCATCACTAGTCCCGCGGTATATATTAAATTGGAGACGTTGAAACTGAATTGCAATTGACTGCCATTTGCTTGTTAATTGCTGACATATTTCAGCGAAACATTTCAACCAAATCGCCATACAAAAACTGAGTGTTCGGAATTTGAGACAAAACGGTATGCTGAGAGTGCGTAGCTGCAGCAAACTGTATTTGCATGTGTGCCGTGGCGCGCAAAGCAAGATATGTGTCAAGCGTTTCAATAAAACCGAGAAACTAACGAAAGAGAATAGGGGAAAAGAATTAGTTCGTTATTTTTTGAGTGATACGTGCTAATCAAATGAACCGATTCTCGTCAGAACAAAGCCACGGATCACTCGTTCTTTCGAGTGATCTGGATCTTTTGAACAGCTCCGATTCTATTTGCCCATCTCTACCGAGTACACCACTGCCTCTTCATGGTTGTCACGGAAAGTTTGTGTTAGTGGGAAGGATTCAGAAGCTACATAATCTGGATTCACCATAGTAAGTGATGCGATTCATGTAACCTCAATTGGAAGAGTTATCTGTCGGCATGGATGAAGACTAAATATAAAATATGTCGACTCCTATGATGACGAACCATTCAAAGATTCAAAGGCATGTTTGTGATATCCACTATTGAGACCGAGTACACCTCCGCATCTCTACGACCATCACAGGAAGAAGCTTTTTTTAGTATGAAGGATTCACAATTTATATCATACAGTTTTAATAGATAGCACTTATCAGTATTTAATGAAAACATGGAAGTTTTTTTTTAATAAATACAAAACACACGTTATATAACATATATAAATTTCTTGAAATACAAGCATGAAACGAGCTCACCAATTGTTAATCCATCGTTGATAGGGCAGTTGCCAATCACTTTCATTTTCGCCCAGTAAAACGCGAAAACCGAAAAAAAAATCACTCCGGCTGTGAACACAAAGGAACAGCTTGCTTGGGTTTCCGAAGCACACTCAATGTCTGTGGCAAAGTTTTTCCTTACAAAATTTACCATCTTTTCAAAGGTTAAGAATTACATTAACGTTAATTTTGATACCCACTGTTGATAAATCAAAATGAAAATATACTCAAAAAAATAACTGTTTTCAAAAATAAAAAATAAAATACAGTGTGCAATATTTTTGGGTGAAATATACAACGAATGTTCAGATATTTTTCAGATAAAGGTAAGTTTACCTAGCTCGATTTTTTGTATGTTGATATCGAGTTAGATAATCATAGTAAAAGTTGATGATTACCTCGATGGTCACTTGGTTCACATTTACAATGATATACAACTCGATGGTCTCTTGAATATTGACTTCTGGAGAGTTGACTGTATTTTGGACACCAAAAGATTAAAGGAAACATAAAATATTTCACGAAAATTTGACGGACAAGGATTTGTTTCGATATAAGTCACAAACATGTGTCTTTTTTCAAAAATCTCAACGGGGCGACCTCTAATCGTCATTACTTCGAGTATTTTTCCACACCAAAGTTTGATTGTAACATCATAAGATTCTAAGGTTGAACTCACAAGTTTTCCGACAAAAAGAAATTTTGCGACACCCTAATGTGTACAAATAATTCCAGCCAAGACTAACACACAATAAACCGTCGCCGTGGCGAATTTTTGGACGGGAATGCTCTGTTCTCAGCCGTGGTGTACCAAAACTGAACGGGTAAGGTGTCGGGTCCAAATTTCATCTATTGGTAATAGAGTATTTGGTTTAAAAATCTTACATGCAGCTGAACATTTTCTTGAAAATAATTTGGCCTTGATGACATGGACACGCTCACCGATAATAGTTCTCTTAGGAAATGATGAAAATTTACAAATTTCTATTGCATTTGAAATTAAACTCATTGAAATTTAAGAGCCATAGTTGAATGAAACATTTTTCTTTTTGACCATAATCAGCGCCCAGCCTTATGACTAAATTTCTCCATCCTGTTCTTTGGTCTGCCATTTTTGGCAATGAGATTGCTCTTCTTCTCTCCAAAGGACCATATTTTGCCAGTTCCTTCGGGCTCCGTCCATTTGTTACAGCTTCATGCCGACCACGCCATTAGAACAGCCCTCATTTCTGAACTAAAAAGCCTTCTAGCGTTGAAAATGTTTGCCTTTGCTTTTCTTAGCATTTCTGTAGTAGAGAAACACATCAACATAACACAAACGATACATTTTCTTTGCATTCTCAACACTGAAGAACTTTAGATCAGAATTTAAGCGAGGCTAGCGGATAGTTAAGGGATACATAAAGCAATCCGGAAGGAAGAATCCATGCTTCACCGAATAAAGTGCGATACACATAGCATATATTAAGCGCCGGAAGCTCGATGGAGCGCTAGGAAGGTGAAGCTTTCAACTTCATACATCAAAGATGAGCAAGTGCACTTGCACACCCCCTTTCTGCTGAATCTCAGTCTGCTTGGAGATTCCCAGTGGAATATTTTCACTGTTTGGAGAAACACGATCAATGTGCTGCCACTTTTTCGATTAACAAGAAAAGACGATGAAGTCAGCGAAAGGAGAACACCTGCAAGCGGAATCGACAACTGAAATCCGATTACCAAACAAACAATCCCGGGGGCGTCCCAATTCTGATTGCCTCTCACCGAATCGATACAGATGTGGCATGTTTGCGAAGGTTGAGATTTATGAAGAAACATTCAATTAAGATTGTTCCCCCCTTTTCGGAAATGGATTACAGTCAGGACTCCAACAACACGTTAACACACATTTCACATCCATCCTAATGCATCGATTTTCTTGAACCCAATATAAGAAGTGACGATTAAGACAGCTAATGGATTGATTATCATCAAATATGTGGTCAATAGCGTGTTGTAGAAGATCAAACTGTAGAAATGCACCTACGAAAGGGTATTCATAGAACACCTAAAAAGATGTAGAGAATGCAATTCCAAAACCCTACCAGCGGCTGTAATCATTTGATGCAATTGTTGACTTGAAAGACGAGGTTCGATTAGTGTCACGATTAACGAGGAAACTTTCGTGGTGGTACATGAGTTCGTTGCTGACGGCTGACGGCAACGTTCGCCAAAATTACAAAGTGGCATATTTTCCGTAAATTTAAAGATAAAAAGTAGTGTGCAACCTGAATCTAATATGTAGTTTAACTTAGTGCTAGTTCATACAAAATAGGCTTAAAATCTATAGTACGGAAAAAAAAACCCTAATCGTCTGCCAGGTCCTAGAAGGTGTTGAACAATTGCAAATCCTAACTAGCTTATATATTAAGCCCAAGTCATCGTGATCGGTCTGTGGGATACTAAAAATTATTTTAGCTTACCCACACATAAAACGAATTGCTCAAAAGAGTTTGGAAAACTTCCCCCTACAACAGTTTGAATAAATTTATAACTATCTTATTCAAATATCGAACGTGTAACTTAACCGAATAAAATACTTATTACCGTTTTATAGACAGAATTTATATGAATAAATAGTGATTAGCAAAACATGTATAATAACCAAACAACATGCCTCCATTATGACAGAATATCATTTATTAACGTATGAAAATTGATACTGGTCAGCTGAAAGGCGCTCATGTTCAGCCTTCCGAGCATCGCACCTCTCGTGTGATTCCATGTTCCATAATAATATAATAATAAACATATAAGCGACACTTCTAACCAACTCAACCGCATCTGCATGTGCAGCAGCAGCAGCTTCATACGAGTTCCATTCTCGGGCGAAGTGGATTTCGCCGGCTGTCGGTGTTAATTATCCTGCCACAATTCATAAATATTCAAATGTTCGTTCAGTTAGCCAGTGCAGTGGTTTACATAACAGGGACGATCCTGCTGACATGTGAATTGCGGGTCCTTCTAATGGAAGCTTTGTATGGTGAGTAGTATGGTTCGACAATTTAAAGTTAGTTCTTTATGCTATACAGCCAACTCTCCATAACTCAATATTGAAGGAAGTTAGGGAGGTATCGAGTTAAAGAACACAATTCCAGTGCAAATGCGATCCAAGGGACCATCGAGGTAGCCATGAAAACCAGCGTTTGCTATGGTTTTCCAACTCGAGATGCGAAATTTTAAGTAAGGTAGAATTAACTGAATATGTATTCTGTATTACGAATTTTCTTATGGTTGGACAGATAACTTTGAATTATTCAAACAGTTTTTTCTGGAAACCTTCTCAAGCAGATTCATTTTTGATAATTAAAGTAAGTGCACTGATTCGATGCAATTGCGCGCTTTTATTTGCACTTTCATTCTCATGAAGACCAACTACGCTGTTCGGTGGTATTGCTGTGTGCGTTTGAAATGCAAATATCAAATGCGGGAACACCAAACGCGGTAAAATTTTCCACAAACAACCCGATGTCAAAGATAACTTTTCTTTGCTAGGTTGGCGCTGGTATAAGTAATTGTTGCTAGGTGTCCTTTGATTGTTTTGTCTTACCGCATTTGAAGCTCATTTGGTTGAAATTTGCACCTCAAATGCAAACAGCAATAAAAGATATTCACGAGAAATAGTTGCTTTCTTCGAAATACGCTGAAATAAGTAAAAAAGTTGTCCATCTGCAAGACATTGAAAGAACCTACTTTAGTAATAACATTATCCTTGAGCATTATTTAGAGCGCAATACACATAAGTAACTTCAACAGCCTAATAAACATTTCTTCTGATTTTAAAAGTGTTTATGACTTTAAGAATTTTCCAAATAAAATTATTAGTTCAAATGTTAACTATATTTTAAAGTCGTATTAAAAGTACACAATTACATATAGGTGATTTTAGTTTATAATCTTGGTACGTTTCATTCTCTTCCAGTTGATTCGTAATAGGATTTCAGGGAAATTGTTTCAGAGCAAATACGTAATGTAAATACGTAATACGAATATTCGTAACATGTCCGCATTAAAGGGCGATTCAAATATGACGTCCATCGTTTTTTAAGATTTCTAGACCACCCCTCCCCCCTCTGTCACGCTTTTTCCAATACCTAATACATGCAGTATCACACTTTCATAGACAACAGACCACACCCCCCCCCCTCCCCCTAATAATGGACGTCATATTTGGATGATCCCTAACCTAGTCAATCATGGATGAACCTTGCCATTTACTATTAAATCATGCAGTTTGAAGTGTCACATGAATATTTTTTTATGAGAATGTCCACCTCCATTAGGGCTTCCAGAACATAACATGAAAGAGACCTTGCTCTTTTCAGAAACTTGGTCTCTATTTCTAAAGTTTCTAAAAAGTCTGAAAGGTCTCTAGAACCTTTTTTAATCAAAAGGATCTCTAAAGTCGCTTTTTCTAGTAGTTCTTCATCAGGTTCGCGTAGTAACCGCACTATCGTTATCGATCTTCACTGTATATGCTCACGTTTGCATAAGAAAAAGAAATAAAATTATCATTTACCAAAACCTAAGACAAGAGGTGCCAGGTTAAGGTACAAAATCTAAACCAATTGCCTGCTAAAAAAAGAGCAATTCTCGTTGGTCATTTTGGCAAAGGCCTACTTTCACATCATTGAGTTGGATTGCAACAGGGCACTTTGTGGCTAGCCCGGCCGTGTTTCTAGGTCGTAAATTAGAATGTTTATCAAAAAAAAATTCTCCGCGAGTATTCGCGCATTGTACTTTGTACAACACCCTTGGTTTTGCGAATATGCTACTGAACTGCTACTGAACTACTTTGCCTTAGACATTATCTTTCTAGGTGGTCAGGCTCCTGAGATATCTGCAAAACAAAAGTTTCAAGCTCACTAGCGCCGCCGAGTGGAAAAATTTAGAATCATCTAGCTCAAACAATGATAGTCCTTAACTAACTGAACAACTTTGCCGAAGACGCCATCCTTCTGAATGGTCAGGATCCTGAAATATCTGTAAAACAAAAGTAAAACGTCCATTCCTACTAGTGCCACCTAGCGGTCAAATTCCGAATTAAATGAAGTACCATCAGATAGCACTTCACCTCCAGAAAAACTTTACCGAAGACCCCAAGTTTCTAAGTTATCTGTATTTTGAGATATACCGATTTCAAACTGTGGTTTACTCGAACCGTATATAGTGCGTTCATTATTATGTAAATATACATGTTGGGATCCCGTGTGAACAACTCCAATCGAACATCTCTCAGGATTATAATACGCGAAAACACATTTTCTAACTCCGATAGATTTATTTCAACGATCAGATCATCGCATTCGATCTGTCGTACCGCTCAACTAAAACTAAAATCCAATCCATTGTGTATTGTACAATTCAATTTGTAATAGGGTTTTCTAGCAATATTGCTCACTTAAATTTAAATCCCAACATACATTTCTCGCAAAACTTGTGATCTCGCCCTAAAAGCCATTGGTAACCGAGCGTGTAGCACCTTGTTTCTAAGCAAATGAAGAGCTCAGGATGGAAACAATCACTATTGGGAGATAGAGGAGGATCTTCTCTTCATCGTAGCATTGTTGAATAACGTGTAAATCTATTCGTTTGCTCGGTAACAACAGGCTACACACTCGGCTACCAATGGCTTTTAGGGCGAAATCACAGGTTATGCTAGATTTGTTGATTTTACCGCATTTTAAAGGGTTTATATACATTTGTTTATTTTATCGCATTATAAAGGGCCATACTGTAAATAAAAATGGTCGAGTATTGTTCTTACGAATATTCTTGAGTAATACATTTTGGTTTGGTGTCGATAGATATCTTCGTTGCAAAATGATAGCATATAGATCACAGCTGTTGTACAAAGTTTTTGAAACTTGTACTACATTACAATCCTTATGCAGTGGTCCTTAAAGAAAACTTTCTAAATTTTTACTGACGAAACTGAAAAAAACCTTTTGGGTTTGTAGAACAAAGATCCTAGAATTTCTAAAAGAATCGATGATTTTTATCATGGAACAGATATTTAGGAAATTTATGGGATATTCTTAAAAAAAATTTCAATGATCTCAAAACAAAGTCACAAAAAGTTTCGGAAAAAATATGGACAAACCTGTATAAATCCTTACAGGAAGATTTAAACGAATTTCTAGAGTGGCTGGAAACTCTGGAGGAAGTTGTTATATGACTTAACTCAGGTAACTTCCACGACAAATAACAAGACAAATTCCTTGAAAATCCCTATGTATGAATCCTTAAACATTGGAGACCCTTTCATATAAATATTTAGAGGAGTTCTTTCAAACGGATGAATTTTTCTAAAGCATTGCGTGTATTTTTGATCAATTTTACACGGTAAAGCATAAATGATAATTTTCAAATGCTTTCAGAAGATGAAAGAACTTTTTACAAGAATACTTGAAAACAATGAAACATCTTTACGAAATAGAATAAAATCTGAAGTAATGCCTGAAATGAAGTGTCTGTATAGAAATTCAATTGGAACAACTTCTGGCTATCCCTACAAATGTTCTTGTAAGAACCCTGGAAAATTTTAACGAAAAATGTATTAAAATTATACTTACAACGATTCTTGAAAGAATCCCTAGATGTTTTTTTATAATTTAAAACAGCCAAAGACATCTATTCAGAAGTTGATGAGACACATTGGAACAAGGTTTATTGAAGAATGAGAAACCGTTTCAATGTGTAATACACACTACCCGTCATAAATACGGGCTCACTAAAATAAGTATTGCAACACGCTGTTGAATATTGAATCACCCCCAAAAAAGTTTAGCATCACCTCAAACTAGGTAAATTTTAGGGTTTTTGGCGACAGGTAGCGCTAGTAACATGTAAAATTGAGCATTCTAAACTAGTACTCTCTAATGATCCACAGTAGATAGAAAGCTCGAGTCTTCGGGAAATGTTCAGAGTGTCATGGACATTCGGAATGCAGACCTTTCATTTAAAAAAAATCGGTTGGTGCCACTAGTAAGCAAATAAAATTAAGGCTTGAAATCCTTAATCAGAGTTATATCTTCTGATCCAGATAAGATGGAAAATTGGAGTCTTAAATATCCAATGATTTAAACCCGTTTCACTAGGAAATGAAGAGTACCAGGACTGAATCACTGAAATATGAAGTGAATCAGACCTGAAACAATTGAATATGATGTCATACCTGCATTCTTTTGAATATGAGGTAAATCTGATGTGATTTGTTAAAACTTAAGTAGACCAATCCAGGATCTCTTGAAAATAAAGTGAATCCACATTAAATTATTTGAACATGAAGTGAATCAGACCTGAATCATTATAAAATGAAGTGAATAAGTCCTGTTGGCGCTGTTCACCGTGGCCAACTCCGGTCGGGATTGGGTGTAAATCGTGGGTCGGATTTCGGAATGAAAAGAAAACACCACACTTTTCAATCACTACTCACTACTTTTTATTCTACTGTGCACTTACACTACTTACACTTCACTTTTACTTACTCGATTATACGCGCGCTATGGTAAAAACAAGACTGATCGTACGGGCGAGATAGTCGCGTATTTATGCTAGCGCGTACGCGTTCTAGAAAGTTCGCGCTCCAGCCGGACACGTGTTTCAGATGCGCGTGGAACATTCGCGACGCGCTAGCACTCATCGTCTCGCTACTGATGTGGTGAGTGCCTCGATGACGAGGACAATGATGGCGGGAATCTCTCACAGGTACTCACAGGTGGAACTCAATCTAACTTATGTAACTCACACTCTCAGTGACGTAGCTAGGCTGGGACACGCAGGGGGCTGTATTCGGTGTGTTTCATTACATTTTGATTGAGTTTGCGAACGGATCTTCGATTGCGCTTTTTCCGCACGTTCTTTACGGAACAAGTGCTAGACTGTTAAACACAACATGAATAATATAAACTCGAAATGAATCAGACCTGAATTACTTGAATATGAAGTTATTCAGATCTGAATCATATGAATGGGAAGTAATTTAGACCTTTAAAGTGAATCAGACCTGATGTACTTGAATACGCAATAAATCCGACACGAATCACTTGGATGTGGAGCAAATCTAACATGAATCACTTGACTATGAAGTGAATCAGTCCTGAATCACTTGTATATGAAGTGAATCTGACCAAAACTACTTAAATATGAAGTATGACAGGCCTAAAATATTTGAATATGGCAAATCAGTCTTGATTATGAAGAGATTTCAAAAAGAAGAATTTTAAAAAATAAACAAATTAACTTAATTTCTTGAAAATGAAGCAAACCAAACCTGAATCACATGAGAATGAAGTAAAGTGTCCATTTCCCGGCCATTTTGCTCGTCCTGGGATTCGGGACAAAAATCTATGCTTGTCCCGAGAAATCCCGGGATCCCGGAATTTATCTAATTTTCAATAAAACTATCATTTCAGTTGGAATGCAAGTACAAGTTTAACAATACAATTTTTTTCAAACAAATAAACAGATAATGTAACTTTTCAAAAATGTATGTTAATTATAACAAATCACATTTCAGATAAGACTTTCTTATTCTGATGGAGTAACCTAACAAAAATCAAAACTTAGCTTGTCTTAATTACGGGTTTGCTATGGATTTTTTCAAATTCTCTATAACACTTATGAATAGAAATAAGATAAAAACTTATTATTAAGTCATAATTTTAAATCAATTTGCTTCAAAAATTCAAAAGTCATAAATAAGATCATTGAAGGTATTGTAGATCATGCTAAAAGTTAATTACTAAAAATTAATGTCTGAAATTTTTTTCAAAATTGAGTTCATATCAGTTTTCATTAGGTATATCTTCTAATGATCTTTTAGATGCACCAACGAGAAATCACGTTTTGTTCAGTAAAATTAGGAAAAAAAACCAAGTCGAATTATCCCATAATGAAAAGTAAACGCATGTCAGTCCCACTGCAGATTTTCGCATCGAGTAACACAAAAATTTATCGTTATTTGGTAATCTTTATATTTTTCTTGGAAAGGTAACAAAGTGAAAAGCAAATTATGAAAGTTTTATTGAGATCGAAACATGTTCCAATCTCCTGGAATCTTTTGAATATTTGTATAGAAAACGAGATTGAAAACTTCTCAGCTAATTTTCTCAATGCCTACCTTTCTGAATTGCGATTTGCGGTAATTTAGGTGTACTTTTAAATTTGTTATCTCAGCATAGGCGTATAAAAAACGGCTATTGTTGAAAAGAAAAGCATTAAAACTTTGCAACTAGACAAATAAAAATATGTGTTTCATACTTGGTAAATTTATATTTTCATTCTGCTTTTCTACTTTATCAAATAAAGTTGATAGTGAGGAAAAATGTCATTGTTTTTCTTTGAACTTTAGTGGTTTTCATCAAATTCAACGTACATTTCGGGAATCCCGGGATTCTCGGGATTCCCGGGATGTCAGAAACAAAATCCTGGGAAACGGGAAATCCCGAAATTTGTCAAATCCCGGGATGGACACTCTAGAATGAAGTAACTCAGTCCTGATTTCCTTAAATATGAAGCAAATCAGACCAGAATAACTAAAATATAAATTAAATCAAACTTTAAACTCTTAAATATAAAGTAAATCACACATGTATGGCTCATAAATGAATGAATCAGGCCTGAATCAAAGATGGAGTGAATCAGCCCTGAATCTCTAGGAAATGCAGTCAATCGTACCTGAAGCACATGAATATAAAGTGAATTAGACATGATTCACTTGAAAATGAAGTGAAGCCTCAAGCCATGAACCGCTTGAGCATGGTGTGAAGCATACCTGATCAAATAGAAAACGCAGCAAAACTAAACTAAATGACCTAAATATCAGGTGAATCAGACCTGAAGTATTTGAATATCAAGAGAATCAGATCTTCTTCTTCCTTTTCTTTTTCTTCTTCTTCTTGGCATTAACGTTCTCACTG
Source organism: Aedes aegypti (assembly GCF_002204515.2). NCBI lineage: Eukaryota > Metazoa > Arthropoda > Insecta > Diptera > Culicidae > Aedes > Aedes aegypti. The sequence goes on from NC_035108.1 coordinate 153,750,706, forward strand.
GGAGAGAGCCTGCTTCTCAGCTTAGTGTTCTTATGAGTACTTTCATAGTTATTAACTGAGAGCTTTCTTTGCCAAAATTTCCATTTTCGCATTCGTATATCGTGTGGCAGGTAAAATTGGTTGGGTGACAAAACGTCGAAGAACAAAACGTCGAAGAACAAAATGTCGAATGCCAAAACGTTGAAAGGACAAAACGTCGAAAGGACAAAACGTCGAAAGGACAAAACGTCGAATCCGAAAACGTCCAATGCCAAAACGTCGATAGAATAATACGTTGAGGAGTCAAAACGTCAGAAACAAAAGAGAACGCGAATGTTTGAAAAAACGTTTACCTATTCGAATAATAAAGAATAGGAAAATAAATCGATAATAAGAAGCATCAAATTCCAATACTAAATAATGTTTTATTAGATAATACTGTAAAAAATACATTCTTCTCCAATTTTATCATCGTGATGAATTAACTGGGCCACCAGTTTTTTTCAACTGGGCTTGGAAGAGATAATGGCAAAAAACAAATTTAAAATAGCTAAAACGTGCAGGAATTATAACGAAGTATCTCATCAAAATGCTGATTTTTAAATAAAACTATTAATTAACTTTAGTTGGCATTTTGGATATTATGAACATATCAATTGATGCTAGTATTTAATTTGGGTTAAAAAAACTAAACTTTTGAAGTTATCTACAAAACATCAATGTATAGAAGTCAATTCAGCAGGACATATTGGAAAACTTGCTTAATATTCTGATGATGAATAATCTGTTCACGTAAAGCAAATCAATGAATTAATTCAATTGTACTTATTCGACAGAAGAATGAGTAAATTTTAAAAGAATAAAGTATTCACTAATTGTAAAAAAAGGTTGTAAATTTGATAAAATTGCTTTCTTATCATTTCTGTAATTGAGTTTTAGGCATAATACTTTTCCTTTTTGAATATATTTTCACTATCACACGCAACCAGTGGCATTTCCCTGTCTACGGCTATTTGTTTAACGAATAGAAATTCTTTAATTAAAGACCAAATTTGCGTGCAATGAATAGCGTTGTTTGAGTGGATGATTCAAATCTTTTCCTGTTTGCGTTATAATCTTCATTTGTTCAATTCGATTTATTTTTGAATTCATAGAACAAATAAGAAATGAGCTGACAAGTCGCATCTATAATCATCACCTTCATTACATCTGATGGAGCACGGTGTACTATATTAAGAAGGTGATATATTCCGAAAACTGACAGCTACTTGACGACGTCATTTCTATCCACCTCGAACAAATTTTCAAGAAAAATGATCTAGTGGTCCGGAAGGTATATGGTACGATAGGAATGACGTCACATGTTTACTATCAAAATTGATATTTGCATCAGTGAAGAGCCTGCCTTGTTAATTTTTATGCCGTGCTGATGGAGTTAATAATATACAACAAGCGTCAACTTAAATTTGCTTCTCTCAGAGCTTCATTGCTTCTTTGATCGTCTGGGACTCATGTAAGATAGTCATTTTACTGAAAATTTTCTCCCTGCATACTTCGATGGAAATAGATTGTTTTTTTCTGTTTCCAACGCCATTCGTATCACAACCATTTTTTCCTTAGCAACGCTAGTTATCCACTGCTTTCGACGTTTTGTCCCTTCTACGTGTTGTCCCTTTTTGGATTCGACGTTTTGGCATTCGGCGGTTTGTCTTTCGACATTTTGTCCTCAAACCGGTACGATTATACTCTTTGCCCAAGGAAATCAAAGAAATTTCCATTACGAAAAGACACTGGACCAACCAGGAATCGAACCCAGACAACTTCAGCATGGCATTGCTTTGTAGCCGCGGACTCTAACCACTTGGCTTAGGAAGGCCCCGAAAAGAAAATATCTGTTTATGAGCCAATAAGGTTCACCGTCTTACTTGTTTTATTGCATTCAGATGTTTGACATTGTCAACCTTATAGAAAACAGATAAGGGAAACCGTGAAAAATGATCAATTTCATCCGAAATTACAGTACTTTTCCGTCAGAGAGGAGCAAGCGACCTTGAAATTTCAAATAAGAAATTCGATTGGTAGGGATCCTAATGACCAGCAATTTCAACAGAAACCTTTTTTAAGGTAGGTCCGACAATGTTTGTTTTCTTCCAAAAATGAATCCTGAATTTATGCAGGCACGCTAATGCAGTTTTTCGAACTACTCCTCTTAGAAATCCAACATATATTTATTATGTCTTGGGATTCAAGCAGTGATTTCCTCAGGGTTTGAGTTTAGCTTTTCCTTAGGTGGTACATTCTATCAAATGTAAATCTATGAGAACACAAGGCATAAGCTCATCAATTTTGTATTAACATATAATGCAAATATTCCTCCGTTAATTACTCCAAAAATTATCTAAGTATGTTTCTAAGAGTTCCACTATGATTCAAAATACTCAAAAGATTCTGTTGAAAATATCCTCTTAAAATCTTTCAGGAATTACACTCAACATTCCTCTAGGGATTGGTTCAGGGATACTGTCAATGTTCATATCAGGAATGAATTCAAAAGTATTTCGAGAATTTTTTATGAATTTCGCCAGGATTCTTTCATCAATCTTTGGAGGAATTTCATTAAGAGATTTTTAATGTAAAACATCAAACATTTTCTCCAAAAGTTATTTCAGGAACGTCTTCTAGGATTCTTTCATAATTATCATCAACATTTTCAATAATCAAGAATTCCTCTTAGATCACCCAAAATGCCTTCGAATCTTCATATAAGAGCTTTTACCATTTCCCAATTCATGCTTGGAAGGATTCCTGATTCAATATTTGGAGGATTTCTGAGAAAAAATATATAGCAGTGAAATCCCGAAGATGGAATCTTATACTTATACCAGGAGTAATCCCAAAAAGTTTCCCAGTAAGTTATTTGCTAAAGTTACCGAAACAATTCATGATGTATGATGAGAATTGTATTTAAAAAAAGAGATTTGTCAGGATTCCATAGATGAATTCTTGACGGTGTCTGTAGAGATATTTTATCTGAAATATGTGTAGATTTAATAGAAATTCTCAAAATAAATCAGCTATAAACTTCTTGAAAAATTTTAATAGCAAAAAAGAATCTCAAGATATTGCTGAGAACTCGATGAAGAAATTCAAGCTACTGCCTAGAACGATTTCTGGAATAAAGTATTTCAATGGTTCAACCCAAAGAAAAATATGTAGTGGAAAATTAAGAGGAACCCCAGAGAAGAATATGTGGAGCAATGTCAGATTCCTTTAAAAATGATTTGAAGAATTCCAGGATGAATTCATTTCAAGATAACTCAACAGAGGCATGGCAAAAAACTTTTAAGATTCATATGTTTGGCAGTTTTCTCGCAAGATCCACTGCGGACTTACCTCAAAATGATGTCTTTAAACATCTTTGACAGAAGTCTGATTTTTAGTTTAACTCCATGAATTATTCAAAAAGCTTATCAGGACGCAATTTTACATGAACAAAAATTGAACGTGAAGACCATCTTTCAAAAATGATTACAAAATGTACACCTCTGTAGCAAACCAGTTAATTTTGTATTTTTTTCTCATCGGCCAGGGAAGGGGGCAACGGCCCTCCCACACCCCCATCTGGCTACGCCCATGCTCTCTACTTATACGCAAGGCCTTCGGTGTTTTCGTTGTGTACAATACTCGGTGAGAAACTAGAAAATTGAGTGAGACGCAGACGCTTGAATCACGAGTTATATCAAGTGCATAAAGAATCGAATATTATTAGGCTTTTAAAATACGGCAGACTTCAGTGGGCTGGTCACTGAGTACAAATGTCAGAAGCAAGAATTGTGAAAACCATATTCAACTGGAGAAATATTGTTCAAGACCGACGAAGATGGTGTTCCATTCCCATTGTTTAAATATAAGGGTCCTGGGTGCAAGACGGGAATTTTGTCCTGATTAATTTGAAAATAACAAAATTTTAACAACTACCGAAAAGCTAAACATTACATATAATTTGCAATTGGATTAGATGGACAAATTGATGTGAAGATTTGCGAAAAAGTTACACGTCTTCTCAGTGAGAATCGAACTCACGACTCCCCGATCTCTAGTTGGGGCGCGTTACCACTACGCCATGAGAGGACTCATGAACGCAGAAGTTAACCTGAATTCGATTTCAGCTCAATAATCACGTGGTCCTTTTTCGCAAAGTAACCGGTCGTTTGAGAACGTCGCGACCCATTGGAAGCCCACACAATAGAAACCTCAGCCAGCGCAGTTGCTGGCTAGTGTAGTGTGCTATTCCTATACCTAAAAAACAATGCGCTCTCGGGCTAGGCATTGGATATATATATAGAAAGCGTTGTGTTTGGATGGGCATCTAATTCTTCCGAAAGAGGTGCACTTTGCGAAAAAGGACCACGTGATTATTGAGCTGAAATCGAATTCAGGTTAACTTCTGCGTTCATGAGTCTTCTCATGGCGTAGTGGTAACGCGCTCCAACTAGAAATCGGGGAGTCATGAGTTCGATTCTCACTGAGAAGACGTGTAACTTTTTCGCAAATCTTCACATCAATTTGTCCATCTAATCCAATTGCAAATTATTTATTTATTCACCGTCTTTGACTACACGTCACACAGACTGAAAACTTAATATTATGTACTTTACTTAAATTCTATCTCTTATCCTATTAACAAAAACATTTTTTGACACATTGAAATCGAACGAATCGCTGAATCTGTTGAATTCTCGTAGGCAAAAGTCAAGTGCATTAAAATGGCCAAAATTCGTCCGATGGTGTGGTATTGCTAGCATTGAGGAGTTACGAAGCTGACGGGGTGGCACGTACAAAGGGATTTGTTCAAGGAGCACAGGGCTGTCGATGTTGCCCTGAATGATGTCGAAAATGAACACACACTGCATCGAAACACGTCGTTGTGATAGAGTCTCCAAACCAATCAAGCGGATATGCATATATGTAATATGGATATGGATGTGGATTATATGTAAAGTTTAGCTTTTCGGTAGTTGTTAAACTTCCACTCGGCTGGTTGGCCGTAAACCACGATTCATAATTAAAAACAAGTAACAAAATTTTGTTAAAAAATACTCGTTTAAGCTTATGAACGAGTTTTTTTTTTTTGACGTAATTCGACTGTAAGTAAATCTTCACTTGCATGCTAGCACTCTCAGTGTTTGAGACATCTATACAAACAAACTTGTAATGACTCCCTGAAAAAAATGTAGGTCAAGTGGTGCTAAGTTGTTGATGGTCTGCAGTTTTACTCCATTCATCACGGTCCCAACATTTCACCATTTGCATTCAATTTTATCCAGAGCAAAACCAAAGAGTCGCTAGCTACCACATTACATTGGACAAGAGTTCAAGCCAGACTAACGATTCCTGGTATAGCATTTCTAACCCTTGAAGTTTCGCTTGGAGCTGTTTTCACTTCAATAGTTTTGTTTTACTCTAGGGTGACCGTTGGGAAAAATTCAATGAAGGATGACATTTTTTTGTGTATTGCATTCAAACACCCACCACGGATCAAACAACAATGGATTGCAACAGAGTTGTTACAGATGTTTTACTCAGTTAGCGCATTTTTTCTAACAAAACATGTTATGATTTTGGCTGGTTTGAAGTTAAAATAACAAAAAGAATAACACAATTTCCTCTAAACTAAACTAAATTGAAACAAACTATGTTTGTAATAAAACAAAAATTTAACTCATTTTGTTATTTTCCATAACTAGTTTATGACAAAATTTGTTATAAGCGATTGATCTCAGAAATTCTATAACAAATTGTGTTTTAATTATGCTTTAAATTGAAACAAATTTGAGTCAGCTTTTGTTATTATAACTGATTTTGTTTCAATTATGTTAAAAATTCCTCCATTTATTCAAAGCGTTCTTACAAAAATGAAAATGTTGTAACAAATATTGATACAATTGTGCTACAATTTTGTTGTAATCAACTGGTCGGGTATAGCATGTGGAATAATGTCTTTGGAACAGAAATGACTATCTAGTTTCTTGATTGAATATATTCATAGAATTCCCGTGCCATGTTGATTACTTTCTTAGGCTTTCGGTTTTAGATCACTTAGAGTAACAGATTTTACTAAATAATAAACAGAAATATTTATGTTGATAGCAGGCATTTAATAATTAACTTGAAGTATCTAGTTAATATTCAATTTTATAGTGACAAAAAAGGTAATATTGAAGAAAAAGTTGGACACCTAGTGTGCACTAGAATTGGAGAGACTTCTTCAGGATAAAATATAGTCACCCTATTTGAGTTTCACCTTAATGAGTGAAACCATTTGACATTCATCGCTATAAGAGGTTTGCTCTCTTTATACTTTCCGGTTGTGCTCAGATAAATCTGGTCAAGGTAGTAGAGAAATATATTCAAAATATATAAGATTCGTATAAATCATACTTTCTGATTTGAAGTCTTCCCGAAGAAAATATGTTAAAAGGTTTACAAAGAATTGAATTTGAAACAGCTTAAAAAACTGAAAACACAATTGGAATATGCAGTTAATAACTTCGCATAATGAAATTGAGGCGAAGAAAAGAAGAAATGGAATCGGAAAAAGAGAAGGTAGATGAAGAAGAAATAGAAGCTGAAAGATAAAGGCAGTAAAAAGTCAAGGAATACAATCAAACCCATTCAATAACAAGATCTACAACTATTGTAAGTAAGTAAAGTGTTTATGTTTTTAAAGCAACATAATTCTTGACCTTCATTCACGAATGCCTTTAATAGTTTTGCCATTCTGCCAAGTTCATTTCCCCCAAGGCAACTGTCAAAAGACATTTAACCAAGCAATTAGCATTCAGCTGTTATCGGAAAGGACACGCCAGAGAAAACAACCACGATTGCGGCAGGTCGGGCAAAAGCGGATGTGCCTCCATCTGTTCCTACGCTGTGCACTACACTTCCCCAAGGCGATACAGCGGCAGGTGCTGTACCTTTCTACGAATACGTCTAGTTGTAAATACCTCTCTATCGCTATATGCGATAGTTAACGTCACACCGGGCTCCGTTTATGCATTCGTTCCAGGTGGGTCTACCTACGTGTACGTATATCAGAAATAAAATATTAATTCCAACCCTTGGGGGTGAATCCAGACTGTGGAAAAAATAGGAACAAACTTATTCGCGTCGTGAAGCACTACCATTCTACTATCAGCTGGTAGCTCTTTAGTGACAACCAACACAGTCGCTGGATAGTGGTCGGGTGTATGCCTTCAGCAATTCAAAAAAAAAAAACGGTTCTAGCCCAAGCACTTCACAGAAGCACATCCCAGCTGTGCTGCAGTAGATTCTGTAGTAGAGTAAAACGACTTGTGCTCGAGTGAATACGTTAATGATCTCTCGGAGGCTGAATATGCTTCGCTCTGTCCCTACACGTGTCATCGAGTTATCGGACGGTGGTGCCTTAAGGGTGCCGGAAAATGATTGTCCCGCTTTTGGCTTACCGATGTGCATCGCTTCATTAGCAGTAAAACAATCCTTAGGGATATTTTCCCAATTATTACGCTTCCGAATGAAATATTCAGCCGTTCAAACACGCTGCTGAGCATTGAATAAGCTTTCAAGCATTTAATCCACCCCCTTGTAGAGCTTCTCGTGTGTACACAGTATGGAGACAAACCTGAATAAGAGAATACAGGTTGGCTTTTCATTTCACTGAGCTTTGGTCGACCGGTAGCGCATCTGGTAGTAGTACCTGGTGCCTTCATGAATCATTTATGGATGATGAGCATGTACGAAGGGGAATGTCCCAATGGATAGCTTCCGTTTATCTTTTGTCCCGGCCGAATAAACTTATTGTCATCTGATTGAGATTGTACTGGTGATCATAAATATGGTTGTTCACTAAGTCAATATTCTTTTTGCAAAACTTAGTTGTATGTATTAACCGGTAATCCCGGTACCAAAACCCTACTGCACACCCAACCCCCCCTCAAAATGTCGGAAGTGCAACTTTGACCATGTGTATCTCTGTCGTTTTCGAAGCGACTTTCAAAACTTTTTCAGCAACGGAACTGGACACCATTTAAGATTGATAATTATTTTTAGGTTTTCTGAAGTAGATTCGTTTACCCAAAGTTATTAAGCAAAAGGCACTTCCTATTTTTTGAACGCTTTTTTGTTTTCATTAATTCAACAATAAAACAAAATTCGAAACGGTGACATACAGTTTTTTTCGACATTAATTTGCTTGTTTGAGTGTAAGGCACATGTTTGAGCAAAAATTCAACCAATCATTTCTATTTTGATATACAGACCAATAAGCTCAGGAAATGCTTTTCATGTGAGTTTTCTTGGTAAAATAAATTTATAATCAGTTTTTCAAAATAAACGTATAATTTATTGAACATTGGATATATTTTATTCAATCATAAATTTTGAATAAGCATCAGATTCCATTGTTTGACGAAAACTTAGATTTTTGTTATAAACAGAGCAGAATTTAGTATTGAATGTTTCAAGATTTTTGATCGTAGGGAATATGTATTCTACAAGAATAAAGCCTTAGGTATGATCAAACAATATCACAAGTGTTATAATTTTTAATATTTATTTATTTCTTGAAGCTTGAAAAAGTGATTTCTTATCATGATTATTTTTAAAGATGCGGTTAAACCGCCCACCCGGTTCATGGACAAAATATCGAAATACAAAAGATCGAAGGGACAAAAGGTCGAAAGACAAAAGGTCGAAAATGATTTGTTTGGTGGGAAATTTTCCCATCTATGAAAAAACATTTTCGACATTTTGTCCCTCCATTTTTGTTCTTCGAGCTTTTGTCCTTTCGACCTTTTGTCCCTTCGACATTTTGTCTTTCGACCTTTTGTCATAGATTCCTTTAATGTGAGCTAGTGGTTAAAACGGTGCACAAAAAACTCATGACAAAATTTCATCAGAGAATTCATAGGCCTTCTTCCATATGCTAGCAATTCTACCACGCATAGCCACAAGGGGGGAGGGGGTTTGAGAAATGGAAAATAAAAATAACCACGTGATTTATGGACGACCTCTATTAAGAATTGTTGGTGTTTAGCGATTACGTTTTAAAAAGGGCGTAATTCGAAATTTGGTCCAAATTTTTTTGTTCGACTAAATAACGACAAAAACCTATTTAAACAAATTGGTGTTTCAAGTGTATGTTTGATTGAAGGTACTGTGACAATAGCAACGCCCTATTTCAAAAGAGCTCTACATTTTTTTTTCAAGTTCGCTTAGATGTGCAACAAATATATTGACTTAATGTAAATAAACAGTCAATCAAACTTCAAACAATTCAGAATGTCATTGAACTATGAAATGACACCTATAATGTGTTTTAGTTTTTTGTAATAGAACTTCAATTGTATGCATACTTATCATCGACACGTGTTTCATCATATCATACCTGGAAGGAAAAAAGAAAACAACATAGATTAGTATTTTCAAAAAATAGAAAAGTAATCGGATACGCAGTGACTGTGCCAATAGGGACGTAGCTCCAGATAGAAGAAGAATCTTGTATGTGATACCCTATATCATCAATTACTCAAAATACTTGTCGCAAATGGACGGCGCCGTATTAGACTAACGAGGGACTTATCCAGCATAAATAAAATATGTCGTCTTTTCCGTTGGCCATCGTTAGTGTTCCTTCGCATTCCCAGTCAACCATACTATCCAGCGCGAGCATTGCCCTTGGCAAGTCGTTTCTGGCACTTCTTTTTTTTCGGAATCCGACTATCATTCAAAGCGAAGCTTTTTTGGAAACGAGCTGTTTCCAATCTTCTCAGAAGGCCGTTTGCCAGCGTTTGACCCAGTTTAATTTCATTTGCATTTTTGTTTACGCATCTGTACGCACGACTGCTTTCAGGCAAACAAACGCAGTCAGATGCGTACATTTATTTGGAAGCTTTTATTTTTGTTGGGTTAAAATTTATTTCTTTGGGAGATGGTAACCACTTCCGTTGAGCTGTTGGAATTTTGAAGAGCGTTGATACGTTTACTAATGATTTTTAAAGTTCAATTAGTAAGTAAAGATTGTGTGACAAATAAAAGCCATTAATGACGAAAAATGCTCATGTGTCGAATGACGATCCTTGAACTCCCTTGAGACCATTGAAGCAATCTAGAAACATTGAGGGTCATGCACAAATTACGTCACGCTCCAAGGGGGGGGGAGGTGGTCGAGCAAAGTGTGACAAGCCTTACAAAATTTTCGGAGGACTCATACAAAAAGTGTGACAAAGGGGGGGGGGAGGGGGTCTAAAAAGTTGAAATTTGGCGTGACATAATTTGTGTACCATCCCTTGCACCTAATCAGCGGTTTTCAGATCATGCTCCCGGAGCACTTGATGGCCCGCAAACTCTTTTCATGTACTCCACGGCGCTTCAAAAATTTTTTGAAGATGCTCTTCTACCTCTGCTTCCATTGCAACAAAGATTATACTCGAAGAACATTGGAAACCAGATACAGGCATATAACTTTTAATTACACAGCACAATAAAAACATCATTTTTGCGTGTCTCAAGAATCAAATCATATCTCTCTAGTAAATTAAGGGTGGCTTCAGAAATGATCAAGCTATACATAGGTCGATAAAATTGTATAAAATACTAGTTTTATAAATGTTCACATGGAATTTATACGATGTTGCATCAATCTTTTTTTTTCGGTCCGTTTAAAGATTTTATTTTCAACCCATTTTTCTGAAAATTTCAAATTCAAAATTCATTCATTCAAAATTTCAAATGATGCATCTACAAATCTAAGTTTGAGGAAAAATATTCAGGAACTAGAATTATAAAGGGAGCCTCTTGGGTCAAAATTGATCAACTTCCTCCTAATCGCTGAAAATAAAAAAAAAAAGACAAAGCGTGGCCTATCACAAAAGTCGGTGGCCTCATCCGGGTTCTCTGTTGAATATTATCTTTGTTTGCTGTTCTTCTGGCGGCCCGTATACCGTGACCAGTAGTTTGGGACAAAATTTAGATTCTCGTTCCAGTTCATTTTTTGGATTGCATTTAGGTCCCATAACAACTGTGCAAAATTTCAGCTCGATCGGAGAAACTATATTTTTGCGCCAGCCGTTCAAAGTTTGTGTGAGATTTACTATGGGAAAACTTACTTTTGCAAAGAAAAATCGCCAGAGGCCATTGACCTCTATACAAATTCTGAACACAGACCTCGCTAGGTATTTTTACGATGAAGAGTATTGCCCAAAACCGCGAAACAATCCGATACGTGTGAAAAAATTTATTCAATGAAAACCTATTGGCCAGGCGACGTTAATTAACACGTAAAGGAGTAACAATAATAACAAAATCGGGCAAAATTTCCGAATAGTCTATGCTTAATACCTTTTTTCTCAACCATCGCCACCATTATAAGCCACGTACTCTACCACTCAACCGCTTCGTCATCTTGAATTATGAGAGATCAATACGAATGAGATGAAGCAAAGTGCGCCACTTAGTGTTTTCACACTGGATGTTACGCTTATGAGGAATCATGATTATGACTCCAGGAACCATGATTTGTGATCCTGATATTCTGACCTAACCAATTTATGAATTTGTGTATTTGTAAATCATGGTGTGGGGATCAGATTTGTATCCGTGTATACAGTGTATAATGTACACTTGGTACAACTTGTGATTCATGCGACGCTGCCAGATTCCGTTTTATAATTTACCGACTCTTTGATAACACCTTCGACCGCTATGTTAAACAACAAGTTTGAAAAAGCGTCACCCTGTTTCAATACATCTAAGGTTACGAACGATAACGTAATCTCGTCTACCACCCGCTCACATGATTTCGATCCATCAACCGTTGCACGAATCAATCTAATAAGCTTCGCCGGAAAGCTATGTTTGGACATTATTTGCTACAACTCGTTTCTCTTTACTGAATCGTATGCTGCTTAGAAATCTACAAGCAGATGATGGGACTACAAGTTGGAGTCGGAATTAATTTAGGATTTGACGAATGGGATACATTTGATCCGTCGTTGATCGGCCCTCTTGAAAACCAGCTTGGTGTTTGCCGACAAAGAACTCCACGTGCGGTCTCAATCTGTTGAACAGAATTCCAGACATGATTTTGTACAACGAATTAAGGAGTGTTATTCCTCGGTAATTAGCGCACTCTAGCCGGTGCCCTATTTTGTACCAAGGGCAAATGAGACCATCTAACCAACTAGTAGGCATTTTTCTTCCTCCCATAGCCTCGAAATGATACGGTTAACCCAAGTAACACAACTTGTTTTATAAATGTATAAAATACCTGATTCATACAAATCGGTATGTTTTGTGGTGAATATGGATAACATTATATTGTACACTTATATCACCGCAACAGCGCAAAAAATGGCTTTTAAAACATCTATCATGACAAAGAAGATGTGTCTCAATACATCATTAGAACATACAATTATGTGTTAAAGGTGTATTACATAGCATCACTAATACTTACTTGTTAAATTGAAGCCAAGAATATGTATTGTTTTACAAATTACATCTATTTTTGTTTTGACAGCATCAGTTCAAATGAAAACAATGGAAGTGATTTTTTTTTCTCTACACGAATTGCTCATGGTCATAATATTTGAATAATCAATGATTATTAACTCTTCTTCTGTTGATTCCCTATAGTGTACTCAAACTGTGTGCTGTTCCTGATTTATTGTAAAATGCACAATTTTATAAATTGTAAATTCATGCGCCTCACATGAAATGGAAAGACAAAACAAAATATCTTAAAAATATGTGTGCCTTCATGGAATTTTTCAGCGGATCAATTCCCAATGTCAGCAACACAATATGGCGTCTTCCTCATGAAGCCTGCAGTACCGTCAATAAATTTTCAGATGTTTATCGTTTAAATATTCTAAACTTTCTATGAAAATTTGCCTACTAAGTAATATTCACATTAATATCAATCGAACTACCCTGGATAACACACTACTTGTGGATAATCACAATGTGTTTAGTGCGCTTACTTCTCAAATTGACATTTGGACAGCATAAGTCAAACGACTTTATATACTGTGCCGTGGAAATTTTTTGGACCGTCAATGTTGCTCCCGGCAAATTTTTGCTTTGCGTTCGTGGCATCTGAAGCGCTTGTATAGTTTGTTTGATCAACGTTTTTAAAACGTAACAATGACATGCATAAATCTCAAACCATCAACTTGGCTCAAACAAGTGTTCATAATGCACTACTGACGTTTTACTTAACATTTCATTTTCAAGCAAGGTAATGAAGTCATATACTTGTAAAATTAACGAATTCAATACGCAACAGAAACATATGCTTTTTAATTGAAGGTTATGAGGCAGGTGAGGTTGTAATCATCAAACCTTACAATGACTGTATTTCACCACAAGATGTTTTTCAATAGGATTATAATACTGTTGTAACACATCATATGTCAATCTCGAATAGCATCGAATGGAATCGATGTAGCTTAGCAGTGAAGACGATGGACTTCAAAGAATAGCAGAGCATGTGCTACTGTACAGGGTGATTACTAATTCCTGCCAGTAAAGTAAATGATCGTAGATAAAAGATGTATGTATGAATTTTAATTTCCAGTGTACATCCTGTTTTGCATATCTATAAAGTTTGTTTTGACAAAGTAAAGATTAAATCTTTTTTCATTTACCTTAGTTTTCAGCCATATGTGTTGTTTTAAAGGCATTGCACCTGGCACGCACGTTTTCCACAGATTTGTATTTTTGACTAAACTCCGCTGGAAAAATTGTCTGATTGAAACAGCATGTTACCACAATCTTTAAGACTAACTAGGAAATGGCATAAGACTGATTATGAAGCTGCTCACTTCCGTGTTTGAGAAATTCAACAGGGAGCTCGTCCTTCTCAGCAGCCTTGTTGTTCTTCAGCCAGTTAATAGCTTTCTTTACCTCATCTAGCGTTGGAGGTCTCACGGCCTGTCCATCGTCAACGGTTTGGATTCTGCTACCCGTTCCGTTATTTCCATTCAACAATGACTCGAAGTACTCTTTCAACCTGGCGGCCACCATTGTTTCTTCCGTCAGCAAGTTTCCTTCACGATCATTCCACATGGCGGAAGACGACTTAGTTTTTCTTCGCACACCATTGACAGATTCGTAAAACCAGTGCATCTCGTTCACATAGCTTCGTGCGCCTGAACAATTTCTGCCTCTTCATGCTATTTTTTCTTTCTGCAATGGATTCGTTTTTCCTGCCCTTGCTTCCTTGTACCGCTCTTTGCACTGACGAGTACCAGACACCAGAATCCGGCTTTTAGCCATGTTCCTCTCGTTCGTCGTTCTCTGAAACTCCTCGTCGAACCAACCGTTGCTTGGTCTTCGTTGAGCAATTACTACCACTTCTCGTTCTACTGTGCTCATCGCTCCCTGACTCCCACAGGTAGCTGAGGTTGATGCTGTCGTTGGTTTCTCTAATCCACTCGTCGGGTTTTTGCACGGTGTACTAAATTAAGAAAATGATATAAATATTCCGAAAACTGACAGCTACTTGACGACGCCATTCCTATCCACCTTGAACAAATTTACCAAAAAAAATGATCTAGTGGTCCGGAAGGTACCGTTTTGACTCATATTCCGAACACTTAAGGTCAACTGTGACTTCAAATGCATTTGATAGGCATAAATTAGCTGATATTTGTGAAAATTGTAATTTCTTCACAAAGCCTAACCGTTAGCTGTTGGGTGTGTCGATAAAAATGTTTATTCAAACTTGTTTAGTATTGTTTTTACATAAAAGTATGCAACAACATTTTGATTCAAATGCCGAACACTGTGTTCATTCTGTCTCATATTCCGAACACCTTGATTCAAATTCCGAACAGCACGAGTAAATCGTATTCAAATGAATAATTTTGCAAACAAATTTATCTGAGCTAGTTCTAGTGGTCTCGAACTAGAGAATCATCACTACTCCTAAGGTATAAAATATATTGGAAGACGTTAAAATTGAATGGTAATTGACCGCCATTTCCTGGTAATTTCACGACATATTTCAGCGAAATATTTCAACCCAGTTGCCATACAAAAACGGAGTGTTCGAAATATGAGTCTGTTCGGAATTTGAGACAAAACGGTATATGGTACGATACGAGTGACGTCGCATGTTTACAGTGAAACTTGATATTTGCATCAGTAAAGACACTTCCTTGTTAATTTTTATACCGTGGAGCTTTTGATGATAGTCCGCTGCTACACAGTTTGCTTGGATATTGAATCGCAACGATTGCCAATTTTTAGAACTCGAAACGATTAATAACAGCGCTAGAATTTTGCTTAAAACAAGATAGTGGTCTGAGTCGATATAAGGAAACCTGAAAGTTCTAACATCGATGACTTCGGAAAAATGTAGGCCGTCTACCAAAACATGGTCGATTTGGCTGCAAAGTGCGCCATTTGGATGTCGCCAGGTGTGCTTACGAAAATCCTTGCGTGCAAAGTAGGTGCAACTGATGGCCATCCCTCTGGTGGCAGCCAAGGCCGTTGTCGTTGGTAAAAAAATGAGGGCGGAAAAAGTCCTTTCTTCCTTCCTGCGCATAAGCATTGCTGATGACATTTTTCACAACACGTGGTTTATGAATTCAGTATACTACCTTATCGGGGTCTTGTTACCTACATCATGTTGATGGGGCTGCCATCTTAGGTGTAGCTGACGTGATACATCGTTTCATACTTAGCTGCTGGATGCCAGAACAGACGCTGTTTGAGTCCTTGGTGGACAAACGCTCGGAACGAACCTCCTCACTCTAGCTGATGTCAGTAAAACAACAGTTTCCAGGCTGTATTACCAGCTAAGAACGCAACCCTTAGCTGGCGGTCTTGGTCTGGGAAAGCGTGAGGTAGGAATTTATTAAGACCAGAGCTGTGATGGTCGCTCCTTCCTGATTGTCGACTGACCGTTTTGCAGCCCAATGAACTAACATTACGAATTAAATCATTGGGCATGGTTAATAAATTAATGAATAAGTTACCAAATGATTCATTACGCAACGCTTATTTCAGTTTCGGTTAGAAGGCTGTTCCATGACATATGTAAGTGACAGAATAGTAGTTTACGTAACAAGTTACAGAATGATGATTTTAGTACGAGTCGTACATTTATTCAACGAGACTTGCCAAGTTAAATAATAACAACAAGTGCTGTAATAATCAATTTCTTCAATGACCATTTGGAGGTATCAGAAAACGTATCGTAATGCATTTACTATTATTTTGGACGTGCTAACCATTTGCGAAATGAAAAAGCGTTTCTTAGCTGCTGAAGGGTGTAGGGAATCAAATTGCACCACTTTTAAATGACTGTAACTTATTGCCCGTTGGGTATTTTCTATCGAAATTTTGGGTGTAATTTGTTCAAAGTGTATTTGTTTACGTTGTGTAAGTTTTGCTAGCAGATGTGTAACCGTTGTGAAGATGGAGTTGGTAAAATAGCAGCGACGCAAAGAAATTTTGCGTACATACCTCGAAAATCCGGATTTATCTCAACGTGCCATCAGCAGAAAGCTGGGAATGTTACGTTCTAAGCTGTAAGCTGTCTCGTGTTTTAAATTGGTACCACGAACGTTTGACCATCGATCGGAGAGAAAAAAGTAGCAAAAATGAATATCCGTATAATGTTAACCCGTATAGGCCTGAGTGAAAGCAAAAATTCTGGAACCCTCACCGCTCAGAGAACTCTCAACGGATTCAAATGATTTTTTGTCAGTTCACTGGCCCACATATCTAGTTTCTAGAAGTGGCCAGAGGAATTCAGAAATATTCCTGTGGCCGGAGTTATTCCGGTGAGTCACTGGGTCAAGTCGGGTAAAAAAGGGCTATTTTTTGGGACATGCCAAGTTACCTTTATTAATTTGTAATGACAATCATTTTAATTTGCATAAATCATTGAGATCTGACATTCAACATTATAAATGAAGAGTTTTGCACCATTTAAAATATACCGGATGTGGCCATTTGGACGTAATGCCCGGAAGAACCGGCTGTAGATTTGTTGAATACTAATTCGTTTCAATTCTCGAAAAGTAGAAATCAAGCATAATTGTGCACTAAACTGCATTCCCATAAGCTTGGCACAGATGTTCAGATACAAATTGGCCACTTGATCGTAAGTTTGAGGCGTCCCGGGACCCAAAAATGGTCATTTGTAGGATTAATCAAATGCAATACTCATAGTTATCCAGTTGAAATGTTTCTCAAAAGGTTTATACGGATGCAATTTTCTTAAAATTCCGTCATGTAGTGGCCACATTATAACCATTTCCGGAAACAATCTGTGACTTGAAGTTTGCTTACCTCCAGGGGCACAAACGCACAGCACCCTTCTCACCCGACCTGACCCAGTGATCCACCGGAATAACTTCGACCACAGGAATATTTCCGCGTTCCTCTGTTCACTTCTAGAAATTAGATATGTGTGCCAGTATACTAACAAAAAATCATTTGAATCCATTAAGAATTCGCTGAGCGGTGAAGGTTTTAGAATGTTTGCTTTCACTCAGGCCTATACGGGTTAAGGATCACAAACGGGTAGATTCGAGATGTGGCGAAGAAACTGAATCTATCCAAAACATTTATGCAAGATGCAAAAAACGTGAGAGACTACATACGTACAAAGTCTAAAAGGTGCCTAATCGCGATGAACGGCAGAATACGGTAGAAAAAAAAACGTGCACGGATGTTCTACACCCAAATGTTGACGAAACAACATTGCCTTCCAGGGCTCCAGTTCTTCACTGATTGTCATAAATTCAAAGTCCCTGAGGATGTTAGAATAGCAGATGCCTCCAAAAGCGTCTACTTCCTCTTCTGAAGTCACACGCTGGTCCTACGATTTTCTGGCCGGATTTGGCCTCATTCCATTACCCGAAAGAGGTTTTGGAATGGTACAAGGCTAAGGAGGTCTATTTCGTGCTGAAGTTCTCAACCCCCCGAACGCACCGGAACTGCGGCCAATTGTAAAGTACTGGGCCATCACGAAACATGCATTCCGGAAGCTAAGGAAATGAAATTGGAAGAAGATATGAAGAACAAAATGAAAAGTCACGCAAAAAAAATGGTGCAAGTATTGTACAGGACCTTAAAGGAGCTCGTATCACGCTGTGCAGATTGACCGCATCGAATGTGTTCAAAAATGCTTTGTCAGGTTTGCACTTCGTAGACTACCATGGCGTAATAGATTTCGACTGCCTGCTTATGAAAACCGATGCGCACTCATCAGTCTTCCGATGTTGGCAACTAGGAGAACATGTCTTCAAAGGCTTTTCGTGTTCGACCTGCTGGAGAACAATGTTGACTGTCCGGACATTTAGGAAAAGCTTCATTTCAATGCTCCAAGTAGAACGATACGGCGTACTGACTTCTTTCGACGATCGGCACATCGCACACAGAATGTACAACACAACCCACTCGATGTTTGCTGCCAAGTTTTTAATGATGTGTATCATATGTATGATTTTAATTTGTTTAAATCTGCGTTCAAATCTAGAATTAGTCATTAAGTTTAAGTCTGTGCGATCTAAAAATATCGAAGACTGTAAATAAATATATAAATAAATAAATGAAAAAAATATTCATAACGTGTTTAATTTTACTACCTGAAAGTTTGAAACTTTGGTTGAATGTGCGAATTTTGCCAAATATTTGTGTGTGTGTCGCAATTTGATTCCGTACACTCTTTATATTGACACTGCATGATTCAGTGCAAGAAAGTAGGAGTTTCAATGACAGATTAGAGTGATGAAAAATAGCCTATTACGATTGGAAAGTTATATATAAACATTCTATTTATCAAGATGAGAAATTGCACAAACTGTAAAACTTCACAAGTGTCAGAAATACGTTATCATTATGTCACACAAATACTGTAGCGGTATGCACATCTCAATATTGTAAACTCCAGCAGAAGAAAATGTGCAACGTTGATATTAACCCATATTGAACCACATTTCTCAAATCTCGCGTTCAGTATCATAAGGGCGTAACTGCAATGAACGATTTCTCTTCATCGACTTTCTCTTTAGCTAATTATTTGGCCAGGCGACTGTTTATGACTGCTTTTTTGCTGCCCAGATAGCCGTAGCGGTAAACGCGCAGCTATTCAGCATGACCATGCTGAGGGTCGTGGGTTCGAATCCCGCTGGTCGAGGATCTTTTCGTAAAGGAAATTTTCTCGATTCCCAGGACATAGAGTATCTTCGTACCTGCCACACGATATACACATGCAAAAATGGTCAATCGGCAAAGAAAGCTCTCAGTTAATAACTGTGGAAGTGATTATAAGAACACTAATCTGAGAAGCAGGCTTTGCCCCATTCGGGACGTAACGCCAGAAAGAAGAAGAAGAAAGAACTCATCGTCTTTTGTCATGCTACATCGCAAAATGTTACAAAAATCGATTGAACTTCGTGTACTAATCCAAAGATAAAATCGATGACGAGAAATCGATCACTACAGATACGCCTGTATGATACTAAACGCGAGAAATGTTACTGCTTTCGCTTTTCATCATATCCCGAGATCGATACGTATAAAAGTAGCGATATCGTCGCACAGAAATCTTCTAGTGATTGCTTTTTAGCATCCCAGCACCATTCTTGGGTAGGTGCTGTGCCATTTCCGATTGGTCATCAAATCTTTGAAGCACACTGCCATAAGCTTTTTTATGACCCAATGAGCAACCAAAAAGCACTGCGCTCTACATGAGAGTCGATCGTATTTTTCTCCTGCGTTAATTCGTTCGTAAAAATCTGATTGGGGATTAAGGTGCATACAATCTTAGTTTGATTTGTGGGGCCTAGCAACGATAGAGCCAGTTTGGTTCATAGAATAACAAATATGCTATTTCTTTATATAAGCAATTTCTGAATGCAGACAATAAAATGCAACGGTTAGCTGCAAACGAACATTTATGTTTATTCATGATTTTGCATTACCTTAAGCTAACAATAAATTGTAATGCAAATATCGATTGCAGCATATTTGTCAATAATTAATAAGATTGGCGTTTTTAATAGGGCAAGTTTCATCTTAATGAAATAACAAATGAGACGATGCAAAAAAAAATTAGTTCTAGAATTTACAATTACAATTTTCTTATATTATCGTAACCATGAACTCCATACCATCATTGATTAGCCAATTAATTCACTTCCAGCTGACGAACATACCTGAGTCTTGAGTCAGCTTCAAATTGTATAACACCCAATTTAATCACCCAACCATAGCGTGTGCTTTTCATGATATTCTTCGAAAAATATCTTACCAAAACCGGCAGAAGCATTCCACTATCTACGTCAACGCACCCATTTCGGAAACAACATTTTCACCCGCAAGAAGAACGCAAGCTTTGCGGCACTCAGCGGATTGCACTTCCCCGTAGTCATAAAATAATAATAACGAAATACGTTTTACGATACGTGATTTCATACACAAAGCTTTAATCGGATATTCGTATATTTTGACTTCCTTGCCACTTACAGCCAAGATGGGGGAGGGGGGAGAGCTTTCCTATGCCAGGGAAAAATCCTGCAGTATTAAGTTTTATAGCCTGGAATTTAAGCAGCCGACCTTGCTGGTCGTATTGGCTGACATTGAGCTCTACTGTTCTATAAAAAAAAAAACCGTCGGTTGAATGGTTGAAAATGTATTCCGGAACGCGCGGTTTATAATGAAATTATTCCCACGTGAGTCATGAATTATAACATCCTTCCACATTTGAGGCGAACACAAGCAAATACACCGCACACCACGATGAAGTTTGAATGAATTTAATAAAATTAAATTGAGGATTGAATTGTTTCTACTTTGTAGGAACCAAAATTGGTATCGCTTAGAAATTTAATTTTCCTAAAATTTAATGAACAAAGAATAACGATACGATCGGGTGTGATGCTTCGCAAACTTAAGTAAGATATAACTATGTGTTAAAGATGATTCATGGCAAACAGGATTTTATTCTTGGTACTATATGAAGCAAAAGATTTCTAACAGAACAATTGAATCAAATCATTAATCCAATGTTCAAAATCAACCAGTCCAAGTTTTAAATTTGGGCGTTTCTGATGAAACACAGCTTAGTAAATTTACTTTCATGGCTGCCTATTTGCCTTTTCAATACTCTGGGCAGCAAATTAATCTGCTCCAAACTGACTTGCGGAAATTGACTTACAGTAAGTCAAAAACGTTTGTCATTAATGACTTTAATATCAAACATCGGTCATAGAATAATTCGCAAAGTAATTCTAATTATTCAATTTTATTCGATGAGTGCTCTTCAGGATATTTCTCAATTCAATACCCTGATAATGATAGCCCTACTTGTTTTTCCCCTTCTATAAACCCTTCTACGTTTGATTTGGTCTTAATCGACTCTAGTCACCTTTGTAGCCAACTGGTTACTCACGCTGATTTTCATTCTGATCATGTCCCTGTTACATTTCAAATTTCCAACAAATTATATTGTTCAAGCAATTTTAAAATGTGAAGTAATGTGTAGTCCGTGATTATAGACGATGGTCTTGAACTCTTGATTCGTTTTGAAAAAAGTGAGGAGAAGACAATTTCAACGCACCCCCGATCCTGCTATGAAAATTATTTTGCAGGATCCGCACAAAAAATTAAAAAACATTTTTTTTGCAATTCCGTTGCAAATCAATCAATTTTTCATTGAGAGTTAATCAACATAACGGCCTACTTTTCCTACTGAAAAAACAGTGCTGAAAAGTGCTACTTTTCAGCACTCTTTTCGGTGCTGAAAAATAGCACTTTTCAGTACTGTTTTGGTAAGCATCAACCGAACAACCCAATCTCTTCATGTCATTTGTGCTTATTTGCGCGACGTGTGAGTCGAGACGAGTCCTTCGCACCTCGGGTGATGTGAGACGACTAATGTTAATCCAATGGGAGCGAGTCAACAATTGTCCCTCATTTGACTCGTCTCTCCGCGCAGAATAAGCATAATTGCATCTGATTCTAGATCCGTTGTGCGATCTGATTCCGACAGGGGCTGTTCATTAACCACGTGATCAGTTTTTTGGGATTCCTGGTCAACCCGCTCCCCCCGTGGTAATTTGTCCATACACAAATTTATAAAATATGTATGGACCGTGATCATTGGCCAGACGCTCCCTCTCCCCATGAATGACCACGTGATTCTGATTTGGAATCGAATAGCCCAACATTTGTAGTCAGCAACTGTTTGTGCTGTCTTTCCTGATTTCGATGGGAGCGTGAAAACTTGACATTCATGGGTAGGTACTACTGTATCACAGCCTACGTGATTGAAAAATACTGAATTGATAATACGCATGGATGTTCTTGTTTCATGTGGGTTCTCTTGAAATGTTTGTTTGTGCATTTAGAGTTCATCCAGCTGAAATGGCATTTTTCGAAATAGCAAAAAATGTTGTAGGCAACTCGTTGCAAAACTCGATTTTTTCAGCACTCGTTGTATTTATCCAACGCGGCGAGCCTCGTTGGATAAATGTACAACTCGTGCTTAAAAATCATCATTTTGCAACTTGTTGACTAAATAACTATTACTCAATCAATAAACAAACATTTGGGGCCTTCCTTGCCCCTTTCAAGCTACGCTCACGATTAGTCTTAAACATTATAGTTTTGTGAATATGAACTTAACTGAACTGGTGCTCAAAATGCACTGTGGACCATGGTTTATAACAGTCTACATCAGAAGAGTGAGAGATCATCGAATCATTATCAAGATGCTGGATCTCAGACTCCAGGCTATTACTTCATAATGATGACAAAAGTTCGTTCTACCAAGATGAGTCGAGCACTGCCATTATTTCATTTGCAACGCCTTCACCATAAAGAAGCGAAGCCATTTCGCCGCAATTCCAATTATACTTCCACATTTGATGTGGTGAAAGCTTGGGTGGTTTTTCTTTGGTAGCCAATTTAACAAGCGTTTAAAGAGAGGAAAGTACTATGTGTTTTACAAAAAACTAGCCTATAAAATAATTAGAAATAAGCGATACTTGAATCATTTTTAGCAATGAAATATATCAAAATTGCACTTATACATTCATACCTTCGACCGGAGAATTGGTAATAATAAGCAATGTTAAATTGGAATTAAACATTATGATATCATTTGCTGTTCTTATAAAAATAGTAAACTTTTTCGGGAATTACTAATAACTAATTTATATCCAAATATTGCTTGTTTAGAATTATTTTATCAGCTGTTTTTGGACAAACTAGTGGGGCCTTCCTTAGCCGAGTGGCTAGAGTCCGCGACTACAAAGCAAAGCCATGTTGAAGGTGTCTGGGTTCGATTCTTGGTCGGTCCAGGATTTTTTCGTAATGGAAATTTCCTTGACTTCTCTGGACATAGAGGGTCATCGTACTTGCCACACGATATACGAATGTGAAAATGGCAACGTTGGCAAAGAAAGCTCTCAGTTAATAACTGTGGAAGTGCTCATGAGAACACTAAGCTAAGAAGCAGACTCTGTCCCAGTGAGGACGTTATGTCAACATCAAGAAGAAGAAGGATTAACTAGTGATGGTTATCCTTCCCCTAGAGCATGATAACATTTTTCCCTTCTTCTTTATTATCTAGTCTCTAGAGGTAGGTGGAACGATTTCCAGTCCGTGGTGGACGAGTGACTGTGGTGGCGGAATAGAATTATTATCGCTATTAGCATTTCTCCATGAAGGCGCATTAACGGCGTGATAACGAGTTTTTTTTCCGAAGATGCGGCATGCGAACCACAAGCTTGCCACTTTATTGTTTAAACGTGATTGGCCCTGCTGACACAGACGGGCGAGTGCAGAGGGCAACGACTGGCCCACAGGGTTAATGAAATCTTGTTCAGGGAACTGCGAAAAATTTCAGTGGTATCACGACGAGGTCTATGATATAACGGAAAATAAAAACGAATGACCTTTTCCAAACAGTTAACTGTTATAGGTTTTACCGAAAATTATAATTTTATGTACTAGAGAATGACCATCCAATCAAGAAGCGTAATATAACACTAGGCAATGGTTGTTGACGCTCTTTGATCATTTACTATAGATTTATCATGTTTTGGCTCGTAAGGCTTACAAGAAGGCTATTCGTTCTGCTGAACAATTTGGCTGGAAAAACCTTTGTACAAATGTTTCCAGTTTGAGTGAAGTTAGTCGGCTGAGCAAAATCCTTGCAAAATCTAAGGTTTTCACAGTGAACGAAATTCGCTTACCTAATGGTGACTTTACTTCTTCTGATAAAGTAGTTTTAGAATGTTTATGCAATGTATACTTTCCCGGTTGTTTGGACCAAGGGAGGTACTGGCGGCTCTTTATAGCCACCCCAACGTGTCGCTGGTTGTAAAATGTAAACAATCATACAAAATAACGACCAAACAATGGTTAAGGCGCAATCAATTTTATCGAAAATATCCTTTTTGGGAATTAAGCAGAATTTGTGTGTGTGTGTGTGTGATACAATCCACCTCCCACTGACCGGCAGTGCTTTTATGGAAGAAAATTGTATGCATGTATTTATTGATACCCTACGATATCTTTATATCTGCAGACAATTTTAGCCCAGGAGATGAAAGGTGATAGCTCTACTGAAATTCCAACGACCCATTTCAAGAATGGCAGTAAATACACACACATTCTGAGGTCATTTTCATTTACAGTAAGCCCCGCATAAAAACACTCAGATATCAAATGGATATATGAAATGCTTTTACACTTCCCGAATCGAAAATTAAATTTTCGACCCTGGCACGTATTTAGTTTCAATTTGTAATAGGTGAGCATGTAATAATAGAGTACGATTTTACCAGGATGTAAAGGTGTTTTTTTTCCGTCGCCGCGCTGGGGTTACCACGAAACACTATACACTTTTTCACTGCACTCGCAGTCAAAGGATCACACACAACTGAAACAATACGCGGGTCACGCCACTTTTCTTCTTTTGTCCCCCCCCCCCCCCCCTGCACTCCGCGTGTAACACGATTGATCCTGACAGCATCACTCGCCCCCGCAGGAGCAAGCGTCGCAGTCAAAGGATCACACACTACTGAAACAATATGCGGGTCACGCCACTTTTCTTCTTTTGTTCCCCCACCCCCCTGCACTCCGCGTGTAACACGATTGATCCTGACTGCATCACTCGCCCCCGCAGGAGCAAGCGTCGCAGTCAAAGGATCACACACTACTGAAACAATACGCGGGTCACGCCACTTTTCTTCTTTTGTTCCCCCACCCCCCCCCGCGTGTAACACGATTGATCCTGACTGCATCACTCGCCCCCGCAGGAGCAAGCGTCGCATTCAAAGGATCACACACTACTGAAACAATATGCGGGTCACGCCACTTTTCTTCTTTTGTTTCCCCCCCTGCACTCCGCGCGTAACACGATTGATCCTGACTACATCACCCGCCCCCGCAGGAGCAAGCGTCGCAGTCAAAGGATCACACACTACTGAAACAATACGCGGGTCACGCCACTTTTCTTCTTTTGTTCCCCCCCCCCCCCGCGTGTAACACGATTGATCCTGACTGCATCACTCGCCCCCGCAGGAGCAAGCGTCGCATTCAAAGGATCACACACTACTGAAACAATACGCGGGTCACGCCACTTTTCTTCTTTTGTTAACCCCCCCCCCCCCCCCCCGCGTGTAACACGATTGATCCTGACAGCATCACTCGCCCCCGCAGGAGCAAGCGTCGCAGTCAAAGGATCACACACTACTGAAACAATACGCGGGTCACGCCACTTTTCTTCTTTTGTTCCCCCCCCCCCCCCGCGTGTAACACGATTGATCCTGACTGCATCACTCGCCCCCGCAGGAGCAAGCGTCGCATTCAAAGGATCACACACTACTGAAACAATATGCGGGTCACGCCACTTTTCTTCTTTTGTTTCCCCCCCTGCACTCCGCGCGTAACACGATTGATCCTGACTACATCACCCGCCCCCGCAGGAGCAAGCGTCGCAGTCAAAGGATCACACACTACTGAAACAATACGCGGGTCACGCCACTTTTCTTCTTTTGTCCCCCCCCCCCCGCGTGTAACACGATTGATCCTGACTGCATCACTCGCCCCCGCAGGAGCAAGCGTCGCATTCAAAGGATCACACACTACTGAAACAATACGCGGGTCACGCCACTTTTCTTCTTTTGTTACCCCCCCCCCCCCCGCGTGTAACACGATTGATCCTGACAGCATCACTCGCCCCCGCAGGAGCAAGCGTCGCAGTCAAAGGATCACACACTACTGAAACAATACGCGGGTCACGCCACTTTTCTTCTTTTGTTCCCCCCCCCCCCCCCCCGCGTGTAACACGATTGATCCTGACTGCATCACTCGCCCCCGCAGGAGCAAGCGTCGCATTCAAAGGATCACACACTACTGAAACAATATGCGGGTCACGCCACTTTTCTTCTTTTGTTTCCCCCCCTGCACTCCGCGCGTAACACGATTGATCCTGACTACATCACCCGCCCCCGCAGGAGCAAGCGTCGCAGTCAAAGGATCACACACTACTGAAACAATACGCGGGTCACGCCACTTTTCTTCTTTTGTCCCCCCCCCCCCCCCCCGCGTGTAACACGATTGATCCTGACTGCATCACTCGCCCCCGCAGGAGCAAGCGTCGCATTCAAAGGATCACACACTACTGAAACAATACGCGGGTCACGCCACTTTTCTTCTTTTGTTAACCCCCCCCCCCCCCCCGCGTGTAACACGATTGATCCTGACAGCATCACTCGCCCCCGCAGGAGCAAGCGTCGCAGTCAAAGGATCACACACTACTGAAACAATACGCGGGTCACGCCACTTTTCTTCTTTTGTTCCCCCCCCCCCCCCCCCCCCGCGTGTAACACGATTGATCCTGACTGCATCACTCGCCCCCGCAGGAGCAAGCGTCGCAGTCAAAGGATCACACACTACTCTGGGAATTAAGCAGAATTTGCTCATTAAATTGCCAACAGCAAATAACTGCTTGCAAACAATTTCTTTCAAGCGCATTGATTACCTGTAATTTTGCGAATAATGATTTTCCGCGTTAAGCCTTAAAACTGGTTCTGGACTTAGGTTGGCGGCTTTTCAATTTTTCTCCCATTTGACAGCCGACCTCTACCCTTGGTGTAGACATAGCATATACGGATGAACTAAATGTCTTTTCATGCAGTTATGAGTCTCTGGCTCCGGCTCGCAGTATCGTTACTACTGAATCGATTCAATGGGCGCTCAATTGTTTTGCTCCTTTCAAATTTCCAGGAGCAGATGGGATTTATCCTGTTCTGCTCCAGAAGGGATTCAAGATTTAAAAAAGCTCGTAAGCAGTTTTGCGACGTGCGACGTATGAAGAAGCGAGTTTTAAACCAATCAGTCTGACCTCTTTTCTTCTAAAAGATCTGGAAAGCATAATTGATCATCACATCCGTGATGTTTATTTGGCAAATATGCCTCTTCGTGTGAATCAACATGCTTACCAATCTGCAAAGTCCACAAAGACTCTTTTACAAAAAAGATGTTTACGATATCGGAAAAGCATTCGCTGAGAAGCAATTCTGCTTGAGTGTTTTCTTGGATATTGAGGGAGCCTTTTATAACGTGTCCTTCGATGCCTCCAATACGGAACCATGGGCTACCTGCAATGACTACCAATTGGATTTTACGTCTTTTTGGCACTGAGATTAATATGACTGATCAAGTAAAGTATTTCGGAGTCATTCTAGATTCCAAACTTTCATGGACACCTCACATTGATTTTAGAGTCAAAACAGCTTGCATGGCCTTCGGTCAATGCCAGTGAACCTTTGGTAAAACCTGGGGTTGATGCCCCAGGTTTTACCAAAGGTTCACTGGCATTGACCATTGAAGTATATCAAATGGATTTACACAACAGTTGTTCGACCAATATTGGCATATGAATGTCTCGTGTGGTGGCAAAAGGGTGAACAATCCAATCAAAATTGGGCCATCTTCAAAGGATGTGCTTGATGGCGATGTCTGGCGCGTTCTCTACGACTCCCACGCTCGAGGCTCTTTTCCACGTTATACCACTACACATACAACTTTTACAAGAAGCACTTACTTGCTCTTACCGGTTATGAGTACTGGATCTACTGGAGAAAAATCCGGTGAACCGTAGATCTACACACACTTCGTTGTTTCCACTTTCGGTGAATTGGGACAAAATTGTCCTTGCTCCAAGTGATCTCACAATTTATTGTCAGTTTCCTTACAGGACATTTATCACACAATTCTCTTCACGGGAAGAGTGGACGTCTGGCTATTCGGAAAGAAGTATATCAAACAATATGGTATGTTACACTGATGGCTCCCTTCTTGAAGGTAGAGCTGGTGCTGGTGTATATTCTCGTGAGCTAAGGCTGAATCAGTTTTACTCACTTGGTAGAAACTGCAACGTTTTTCAGGCGGAGTATTTGCTCTTATGTGTGGAGTGCAATCAGCACTTCAACAGCGCGTAATGGGTAAAGTTATATACTTCTGTTCAGATCGTCAGGCTGCTATAAAAGCTCTTGCTTCGGCCGTCTCAAGGTCGTACTCAAATTGAGGAACTGAATTCAGTTAACTCTGTAAACCTTGTATGGGTACCTGACCATTCTTCCATCGCGGGAAATGAATTGGCTGATCAGCTAACTCGCAATGAAGCATCGCATGACTTCATTGGCCCTGTGCCGGCTATTCAAATTTCGATGTGCTGGGTGAAGCTTCAGATCAATTCTTGGGCGGCAACTCAGTACAAGCAATATTGGAATAGTTTGGAGTCTTGTCGTCAAACAAAATTGTACATTACTGAGTCATTTCCAAGGGTGGCGAAGTATTTAACAAATCTGTCAATGCAGAATTGCAGTTTCTTGGTCAGAGCGTTGACAGGCCACTGCCGCCTCAACTATCACATGACAAATATTCAGTGTACTGACTCATTTGTGTGAGATAGTTGTGACTCCGATTATGGAACTTCGTATCACCTGATATGTAACAGTCCAGTTTTCGCGCAACTGCGATTCCTATTAGCTGAAAAACGAATTCAAACATGTTTTACGTTAAAATAGCTGCAGATGTCCAAAAGGCTTAATTTTTGCTTTACAGTTAACTATATCCATGGATAATGCTTACGAGTTACATACATACTTCATGATTTGAGGATTTCAATTGACACTCTTCTTCGCTTAGAATTGAAAACGTAACCTACAGCTGGCGTAAAATGGCTCTTGTTTTTGTGACTTTGTCATGCTGTACTTTCATAATCTAAAAATAGACCTTCCTCTAGAAATAATTATTCTTGGAATTTGTTTAGAGTGTCGCATTTTTACCCGTGTGTCATACAAATGTGTGTCATACACGTATATCATTTTTCTACAGAAAACCTTATTATTACAAAAATCAACCATGTTTGGTCTATAACTCTATTGAATCAGATATGAACTAAATTAGATGAACAATGCCAAACTTTACTTTACATACCGAAATAAAATTAAAAAAAAAATGAAATAAATCAGGTTTCCTCAAATCACAATACTCAACTGAAATTGAAATTTCCTTACTCAAAGACGATAGCTGCCCAAAAAGACCCTATACGATGGTACATTATCTATCTTTATAAATAAAAATGGAATGGTGTTGGTATGTCACGGAATGGCTTGAGAACGTGTGAACGGATCAACCTGAATCATTCACTGTTAGATTCGATAGGGAATGCAACATGTTCATGCATAAAAAAGAAAGAAAACTCATCTGTCATTTTATATGGCAAAATCCATAGCATTTTTTTTTCTGCCGTAGGCAGGTTCTTGTCTGGAAAACAGCTACAAAGTATTTTGTCTTAAAGCTAGGATCTTTACTGAGTTGGTACTTGCCAGAGTTTATCAAAGCGACAATTTAAAGATAAAAGCAACAAAATCAAAATCACACGACAACATATGAGGATAACTAAGGGACATGGTTTAAAAATCAGAACGAACAGAAACCGAGGAACCTAAAAACAGCAAACTAGCATATGGATTAATGCATGAGTTCACTCGTTGACGTTTAAACGGTGCCGTGTTATTTATGTGACCATGGAAACTAATGAATTTGGCACCGCTCAAACGTCAAATAATGAACTCGTGCATTAGTCCATAGTGCAAATTTCGCAGTCTCGGTGTAAAGGTGTCCCACAGTGCTTCGTGCCTTGGACAAAAGTCAAAAAATAAACTTTCATATTCGACCGAATCAAGTAGGCCATGATATTAAAACATGTTTTGAGCGTGTAGTACAGGTACTAGAAAGTTCGTGCGCTTTTCAAAACAAACCAAAACACCACGTGTTGACATGTTGTTTCATCATTATATATTATTAATTGTTTTCGTGTCAATCTAATCCCTCTACAATTCGCTTTATTCCCATTCTGATTATTTTTTCATAGTGAAAACCGTTATGGACCGTGTTGAAACAAGTAAGTAGGAGTCATTCCATTTAATTTTCTGGGATATATTCTAACAGTTGTAGAAAAAGATGCATCTGAGCTATAAGCTCTTTAATACAGAAGAAAATTTAAACACTAAATCTTCTTTTTGCCCATACAAAAAAGTACCTCAAAGTACCTTTCTGAAATCCACTTTTAAATAAAATTTGAAGTATTTTTTAAATTCTGGAAGTGATTCCAGCTGCATATGTTTGCCGATTGTATGTCATCTTATGATTTTTAGATTATGCTGCCACAATCATTAATAAAGTTTGTTTCGAGCTGTGGTTTACTGCCGTTTCATTCAATCAAAAAAATCATTTTCTCAATGTCATGTACAGTTGTTATGGCACTGATTCTTTCTCTGAGATATTTGAGAACGAGCTAAAGACGTTTTGAAAATTTTATTGCTGCAATATAAACCAAAAGTGGGCTAAATGTGGAAGATCATACAAAATTTTCGTGAAGCAAAACTCCGACTGTATGTATCAAATTCTTCGAGTGGGGATCAAGTACAGGTCATGACTGCAGTACAGGCGTTAGCTTTGTACATTGGTTGGTTGGTTTGACTTTATTAACGAGATTTTTAGCCCTAGGCTAGTTCATCTCGGGACCTAACCACTACACCAGGTCCGTCCCCAAATTTGTACATTGATTTAGATCTGTCGGAGTGAAAGTACACTTTGCTTAGCAACACTTTGAACGAATTACATCCGAACTTGCTTCCTAGCCTTTATGCGCTGAGGCAAGAGAAACAAAAAAAAAATCCGAAACCGATTTCTGCATTAGAAACAAGTGGGGCTTCGATGGAAGTTCAGGACACAGCATGTAAAAACAAACATTTTCGGAAGCGGGAAAACCGAATGAAAGTTTGCTGACCAATGGTCAGCAGTCGCGATGGTTCCGTTGATTATGATCGAAACAGAAGGAAATCAAACCCTCTGGTCAAATCCTCTACCCGGATCGACTTTTTGCTGCAGACCAGACAGGTTTATGTTTATCAAAGAAGATACTGGAGCTGTTCTGAAAATTAAAGTTGCGAGCAACCCATAAGTTGTTAAAGGAAAATCGGTTGAAACATACCAGAAAGTCATCAAGAATAAACAGTAACAAGGAGTTGATGAATTATATGCTCCTCTGCACAAACCCATCAATATCCGAAAAGAGAAAAAATGTTTCTAAAAATCATCAAACAGAAATCCACGACATTTCAACTTTATTTGTAGATAAAGAAGATAATGATTCGATTGATCTGTTCTCGGATGATTAATAGCTTGTAAATGAATTATGTTGCCAATAAAAAGAAATTTTATGTAACATTTTTTATTGGGTTTCATTTTATTCGTTTGAATAATCAGTACTTCAATATTTATACAAAATGTTGGTTATTGAGACACTTTTATGGTTACGCATGCCATATACATCATTTATGCAAACAACTCAAGTACTTTTCATGCTTTTTTATTTTGAACATTTATTCTAAAGCGAGCACTGTTCTATGGTGTCAAATGTAAAACTTGACGTATAAGCCACTTATGCTATTACTGATGCAATATGTGTCAGTCATGCCAATAATGATATTTTTTGTGTATAAGGCCTTCCTCCTCAACAGCGTAGGGCAAAACCGCATAAAACAATGTTCTGACTTTTGTCCCCAAGTGCCATACGTTCGAAGCACTGTGTGTCCCCTCTAGGTTGTGGGAAACCCCTGTATGACCAGTTCTTAACCGGTAGATTAATTGTTGGTCTTTCATTGATATTAGGTCCGTCCAAGCATCAACGCTCTCCTTCGTTTTTCGTAGGTAGGCTCCTCGTAAGGTCGTCCATTCTGTCTGCCATGCTTGGCGCACTGTTTTTTTTTTTTTTTTTTTTTTAAATTTCTTTATTAGTATCATTCCAAACATTACATTCATTTCTTATATCTAGGTGTTCTGTGTTATTTGACAACACTATCATCCTAATTTGGTAAAACAAATTTAAGATTTAATTAACATTTTGTTAACAACATATTACATTTCATTTGCCGTAGCAGTTCAGTTTTTTTACAGGTGAGTTGATTTCACCTGCTTATAAGAGAAAAAAAAATGTTTTTAATATACTTAACCTAACTTAACCTAAACATATAACGCATTAATCGTGGCAATAGAAGATTGTAACGATTTTTGCCTGAAATTATTAATGATTGTATTTGACATTTGTTCCAATGTTTCAACATTGGATATTCTATGTAACTCATTGGTACTATACCAGGGAGGAAGCCTCAGAATCATTTTCAAAAATTTTATTTTGAATTCTCTGCAGAGCTTTCTTCCTGGTATTACAACAGCTAGTCCATATTGGTACAGCATACAACATGGATGGCCTGAAAATTTGTTTGAATATCAACAGCTTGTTCTTAAGACAAAGTTTTGATTTTCTATTAATAAGGGGATAGAGACATTTTACATATTTATTACATTTGGCTTGAATGCCCTCAATGTGATTTTTGAAAGTTAAATTCTTATCTAGCATGAGCCCTAGATACTTAACTTCATCTGACCAATTTATTGGAACCCCTCTCATCGTGACAACATGTCTACTTGAAGGTTTCAAATAAAGAACTTTTGGTTTATGTGGGAATATTATTAGTTGAGTTTTGGAAGCATTAGGAGAAATCTTCCATTTTTGCAAGTATGAAGAAAAAATATCCAAACTTTTTTGCAATCGACTACAGATGACACGCAGGCTTCGTCCTTTGGCGGAGAGGCCTGTGTCATCCGCAAACAAAGATTTTTGACATCCCTGAGGTAGCTCAGGTAAGTCAGATGTGAAAATATTATATAATATTGGTCCCAAAATGCTGCCTTGAGGAACACCAGCTCTTACAGGAAGTCTTTCAGATCTGGAGTTCTGATAATTAACCTGAAGTGTACGATTTGACAGATAACTTTGAATTATTCTAACAATGTATGTTGGAAAATTAAAGTTTTTTAATTTTACAATCAAACCTTCATGCCAAACACTGTCGAATGCTTTTTCTATGTCTAGAAGAGCAAGACCAGTAGAATAGCCTTCAGATTTGTTGGAACGGATCAAATTTGTTACACGTAAAAGTTGATGAGTGGTCGAATGTCCATGGCGGAAACCGAACTGTTCATTGGCAAAAATTGAATTTTCGTTGATGTGGGCCATCATTCTGTTCAAAAAGTTTACTGATGGAGGAAAGCAAGCTGATTGGACGATAGCTAGAAGCTTCTGCAGGATTTTTGTCTGGTTTTAAAATTGGAACAACCTTAGCATTTTTCCATTTGTCAGGAAAATATGCTAATTGAAAACATTTGTTAAATATATCAACTAAAAATGATAAGCTACTTTCTGGAAGTTTCTTGATGAGGATGTAGAAAATTCCATCATCGCCAGGAGCTTTCATATTTTTGAATTTTTTAATAATAGTTCTCACTTCTTCCAAATCAGTCTCCCAGGCATTTTCGAAAACGTTCTCTTGATTGAGAATATTTTCGAACTCCTGAGTAACTTCATTTTCAATTGGACTAGTAAGTCCTAAATTAAAATTGTGCGCACTTTCAAACTGCATAGCAAGTTTTTGAGCTTTTTCGCAATTAGTTAGTAATAATTTGTTTTCCTCTTTCAATGCCGGTATTGGCTTCTGAGGTTTTTTCAAGATTTTAGATAATTTCCAAAAGGGCTTAGAGCCAGGGTCCAATTGAGAAATTTTATTTTTAAAATTTTTGTTTCTTAAATCTGCAAAACGTTTCTTGATTTCTTTCTGCAAATCCTGCCATATAATTTTCATAGCAGGATCGCGAGTGCGTTGAAATTGCCTTCTCCTCACGTTTTTAAGACGGATCAAGAGTTTAAGATCATCGTCTATAATCACGGATTCAAATTTTACTTCACATTTTGGAATTGCAATGCTCCGGGCTTCAACAATGGAATTTGTTAAAGTTTCAAGAGCATTGTCAATATCAAGTTTAGTTTCTAAAGAAATGTTAACATCAAGATTGGAGTCAACATACGTTTTATATATATTCCAGTCGGCTCGTAAATAATTGAAAGTGGAGCTGATAGGATTGAGAATCGCTTCTTGGGATATTTGAAATGTAACAGGGACATGATCAGAATAAAAAAAAACAGCATGAGTAATCAGTTGGCTACAAAGATGACTAGAGTCGGTTAAGACCAAATCAATCGTAGATGGATTTCTAGAAGAGGAAAAACATGTGGGGCTATCAGGGTATTGAATTGAGAAATATCCTGAAGAGCACTCATCAAATAAAATTATGCCGTTGGAATTACTTTGAGAATTATTCCATGACCGATGTTTGGCATTAAAGTCACCAATGACAAAAAATTTTGACTTATTGCGAGTCAATTTACGCAAGTCAGTTTGGAGCAAATTAACTTGCTGCCCAGAGCATTGAAAAGGCAAATAAGCAGCTATGAAAGTATATTTACCAAACTGTGTTTCAACAGAAACACCTAAAGTTTCAAAAACTTTAATTTCAAATGATGAAAACAGTTGATGTTTTATACGCCTATGAATGATGATTGCAACTCCCCCACATGCCCCATCAAGTCGATCATTACGATAAACAAAAAAGTTAGGATCTCTTTTGAGTTTAGATCCAGGTTTTAAATACGTTTCGGTAATAACTGCTATATGCACGTTATTAACCATAAGAAAATTAAACAGCTCGTCCTCTTTACCATTCAGAGAACGAGCATTCCAATTTAAAATATTTAAATTATTATTTGGATCCATTAGAAAAACGTAATCCAATAACAATTTGGTTTGTGAATTTTACACCTACTTGGACTGCTTCAGTCATAGTGGTGGCTTTGAACATTGCATCAATCATTAGATTCAATTGTTCAGTTAGAAAATTAAAATCAGAGGCAGACATGTCATGTGATTTCCCATTGGAATTTCCGGTAGACGAAGAAGCGGAGTTACCTGTGGCGGTAGGGTTTTTTCCATTTGATTTGAAACAAGTAGAATGGGTACCCATGGATCGAACAGGGGAGGAGTTCGAATTTCCTGCTACGATATCGGCAAAGGATTTACCGTGGGTAGATACATTCGAAATAGATAGATTCGAACGGCTACCCGTCGGATTAAAATTAGTTTGTGAATGAGCATGATTATGATCTTCCTGATGGGTATGATTTCTGATCAAGCGATCGTTAACTGAAAAATGAGCATTGTTCGATACTCTACCAGGCAAATTCCGGAAACGACCGTTATCGTAACGGATATTATCTTTCATCTGCCTGGCACGAGCCTCAATGACCTTTTTGCGTGAAGGACAATTCCAAAAATTGGACTTATGGTTAGCCCCGCAATTACAACATATGAATTTGGTGGTATCTTCCTTCACTGGACAGACGTCTTTGGCGTGAGAAGAACCTCCGCAAATCATGCATTTAGCATCCATGCGACAATTTTTTGTACCATGACCCCACTTTTGGCACCGACGGCACTGAGTGGGGTTCTGGTAATTTCCTCCAGGTTTCTGGAAATGTTCCCATGTCACACGGACATCAAACAATAGTTTTGCTTTTTCTAAAGCTTTAATATTATTTAGTTCTTTTTTGTTAAAGTGAACTAAATAAAATTCTTGAGAAAGCCCTTTCCGAACAATGCCAGATTGGGTTCTCTTTTTCATAATGATTACTTGGACTGGGGAAAATCCAAGTAAATCATTTATTCCATTTTTGATATCATCAGGTGATTTATAGTCACTTGAGAGACCTTTCAAGACAACT
This sequence comes from Aedes aegypti, assembly GCF_002204515.2. Classification (NCBI taxonomy): domain Eukaryota; kingdom Metazoa; phylum Arthropoda; class Insecta; order Diptera; family Culicidae; genus Aedes; species Aedes aegypti. Next base: position 153,786,950 of record NC_035108.1, read on the forward strand.
TTGAATAAACGTTCAGTTTTGTCGTCATAAGTAAAAAATTTGTGCTTCTTCTCTTCAAGATGTTTGAGAAGAAGCTCACGATCTTTAAGAGTTTCCGGCAAAACGCGACAGTCTCCTTTCTTTGCGATTTGGAAGGAAACCTTGATTCCCCTAATGGAGTTCAAGATCTCCTGCCTAAATCCCCCAAATTCGGAACAACTGACCACGATAGGCGGCACTCTTTGCTTCCTCACTTGAATCAAAGAGCCTGGGCTAGAGGCTGCTTCGATTTGGTGTTCGGAAAATTTGTCTAGAGCATCGAACTGATTGCTCATTTCGATACAATTATTCATTTCACCCTTGGAAGAAAGTTCGCATTCCGGAGAAACGTCCTTTCTTCCATTCTTGCCACGTTTAGTGACAGTTTTAAAACCCACTTTTTTGGAAGGAAGTAGTGAATTCAGAGATTCACCCTTCCTTTTGTTTGTTGTTGATACCATGTTTAATTAATAAACGAAAGAAGACGTGACCTTCGAAAGGTTTTTTCCCAAGACGGTGTCCAAGAAGGATTACCACCGCTAGCTTTCACCAACGGGTCCAACGAAAAATCGAAGGCACGGGTCCAAACAAGGATCGTAAAGGGATCAATAGTAGAAAAATAGTACTGAAAAGTACTGTTTTAGTAGCACTGAAAAGTACCGTTTTTAATTTTAGCACTGAAAAGTACTGTTTTTGTAGCACTGAAAAGTACTGTTTTATTGCTTTAGGTAGTTTTTAAGAAAACTTCCAAGAGCAGAGAGAATTCGTGTACGCACAGCATGAAGGTACGATGCGCACTGATTGGCGCACTGTTGATTTTACCCAACGTTGAATATCGGCCAGCGGAACCGTTGTTGCATACCGGTGGCTGGAATAGCCAGATCCGGCTAGGTAATCGGCTGTGTTATTATCAGGAATGTCACAGTGCTCTTGAACCCACATGATGGTGACATCGGGTGATACATGCCTGATTATTCTCTGAATCCACGGATGATGAGGGCAAAGTAACAACTGGATGAGTCGGTTATTATGATAATCGGACGAGTGGTTGGTTCAGTAGCAACAAAGAAAATAGCTGCGGCTTCGGCGAAAAAAAAATCGACCATTGTCTGGGAAGACCAATGCCGACTTCGTTTTTGAACCTGGTTTGGAACTGGCGCAACCCGTTCTGAATCACAGTTTCAACCCCAACCCGATTCAGGATCGACCGAACTACAAGTTGCTTGACGTTGGTTTGCTTATGTGTTGATCACCGACCCAGTTTTAAAAACGAAACGACATAAGGATTACCGTGGACGACGATACCTGTTCCAATCCCTTGCACTGAGAGAGAGCCATCTGTATAACGCCGCTGCATAGTCTGTCCGCAAGACTTCAGCGACGGATTGTCGCAGCCGTCTTCGCGCAAAGTGTCGCAGTAATTGAGTAACGGAAGAGCAGATGGCCAGCCTCGGCGTAGGCTGCATCGAAACTATTCGTACGCAGTTGTACGTAGTAGTCATAGATGGGAGAAAGTGTGTCAATCAGTCTGTTTATCGCCAAGTATGTGGTTTCTAGACCATAAAACAGTCGACTATCAATAAGAGCGGCAGCGACACGGAATCCAATAGCTCGTTTTTTCTGCGGTGCGGTCTCGAAAGAGATTTTAAGAGGTTCAGGTAGCTACGACAGTTGGCTCTGAATGCTTCTTAGTTGGCTTTGAAGGATAAGCCGTGGTCGAAAATGATCCCAAAGACTTTTGCTGTCTTACAATGAGGAATGGCTTGGTTGTTGATTACAATAGGAGGCCCACTGACCCTATGCTCATATGAACACTTTTGGATGCCGACATGATGAAGCTTACGGAGGCAGTCCATTTGCGCACACGAGAGACGGCATTGTTGCCGTAAAATAGAAGATCGCCAGCACTTTATAAATTGAGGGTGTCTGTTAGTCCCAAGTAGTTATCTGGTTGGTTGCTTGTGAAAGTGCAACTGATCTGGAGTAACAAGAACGGGCCGCCAATCAAGCTCATTCTCTAACACCACGTCTTAATTAACAGATTGTTTCGCAGCTTTATCTTCATTTGAACACACTCAGAGCTGTCAATTGATTTTTTTAACGGAAACCTGTTATTTATTCCCATTTGATTGAAAAAAAAACAAACTGCACAAATGGAGACAGATTAACTGATGAAAAATAAAATATACAAACTTTGATTGTGAAACACAATATAGCCCAGTTCAAGATTAAACAACCTAATACAGTCAAACCTCCATGAATCGATATTGCAACTAAAAAAAAACGAAAAAAAAATCAAATTTTGCAACGAGTTGCATACACATTTTTTTGCAGTTTCGAAAATTTACGTTGCAGTAGAATTATTTCTAGGAGCATCGATTATATATTTACTCAGAAATTCTTACCTGAGTCGTATTCGGATTGTCCAAGGGATGGAGAATCACAAGCCAGTTATTTAAGTCATTGAGAAATCCAGAGCAATTTGGTGGAAGCACTCAGCTATTAATTTTTCAACACCCAAAACCGAACTGAAAAGTACTACTTTTCAGCACCGTCATAAAACAGTCCAAAAAAGTTTCATTTTTCAGAACTGTTGTTTTTTTTTGAGGATCGCTGAGGTTGACGCTTTCGTCGATTTCGCTAATCCGCACGTCGAGCTTTTGATGGTAGTCCGCTGCTACACCATCTGCTGATAGGCGTTGGATGTTGAAACGCAACTATTGTCGATTTCTAGAACTCGAAACGGTTGATCAGCGATCTGTGGAAGTCAGTCCACGGAGCGGTGAGCACAGTAGCGCGAGAAGTGGTAGGTACTGCTCAACGAAGACCAAGGAACGGTTGGTTCGACGAGGAGTGCCAGAGAATGACGAACGAGAAGAACTTGGCTAGAAGCCGGATGCTGGTGTCTGGTACCCGTCAGAGCAGAGAGCGGTACAAGTAAGCAAGGGCAGCTGAAAAACGGATCCATCGCAGAAAGAAAAAGGAGCATGAAGAGGCAGTAATTGCTCAGAAGCTGCGACGGTTCTACGGGTCCGTAAATGGTGTGCGGAGAAAAACATTCGGCGTACAAAATCATGTCTGGAATTCTGTTCAACAGATTGAGACCGTATTAGGAGTCCTTTGTCGGTGAATACCAAGCTGGTATTCGAGAGGGCCGATCAACGACGGTTCGAATGTTTACCCTGCGTCAAAGCCTAGATTAATTCCGGGAGTAGAACTTGCAGACTCATCATCTGTTTGTAGATTTCAAAGCAGCGTACGATTCAGTGAAGAGAAACGAGTTGTGGCAAATTATTTCCGAACATGGCTTTCCGGCGAAGCTGATTAGACTGATTCGTGCAACGCTTGATGGATCGAAATCAAGTGTGTGGGTGGTAGACGAGATTTCGTCATCGTTCGTAGCCTTAGATGGATTGAAACAGGGTGACGCTCTTTCTAACTTGCTGTTTAACATAGCGCTCGAAGGTGATATCAGGAATCGTATGCCGGAAGAACGATAAGCAAAGATAATATTCAACAGAGAACCTGGACGAGGCCGCCGACTTCGTGGTAGGCCGCGCACACGATGGCTTTTTGCGGTTGAGGAGGACTTAAGGGCACTTAACGTTCAGGGTGACTGGAAGCGATTGGCCCAGGACCGAGCCCAGTGGAGAAGACTCATTCGGCGCAGATTCATCGTAGCAAATTGTAGCCCATCAAGTATCAAGTAAGTAAGTTTTGTTGGAGGGAAAAGTAGGCCATTATGTTGTCCATTCCTTTTCTAAAATGCTGCTTATTATGGAACGAAAATGCAAAATAGCTTTGCCACAAAATGCTAAATTAGTATTTTTTTTCACGCTTGTCGTACATTCATCCATGGAGGTTTGTCAAATTGGTTATATACGACGAATGTCGAAAAATAAAATTTTGCATCGAGTTGCATACATATTTTTTGTGATTACGAAAATTGTCGTAAGTTGTAATGTATCTAGGAGTACTGAAGAAAACTAAAAAGTACCACTTTTCAGCACCGTTATAAAAATGTGCTGAAAAATTACACTTTTCAGCTCTGCTTTTGTTGATGGGAAAAGTAGGCCATTAATTTGTTCATTTGTGTTTTTTATAACAAGTTGGCTAATATGCAACGGACTTTCAAAAAACAGTTTTCAAAACCTTACCTCACATACATAATTTTCGATCCCAACCATTGAAGTCTCAAAAGTCATGAAGGTTCACTAACTCGCCCGGTCTACCGCATTCAATCTACTTTCAATCCTGCAATTAATAAGTTTACCTACGCCATGATGCTAAGTGCTCTCCATACCGATCCAGTCCTACGCAAAGTGGCACGCCTTCATCTTAAGGTAGGAAAATATCTTAAAAGTATACCAAATCGATTGAAAACTATAATTTACCAACTTAAATTGACACTCGAAGTCATCTTCTTGGAATTGAACAATGTTTGGAAATTTCAACGTCTCGGTATATTTTTCGAGATGACATTTTTACCAATTCAGATACTTAAGTAAAACTTAAATTAAAAGCAAAATATAAACAGGAATTTAAAGGAGAAGCGATAATGATTTTTTATGGGAGTTTCACTGAATTTTAGCAGAATTGTAAAAAAGATGGAATTCTGTATGTTATGCCTAGTGAAACATGAAAGTAAAATTTCCTCCTCTCGGGGGAAAAAACGGTAATCAAAACATTTTTTCCACTTAAAAATATGGGTTACGAATAACTCATTTTTTATTTGAAACACTGCAGAGTAAACGAGCAGCCTGAAGAGTTTTTGATTTTTTTTTATAAAAGATTCTTTTTTTCTTTTATTACAATAAGAAACAGAACTTTATGGCTGTTGTCTAACTGAAGAATTGGAACGTTCTGCTCAAACTTTTGAGATTAAACTGGTTGAACAGACTGAAGAACATTCCATTCTGCTCAGACTTTTAAGATTAAATTGGTAGAAATTCCGTACAGATATATAGAAATCATAAAATAAATATTAACATGCAATTTTTCAAAGCTTCAATTTTTGAGGTTTTGTCCCTTCATGCGCCACTGTGAGACGGTCATAATCGTACTTAGCCAGGGCTTACGTTGGGTAGGATAGCTACCCTGAATAATATCCTTTTTCATAAGCGTTCCCCGCTCAACTTTTAACCGATTTCCGGATCCCACGTAGAACGTGAAAAAGCACGTTGGTTGGATAGGAAAAACTTCCCAAACCAACACCTCTGGCGAAAGTAGAATGGCACGAAATGCTGTTGCACCTCGGAACACAGTTGGATGGCGAAAGATGGTGTGGTAAAATATGAAAAATCGAGTCCTGTCCTGGAGGCTTGGAGAACATGCTTGAAATGTTGCTTTTTTCCTACCTCCATCATGGCGTGACATAACGGGCTTCGTGTTGATGTACACCAAGCTTCGAGAACATTTCGAAAAGGAAGACCTGCTGTTTGTGGGGGTGTTGAAAACTTTTTAATACGATAACCGTAGCAGGTTGACAACCGGTCCAAGTGACGGTGGCCACAAAGAATGAAAAGTTACCAGAGAATGTTGACTTCGGGAAGCCATAATATTTATTTTGACGAACGATGCTCCTGTTTTTAACTTTGTCTAATACTTGACACCTAGAGTGTCATCATTGCTGGATAAGATGGATGAGGCTTTCAATGCAATATCTCTGCCTCATGGTGCTATTCGAATTACAGTGCCGAGTGACAGAGCCGAGTCGAGCAAAAATTTTGGTCGACAGTGACTCCAGTCGAGTCGTTTTTGGTCGATTCAACTTATAAAATAGGGCCCTAAAACTGAACAAAACTAGGATCATTTTCCATAGTATAGCATAGCATAGACTGACTAAGTATATATGTCAATGATTTCTACTACGTGATTGATCGGGGCTGGTAAAATTGCAATTGAACTACATGAAAATACACAAAAGGCCAAACCTCTGGATGTAGCATTAGCTCTAAAGAGAGAAAGACATCACGGACTATCCTTTTGTCCCTATATTCAAATTTGATTCAATCAATGGAATTGATTCAAAACTACTTACGAGCGACCCTGAAGCTATGTTTGAGCACAAAAAGTGCATTACGTTAACCAAGCACAGCCTCGCCATTCCAGTTAAATCTGTAATATCTGACGAGCTAGTAGAGCGCCGCCGTAGGATGAGACTCCATCCATGAAAGTCGAGCCAAATCCATTGTGTAAATATTTTCCTTATCCTATCGATTCGATGAAGCTATAATTTGTCCTCTGGTTGTCCTATCCTCTCTTGATCCAGACCGCACAAACCGAAGTAAGTGAAGCTCCCACTCAACCAGATGCCCGGCTAATACATCCTTTGCGGGTACGACTCTGAAAGCTCCCAGCGAGAGTACACATCTACGGTCCTGTGTCAGTTTGCGTTTGGAGCGACGACAGAGCGTCGCCACTCGCTTCCGCCGCAGACAAACCGATTTCCACCCCGACAAACAGTGGTCTAGATTATTGAAATTTTTTAAGTTTTTTTACCATTATAAGTATTGTGGGACATGTCTTAGGATGGCGGATTCTATTTTGGTCATACTCAGCCTGAAATCAATATTTTTAAGGGCATGCCCAATAAATAATCTTCAACTCTTTTATAGAACAAGATTGCTGTTTCACAACTTTTTCATGAAATAAATGTTTAGGCAAATTAAATAGAAATTATGTTTTTTCACATTAGAAAAAGTCAAATACTGCTATCTTATCTTGTCACACGTTTTGGTCTGTTTGGGACCTTCTTCAGGATTCTATTTTGGGCATCACTGTTTAGTTTTCATAGAGCAAAATTTCAACAAGATTCCTGTTTTCCATACATTTTGAGGCTCTCTTTTTTCTCATAAAATGAATTTTTCACTAGATTTTTTTGACGTGTTCTACTTATGAATTGAACATGAAGAAAAACATTTTCTTTTAGAATTCTCATATGTGCACTTAACTATCTGTATTGAATGTTAAACTTGTTTGGAAAATACATTTTCGACAGCTTTTCAGAAAATTGAACCTCTTTGTGACAGGAAGGCAGGCAAGCAGGCAGGCGAACCGATGACAGCCCATCCGGCATAGTGGTTATTATTTGTCCGAGTATTTGCCAGAGCAACAAAACGCTTTCAATTCCTGAATGTTGGCATTCGCAGGAAAACGAACACAATGTGACTCGCTTCAAAATATTTAATTCGGTTCGTTCAAGTTCGATCCGGTGAGCATACACAGTTTAGTAGTGCTTGAGCATTGTTTTGTCAATGCTGTACCGTTCTGTTTCGAAATGTGTCATCAGCGGGTTTTCAGACTTCCAGCTAATTGAGTTGAAAATTTTGTTAAAATAATTGAAAAGTAAGTTTTCTTTTATTGAAAATGGTGATTTAATATTCACTTGTCGGTTTGGTTCATACTAAATATTTTTCAGCGGCTATACTTGGTCTTATTTGAGTTGCCTAAGGTTGAATCAATCCGTTTACAAAAAAATATGTATCATAAGGTGTTCGCAAAGGTTTTCCGCTGAGTCTAATTTTAATTCGTTTCATCAAATTCAAAATATTTCGTTGATATTTTTCGGTGAAAATATCGAGATGAGCTTCCAACAAAATTTTAATTCAAAACATTCTTCAAATTATAAAATAAAATTCAAAACATATGTTCATTTAGAAATTAGACTGTCTCCAAAAATTTTATGATAAAAGAGAAATGTTTTGTAGGTGAGTTTTTTATTCCGTGTTTTCTGTTTCCAAAATTCATAATCATACATATATTAGTTTTGTATGCACCGAATGAATGGCAAAACTCATTTTCCATTTAGATGGTATATTTTGGGGTGTTTTGAGGATCAGTAGTAAAGGACCTGTTTATGCACCACGTGGCCTGAATTATTTACCTTTAATGGGATATCCAAATTATTTTTCAATAGAAAGCTCATGGAGTTTTCAGATGTATCCGAAGCAGCTTCTTGAGATTTCTTCCGTTTTCAACAGTTTTTTTAAGTTTCCTGTGCATCAAAGGTCTACAAGGTTCCATTTTTTCTCGTTGGTTCAAGTGCCTTTCAGGGTTTTTTGAACCATTCGATTACCCATAGAAACTACTGAAAACTCTTTGAGATCCCTGGCAACGTTTTGAGAGGTCTTTAATCTTAAAGAGTTCTAAAGAGTCGTCAAAAACCAAGTGGTCATCTCTTATTCCAGAACCCTCCTCCCCCTTCGTGGGGTTTTGTCCATACAAAAAATTTAAAATTTGTATGGACCGTGATCAATGACCAGAAACCTTCCTGGTTATCCGTGATTTAACCTTTCGGTTGTCGCGTGATTTTTAGTAACGCAAGTAGTCGTACAACACCCTTGGTTTTGCAAATATCCCAGGAGTCTGACCACTAAGAAAGATGACGTCTTCGGCAAAATTGTTCAGTAGCTCAAGAGCTATAATTATTTTAGCCAAGAAATTCGGGATTTGCCACTAGGCGGCGCTAGTGAGCATGAAACTTTTGTTTTGCATATCTCAGGATACTGATCACTGAGAGAGATGGCGTCTTCAGCAAAGTTGTTCGGTTATTCATGGATAATCATTGTTCGAGCTAGTTGAGTTAATATTTTGCCATCAAGCAGCGCTAATAAACCATTTGCTTTGCAAATATCTCAGGAGTCAGAAATATGGCGTCTTCGGCAGAGTTGTTAAGTAGCTTCAATACTTTCTTTGTTGAATCCTCGAAATTCGAGATTTTGTAAAATAATTAAGACCCCTGAGCTTCTGAACAACTTTTCCGAAGATGCCATCTTTTAAGGAATCAGGATCCTGCTGTATTCTCAAAACTAAAATTTCATGCTCACTGGTGGCAAAATATCGTATTTCTTGACTCAAATAATGATAGCTCTTGATCTACTGAACTACTTTGCCGAAGACGCTACCTTTCTAAGTGGTCAGGCTCCTAAAATATCTGCAAAACAAAAGTTCCATGCCCACTAGCGCCGCCTAAATGCAAATTTTAAATCAACTAGCTCGAACAATGATAGTCCTTAACTTAGTGAACAACTTTGCCGAAGACCCCATCCTTCTAAATTGGTCAGGATCCTGAAATATCTGCAAATAAAGAGTAAGTTTCATGCCCACTAGTGCCACTTAGCGGTCAGATTCCAAATTAAATGAGATACCATCAGATAGCGCTTCACCTCCAGAACAACTTTACTGAAGACCCGAAGCTTCTAAATTATCTGGATTTGTGATATACCGATTTCAAACTGTGGTTTACTCGAACTGTATATAATGCGTCATTCGTTTTGGCAACAATGATGACTTTTCAGTTTGCATTTCAAAGTGATAAAAATCAGTCTTGATAGTTTATATTGACTTGAAAAAAATACACTGTACGCGCTAACATGATACTTTTTCAGCTGTGTCAGTGCAAAACCAACTGATTTTCTTTGAATCATATCGTGAGATGAATTGGCGGCAATCATCAACGACGCGTAAAAATTTCAATGGCGGCCTACTTTGCCTTAAGGACGACTCCTTATCAGATTTATTTTATGTATACCAAAAAATATTTTCAAAGACAACCTAAAGTACACTCTGATGAGGCTTCGTGAGAAATATTTGTTGAGCTCCTGCAAAAACCTATGATTAAACTTCAAGATCTTTGAGAAAGTTTTGGAAAACTTTTTTGATAAGTTGTTGAAAATATTGAAAAATCACCGAAAAATAATGTAGATAATATTCTAAAATACCTAAACATTCTCGGGCAGAATCTTTGAAGAAATATGTAAAGGAGAAATTAAAGGTATAACTGGAATTATAACTGAAACATTTCTTGGTGAAAACTATTAATTAATCTCAATAACTCACGCAGTTTTCAGAACCTAGGAGCAGGAAGGCTCTTTGCCATTGCATCAACAATTCGTTCCTCAGTTGGTTTGCACTGCAGTTGTTTCTGATTTTTCTAGATCAATTATCTTGCGACAAAGTACTCGATGTCAATATGCTAAATTCTCCTGTGTTTCCGCGGTTCTATGCAAATGGCAATGCGGGATTGATTATCTTTATAGACGGTAACTGGAAACTTCACTTCTACATCCAAGATTTTCAGCAAACTAACGACTCATACTGCTTCATATTTTGCTTGACATAGGATCAACAACTAAGCTTTTTTAGTACTAGTCTACTAGTCTAGTATTCAGCAATAAACCAAGGTTCATAGTTTTGGATTTTATTTTATCAACGTAACTAACAATTTCTAACAAATAATGGAGGTATCTGCTGGAATTTAAGGGAATAACATATTGACTTGTCTGAATAAAAGTTGCATTGAGGCTGAAGAAGTGATATCAGCGCTATGCAATAACACTTAAGTTAGCTGTCAAAAGTTCAATAATTATATTTTAAAAGAGAGTAATGAGAATTTTCCACCATGAAGAACAACATTACTGGTGATTAGATGTGATTGATTCAGATTTTGCTCAGTTATTTGCATGCCATCACTTATCATGGCAGAATTTTTTTTTTTTCGAGAATCACTGTGTCAAGAAATAAATTTCCCATGGTGCGCGTGCGGGGCAATCGTCGACAGTTGTGCATGAGTCGGATAAATTGGTCAACGTTAAGTCAGAGTGGACCAAGTGACATTTTTCATATATTGAGAAAAATGGGCTCAAAGTCTAACACTCTGTAAATTTTGAACTCGTTTAAATTTTGGTTCAATATTTCTACACATCTTTGTATTACTTTCAAACAATATAATGTAAAATGATAATCATGAAAAATCATAATTCAAACCTCGATTTTTTGAAGGACTATGTGTGCTTGGTCCACTCTGACTGAACTAAAGACGACCGTTCAGTGCGTTGGTTGACTCTGACTGAACAATTTCTAGGGAAATAACAATCATTCGATGATTGAATAATGCATGCTAGAGCAATCAGTATCAACTTGTCGAACAAAGAGCTAAAACGGCTAAAACTAATCAGTAATAGCTGTGTTGACGTTTTGATCTGGTGAAAAATTGTCGATCGAATCGAAATACGAACACAGAGAAGACTGCAAAAATACTACCGCCACCCGACTAGAGCGATGGGAACCTAAGTAGGGTAACTGGGGGTAATATGCCCATAGGGGGCAAAACGCGCCACCCTCGATTTGAATGAATGATGTGTTTTAGAATACTTTTTTTCACCCTAGGTTATAGAAAATGTATAAAAATGCTTCTCTTAATATATTTTTATGTGTTTTTCTCAAGAAAATCGTAAAAAACGTATATAAACGTTTTTCGCTGTTTTCGTTGCAATTTTGTGCGATTTTCAAGGTCATATTATAGGTCGGTAAATTATAAAAATTCTGAAACTATCGTCGAGAGCCAACTTGTGCACTGTCATTATTTGTATTACATGCAAAAAAAATCGTTGAATTTGTCCTTAAAAAGCTTTTTGAAGGATCTAAACTTTAATCAACTCGTGAGGCAAAACGCCCACCTCTATTTCATAACACCAAAACAGTCGTTTGAATTCAAATTCTACCAAACGTAATGCCATATCGAAGTTACGCGCAATTCGGAACCTTACAAATGTACATGTTTTGCATCAGCATGTATACTATCATTGAACAATAACATCTGAAGAAACGCCCGGATGCATGCAGCATATAAGCAAGCATGATTGTATGGGTAATTTGACAGCACGAGTAACATCGAACTTAAGCGGGGCGTTTTACCTTTTTTTTACGTTTTACCCCGCAAAACAATACATATGCAGTTAAGCAAGCATTTTTTAAAAACTGATTTATAAAACCCAAAAAAACTAAAATGGATAACTGTTTCTACTATTTGATAGAAAATATGTTTTTTTGTCCGATCATTTTGAAAGAGAGCATAAAACAGTGTTTTTCACATCTAAAACTGCTGTTTTCCTTAACATGGGAAAACTACCTCCAGTCCCCCTACACTCGATTCTGTTTTCGAACGGGGGTGCGTACCGTGCAAAATAAGTTTTCAGTTCAAAATTTCAAAAACCGTGCAAAAAAAGTAACTTCATTTCTCGACGTTTCATGCAAAAATAAGGTTTTGGCGGAAAAAATTATGGAAACTTTTTTTGCTCTCCGTTGAAAACTAATCATCCGAAGTTATAATTGATAATTAATTAGGTTAATTAATCAATCAATTTAATAGTAATAGATGAAATGTCTCGCGCACAGGTTGGTATCCTCAAACAGACCGACCAGATAGGCCTCGCTCACTTCCTGCAGGGCCATGCCGGCGAGCTCTGGAATCGCAGATCGGTCTTGAAGTCCTGAGCGATTTCACGGACTAGGCGCTGGAATGGCTACTTGCGGATCAGCTGCTCCGTCGACTTCTGGTAGCGACGAAGCGATACGGCTTCTTGACTTCTCCAGTGGTTGCGGCACTCTTGCAAGCGACTTCCGTTCACGGCGCGGAACTTCTTCGAGTATCAAAAGGAGACCATGCCATTCATCGGGACAGGCAACTTCAATATTGATTTGAGTAAAGAGGAGAACATGGAGTTCGCGGACTTCATTAACAAGTACCGTAAAACGGGGTAACTTTGATAATGCGGGTAACATTGATAGTGCGTAACCCACCGCATACTAAATAAAATATCATAATTTCTGTTAATCAGTTAAGCAAAACGAATGCAAAACTAAAAAAAAAATAGTATGGCACTTCATGTAAGAGCGGTTTTCATTTAAATCAAGAACATTTTAAGCTTTTTATACGAATTTAAAAAATTTACACAATTTAAGCATTTTCAAAACGCTTTCAAACAATCTGTTCTACGATCACTATTTGATGTAGTTTTGAATAGTTGGCCACTTATCTTTGATAGCCTAGTTATCATAGAACTTGAATACGGTCTCAAATCTCTTAGCGAAAAGCATATTCACAAACTGGGACCATTTTTGTAGTCTAAGTCAGAAAATTCCATATAACGTTAAACGCCTAGAGGTATGCAATGCCCTAAAACTGTTCGCTATTCATTAAATTTTGTTCGAATAATACTCCATTATCAAAGTTACCACAAAACAGAAAACCAACTTTCGATTATATGAAAAATTATATATCCATTCAAAATAAATCTTTTGACAATCTATCAACAGCAATCGATAGGTAGGATGCCAGTGCTTGTTTTAAAAATATAAATTATAATTCTTTGAAACAGCATGTATAAGTATTCAAGTTTTCTTCGAAAAAACTATCAAAGTTACCCCGTTTTACGGTACCTCAATCTCAAACTGGCTTCGGCTCCCACTAAAGCGACCAATCTTAGGGGATCATGCGTGGATCTAACGTTCACCGGGAATATTTGTTTGGAGAGCAAGAGTTACCGCTCATGCTTCTTTTTCCATCGACCGATTGTATCCGGTCTTGTGTTCAAGTGTTAACCGAACCAACCAACAAACAAATAAAACGGCCCTTTTTAGGGCCACGAAATTGATGGATAAGATTTCTTTTAGTTTAATTGCTAATAGCATGGCTTTGTTTTGTAGCCGCAGACGCTAACCAGTCGGCTAAGGAAGGCCCTCGATTATTCAATATTAACACCAAACAATAACGCACAATGTCCATAATAGGTCAGAAATGACATGCAACAAAAAGTGTTAATAATTGATTGGATTTTGATAAGTAGAAATCTTTCATAAGTTCGTGACGGTCCCACGCCAAGAAATAGAAGAAGCTAACGTTATCCAACGTCAACGAGGCGTTCGTATCTCGGAAACAACCTCTTACTTTTTTGCTTTGAATCTCTCAAAATCTTGACCAGTTCAAGTTTTCCGACAATCCGCACGTTTATAGTCAATCTTGCCGCATCCGAAACATTTCAGCTTAAACTTTCCCGTTTTTCCAGTGAACGTAACTTCATCCATTTTTCGGCTCGATAAAACTTTCCGCCCTGTACGATTCGATTCTAGGGTTTCCATGCTAGTAATGGACCCCTTAGTAACTGAAATTCATTCTAGACGCATTTCCGCAATGATATCTCAGACGCATATACGTTTTGTTGAGTCTAACAACAAATTCAATATCTTCACTTCATAGTACGTCTATGAAACATGCAAAATCATTCGATTTTTTCAGTAAAATATGCATTTGAAAAACTGTTGTCCGAATGCCTATTATGGACCCTCCCGGGGTCTATAATAGGATTGTTTACAAATTTGACGTTGCGTATTATGGACCCTCCATTTGATTCCCATGTAATCCGGCTCGCTGCCGACGAGCCTATTATGGACCCACCTGGAAATGCGTATTATGGACCCTCTTATGTGGTTTCATTTACAAAACTGTTCAAATATCTGTATTTATGCGTTTCAAACCAAATATTTTAACTGAAACTGCTGACTAACAATGTAATCGAAGTTCCCCGGTAGATTGTCATAGGAATAAAGTTGCTTTGAGTGTTAATTTTATGTTTTTCTGTAGGGGGTCCATAATACGCAAAGGGTCCATAACCGGCATCGACTCCCTAGATACTTGCTCTTGAGGAACTCCAAGGTCAGCTACTCAGACACTGCTTGCAACGTTGTGTTCACAGAATCGTAGGATACTAGCATTGTCAGCAACAGATGACGGACTACATCTTCTTCATCCATTTTTGCTCCGGTAGACTTCAATTCGCGAACCAGTTAATCAATCCGCAAGAAATGAGCTTCAAGAATTCTCTAAAACTTATTCATACAGACTCAAGTCAAAAAAGTATACAAACTTACTTTATCAATCCTACGTGTTTCGCAGACGAAATTCTACAAGTTTTACTCTGAACAAGCTCGATTTTTCACTTTTAAAACGTTTAATTTCCGGATTTAAAAAACGACGAAAGTAAGATTTTCAACTTTCGCAACCTAACCACTACTTTCGCCGCCCCGCTGTATGGAGAGACAAAGTGACTTAACCACGAATCAAAACAAAACACTACTTGAGTCGATTTTACACTGGTAGAAAAACGTCGCAAGTAACTGAATAAAACGGCTTATAATTTTGTCATAAAATTCTTATGTGAAATAATAGGAACTCCATAGTTTTTGAACGCGAGCTCATTGTATGCAAAATTGAAGCAATGTACACGTCGAAAAAATGTTAAAAAGGTGATGCATTTTAAAACAGTTTTAGAAGACAGGTTGTGATTCTTCTGAATTAATTTTCTCTAAACCGTATGGAAATTACTTACGTCGATTTGAAAAAGTAATCGAGAATTGACTGATTATCGTGCTTCATCTTTAGCAACTTCCTCTTCAGTATGAAACGATTCGCAATGCTTTTCCTTTGGAACACTTCATGCAACCCGTCTCATATGTATTTCAGGCTCCAATCAGCACCGATCGACATGCCCTTCCTTCGCTTTGCAATTTTCTGCTCCTTTTTAGCTTCAAGCAGCCGAGTTTGTGTGCTGACCTTCCCAGAAGTCTTCTTCGATAGCTTCCTTCTTGATACAATGTACAACTTCTAACTGCACCAGAAACGCCAGAAGTCTGAATCGCCAGTTATTAAAATTCGTACCATCGAGAGGCTTGCTACGACAATTTTTCGGACTGCTTGTGGAACGAACAAAGAGCTTCAATTAGGTACTCTGGGTCTACAACCTATAGGCCTCTGCATAAAAATCTTTCTCTCTCTTTTACTCCTTCACAAAATATGTAATCAACAAGGCCAGTAAAAGTCAAAATCTCATACAAAATCAAAATATTGTAGAGCCCCATTAGCAGAGCTTGCAATAAGACATGCACAGTAGTGGTTGGTGGTTGATAACTAAGTGCAAGTTTTATTTCTTTGTCAAGGTTGCCTTGATTTATCAAGGCTTGGGATATGCATACTATGATTAATTGTTTCTGATGATGTGGTACTACAGTCGCCTCTCTACATCTCGATATCGAAGGGACCATCGAGATAGGGAGAGATCGAGACATAGAACAAATTTCTAACGAATACTAGATTGAAAATCACCCCGTTGCCAGGAAAATAAAAAACAAACAGATTTCATTTCGTCTTCGCAAATTGTTTTGAATCTCTAAAATCTAGTCTAGTAGCCTTTGATAATGGGTATATCGACATACGAAGAGAAAATTGGGAACGAAATTCACATCGAGAAAGGGAGATATCGAGATAAGGAGGATATCGAGATATGGAGAGTGAAAATGTATGCAGATTGAAGGGATCGAAAAAATCATCGACATAGGGAGAGATATCAAGATGTAGAACATCGAGATGTGGAGAGTCGAATGTAACATCTATTGTAGCAAAGCATCTGCCTATAGCACTAGAATAATCTGAAAAGCGATTTGATAATAGAAATATTAATAGTAGAACGCTAATGGCGTTGTTGTCACAAAATTGATTTTAATTATTATTACCTTAAATTATGGATTTCCATTGTTTGTCCAATACCATGTTGTTGTTTTGGTTTCTATAATTAATCTGACACTTTGATACCCGGTACCGTAATCCGGGGTAACATTGATCATTTTTCTGAATGTTTTTTCAATATTTCGTTTTGAAATGCAAATGTTGCAGGTTTTATATTTTTAAAACAAGTACTGCCACCCATAGCTCGAGACTATATACTGTATTTTGTTTATTGAAAGATTTAAGCATGTTAAAAAAAATGTTTTAGGCGATTATTTGATTTAGTTGATATGGGGTAACATTGATCACCTATATAAACAACGTTCTGTAATACTGAAAATGTCGTTACTTACTTAAATCATGGCCTCTGAAGCCGAATATGAAGGTCAATCGCTCACAAGTCATTTACTTTTTGAGTTATTTCAAAATTAAAAACACCTAGAACCACGGAATACGCCTAAAGGTAGGCAATTTCCTAAGGGAATTTTACATTCTTAACAGTAATTCGGTAATGTTGCTTAATTGAACATACTTATAAAAGTTTTGACAACGGAATCGTTTTCGGCGATGTCATTTTTAGTAAGAATCACATTTTCCTTGCTTATATCGTTTGCAGAACTTCTGTGAGACATGAATCTTCGGTAGTGTCATCCTAACCAATTAAAATCATTATTTCGAAAAGTTGACAAATTCACGCATAAGGTAAACGCAATTTTCACTAAAATATTAACATTTATTAGCTCATGAATATAAAAAAGAGAAGCACCATTCATAATTTGGAAATGTTTCATCAATAAATAATAATACGAACTTTTAATGAGGTGAGTCATTCCGATCAATGTTACCCCGCTGATCAAAGATACCCCGGATTACGGTACTCAAGCTGTCAGTTCGTGGCAAACTAGATGTTGGTAACACGAACAGCAGCGACATTAGCATTCTTAGGTTAATGCTTCTACTGATTTGAACAATATTTTACTGTTGTACCTATGTGAGCAATCAGTCTCCTGTATGAAATGTATGTGCAGACCCGCTAGCAGAAACACTTGCATGAAATCCGTGCCAAAGGAGGACAATCTCCTTCCAGAAGAGTGTTTTCACAAACAACTGCAAAATCAAGCCCTCGATTGACAGAATACTCCCAATAGATGGGATCGAAAGGCTCGCCCTCAATTCACGGATTGTTAACAACATGGAGAAGGCAGTCTCAATCTCCCTGTCCTAACCACTTCACTCGGGCGACCATTGAATTACAGTCAAATATATGTATCATGAAAATATTTCACCAGTTTTTCCTATCCTTGTAATGTTTTCGAAACTCATCATACTCTTTTCTACGCACCGTTTTGCCGATAGAAATGATATCTCATCTTCGTAAGCTACTAGGAATAAGATCTTCGTTGCGTATAAGATATTCTTTTGCGTAAAGAAATCAAAACAAATAAAGTTGAAAAATATATTCCGCGGAACAAAATAAAGACATACAGGGGCCTTTCTTAGACGAGTGGTTATAGTCCACGGCTACAAAGCAAAGCCATGCTGAAGGTGTCTGGGTTCGATTCTCGGTCGGTCCAGGATCTTTTCGTAATGGAAATTTCCTTGACTTCCCTGGGCAAAGAGTATCATCGTACCTGCCATACGATATACGAATGCAAAAATGGCAACTTTGGCAAAGAAAGCTCTCAGTTAATAAATGTGGAAGTGCTCATAAGAACACTAAGCTAAGAAGCAAGCTCTGTCCCAGTGCCAAGAAGAAGAAGAAGAGGGATCAACTGTGATCGAGCAATGTTACTATGCAATACAAAAGAAAACTTTTCGAAAAAAATCGTGACATACTGGATTTTGCATAAACTTTCACTAAAAATTTTCGTTTCGTCAGTGTCAGTTCCATGAATTCTATGTGTTGTTTCATTAAGAATTAATAAGGACAAACTGCATATCGCTTACCCTTAACAAAGGGGAAGGAAACACCAAAATACAATTCGAAAACAAATGTGGTCCATCTTTCCATGCATTATAGTGGTGTACTGAAATACTTTTAATCTCCTTATACAAATAACATGAAGTTTTGTATGGTATGGACGGACTTCGATTCATTTCCAAAGAGTACAAAATTCGGTCCCTCCCGATACATCAGCGCCGGTACGGTACATTAGACAGCCCAACAAACTGAGTAATAAAACGTCAACAAGCGTTTCGTCATTGGCCCGTGTGACGTGAATCGAAGTGACAAGCGTCGTCGTCGTCGAGGAATGGCCTTCGGCATTAGCCCTATGAAATGTGTCGATCTCTGTGCAAACAATTCAAGGAAGGGAAGTGGACAGCAGTCGTCCATGTGGAAGCACTGGGTTATAAATGGGCAATTAAGTTCACAAGATTTAATTCAATTTAAGGATATTTATATTTAGATGCTTGGGAATTAAAAAGCGTGACGAGGTTTTCTAATTGATTGGGGAATTGACGCGCCAGAGATGCTTTTTCGGGTTAATGGCAACAACACTCACAGTTTTTAGTGCCGCATCATGGAGAAAGTACCAGCTATTTGGTTGATAATGGATGAGATGAAATAAAAATAATGGATAATGGATGTCTGGCATTCAACTGCTCAGTGGTAAAGTGCTATAAAACATCTGCAAGCTGCAAGGTTATTTTTCAAGAACTTATTGGCATATTAGACAAATATAAGTGTAATCTAGTACAACATGAATCTGGTTAAACATGAATAACGTATTACATCAATCTAACAAGTGTACAAGGGTTTGCATGTTGTATAACCAGACCCTAAGGTATTTTAAAGACAAACACTGTTCGATGCTTGTTCCCAATATCCTAAACTCAAGACCAATAGCTAGTACTTCTAGTAACAACCATTTCATTGATATCATTTAAACACCATTACACCATGCATTACACTTAATGAAACATTTCAATAAGAAAACGCGGAAACGTTCGTTATGTTCCCTGATTACTTTTCAAACCAGAACCAAAGTGTGTTGACAGACTTTTCCGTAAATTTGTCATAATTGCTCTCACAATCATATACACAGTTTTCCACTTCTACACAATGAGAGACCGCATCGTAGCCGTTCTGTGTTTGACCCATCATCTCCTTCTGCATAATTAAACCCTGTTATGGGATCTCTCCAACAAGGTTTCATCTCCTCCACTAACCCTACCAGGGCCACCCCTACCCCTCGTGTTCTCTGGAGAGTTTGGTAAATTTGCACACCCAACTTCGTCTTCTCGGTTTCAGCCGGCTTGAACGTCACAATGTAGGGCACATATGGATGGGCAAGCTGGCGAGTGTGAATTTGGAGAGCAGCCTTTAACAGGGTACTCCCCATTTAGTGTTCCTCCAGTGTATAGGGCAACCTATGGTAAGGGTATGCGATGGTTTGTTGATGTTTTCGGTTACAAACGAAATATTGCAGAATTTCGTGAAACATCGAGTTCAAAGTTGGCTTTCGAGTACTCTATAGAAGCCTTTGTACGATTTGTGAAACCATGGACGCTCCTTGAGTCCCTCAAAGAGTCTCTGGGAACGTCTTGGGAATTCTTTGAATGCTACTGAAGACCATTGAGAACCCTTGAGCAACTTAAAACTACACAAAGTTTTTCCCCAGTGCCGGCTGTTTCCGGTGTTTCTGGAATCAGCCGTGTAGTTGTTTCGGCAATAGCTGGCATTGTGGGATAAGACATCCCACAGGTCAGTTCTCGCTTATCCCTACCTTGAACCGGTACTGCCGCGCCTGCAACTGCAGTACGTCGTCTACGATGTTCTGTATGTTCCGGATTTAACTATGAATATGTTTTCTGTGAAGAAAATCGGAGAACGTGGTATGCGTACTACCTTTACACGTGATGAAGCTTATATATATATATATCATCAAGGCTTATGGTTCACGAGTCTGCACGGCTACGAGGAAGACTAAACTTTTCGAGCTTATCGTCGAGTTGATTCCACCGAATGAGTCGGCTCTAGCTACTGATTCCAAAACGCAAAGAATTCTGTGGCAAAGGCGTTGTGGTCATATTGAAAATTCCGGTCTGGCGAAGTTAGTTTGATGCAACATGGTGGATTGCCAGAACATCGAGAAGAACTTGAAATCCTTCGAAATATGTGAATCGTGCATGACAACGAATTAGGTTCGCGAGCTAAATCAAGTCGTCCGTTGGAATTGATACACACCGTCGTTTGTGGACCGTTCGAACCAGCTGATTGGGAGGAAAAATGTTCGTGAGTTTCATCGACGATTTTACCCATTTCACGGCGGTGTATGTGATCAAGGCGAAGAGCGATGTTTTGGCAATGTTCAAGAATTATTCGGCGATGGCAGAAGCACATTTTGAGCACAGGGTAGCACGAGTTTGCTGCGACAACGAGTATGTCAACGAAGGCTTCGTCCAATTTTGCGAAACCAAAGGGATCGTGATGGAGACAACAGCATCTTATACGCCACGGCAAAATGGCGTTGGGGAGCACATGAACCGCACAATTATGGAACGATCTCGTGCAAAGTTAGACGACTATGGATTCAAACGATATATGTGGAACGAAGCCGTACATGCTGCTGTTTTCGTGATCAATAGAAGTCCTACGTCAACGTTACAAGAATCAGTGGCCCCTTTTGAGAAATGGTATACACATAAGCCCAACGTGTCGTCCAAACTGTGTGTGTTTGGAAGCAAAGCATTTATGCACGTTTCGAATGAGAAAAGAAGCAAGCTGGATGACAATAGCAAGGTGTGCTATTTTGTCGTATACGCTGTAAACGGATACAGGCTGTGGGATTCCGAGAGACGAAAAGTTGTAGTCTCACGGGACGTCATCATCGAAGAACTGAAGCCCAAATTAGCGTCCATCTACACGTCGGACCACCTAGTGTCTGATAGAGAAATTGCGCCGGCCGAGAACGAAGTCGTTGAAGAGTAAGAATAATTGAAGGAAAAGAGGAAGACAACGATGTGTACGAATCATTATCAGAAGATAAAATCGCTGGAGAAGAACCATACCTGAGATTTGGTAGGTCTTCCAGATGGAAGCCGAGCTATGCCGAGTAAATGGGTGTTCAAGATCAATGCAACGACGATAATTCGGTTAGCCGATACAAAGCACGGCTGGTCGCAAAAGGATGCTCGCAGCGATACGGGATGGATTATCGGGAAACATATGCTCCGGTGGTTCGAATGAGTACCGTTCGTGCACTGCTATCCGTTGCTGTTCAAATGAATTTGCATTTGCACCAAATGGACGTATGAACTGCAATTTTGAACAATAACTTGAAGGAAACTGTTTTCATGAAGCAACCACCAGGATTTGAGAGTGGGAATATGGTCTGCAAACTCAACAAATCGCTATACGGTTTGCAGCAGGCGCCTCGGAGCTGGAATGAGCGGTTCCACAAATTTATGATGAAGCTAGGATTTCAACGTTCGAAGTACGATAGCTGCCTCTACACGTATACTCTACATCACACATCAAGAAGAGTTCGGCCGCTGAATTCCACATGGTTGATCTTCAAGTGCTGAATCACTTCTTGGGCCTGCGCATTGAACACAACAGAAAGCAAGGTACGTTATGCATGAATCAAACTAAATATGTTCTCGATCTGTTGAAGCGATTTGGGATGGAATCAAGCAACCCGGTTACCACACCGCAGGAGCCAAATGCTAAGTTGATACAGCTGCAAGGTGATCAGAAACCATACAGACATCCATATCGAGAATTGACGGGTTCCCTTACGTACCGTAAAACGGGGTATCTTTGATAATGCGGGTAACTTTGATAGTGCGTAACCCACCACATACTAAACAAAATATCATAATTTCTGTTAATCGGTTAAGCAAAACGATTGCAAAACTGAAGAGTATTAGTATGACACTCCATATAAAAGCTGTTTTCATTTGAATCGAGACCATTTGAGGCTTTTTACACGAATATTAAAAATTGACACAATTTTAACATTTTTGAAACGCTTACAAACAATCTGTTCTACGATCACTGTTCGATGTACTTTTGAATAGTTGGCCACTTATATATGGCAGCCTAGTTATCATAGAACTTGAATACGGTCTCAAATCTCTTAGCGAAAAGCATTTTCACAAACTGGGACCATTTTTGTAATCTAAGTCAGAAATATCCATATAACGTTAAACGCCTATAGGTATGCAATGCCCTACAAATGTTCGTAATTCATTCAATTTTGTTCGATGCATACTCCATTATCAAAGTTACCCCAAAACAGAAAACCGACTTTCGATTATATGAAAAATTATATATCCATTCAAAATAAGTCTTTTGGCAATCTATCAACAGCAATCGATAGGTAGGATGCCAGTACTTGTTTTAAAAATATAAATTATAATTCTTTGAAACAGCATGCATAAATATTCAAGTTTTCTTCGAAAAAACTATCAAAGTTACCCCGTTTTACGGTACCTAATTTTGTCATCATGTCCAGTTATATGTGCGGCGGTAAATGTCCTCAGTCGTTTCCAGAATAAACCATCAGAAGAATACTGGAAAGCCCTCAAAAGAGCTGTACGATACCTTCAAGGAACGAAAGACATCTCGCTCGTCTACCATCGTAGCAAGGATGTCCCACTCATTGGATTTGCGGATGCAGGTTGGGGCAGCGATATAAATGACAGAAGATCAACATCTGATTTCTGCTTCAAAATGTTCGGCAACGCAATAACACAACAAATCAAGCAACCAACGGTGTCGCTTTCCTCAACCGAGGTGGAATATGTGTCACTGAGCCATGCAACATGTGAAGTGGTTTGGCTTCGTGTTACGGAATTTGGAGTTTAGCTGGATGCACCTTCAATCATTTACGAAGACAACCAGTCCTGTATTCAAATAGTAAAATAATGGTCCCTTGGAAACGACTCAAGCACTTTGACATTTGCCATAACTTCGTTCGAGAATGCATTGAAAACCAAGAAATCGAGGTGCAGTACACTGCAACCGGGGATCAGGTCGCCGATCTATTTACCAAAGGTTTACCGACGGATATATTCAAGAAGCATTGCCATACACTAGGTTTGAGAGGGAGTGTTAAGAAGCAAACCCTAGGGCCTAGATTAGGAGGCTATGATTAAGCTAGTTAATGAAAGCTAACGATGTTCCAAACTCTGATTGCTTGAGTCCGTACAGAGCATTGTTCAGTCAGAAGACCTTCCTTGGAGCAGCATCGTCTCGGAAACTCTCTGGCTGTTCCATATATATCTCCTCGTCGTCCAAATCACCTTGGAGAAATGCTGTCACAGCGTCCATTTGGTAGACGAGAAGATGCAGTTGCGTGGCCAGCGCAAGGAGATGTTGGACTGTAGCGTAGCGGACAACAGTAGTCCACTCCTTTCACTTGCGAGAATCCTTAAATTACAAGTCTTTCCTTGTAACGCTCGACAGAACCATCCGTAACGTATTTGATCTTGAAGACCCACTTGTTCTTCAACGCTTTCCGTCCCTTTAGAAGATTCACAAGATACCATGTCCCGTTAGATTAAAACGCTTCAAGCTCTGACTGCATTGCCGCAATCCATTGGTCACGGTCCTCGCGATTCAATGCTTCCTGCACCGTACCAGGATCCTGGATTACCTGTGGAATACATTTCGGTGAAAGATGGTTGCCGCTATCGATGCCTTTGACTGGGCACTCCCAGTCACTATGCCCAGTTTCGTGTTGCAATTCAACAGCTACTTCCTTCGAGTGTGAAAGAAGCGCAGTGCTGATTAATCTCCCGAACTGCGGATCACATCGTACTTGGCTGCGTTGATTCTGTGGATTTGCAAATTTCTAAGGCAGGACACTGTATATTACCTTATAATCAGCATACTTGCCTGGTAATCTGCGCACCCTCTTACTGCGCCTCATTGAAGAATTCTGAGAAAATTTCGAGGGGAGCGCAAGCGATTGCTGCGGATCCAGTGGCTCTTCTCGTGAAATTTTCGCTACCCCTTTCTGCACTGCCGGAATCTTCGCTCGAATTGACGACTACGTGTCGATCGTCGATTACATTCATCCGGCGCCCGCCATCTACGATTTCTTACTGATTAACTTCCGTAAAAACCAACGGTTCGACAGTCAAATCCGCATAGTCCGTCTCCAGTAACTCCTGTACCAGACGCTGGTCCAGTATCACAACGTCTCAACTTTCAAAAACTTGATTTTTCTTCGAGTCGTACATACGACAGGCCTTGGAACACTCCGCGTAGCTGCTCAAAATGCACGGTACCGACTAGGGGTCCCACTTCGCACGCTTGACTTTTGAAACGAACGCCATTGCTCTTGCTCCGAAGACTCGTAGTTTCGGTAAATCCAATTTCCTTTCCGTAAACTTCTCGAATGGGGTGACTGCGATGCCCTTCGTTGGCGATCGGTTGATTAAATATATCCTCCTTTCGATGCCGCTTCTTCCCAAAGTCGCTTGTCCAACTTACTGTCGAACAACAAACATCTTACTCGCTCCTGAATCGTCCGGTTCATGCGTTCAGCCAACCCGTTTTGCTCCGGATTGTGACAAACTCCTTGAAATGCTTACCGACATATTCTCCACCATTGTCAGTGCGCAGGCACTTCAACTTCTTTCCGGTCTGGGTTTCTGAATAAACCTTGAACGCCAAAAACGCTTCGAACACATCTTTCTTTGATTTCAGGTAATAGACGAACGTCATCCTGCTCGCATCATCGATGAAAGTGACAAAATACTTGTTCCAGCCGGTCGACGGTTTCTGACCACTTCGAGAATGCCACTCGCTCTTTTGCCACCGGATTTGAACGGCAACCTCTGATGCTTCGCTTCGATTCATGGGACACAAGGCAACATCACCCCGTTTGAAACTTCTATACCACTCGCCATGGCAGGTAGTCGCTTCACGCTGTCCATGTTTAAATGACCCAATCGCCGATGCCAGATTTTCAAATTGGAGGCTGCACGTGCCACGCACGCGCTCGTTTGACCAACCTGGTTCAGCCGGTAAAAACTGACGCAATAACCTTTCTTGCAAATGCGACTTACAGAAATGAGATTTATTGCGAGAGGTTACAGCACTCACCATCGACGTCAGCGTCAATCTCGACGTTTCCAGTGGCGACAACCGTTATCTCGGATGCATCTGCAACAAAGATTGTTTACGACACAAGCTTCGCGCCAACTAGCATGCTTTCACCCTTGTGATTCTACCCCATTACCCCGATTCCCATTACCCCGAATGACATCAACCCGAACGCCATTACCCCGAATTCCAAAACCTCGAACGACCCATCACCCCGAATGACATTTCCCCGAATTCCTATATCATGGGGAAATGTCATCAAAATCATCATGGGAAGATAATTGTAAATTCGGGGAAATAGCATTCGGGGTGATGGAATTCGGGGCAATGGTACATTCGGGGTAATGGAATTCGGGGTGATGGCATTCGGGTGAATGGCATTTGGGGTAATGGGGTAGAATCCATCCTTGCATATATGGTCTCCAGCTCGATACTATAGACAGGGCTGGAAAGCGTCAATGTAGATAGAGAGTGTCGAGCGACTTTTACATAGGTGATCCTAGAAGTAGTAAGAGGCGTCTTCTGGCTGTCGTATCAACATCGCTTCTAAGATACGGTGCGCCAGCCTGGGGCAAGTGGAATCGGGATAAGTTAAACAGCACGTTCCGACTCATCACCATGCGAGTGGTGAGCGCGTATAGGACTATATCGTCGAAGGCGGCATGCGTAATCGCTGGGATGATCCCGATCTGCATCATCCTGTCCGAAGACATCGACTGCTATCAGCAAAGAGAAACTAGGCAGGCGAGGAAGTTGACAAGAATTCGCTCACTGGCTAAGTGGCAGCAAGAATGGGATGCCTCCGAGAAAGGCAGGTGGACACACAGGCTCATCCCGAGTCTATCGGCCTGGGTGAACTGGGAGAAAGGAGAAGTGAACTTCCACCTGACACAGTTCTTGTCAGGTCACAGCTGCTTCAAGCAGTATCTGCATCGATTCGGCCATGCGTCTTCACCATTCTGTCCTGAGTGTATGGAGATTGAAGAAACGCCAGAACATGTTGTCTTCGACTGCCCGAGGTTCAACATAGAACGAAACATGGTGGCGACTGCTTTTGGTGAGTACTTCAGCGAAGAAGGTGTGGTCCACGGAATGATTAGAGATCCCGATCTTTGGAATATGATGACCAACATGGTGGTGCAAATAATGTCTGGCTTACAGCGCAACTGGCGAGAAGAGCAGCGAAATGAGACGCAGAGAGCAGCGCTTGACGTCGGGACGTCGGGACGCTGATGAACCGGAAGTCAAGCTCCCACCGGAATTGTCGGGATAACCTCGACACTCGATAAGTCAGTCTGTTGATGAGAGAAGACCATCGGGCGCGATCGGAGTAGGCTAGATCCTACGTCGTGGGCTAGACCGAGTAGAACGAGCGTAACGTAGTATCGGTAATAAGTCGTCGAGGCGCCTGTGAACCGGAAGTCATCCTCCAACCAGAATTGCAGAACCGACCCTGACATTTGGCCGACCACCATCGAGTCGGAGTAGGCTAGATTTTCCGCCGGGGACTAGCTGAGTAGATCGTGAAATGGCACCGGCAAATGGTCGTCGGGGCGCCTGTGAACCGGAAGTTTCCCTCCACCGGAATCGCAGGACCGACCTCGGCATCTGCCCAGCCAGCTTGAGAGTAGGCTAAGTCCACCGTCGGAAACTAGCTGAGTAGATTGCGGAACAGCACCGGCAAATGATCGTCGGGGCGCCTGTGAACCGGAAGATTCCCTCCATCGGAATCGCAGGATCGACCTCGGCATCTGGCCGGATAGCATCGGTTCGGAAGATCTTCCGCCGCCGGGGAAATCTTCGTCGGAATAGGATAGATCCACCGTCGGGGGCTATTCCGAGTAGTGCGAGCGTATCACCAGCTTGAGTCGTCGGAGCGCCAGTGAACCGGAAGCTATCCTCCAACCGGAATCTCTGGGCCGACTTTGGCACTCTACCGGCCAACAACGGAGTATGAACAACGCGTAACGTTTCCGGTTTCGGGAGATATTCCTCCGTCGAGGTACTCTCCATCGGAGTAGGCTAGCTTCATCGTCGGGTACTAAGCCGAGTAGTATCGATCACGACGAACCACCGGCTTTGGGTCGTCGGGGCGCTTGCGAACCGGAAGTTACCCCTCAGCCGACATCGCAAGACCGACCTCGGCATCCAACCGGTCCGCCGTTAGAGTATGACGAGCAGAAAAATGGAGTCAAGCGCACCAAGAAAACACAGCAGCATCCATCGAAAAATTCTCACATGGCCAGGCGTGTGGTCGGCCCCAATATGTGAATGACGTTGAAGAGACAAATTGCAGCCAGATCGAATAGAGCAAGAGGTGACGCAAAGGCGTAGAGGCATCAACAAGCCCTTTGCCTCCTGAAGTAATACCATGAGGTAGTTCCAGGAGGACATCGGACTTGTAGCCCAAGCCAAAGAAAAGTGACGTGGTACAGAGTTGTTTTCCCTTTTTTTCTCTGTTATCGCTCTCGAGATGTGCATCCGCTGTAGACCCTAATAGACCGTTAAGTGAGAACCACAAAGTCTAAACCCCATGTGCTCCCCAGATAGCCGGCTAGGTGAAAGTTTATAGCTTTGCTAGAAGTGCAAAAATTCTATAAAATAATAATAAAAAAATATATATGGTCTCCAGCTCCAGAATCCAGTACCCACTCTTCCAGTGATCCGTTCTGCTTTTTACACGCCAGTAGTGCCTTCTTACGAGAACTTTTCTTGTTCTTGTTCGTCGATTTCTGTGGATATTCCGAAGCGTAGTGTCCAAGTTTCTCGCACTTGAAACACCTCAAGGCCGATGTATCATTCGTTGCTAGACTGTATACCTGTTCAGGCGCTTTTACTCTCTATCTTTTTTTTGTTTCTTTATTAAGGTGAATTTTAACACATTCACATATGGCTAGTTCTTCACCTCACTACTCTACTCTCTATCAGGTTATCGGCCCAGTATAGCTATTTGCGCGCTTTGGAACGTTTGGAGGCCCAAGTAGCACGCGAAACATCTTCCAAAGAGATGCTTTTCAAAAATGGTTTCAATTGCGTATCAATAAAAGCATTTGTAACTTACCTGGTTCTAGTCTGGTTGCATATCAATATCAAGGCTCATAAAATTTCATTGCCGTTCGAATGAATATGAATTTCACTCCTTGATTGATGTTCAACATTTTTGAAACGGCAAGACTTGCTGCAAATATCCTTTGCAAATAGCAATGAAGTCAAATTTATCAATATGTTTTCAGCAACTTTTCAAACAAACTCTTGGAACTTCTCCCGAAATGCCAATTTATGTTATGTTTTAAATAACTTTCATTTAAACATCCGCAACTTGCATTCAATTTTCGCTCTCATATCCACAACTTAATAAGATTCATCCCAGTTGCGAGAAAGTTGCACTAAACTACGTGTATGACAGCTAGAAGTTTGTTTGTTTAAATCCAGTTGCAATATCGTTGAGTTGCACCATACGTATCATCTAACACGAAAACATGGTCTTGCAACAGTTTGATTGTTCAAAAAGTGTTTCTCATGTGTTGCACGGAAGTTTTTGCGAAAAGTTTAGATTATCTCAGGCGTGGCCTAATTTCGCCAGTAATGAACTTGTATTCCGAAGGGAGCAACATAGCAACAAGCTTTAATTAATGGCCCATGTGGTCGCTGAGAGGGGCTTCCTTAGCCGAGTGGTTAGAGTCCGCGGCTACAAAGCAGAGCCATGCTGAAGGTGTCTGGGTTTGATTCCCACCGGTCCAGGATCTTTTCGTAATGGAAATTACCTTGGCTTCCCTGGACATAGAATATCATCGTACCAGCCACACGATATACGAATGCGAAAATGGCAACTTTGGCAAAGAAAGCTCTCAGTTAATAACTGTGGAAGTGCTCATTGAACACTAAGCTGAGAAGCAGGCTTTGACCCAGTGAGGACGTCATGCCATGGAGAAGAAGAAGATAACCAATATTTAATACTTGAATCGGTTTTTCGGAAGAGTTTTTTTTTAGAATTTGTGAAAAAATGGTGCAAAAATATCGAGAAACAAAAAAAGTTTTCGCGATTTGAATATTGTTTTGTGGTGACAAAATGAAGCTGTCGGTAGAGGGATTAGCTCGATATCCCGTATCTCGATAGCTGTCAAAGAATCATAGTAAAAGTTGTTTTTTTTATGGCTACCTCGATGGTCCCTTCTACCATAGTTACACTGAATTCGCGTTCTATAACTCGTTACCTCCCTAACTCGATGGTTCCTTTTATATCGAGTTATAGTGAGTTGACTGTACTTATCACAAAGTTTGTAAGAATGATATGGTGGATCAAATCAGATTTCGGTTCGAGCCTCACGAAACATTTTCATATTTCATTCCGTTTCGTCATTACCAGTGCTAGGCATTCCGTATAATGTTGCGTTTCGTACCGACAAAAATAGCATATCGCATACCCTTAACCTATGGAGCTACCAACCAAGCCTGCAACACTCTCGTTCAAATGCACCCGGTTGGACTCTGGTTGGCGTGTTATTTATGTTCAATTATGCGCTACAGTTGTTCAAAATGCAAGTAGCCTTCAACGTACGGCAGCACGTGGCAGAAGAAATAATCAACATCGTTTTCGTCGGGGCTGATTTGAATTCAATGGTGTGTATGTGTGCGTTTGTGTGCACAGCAGCCACGTCATCGCCGAGAAAGACAGCAAGAGCGCAATCAGTAGAATCCGTTCTGAGGAGATGGGACCCCAATGGAGCCCAGTTTTCTATGGATAGGCTTGAATGAGCGGAGCTTTTTGAAAACCGCTCCTCGGTTGCAACTGCTACGCGAATGCAACTGACAAGTACAAGTTTTGACTGACGGGATATAAATTATACCGTTAGGATTTGCAGCAGAGTTAGCAGCACTTCTAATGAGCAACCGGATTCTACAATTAGCTCGTATTTGAGTAAAAAGTTTGTAACGCTGCTGGAGACGGTAATCAGGCAACTTATATAATAGGTATGACTTTATGGCATAATTCAGAACTGAAGGGCAGATTCGATAAACACAGAGTAGCGTAAAGAGACTTCTTTGATTTATTGTTCTTCTACGGCTTTCAAATTGCCCCTTTCTGTTTAGTTATCTGTTCGATAAGCTGATTTGGTTTCAATCTGAATAACATTTCATTTACCGAATTTTCAAGGAATTATTACACACATGCCAAATTCTATCTTCGACAAGGAAACTCTAATTCAAACAATTAGTATTCAATCATCTGGACTACTACTACTACTACTGACATAGGACATATTTTTGTGATTGCCATTTGATAATTTGATCCATTTTCAGTACACTGATATAATGTAGATTAGAATCTCATCACAGTATAACGATATAAATACAAAAATATGAATTGCATGTCTGGGAGGTAATTCTAAAATATATTGGCCTCAAGGGGCCGAAAGTCAAAAAAGTTTGGGAAAGTAGTGTTAATCATCATGTGAAAACTGTAATACTGATATGTTGCATTAATAACATTAAGGTTCTGTTTTGCTTGCAACTACATACATGGATAGCAGTGATAGCATAGATTACCGGATTTGTTCCAAAAATATCTGGACAGTCGTAGCAAACGCGTTGATTCATGCTCATGACACCCTTCGTAAATTTTAACGTCCAATTACGTGATGACAAACTCTTTGTTTTGTTGTAAATTGCCCTCCAGTGGATACCGGTCGCCCATAGAGTGAACCTGACTCTTGTCCTGGACTGTATCGCAAACGCAATTGTACTGTGGAAACCCAGTCATTCTCGGTTGACATATTTTGCCTTTGCTCACGTACAACACGGCGCGGTACGGAAACATGACGCATAATGCTCAACCCATTCGTACTATGAAGGGCCAGCATTGAGCTCATGAATGTGGTGTGCCTGCACGTGTCCTGCAAAATGGAGCGACAGATGGTCCCAGGTGTGGGGAATGTTGTTACAGAAAATTGAATCAGCCCTTCGTGCATGAGTGCCACCGGGGGAAAAGGAAATCTCCTGAAACTAAACTTAAGAGGATCAGATTTTCAGTAGGACCGAAAAAAGGGCATTTGGATGAAGTTTGTGCAAATACCTTATAATTGATTATTTCGGTACAATGTTTTCACCATCATAACACCCTTATCAAATAAACACAAATAAACATAGTTTTGTATTCGGTTACAGTTCAATTTGGAGTTTTAGGGTTATCCACAATGAATTTGTGTTCTCGTATATAATATTATTGATATTCGCAGGGGCACCCTTAGTTGCTAAATTCTGGGCATAGCGTTCCATCGGTACTTTGCGTACTCCTGCCTAGAAACTCCTATCACTATCTCCTGGCAAAACTGGTAGGGGTGAAAAAAACCTTAAAGACGATAAGATAATTAACCCCGGTGGGAACTTTGGTTATATGGTAACAGGGAGAGGGGGGTTTGCTTAGAGCGTCTGCTATCTATGTCAGGGGCGACTGATCATTGTCCAAGGCACAGCAAGAGAATCTATGGAAATCATAGCACAGCGGGTTAAGAATAACAGAGTATCCTGAAGATTCAGGCTTCTGAATTCAGTTTCACTTAATAAGTGTTTACCAAGTAATTGCAATCACATTTGCGCAAAAACTGGACAGTTACATATCAGGTGATAAGAAGTTCCATAATCGAATTCACAACTACCACACACAAACGAGTCAGCACGCTGAATAGTTGCCATGTGATAGTTGAGTCGGCAGTGGCCTGTCAACGCTCTGACCAAGAGACTGCAATTCTGCTTTGACAGATTTATTAAATACTTCGCCACCCTTGGAGATGGCTCAGTAACGTACAATATTGATTGGCGACACGACTTCAAACTATTCCTATATTGCTTGTGCTGAGTTGCCGCCCAAGAGTTTATCTAAAGCTTCACCCAGTACTTCGAAATTGGAATAGCTGGCTCAGGGCCAATGAAGTCATGCGATGCTCCATCGCGAGCTAGCTCATTAGCCAATTCATTTCCAGCGATGGAAGAATGGTCTGCGAAATACCGAATGATTCCGTCAAATACGCTTCGAAACGAAATTCCGCGGAATTCCACGGAACTCGCACAGGCGAAATTTGTATCGTTTTGATTCACATTACGGATAGCTTCAAATTCCGGACACTCTCGTTTGTATGGGAAACATTTCACACGAAATGTTTCAATTTTCGCCGTCCAAAAGTTCTTATTTTCGAGGCTCGTTTTATTAGGTTTTTCCATAAATATCATTGCAAATTTATAATACCCAACTACCTTAGACGTCTCTTAAGTGGTTGAACGATTTCAATTGATGATTTGACTGTTCCATTAATGATTATCATGAGCTGTCCGTAATTCGAATCAAAGCGTCCGGAATATGAGGCAAAAATGAGGAAGCGTCCGGAATAAGAATCATGAAAAGGCCACACGTTTTGATTTATTTAAAATTATTCAAGTTGCGGACGCGTATTCTTTACCCACCATCCGAAAGTTAAGGGCTTCCGACGCTCGATAACGCTAAAAAATCATACAGAATGATTTATTTTGAATGGTCCAAGCTGGGTTATACTTCACTGAGGCCTTAAGTGTCCGTAATATGAATCAAAACGGTATTTTGCTATTTCGTTTCGTTTCGCCAAATTGTTAAAATATTTCCACGGAAAATTGAAAACAAACGGAATAAAACGGAATTTCGCGAAATTCGAGTTTAATTTCGAACAAAAAAAGCAAAGCGTTCGCTTCTACTCCTAGCAGCTACAGTCAAAAATGGGTCCGTATTATGGATCAAATCGACTCATATCATGGATCAGAACACTATAACAGCAAATTATCTGCGAGGCAAACGAATGGTGTGCTAGTGAAAGCATACGTTTTGGCGTTTCTTTCTTATCTTATGTCGTTTTCGTTTTTAGGAACTGGGTCGGTGATCAACACATAAATAAACCAACGTCAAGCAAAATGTGGTTCGGTCGAACCTGAACCGGGTTGTGGTTGAAACTGTGATTCAGAACGGGTTGCGCCAGTTCCAACCTAGGTTCAAAAACGAATTCGACATTAGATTCATAACTGTGGTATGGGTTTCAATGCCCCACAAATATGAATCAACGCGTCTAGGCATACAGTCACCCCACAGTTATGGATCAGCTAAGGGTCATTTTTAAGAATAAAATATGACTACAAATCATGGTGACTTTGTACAAAACAAAATTACCCGCCTGGCAATGCCGAATATGATTGTTTTCGAGAATTCATATAAAAAATCGCGATTATTTACGAAAAAGTGTCGATTTCGATAGAAATTTAAAACGTTGTCCATCCCACAGATGTGGATCAGTGGAACAGGAGGGTCCCTAATATGGATCAATTCGACTCGTATTATGGATCAGAACACTACAAAAGCAATTTATCTGTGAACTAAACGAATGGTGTGTTAGTGAAAGTATACATTTCGGCGTTTCTTTCGGAATCGTCTTATCGTTGATTCATAACTGTGGTACGGGTTTCAATGCCCCACAGTTATGAATCAACGATTCTATAAATACGGAAAACATTTTAGTTCATACGGACGAATAAAATATGCTCGAAAATATTATGATTGATTGCAATGCTGTACAGATTTATGGTTCACGTAGATAAAATATGCTCTGCGTAATTGCAACTCTATTTGATGAGATATTCACCATTTAAGCCAACCTTGATCCATATCTGTGTGCTATCCATAACTGTGGGGTGACTGTATGTATGATATTTTATTTCCTACGAATGGAACAACTGTGTTCAAGCATTTAATTGTTGATTGCGATGCTGTATAGATTTATGGTTCACGTAGGTAAAATGGGTTCTGCGTAATTGCTACTCTATTTGATGAGATATTCTCCGTTTAATCCAAATTTGATCCATTTCCGTGTGCTATCCATAACTGTGGGATGACTGTAGTATTGACTTATCCGCAGGATAATATGATAAACTGCACTGCCGTTGTAAAGTTTCCAAAAACGCCCATTTGCCCTAAATTACTCGCAGTGAATAGCCCAGGAAAGGAACAACTGTGTTTGGTGTACTACCGCAATGTTATCTTCCATAAGAATGAAGAGAGCAAAACCACGGTTTCCTCCGGGGAACATCGCGTGTCCTTTTGAGCAAATCCGTTAATATATCGCAAAAATTGTTTGTACACAAATGTCAAAAAAAGCTGCGGAGCGTGAGTCCCTGATGTTCTGAATTTGCTCAGGTGGTGCAGATTATTGATGCGCGCATTAGTTCTCTCTTGCTTTCCCGCTATGACGTCACATTCAACTTGGCATAAGAACAGCAGGAGAATAAAAGATAAAACTAATAGCCAGAGTTGCTCCCTGTCAATATCAACGCTTAAAATTTGCTGATTTGTACAGGCCGACTGCGATACAATTCGGATCATTCTATATCACATCAACATCATGCTGTCTACTCCATCACAAGTGCATTGATGGCGATAGACTATGGATATCACTGATGGGTTAAGTTTAGCCTTACATTAAGCAGTTAAAATGTAAATTTATCAGTACGATATTTTTGACAGTATTACAGATAGAATGAAACTATTTGTTGGTCACTGAAAAACATTAATAGCATGGATAATTACCACGCGATCACTCATTCCGCAGTGATTATGATCTAGAGTGCGATGTCGCATCACTGCTGTTGGTTGTCAAATCAAAGTAATATTGATAGCTGGCAAGTGATAGTGATAGTTTTAGACCATCAGCCATCAGCTGATATGATTGATACTAAGCAACTCTAGTAGTAAAAGCACGCATCAATGGGTAAAGGCTCTCCGCAATTTCGTTGTTGTGTCATAAAACTCTACATGTAGCAGCAAAATCGCAGCGATTGTTTGTCGCTGTCGCCGTAAAAATCGCGTTGATTTGGGTGATCCAAAGCCACACCTCAAATCTTCAAGAGCACACATCTAAAGAACCAGACTCCATTCAAGCTGAAAACTCTATCGATTGGTTACTCGATGGCCAATCGATCAAGTGTTCAGCTTGAACCGCTGTCGGGTTCGTTAGATTTGTGCTCTTGAAATTCTGAGGTATGCCTTCAATTTATATCCACCTTGAACAAGGAAGATGCATACATTATTTTATATCAAAAAATGAATCTATGTTTATTCACGCTGTACCACACCACAAACTCCTCTCTCCTCTTATAACGTGACATAATTTCCTCACGACCCCCAATTAAAAAAAGAGTAAGAGGTTGTTTCCGAGATACGACCGCCAAGTTGACGTTTGATAACGTTAGCTTCTTTTATTTCCTGGTTTGAAACCGTCACGAACTTATGAAAGTTTGTACTGCTAAAAATCTTATCAATTTTCACACTATTGGTTGCATGTCAATTTTGACGTATTATGGATGGACATTGTGAGTTATTATTTGCTTGGTTCAGTTAGCACTTCAACACCGATAGAATTGGTCGATGGAAGAAGAAGAAGCATGAGCGGAAACTCTTGCTCTCCAAACAAATATTCCAGTTGAACGTTAAGTCCACGAATGATTCCCTAAGATTGGTTGCTTTAGTGGGTTCCGGAGCCAGTTTGAGGTTGAGGTACTTGTACTCGAAGTCCGCGAACTCCCTTTTGTTTGCTCATATCGATGTAGAAGTTGCCTGTCACGATGATTGGCATGATCTCCGTTTGATACTTGAAGAAGTTCCACGCCATCAAGAACTTCTTCTGCTTCGTGTGCCTCTACATCTACCAGTAGTGCCCGACAATTCATTATAGTGATCTCGGCAGCGCAAACATCACCATAATCATCTGACAAGCCCAGCAATACATCATAACAGGTGCAAATATTAATGCAACCTGCAGGGAATCAACGGTGTTTGTCGTAACTATTGTCGAATTGTGTGTTATGAAGTTT
Organism: Aedes aegypti; assembly: GCF_002204515.2. NCBI lineage: Eukaryota > Metazoa > Arthropoda > Insecta > Diptera > Culicidae > Aedes > Aedes aegypti. The sequence goes on from NC_035108.1 coordinate 153,823,249, forward strand.
TTTTTTTGTATTCAAGAATGTTTATTTCTATGAAAATAATGTTAAACCCAAAAATCATGTACGGTGTAGTATTGACAAACATCCATAAACTTCTAGTTCTAAACAAGGATTTGATCATGGTATCAACCTGAAAGTTTGTAAGGATGCCTCAAATATATCCCCGAGCCCAATTTCGTCTTCTAAACTCATACCAATTAGCTCATACGGTCTAAATAATTAAATTTTTGTTAAATATCAGGGATTTCCTTAGGAGCTACATTTAGGCGTTTTCATTGCAATTTTTGAAATTAACTATTCATTATTTCTTCAAATATTACATTATTAGGAATTTAGCAAGCATATTCGGATTCAGAGAGCCCATATTCATTATATAGAGTCGTTTCAAAAATAACAATAATCGCATTGACAAGTGATCAATTTCACCCCGAAATGAGTTTCCCCGATTGATGATGATGATGATGATGATGATGATGATGATGATGATGATTATTTAGCCACCATCAGCGCAAGGATTACCTATGGCTGCAGAATCATACCGGGATGGAATGATCTACCTGATGGTTTGTTGTAGCAGGGCTAGTTAATATCTTTGAAGACCTTTGGAAGACAACACTAAGGCTGTTTTCTCATGACAAAAGGCTGGCGACCCCACGCATTTTTATCCAGTCAACAGTTCAATGAACTCTCTTAGGCTACCCCTCTCCAATACCCAATGTATAGTAATATATCGTATATAGTGTTATTAAAGTATCTTACCTCTTTGTACCCATGTTCGTTGGCTTCGTATTTAGATTCATCATCCGTGGGATGACCCAATGTATTTGAGTATACGAATAAAATTTAAATATGCAACTTACCCAAGTGTCTTCAACAGACAAGAATTTATGATATTGTTCATTGAGACAAATTCTCTATATATTTATATACAGCATACAGCAATCTATCTTCGATACTTACAGGAATTATCATTCAAGTTTTCCACTTTTTTTTTCTACACACAGTTTTTGTCACCACACCATACCCCTCACTTTCTTCTCTCGCTCAAAAATGCGTTAAAGTTGTTACCACTCTTCTTCATTCTTTAGCATCAGCAAAATTCACATCTTCACAACTACCCCTTTGCAGCTGCACGGCACGCAGTAATCATTTAAGTTTCCATTCACAGTTTATTTCGATACGAGTCACATACCTCAAATTCCCATGTCTTACTGTTACAACACAACCACATCAGCATATTATACTAATTTTCTCCAACGTGTCAAATACTCTCACCATATCCTTCCCCGATTTATTTTTCCGCTTTGTGCACGCTTTCATTCTCCCGCATAATTGTTTCATGGTTTGATATGGTAGTATCTTAGCTTAGCTTAGCTTAGCTTAGCTTAGCTTAGCTTAGACTGACTACACATATCAATGGTTGCTATTCCGTGATTGACCGAAGTCAGTGAAAATGCACAAAGAATCAACTAGAAGTTCGGCTGGGATTGGCCATAATCTTCTTCAGTGTGCATAATTCAGTGCCTCTATTTATACAGGGTCAATAACGGCGCCGGCCACGTCCTTGCAGTCAGGTGGGATTGGGGGAAGGAATGTTAGTGTGTAACCTTTGCTTTTTGGAGACCGTGTTTGCCTCTGCATCTCCACAAAGGTTACTGGGAGGGATGTTTGTTAATGGGGAGGATCGTTGGGTCATAGGATTCACTTTGATAAGCGATTAGACCATGATAAACAATGATTTGTGAGATATATACATGCTTATACGTAAATATAATATTTTCATTTGATATGAACAATTTCTATGTAGAGGAAAATTATGCCGACACTTGAGGTGACGAACCATTCAAAGTTTGTTGAACAAATACCTAAATGTAACATTCCTACAGCTGTCAGGACGAAAGCATGTGTTATTATATTTTACTCATTTGAAAAGAAACAAAAAACTCGATTGGTTGGGACATCATAGAACACTCTTATTTTTATGCCGACACTTACAGTGGCGAACCATCCAAAGTTTGTTGAATAAAGTGAACCTTTCGCTAGTCTACACTTGTAGTGTCGAACCATTCAAAGTTTTTTTAATTACAAAAATAAAGGTATATAAGAGGTGTTCTGAAAAAAAAAATGTTAAACATAAATAAATCATGAATCAGAGTTTGTGTCGACACTCACAGTGACGAACCATCCATAGTTTGTTGAAAAATCATATTTACATCCCACCATTGTAACGATTGAATTTACATCCCACCATTGTAACGATTGCAGTCATACATATTTTATAGATTAGAAATAGTAGCATGAAACGAGCTCACCAATTGATCCGTTATCCTTGACTGAGCAGCCACAATCCACTTTCGACTTCACTCGTTTGCTCGGCTATAAAAAAGCACTCAGGAAAAAATAAATAAGCACGCGACCCAAAAAAAAAAAAAAAAAAACTGTTCGGGCTTTCTTGACGCACTACCCAGGAGCAAGCGTCAAGGTCGAAGGATCAAACAGAACTAACCGATCGCGGCACTTTTTCAGTTACTCCAACCGAACTCACTGATCACGCCACTTTTTCACTTACTAGACCAACGCGCGACATGTTTGATCCTGCCCTCGTCGCTCGCCCCGGCAAAAGCAAGTGTCAAGGTCGAAAGATCAAACAGAACTAACCGATCGTGGCACTTTTTCACTTTCTTCAACCGAACTCACCGATCACGGCACTTTTTCACTTACGAGACCGACGCGCGACATGTTTGATCCTGCCCTCGTCGCTTGCCCCGGGAAAAGCAAGTGTCAAGGTCGAAAGATCAAACAGAACTCTTCATGGTTTGATATGGTAGTATCTGGCCAAAAACTCTTTTTGATAGGTATAGCTTTGGACACTCAATGGGCCCAGTGTGCGCGAACAATGATAACTCACCACAGCAATCAAGTAAAAGGAGCAGGCTACAAGCTCTTGAGGTTTTCAAACGCCGACTGCTTAGGACGATCTTCGGCGGCGTGCAGGAGAATGATGTGTGTCGGCGAAGGATGAATAACGAGCTCGCCCACCTCTACGGCGAACCCAGTATCCAGAAGGTGGCCAAAGCTGGAAGGATACGCTGGTGCACCAGGACCTGGAGAACGTGCGTGCAGTCGAGGATGAAGACAGGCGACCATGTACCAACTGAGCTTGAGCTTGATTGGCCGCCCGTGGATGCTACTGCCCCGAAATGAGTTTCCCCGATTTGTTATTTAAAGCGAAGTATGCACTTCAACAGAAAAGTAATCGCCTATCTCGATGCGTGGAAAATTTCTTGCAAGAAATGGTCAAGAAAAGCATTTTCTTTGATCGCAGTATGCAGTTGAAAAGAAATGTCATTTTAAATGGAGCTCACTGTAGAAAATTACTTGAGCATTTCTTTCCGCAGAAATTTTTACTTTTCTTGAGCGGAACAGCATACTTAGCTTAAGGGATGATTTTTAGCACTAAAAACACATTTGTTAGAAAATTGCAAACTTCAAAACGTCAAAACCTTATAACAGCAAGAAAAATGTGCTTTTCTATGATAAATAAGACATATCCCGATATTTCCCAAATTTACAATAGTTTAGTCATGAAAATCAATAGTTTTCATTGCTGAAGTGGATTCGTAGAAAGATTTCCAATCGATTGGTGCACGAGTCTTGAAAATCTATGCAGGCGTTAGTATGTTATTCATAGTCAAAATCTAACCGCTTTTCATGACGCGAGCGATTTTTCGTTTTTTGAAATTGTACCCCAGTATGTTGCCGTAAGACGTTATCCAACGTCAAAAATACCAAGTTGTTTTGTCACATTGGTCATTATAACCGCATAACAGTCACATTGAGATTGTAAATGAGCCTCGTGATGTAATAGCAATGGAATTTCTATCAGAATTATTTTCTGACAATTCACCTGGTATGCGATATGAGTTGTACAAAATATCAACCTCAAATAAGCACTTTTGAGTTCCTGGTAATTTTTAGAAATTTTGGTTTCCTCCCATACTGCCATGAAATGCAAACTTTGTATTCCATTTACTCAATGCCTACTTTTGTCGAATGTTACAAATATGCAGTTATGGGCATTGCAGCACAGGACAAAATCTTAAATAAATTTCAAATAAGGAAGGAATTATCGATGAAGCCCATAAAGTAATTTTGGTTGAATTCCTGAAGAAATTTCTGGAGGCATTACATGAAGGAATTCCTGATTGAATTCCTTTAGGAATTCCTGGTACAATCCGTGGAGCAACTCCTCGTTGAACTAGTGATGGAATCACAAGTCGAACTGCTATTGGATTCTCTGAGGATAATTCTGGACGATCTCTGGCGGCGCGCAAGCTGAAAGAATACGATGAGGTTTGCAAACTGCAAAAATGGTGTTCGTTTCAGATCCGATTCGTACAAGAAACGTAGAGCGTAGCGAAAAAGGTGTGCGAACCTGGAGCAATTTGATTTGACGATTTCACGAATCAAAAATTATTGATGAAGTGATGTCTGATTGGGTGTTAACAAATTAAATGAATACAATCTATGGGTGAGGATATTTTCTTCCGGTGTACATAACTACATTGAAAGGCTACTTTACAAAATTGTTCTCTTTTGGCGCCACGGCGTTCACGTAACAAGTTGTTTAACAATATTCCTTGAACTATATTTATTTTATTTTATTTTTTTCGAAGGGATTACTTTAATTCAATGCACTAATTTCAAGTAATCATTTGTTTTTAATGTAAAATATGTACTGTTCAAGACATAGTTCAAAGGTTCAAACATAGAGAACAGCACATTTTGTATGAAAAATTTTGATTGGATACACAATTTCAAGTTTCATTTAATTCTAAACATGTAGCTTCTTCGCGATAAAAATATCGTCCTAGAATTGTTCTTTGCCCAAATGACAAACTTCATGAATCGACTGATCAATATTCAGCACCTGCATGCGGCCTTTCCAAACCCATCAAGGCACCGCTCTTCCACCGGTTCTAGCAATTTCAGGAACAAGTGACGACCAAGAATCGCAAAAGATAACAACCCGGCGAATAGCGATAATGCTTTAATTTATGATATTCGATATCGCTGCTTACGAATGTGGAAAATTTGAAATGTTTCCACTAATGTAGCGAGTGTAGAGCCCACATTTCAGTCCCGTCGCTCGCATGCCCCTAGAGAGAAAAGTTTTTGGTTTCATCTGTTGAAGGAACCGCAAATGTTATTTTGCGTTTTTATGTTCTAGACTTTGGGAACATACCTACACATATCTACGAGGAGGTTACGTCCGTGGAGCAGTATGGAAGCTTTAAATGGAGCAATAAAATTGAATTATCCATGCTTGATGTAATTAGAATGGAGAGCACTCCGTTTTGGAAAGGATGTTAAGGGTTATAAATGTGTGTAAGTAAACCTGAAGCTCGGGATGAGCCAAACGAGCAAAGAGCGATTAAATCATGCGGAAGGAGGATGTTAAACTATTTACCGATGACGGTGTATACCGAACCCGAAAGATTAAACCGTTCCCAGAACTTATTTTACGGTTCTGTTAAGGATCTTTTTACGTGGCAATTTAGAAGGCTGATTAGCATTGTGCATTCACATTTGGTGAGAAACAGGAAGTTTTTCAATTAATAATAGTTCAAATCATCCAAACTCATAATTGCTTTCAAATTAAGTTGAAGATTTCCTATAGAAAGCAGTTATTACAGTTTTTTTTAATTCAATCCACCGACCTAGAAATACTTATTTTTATTTATGTTGTCATCATTAAATTAAATTAAACGCACCCGAGAACGGTGGATTTAGGAGTTGTTTTGGAGGTGATTGAATAGTGAGAAATTATTCATGAAAATGCTAATAAGAGGAAAGTTTTGAAATCAGCGGCGGGGTCATCAGTTCTGAAAATGGTTGAATTTTGTTGGACTTTTTTTTTATCTTTGGTGATGTTTGCGAAAACTGTTGATAAAGACATCAGTGTTCTACTTCCTCGATATTTTGTTTAACCTGGACACAGCCTGCTTCACAATATAGCATTCCATAAGCACTAGGGCGGGTAATATGGAGAAGCGCAAATTTAAATGCATACAACCAGATCAAATTATTTTTTAGTTCCTGTTGGGGCCACAAACAACTTAACGTGGCTGTACGAAAATTTGCGCGCAAGTGAAACTTGAAAGTATATTTATATAGACGCAGTTTGGACCATTTTTCGAAATCAACTTGAGTTATCTATTATTCACGTAGGTGTTTATGAAGGGAAGGAGGTTTGGAATTTTAAACGTGCCATACAAGAGGTGTGGAATTGAGAAACAATTGAAATTGTTTTACGTAAATAATAAACAGTCTGTTGAAGTTTGCTTCAGCAATCTCTTGAAGGGGTTTTTAAGGAATTCCGCAGAAATTTCTCTAATAATTTGCACAGGAATTTTTCAAAGGTTTTTTTTTCGCAAAATCCCTCTACAATTCCTAACAGATTTTTCTCCACAATTTGTTTCAAGCATGCTTCTAGGGAATGCATTCCTTTGATTTTTCACTAGAGATGCCCAAAGCCTTTTTACAGAAATTCCTCAGAATATTCATCTTAAAATCTTCCATCTCTATGAAGTTTGCTTCAGCAATTTAGATTTCTTAATCATTAAATTCCCAAATTTTTTAAAATACTTTTGAGGTTCTTGAATTACCTTTTCAAATTTCTTTCCATGATTTTTGCCAGGGATTCCCTCAAGTATTCAGTATTTCCTACAAAGGCTTCCCTAAACAAATCTTCAAGAACTTCACATATTCACCTCCAGCGATTCTTCAGGAATTTTCTCCAGAAATGTCTTTATAAATCCAAGTTTGATTTATTGAAAGGATTCCCTCAAGAATTCCTCCAGGATTTTCTGGAAGAATTCTTGAAGGAGTTTCTAGTCCGCTAGGAATTTCAGGTGGAACATTTCATGGAGTCCCTAATAAAAACTCCTGGAAAGACCCATGAAGAAACTTGTTGAGGAATTCCTGAAGAAACTCGTAGAAAATCCATGAAGGAAATCCTGATGATATACCTGAAGGAGTTCCTGGAGGAATCTTTGGAGCAACTCTTGGAAGAATGCTAGTAGGAAACACTGAAGGAAATGCTGGAGCTATTCCTGAAGGAACTCCTGGTTCTTTTCTTCTTCTTTCTGGTGTTACGTCCCCACTGGGACAGAGCCTGCTTTATTATTAACTGAGAGCTTACTATGCCAATGACCACTTTTGCATGTGTATATCGTGTGGCAGATACAAAGATACTGTATGCCCTGGGAAGTCGAGAAAATTTCCAACCCGGAAAGATCCTCGACCGGTGGGATTCGAACCCACGACCCTCAGCTTAGTCATGCTGAATAGCTGCGCGTTTACCGCTATGGCTGTCTGGGCCCCTGGTGGGAACTCCTGGTATTATTCTTGAAAAAACTCCAGGACGAAGTTTTCCAGGAACTCCAGGAAAAATCCATAGTGGAACTCATGGAGGAATCCATAAAGGAACTCCTGACAGAATCCCTGGAAGAGATCGTGCAGAAATCCCTAACGAAATACCAAGAAGAACTCCTGGAACTCTTTAGGAATCCCTCGAGAAATTCTTAGGGGACCTCCTGGAGGAATCCATGGAGGAATTCGTTGAGGAATATTTAGAGGAATACATGGAGAAACTCCAGGAAAATTCTCTTAAGAAACTCCAGGAGGAATCCATGTAGGGAATTTCTCAGGAACCTGAAGGAACTCCAGGATGAATTTCTAAAGAAACTCCTAGAGCTTTTCTTGAATGAATTCCTGAAGGTATTCCTGAAGGAACTACTGAAGGAATCCTGAAGAAACTCCTGGAGGAATTCCTGAAACATCTTGCAGGAATTTCTACAGTAGCTCCTTCAAAAATTCCTCCACGAGATTCTTCAGAGATTCTTCCTGAAGGATCTTCTGGAGATATTCTGGAGAATCACTAAAGGAACGCCTGGAGGAATTTCAAAAAGAACTCCTGGAGTATTTCCTAAAGGAACTCCTGGAGAAATTTTTGAAGGAATTCCTGAAAAAAAAACTCCTAGAGGAATTCCTGCAGGAACTCTTGTAGAAATCTCTGAACAAACTCTCGAAGGAATTCCTAAAGAAACTTCTGGAAGAATTCCTGAAGGATCTTCAAGAGAAATTTCTGAAGGTTTTTCTGGAGGAATTGCTGAAAGAACTCCTGGAGGAATTGCTGAAACAACTACTGGAGGAATTCCAAAAGGAACTACTGAAGGATTTCCTGAAGGAACTCCTTGCGGAATTCTTGAAGGAACTCCTGGAGGATTTCCTGAAGAAGCTCCAGGAGGAATTCAGGTAGAAACTCTTGGAAGAATTCTTGATGGAATTCCTGGAGGAATTCCTGATGAAACTCTTAAAGGAATCTCTGAAGAAAACTCCTGTTGAAATTCCTGAAGGAAATCCTCTAAGAAATCCTTCTGCAATTCCTCCAAGATTTCCTTCAGAGATTCTTCCTGGAGAAATTGCAGAAGGATCTTCTGGAGAAATTCCTGAAGGAACTCCTGGAGAAACTGTTGAAAAAATTCCTAGAAGAATTCCTAAAGGAACTCTTGGAGGAATTCCAAAAGCAATTCCTGGTGAATTTCCTGACGGAACTCCTACAGGAATTCTTAAAGGAATTTCTGGATGAATTTCTGAAGAAACTCTCTGAGGGATTCTTGAAGGATCTTCTGGAGCAATCCCTGAATGAGCTCTTGGAAGAATCCCTGAAGGAACTCCTGGAGGAATTCCTGAAGAAACTCCTGGAGGAATTCTTGAAGGAACTCTTGGAGAAATTCCTCCGGAAATTCCTTCAGGAATTCCTCCATGTGTTCTTTAAGAGATTCTTCCTGGAAGAATTCCTGTAGAAATACCTGAAGGATTTCCTGGAGGAATTGTTGAAAGAACTGCTGGATAAATTCCTAAAGGTACTTCTGGAGGAATTCCTGGAGGAATTCCTGAAGGCAATTCTGAAGGAATTCCAAAAGCATCTCCTGAAGAATTTCCTGATGGAACTCCTAAAAGAATTCTTGAAGGAACTCCTGGAGGAATTCCTGAAAAAACTCTAAGAGGGATTCTTGAAGGATCTTCTGGAGGAACTCCTGAAGGAACTCCTGGGAGAATTCCTGAAAAAACTCCTGGAGGAATTCTTTCAGGAGTTTCTCCAGGAATTCCTCCACATGTTCTTTTAGAGGTTCTTCCTGGAGGAATCCCTCAAGGACCTTCTGGAGAAACTCTTGAAGGAACTCCAGGACGAATTAATTCAGCAATTTCCCAACGAGTTCTTTAAGAGATTCTTCCTGGAGGAATTCCTGAAGAATTTCTTGGAGAAATTCCTGAAGGAACTTCTGGAGGGAAGTTTCTTCAGGAATTTCTCCAGGAGTTTCTTCAAGAATTCTTCTAGGAGTTTTTTTTTCAGAAATTCCTCCATGAGTTTTTTTTTCAGGAATACCTTCAGGAGTTCATGCAGGAATTGCGGCAGGCATTTCTTCAGCAATTCTTCCTGGATTTTCTTCAGGAATTTCTCCAAGAGTTTCCATCAGGGATTCCTTCTTAATAAGAAATTCCCTTCATGGATTACTCCTGGAGTTCCTCCATGTATTCCTCTAAATTTATTTCACCAGGAATACCTCGAAAAGTTCCTACATGGATTCTTCTAGGAGTTCTTCCAGGGATACTACCAGGAGTTCCTCCAGGATGTCCCTTGGGATTTGCCCAGGAGATAATGGAATTCTGGAAGAGACTCAACTCCTGGTAGAATCTCTGAAGAGAGAATTCTCGGAGGAATCACCAGACAAATTTTTAGATTTAATTTTGGAACGTAAATCCTTCAGAGCAGATAAGATTGGGATATGAAAACGAAGCAATCAGCGAAGTGGAAAAGTGCAGTACGTTGAGGAAGCTATCGCCGTTCAAAGCAGAACCACAGATCCCGCGGATGGCTCCGCTTCGCCGTTCGCTAGACGACTTTCAAGTGTCGGACGGAGTCGTGTGTGCTGTCACTACGAAGATTTGCACTGGCAACGGTACGAATCTTGGGGCCTTCCTTAACCGAGTGGTTAGAGTCCGTGGCTACAAAGCAAAGCCATGCTGAAGGTGTCTGGGTTCGATTCCCTGTCGGTCCAGTATCTTTTCGTAAAGGAATTTTCCTTGACTTGAGTATCATCGTACCTGCCACACGATATACGAATGCAAAAATGGCAACTTTGGCAAAGAAAACTCTCAGTTAATAACTGTAGAAGTGCTTGATGAACCATCCTAGAAACCCTACTGAAGACCGTTCTGTGTGCATGGTCAGCAGTGTCCATGGTCAATTCACTACCACTACCGGAGTGAAGCAAACTGAAAAGATACCAACGGAGATGAGGACTACGTACTAGCTGGAGACTTTGTCTGCACATTCTGGATCAGTTCCGGTGCAGATGAATCCGTGACGCGGTAACTACCAGCCATAACAAGACGGACCAAGAGAATTTCCGAAGATAAAGGGATAGCAGTAGGTTACGTTGAGGTTGTCTTCATCGCAGACGGAAGAGTAAGGTACGGCTGTACTCAAGACATGATTACAGCTATTTCCCCGGCCAGGCAGCCGCTAAGGATGGTAATGAGGCTTATCTCATCAAGATGGGTCCGGAGATGTTGGCCTTCTGTTTGCAGTAGCTGCTAGTCAGAATTTGGGAGATGGTATTACTGCCGGTGAAGTGTGAACGAGGAGTAATATGCCTTATCTACAAAAAGACAGCAAACTACTACATATGTGCAAATTATCATGCAATCACTATTTTCAGTTCCGCGTACAAAAAGCTATCCCAGATAATATTTTGTAGTCTATCACCAATAGCAGGAGAGTTCTTGAGAAGTTATCTAACTGGTTCCATCAACCGCCGCTCGGTGAAAGAACGAATCTTCACTGTGCGGAAAACTTTTCAGAAATGGTGTTAAACGCATGAGAATATCTAAATCTAAAATAGTTTCCTAGCCAGAGTTCAAATACATACTACTTTAGCATAGTGTTGCCATATCATTGAAACATATACGAAGTTCGAACAAGGAGTTTAACTCTAGACCAACTTACCTTCTGCAAACTATGTCTGCGATCTGCAACGGAAAGAAAAATAAGAGTACACAGTTAGTGTTAGTTTTTCACTTAAAGTTGGCTTTCATTCAATGACCAACATCCACTGCAAACATCTAATACTTGACAGCGGAATGCCCTGCAAACCCTCCCTTTTTTGCATCTGCAACCTCAACACATCTCACAAAAAATATTCTCGTTTCCCATTTCTCAGCTCTATTTATTCCTCCATCGAAAAGCTATATAAATTCGCTGAACCATGAATAGAGATGGAAAAACTGCTCCGGGTTCAACATAAACCGAATGAATAGAGATTCAGAACGGTATAGAGAAGAACGTGCGCTGCCAAACATCCGACACCCTGTCTGTACGATGGGTCAGAAATAGGAAAATCGCGACAAAAAACCAAACAATTTAATGTAATGAAAGGTACCTTATGAAAGCTTCTGAAAATTTCCTCCAGGTTTCTGGAATTGTTCTAATGTCACACGGACATCGAACATAAGTCTTGCTTTTTCTAAAGCTTTAATATTATTTAGATCATTTTTATAAGAGTAAACTAAATATTTTTCTTGAGAAAGCCCTTTCGAAGAAAGCCAGATTGGGTGCTCTATTTCTTGATGATTACTTGGACTGGGGAAAATCCAAGTAAATCATTAATTCCATTTTTGATATCTTCAGGTGACTTATAGTTACTTGAGAGACTTTTCAAGACGACTTTGAACAAACGTTCAGTTTTGTCATCATAAGTAAAAAAATGGGCTTCTTCTCTTCAAGATGTTTGATAAGAAGGTCGCGATCTTTAAGAGCTTCCAGCAAAACGCGATTTAGAAGGAAACCTTGATTCCCCTAATGTAGTTCGAGATCTCCTGCCTGAGTTCTCCAAATTCGGAACAACTGACAACAATTGGCAACATTCTTTGTTTCCTCACTCGAATCAAAGAGCTTGGGCAAGAGGTTGTTTCGATTTGATGTTCGGAATTTTTTTCTAAAGTATCGAATTGATTGCTCATTTCGATGCAATTATCAACATTAACAAGCGCGCGTTCTTGAGAAAATTCCTTTTTCCCATTCTTGCCAAATTTAGGGACAGTTTCAAAACCCACTATTTTGGGAGGGAATTGTGAACTCAGAGATTCAACCTTTCGTTTGTTCGTAGTTGCAACCATGTTTAGTGAATAAACAAAAGAAGAAGTACCTTATAAGATTTTTTTTTCCAAGATGGTGTCCAAGAAGGATTACCACCGCTAGCTTTCGCTAACGGGTCCAACGAAAAATCGAAGGCACGAGTCCAAACAAGTATCGAAAAGGGATCATTAGGTAGAAGAAAGTAGGACTGAAAAGTTATATTTTTGTTGCACCCAGTGTCCCATAGTGCCCTGATCCTAACACTTCGGTTCAATGTGTACGCCAGCGAGAAAAGGTCACTCCATGGGGCTACTCGGTCTGTCGCTTGTAGAAAGGCAGAGTGCGATAATGGCTTGACCGAATCTCCATCGGTCAACCAGCAGGAAAATAGCACGTAGGATCGTACCTGTCACCCGCTGACTTACCGCCTCACAGTCAACGAGAGACAGACGCACAGACAGAGCCGCCCACCAGTGACCAGCAACCAGTAGGATTATACCGTTTGACCTTTATCGATGGCAGATAAAGTCGGTTGCCAGTCTGTCTGCGGTCAGAGTGCCACCGAATCCGTTGTGTTTGTGTGCTGTGGTGAGTAGGGTGGGTGTACCCTTAGTGGACGGTCCTCTATAGTCAAACTAGTATTTATGGCCATTTTGCTATGTAGCATTGCTAAATAATATTACTATGAAATTCAGGAGCTAAACACGTATCATCTCTAAGTACCATTGATTCACAGCTTGATTTTGTTCAACTTGATTCAAAGAAATATTTTTGAGAAAAACTTAAGCTCCCATGCACCTAAAGTAGTACTATTGTGCCAAGAGTAGCACTGCTAAGATTAACTATTTTTATTAAATTAAATAAATTGAAAATTGAGAACAAATTTAACATCAATCGAAAACTTCAAATCTATTCTTCAAAGAAAATTTAAACAACGATTTTGATTTGTATTTTGTATACACCGTGAAGCTAGTGCTACTATATGAACAAAAATTATAATAAGAGATACTATTGGCACATGTGTTCCTATAAAGGCTCAAGCGATATTAAATACACAAATATTAATAACAAAATTTTTCGTGGTTGTCATAGTTATCTTAAAAAATCAAGATGGAAAGTTTCCAGAAAGATGAAAAGTTTGCAGAAGGCGTAAAAATAATAATGCTGGCATTATCATTCGATTTTATTTAAAAATTTGGTCTTAGTTGATCGACCATTGGTACACTGACCCTCTGACCCGATCCCTGCGTATGGTCATCGTTGTCGTCATTCGCCATAGCAGCACGTTCCAATATGCATCGTGATTAACTTTAATCCAATCGGTTCAGGACATGTATGGGGAATCTCTTTTGACGAGCTATTATTTCCAATCGAGTATACGTGCCATGATAGCCAAATTGGGCACAATTGGCCAGGGAGGCCTTTTAATAGAATATTCATATTAAATGGCAAAACTTGATTCTGCCAATCAGCTTGCAAAAGGGAAGTAAATGATGATTTTGGTTGACAAACAGATGGTTTTAACAGACTGGTTCTCGCTTGTTTCAATCAACAGTACAAATATTAATCATTTTGTTCGACCCTAATCACCAAAAGTTGTCTATCTGACTCTGGATTGGGATGCACTTCGAAAAATATTTACCAAAATCTGTTACAGTAGGTGTTTAGAAAATCTCCAAACAAATTTGAGGAGATTTATACTGTTTGTCAATGATTTTTGTATATGTACGTGCAACCAAAATAAACAAAAAAAAAAAAAAAAAAGTGTTACAGCCAAATAGTTCATGACGTTAGCCGATTTCATGCAAAATATCCATGTTGACATTCTTTAATATTGTTTTCCTTATGAGTAATACAGTCAACTCTCCATAGCTCGATATTGAAGGGACCATCGAGTTAGGAAGGTATCGAGTTATAGAACATAGAGCCAGTGCAAATGCGTGGTAGCCATAAAAACGAGCTTTATCTATGGAATTACATCGAGATATGGACTGTAGAATTATCTGTTAGCATAAAACTTCATATACAAAAATGTGTTCAATACATTAGCGTTACTTCGTAGATTGGATACTAGCTAAATTCATGTTTCTCTTTGATAATTTCATACAAACTGCTTTCAGGACAAGGTCTAGGATTTAACCTTGATCCATACGTGAAGCATGAATATCGCTATTTGCGGCCTTGTCCTTTTTTACTATAGCTTGAAATAGGAGAAGGGCATGCTTATTAGGCTGATGCAAAATTTGAAGTTTTTGCTCCCCTATGCTTAAACGATGTCAATATGATGAAAATCATTCTCCTAAAATTTGAAATGATTTGGAAGAAATTTGACTGTGCACACGCCATTTGCAGTTTATATGGAATTTACTATGGAAAAGGCAAACCTTTTGTGTTCAGTCCTCTAACTTCACGTCAAAATAGTCTATGGAAAAGTGAACAAACTCTTCTCATGTGAAAACTTCCCAGCTACAACTTTGCCGAAGAACACATATTGATTGGACGTAGGGATAATTTGTAATCATTGATAACAAAGCCTAAATCAAGCTGAGATAATCATTCAATTACTTTCAGAGCAACACTGCTTTTTTTCAGTAGAACATAGTAGGTAGCCTGGATTACTTTGATCTATTCTTCCCGCCAGGAGCTCCACTGTTGCCTGCCGGGCAGTTGCTTCACCATGGAAAATGCATAGGGTAAATGTACCAATAGTGGAGGTACTAAGCACGATTGAACTTCATTCAACCGCCTAAATTCAAGAAGCGCAATTAATGTACATGTTAATGTTGTAACGGGAAGTAACGACCCTTGACTTAATGAGAAAAATGATTTCATCGCAGTAATCCACGGCATGTCAGTGAAAAATAATACCTCCACTATTGGTACACTGTTCCATTAGTTGCGGTATATTTTTAATTTGTGTTCCTATAGTTGCGGTATCCGTTGTTTTCTTATGGGACCCTCCACTATAGGAACACTTTACCGCAACTATTGGTACAAGCAAGAAAAGTTTTAGCAATTTTAGTGATAATTCATCAGTCGAAGCAATTTAAACGCTCTTTTCAACTATTCCGTGTATCAACAAGCCAAAACGTCGATTGGCAGAGTCGGTTCTGTGGCTTATATAATAAAATCAGTGAAAACGACACTACCGCAACTATAGGAACACCAACAACTAAGGGAACACTTACCCTACCCAGTTTATGATTATGAATAGTAATTTATCCTGAAGTCCAATCAAAATATGGTCTTCGGCAAAGTTGTAGTTGAAAAGATTTCACATGAGAAGATTGTGTTTACATTATGCCGAAGAGATAGAGGGCTGAATACAAAAAGATGGCGTTTTCCATAGTAATCTCCATATAAACTTCAAATGGCCTGTGCACAGTCAAATTTCTTCCGATTCATTTCAAACTTTGGGAGAATGCTATTTACTGTAATATAAGTCGGATAAGCATTAGGGAGCAAAAATTTCAAAATTTGCATCACTCTAATGCTTATGTAGCATTTACTCAATGAGAAGCCACCGAATCACCGACATGATCATAAGGGCTTTTCCCAATTTTGCATTATGCAAATTATGAGTTTGGCATATCGCCATTTGGCATAAAGGTCTAACTTAATACTTGATGGGCTACAATCCACTACGTTGAATCTACGCCAAATGAATAATTCTCCTCCTCTGGAATCGGTCCGGAGTAGGATGCGGCATATTTCTCGAAGGTTCTCAAAATCGAAAATTCATGTGTTCCACTGAATAAAAAAAAAACCTCAAAGTTTCAGCCAAAAATATTATTATTTGGAGGTGCATCAAGCTACTTGAAGGTGAATTTTCAAGTTGTAAAGTGTGACCTACAGTGAAATCTTCATAACTTCGTTATTTTATAATCAATTTCAAAGCGTCTCGCATCATTTTCTTTAAAATTGAGTTAATGAAATGTTTGTGGAACGCCAAACTTATCTAAAATCAAAACTAGTAGCTTAGCTTAGACTGACTACACATATCAATGGTTGCTATTCCGTGATTGACCGAAGTCAGTGAAAATGCACAAAGAATCAACTAGAAGTTCAGCTGGGATTGGCCATAATCTTCTTCAGTGTGCATAATTTAGTGCCTCTATTTATACAAGGTCAATAACGGCGCCGGCCACGTCCTTGCAGTCAGGTGGGATTGAGGAAAGGAATGTTACTGTCCACAAAGGTTACTGGGAGGGATGTTTGTTAATGGCGAGGATCGTTGGGTCAAACGATTCACTTTGATAAGTGATTAGACCATGATAGATAGTTATTTGTCAAATTTAAATATGCTTTTATGAAAATATAATATTTTCATTTGATATGAACAATTTCTATGTAGAGGAAAATTATGCCGACACTTGAGGTGACGAACCATTCAAAGTTTGTTGAACAACAACCTAAATGTAACATTCCTACAGCTGTCAGGACGAAAGCATGTGTTATTATATTGTACTTATTTGAAAAGAAACAAAAAACTCGATTGGCTGGAACATCAAAGAACACTCTTATTCTTATGCCGACACTTACAGTGGCGAACCATCCAAAGTTGGTTGAATAAAGTGAACCTTTTTGCAAGTCTACACTTGTAGTGTCGAACCATTCAAAGTTTTTTAATTACAAAAATAAAGATAAAATGAAAGGGGTGTTATGAAAACAAAAAAATGGTAAACATAAATAATTCATGAATAAACTATAAACTCTATGTCGACACTCACAGTGACGAACCATTCATAGTTTGTTTACGTCCTACCGTTGCATCGATTAAATGTGCAGTCACACATATTTTATAGATTAGAAATAGTAGCATGAAACGAGCTCACCAATTGATCCGTCATCCTTGACTGAGCAGCAACAATCCACTTTCAGCTTAACTCGTTTGCTCGGCTATATAAAAGCACTCAGAGAAATAAGGCGCACGACCCGAGAGGGAAAACAACTGACGACTGCTCGGGCTTTCTTTACGCACTGCCAAGGAGCAGGCGTCAAGGTCGAAGATCAAACAGAACTAACCGATCGCGGAACTTTTTCACTTCACTCAACCGACGCGCGACATGTTTGATCCTGCCCTCGTCACTCGCTCCCGCAGAAGCAAGCGTCAAGGTCGATAGATCTGTCTGAGTTATAAGAACTTTTCTGCCAAATTTCCTTCATTTAACTGAAAAGTTTGTTTTTGTTTGACCATAAATTCATGAAGAATCAATCGATTTCAATTTTTTTCACATATTTTGAAATTTTATTTAGTTATGTTTAAATTGTCCATATAACGTATTTGATCAAAACAATGTCTTGACTTAGTTATTTAACAAAAACTGCTAAAAACATCGTTGAAAATTTAACGCCAGAGATTACCGTTTTGTCTCAAATTCTGAACAGACTCATATTCCGAACACTTGGTTTTATACCTCTGGAGTAGTGATGATCCTCTAGTTCGAGACCAGTGTTACGTGAATACCTATCACCCAATAATTCAAGTCATAAACAAATCAAAGTAAGTCATTAACTCCAAACAACAAACGTTGTCAGGCTTCCGAATTCTCACTCACTCTCACGATAATGGATTTATCCCTTACAGCAATTTTCAGCGATCAGCTGCCTTGGGATTTTATCCGTCCACAAAACAAAGCGAAAATAGATAATTGCACATTTCCGCAGCTGCGAGAAGTTTGTTTTCTCTTTCTCCGATCCATGGAGAATTTTTCCTGTATCCATCGCCACGAGCAGCAGTTGCTTTTATGCACCAAATTAATCACTCCTTTCGTCAAGTTGGTGTGGTAGCATGGTTAGCGTGCACGCATCGCGGTTGTTTTTAGCAATGTTCTAGGTTCGAATCCCATCGCCGGCACTAGTTTTTGTTTATCCACATAGTGATAATTCTCCGAAGCAGTTGGTGAGCGAAAATATGATGGAGTGAAAATCAAATTATCCACAGAGTGGAGTGATTTTCGGTTATCCACCATCGTAGCTCCAGGGAAAATTAGTGTGAGCGATAAAAGATGTTCACGCGAGGAAGCGAAAAAAGCATTCTCCTTACGTGTGAAAAATCGTATATTTCGCATCATTGATACGAAAATTTAGAACCCTGAACGTTGTAGATCAAGTTACACAAAACAGAATAGCAACCATATGCACCATAAGCTATACGCACCGAGGCTACTGCACTCGAGTCTTCCCCTATTCTTTTTTCCACCCATATGCAAATGACTTCACATTGCGCATATCAGGTTAGACCACCAAGGCACCCAAATGGCTGACCTTGCGAAGATGCACAAATTGTTCGTTTTGTAATCCAGTTGTCTCATTCTAGCTCATATGTAATATAGTATAACCCGAATATTGTCAGACTTATATAAACCCAAATGATCGAAATACAAATCAATGTTTGACTAACAATCAACTGTGTAAGAACAGTCTCTACTGGTGACTACTTTCGTAGCTCACCATAGTAGGGATACTGAACTAGAAGAAAAGTCCTCCTCCAAACGTGTCCGCGTTACAAACCTGCAACAGCAGCAAAACTAGCTCAGATAAATTTATTTGCGAAATTGTTCATTTAAATACGTCTTATTCGTGCTGTTTGGAATTTGAATCAAGGAGTTCGGAATATGAGACAGGATTAACACAGTATTCGGCATTTGAATCAAAATTTTGTTCCTTACTTTTGCGTAAAAGCAATACTAAACAAGTTTAAATACACATTTTTTTTCTACACACCTAAAAACTAACAGCTAGACTTGGCTAAGAAATTAAAATTGTCACATATATCAGCATATTTATGACTCAGATGCATTTGAAGTCACTGTTGGCCTTTAGTGTTCGGAATATGAGGTAAAACGGTATATTTTTACTAATAAGCTGAAGTTTATAATGCAACTCATACTACGAGTTGAATAAAGCATATAATTTGATATACACGCAAAACTCACGCTATATCTGAATAAGCAGATTGTAAGCATCGAATATATCAGTATATGGTCTTTATTTTCATAATCGGAAGGTTTCGAAATATTCTATCGTTGAATTTTTTTGCATACGTTTTTTATGAGCTGAAATGCGTCGAAAAACGGGATTTCCATGGGTTTTAGTAATAGATATATAAGTGGTAGAACGCTAGTGGCGCTGTTTTCACAAAATAGAATTATTTTATTATTACTTACTGTTGAGGTTTTTATCTGCTTGTTTAGCGCCATGTTGTAGATAATGTTTTATTTTGGTCGAAAAAATTGATTTGACACTTATAGACCCGGGCCCAGATAGCCGTAGCGGTAAAAGCGCAGCTATTCAGCAAGACCAAGCTGAGGGTCGTGGGTTCGAATCCCACCGGTCGAGGATCTTTTCGGCTTGGAAATTTTCTCGATTTCCCAGGGCATAGAGTATCTTCGTACCTGCCACACGATATACGCATACAAAAATGGTCATTGGCATAGTAAGTTCTCAGTTAATAACTGTGGAAGTGCTCATAAGAACGCTAAGCTGAGTAGCAGGCTCTGTCCCAGTGGGGATGTAATGCCAGAAAGAAGAAGAAGACCCGGTACTCAAGCTGTCAGAGCGTGGCAAACTAGATGTTGGTCACACGAACAGTCGCGACATTAGTCTTATACGGCTGTTTTCTACTGTTTTAGTTCAAAAAAAAAAAAATATTAATTTCACTGATGTAATATTCTAAAACTTTCCGATTATGAAAATATAACCCAAAAGCTGACCTCTAGCGAGGAAATATTCGACCTGCATTCGAGTTTTATAATCTGCAGGTTCGGGCAGTGAAAATATATATATATATATATTTTTTATAAAATTGATGAAATGTTGTTGCTAAGAGCTTTTGAAAGAATTGACAAATACCCAGTTTCAGCTTTATTCTTAATATTTTACAGGGAATTAATTGAAAAATTTGGTCTTTTTCATTGGAAAATTCATGTTTTTTAGTAAATTTAGTTAATGACTAGGTCGAAATATTTTCTTCATCAAATGTGTTGTATGCACAATTAAAAATAATGTAATATGCTTTAAATGCAGATAAACCAATTTGAAATCGATATATATCGGCTCTTATTGGTTGGAAAATAACAAAGTTATGAAAACTTCACTTAAGGTAATATTCTATATCTCAAAAATTCACCTTCAAGTCGTTTGCGTCACCAATAAATCTTGATATTATTGGCTTAAACTTTGAGGTTTCTCTTTTTATCTAATCTAATCTAATCTAAGCGCTTACACAGCCAATATTGAAAAGCACTCAAATAACAATTTTTCCAAAACTTCTTGTAAACAAGAACGTGACTTGTTGGCCCACTCTAAAAGAAACTATGAAGTGTATATATTTATATGTCAAACAAATAAAGCAAGATAGTATTAATGGTAGCTATTTTGAGGCTACCTGTTATAGATAAATGTCGCTTCATTTTGGAAATGATTTTATCATAACGTCGATCTTACCGGATTTATTCCAAATCTTTAGTGCCGAGTGAGATTTACTGTGAAATGTGATGAAAAAGAAGTAAAATTGCGTATGCCCATTCTGAGAGCTTTATATTTCAAGTTATTTAGCATTTGCCAAAATTAACCGCCAGGTGATATATAAATCATTTTGGACGGTCTTGGGTTTGTTTGGGAAGTAACTGTGCTTCAAAATATATTTAGTCAATTTAACCATCATACCTGTGAGGAAGTAATGAAGTATAACGTAAGTAGAATAATAAGCAGGCTTAGATAATCATCAATATAGAAACCAAGAAACGACATTCAGTCAGTTATTGGTCTTATCTTGGCTCGCAAAGTCGCTTTGAGGAAAACGATGTCAAATTACTATAATGGTGGAGCCGGTAGAATATAGATAAGTAGAAATTATTGAACACTTGGTAACGCTTCTGTAAGATAAAAATCTTATGTTGCAATAATAAAACAAAGTAGTAGTCTCCGACGGACATGGATGGATATGAAAGACAAATGATTTCTGATTGGAATAGGCTGAAGTCCAAGAAAAAACAATGGTAAATGGACAAAGAAGAGACCTGGAAAATAAATTCTGACGGCCTATACAAAGCCTATACATCAAAGTATGAAATTTTAAATTAAAGTGTTGTCGGCTTTTGTTTTAAACATCATTCATTTTGTTTTGCATTATGAAACAACAGCATAAGGTTTAAAGAAAAATAAACGAATGAGGTTGATGAAAACACAGCGTAGAAGCAAGAGATTTAAAAAAGCAAGGCTCATATCTTAACATCTTTACTCTGTCGTTATCAAGTTGTGTATTGTCCATTGATCGATATAATGATTACTATCGATTCGAGCAACATAAGGCTATTTGGAGTGCATGTAACCTTGTTATAATTGTTGTATGAACCATTACACAATTTATGAATTATCTTAAGCATACACATGTTTTCCAGCTGTCTAATTAAGTAGATGGTCATTTGAATGGAGTGAAGAATGGGCAAGACAACAAATAGGCATTAGTGATAGCGTAGCCCCAACGTGATATGTTTGTAATGTTTAGTACGGATATCCAGGAATACCCAAAAACATGTCTGAAAAGCATATATTAGACGGAGTCCTGGACTGTAATTGAAATGAAGAAAAAAAACGTTTGTTTGGCACTAACGAAATTTTGATAGTGTCAGGGTACATGGTGAATAGCTTGAATCAGTAAGAATATTTTGATAAAAATGCATTACTATTAGCCGGAAAATTTGATATTTCTTACTGTTTGGACAAACCGCTGCCTCTGCTAGATGCATTGCCGGTGCAGAGCTCTTCCATCGCTACGTCCACATGAACACACACTGCAAATCACTGTGATATATTTAGTCTTAAACACAACGTAGGTTACTGTAGACGTCTGTTATGTGTAATAAGTTTGAATCAATAAACGAATATGTGATTCTATAAAGGCCTAGTTTGTCGCGCGGGAAATCGAGCCGAAACCCTACCACTTGCTCGATCACTTACTTTTCTGAAACGTCTGTAAGGTAACCAATAATGTATGTTTTCTTATAATCAAAATTTTTTGAAGTGGAATATCCAAATACGATATAAAATCTATAGCCTGAGAAATTAACGTGGGTTATGAACTACGCGTTGGCCTCCCAAGGAGTGTTGAAACATCTCCGGATCCAGAAAACAAATGATCAATACCGACACAGATCCTAAAACTAGAAGATTTTTTGAGAACTTCTGAAAAAATGGTGCAAAAATATCGATATGCCAAATGACTATTATGTCAAATGACCATTATGCCAAGTGGTCATTATTCCAATGTCATTATGTACAACGGCATAAGCTTTATGCCAAATAAAGTACAGTCTTCATAAGTGCTGCACGGTACAAAATCAGCACGTTCGGTTGAATGGAATGATCACTTGACTCAATTCATAACACCAATCACCATGTTTTTCAGAGTTCTAACTTTGGATGTGCTCTACTGTCTTAAGCACTAGACTCTGAAGTGAGAAGTCGTCGATTTTGAACATCATGTCTTTTGTATATCCAAATACTTATGAATAAGTACATCGAAGGAGAGCTCAATAATCATTTTAGTTGAGAAGCATATGGTGCAAAAGCCGAATGGCCAAAACACACATCAATTTCAATATCATGAGCTCGATTTTCTTTAAGACTAAATTAAAGACATGTCAAAGTCGTAAAATAAAACTTATCGAACAAGGCATTAGATTGCTATTCATGCCGTTTTCTATATTTCTTCCACAACATAGGAATCAAACAAGAGCATTCAGAACACCAACAAAAATTAGACATGCCTCTTATGAAGTGGATTCCATTTTTTCACCTGCGTTTGAGAGAAATAGACCTACATACTATTTTTTAGAGAGACTTTGCCGTGAAGGGTCAATCTTATCCATTAAAACCATTTCATTATAACATACCTCTGACTTCACCATTCATTTTAGCATCCACCTAATAATATCTGGTTGTTTATGCTGGTCATTTTTTTTACCGCAAACCGATTCAAGCGATTTCAGATTTTTCACTCAGAAGTAACCTGAACTAAAAACCAATTTCCTTGCTTTTAGAATCATTACGAGACTTAAAATTAACCAAGTCACGGGCTTAGAAAATAGGAGTCCTTAACACCGAGAAAAGCAACACACGTCTTACTAAAAGAATTCAACCACATTCAATACAACAATAATGGAATTCTGTTACACAATTTATGCATTTGCTATAACGCAAACCGTCACATATAATGATTCATTTTGACGGAAAACCAAAACACATTTGGTGGGATCAAAATGCTCACCACGAGAAAGTGGTAGTGTAGTATTACAAAACAGGACCGGAAAATAAGCGAAAGACAAAACTCTATCAACCGTGCAGCCGGAACGAAAGTACCAACACCATCAACCTCACCCGTATCCAGTTTTGAAACATTTTTTTGCCGAAATGCACGTCCGAATTCCCATTCTCACTTAAGGGCACGCCATCTTCCCCGGTCAAGGAGGAAGTTGGTACAAAATGCTATTTATCATATCTAATAACATTTTGTGCGGACACTTAGAGTGCCCACTTGCTTGTAATGTATTAGAACGGGATATGAATTTGATGAAATGTGTGTAATTCGTATAAAACATATCATCTGTAAAATACACCAAAAATGTTCTTATTTCTGAATTAAATTTTGATGAAACAAATGTGGCCGAAATATAGTGAACTCTCCATAACTCGATATTGAAGGGACCATCGAGTTAGGGAGGTATCGAGTTACAGAACACAAAACCAGTGCAACTGCGATCCAAGGGATCATCGAGTTAGCCATGAAAACCAACTTTTACTATGTAACTCGATATCGAGATACGGAATATCGAGTAAGGGAGAGTGACCTGTAGATGTGTCAAAATAAGGTGAACCTTCACTTTTCAATATTTTACAATATCTGGTCCAAAATTAATCGGCACAAATATGATGTTTTAGCTGTTCACGAATTTAGAGAGACGTTTTCAAATGATTTGTGATGAATTGGGCGAATTATTGGTCAAAACCTGTTGAGTTGTTGATTGTCCGTTCGTGGCAAAAGAAGATTGCAACGATTTTTGTCTAAAATTATTAATAATTTTATTTGACATTTGTTCCAATGTTTCAACATTGGATATTCTATGTAATTCATTGGTACTATACCAGGGAGGAAGCTTCATAATCATTTTCAAAATTTTATTTTGAATTCTCTGCAGAGCTTTCTTATTGGTATTAACACCGGTTAGGCCATATGAGTATAGCATACAACATGGAAGGCCTGAAAATTTGTTTAAAGATCAAGCGCTTGTTTTTAAGACAAAGTTTTGATTTTCTGATAATGGATACAGACATCTTATATTGGTTACATTTGGCTTGAATGCCCTCAATGTAATTTAGAAAGTTGAATTTTTATCTAGCGTGAACCCTAGCTACTTAAATTCATCTGACCAATTTATTGGAACCCCTCTCATCGTGACAACATGTCTACTTGAAGGTTTCAAATAAAGAGCTTTTGGTTTGTGTGGGAATATTATATGTTGAATGTTGGAAGCATTAGGAGCCATGGTTCGTTTTGTCCCACCGTTCCCCACCACGTCCGTCTGGCGCCATATTTTTGCGTGACTCAGCTGCTTGACATCGCACGGTTGTCGGTGTCGCTAAGCTTCTGGTGATGTTTTTCTCGCGAGAGCCTGCAATCGTCGTAAAATAGCCAATTCCCTTGACCATAATCCGTCACGACTGGAACGGAACATCCCCCCAGTAGTATGGATGAGAAGCTTTCCCTTCGCCGGCCGGTCTGTCCGGTTTTTTGGTAGCATACCTACTGCATATGGTGAAGCATGTCATTCAGATTCCGACTTTTACCCCATGCTGGTGCACGGGTTTTTCGTCGCATAGAAAGCTTCTACCGATTTTCCAGCAGCTGTCCTACTGAAGCTCACATCACGTAGCTCCGACAACGTGATGGAAAGGTTTCGAGTGGTTGAATCTTGGTGGACAGCAACTAACTAATGGGATCGATATTTCCATTTGTGCAGTTTTATGTTCATTTGCGAATGAAACGTTATTTGGGCAATCTGATTGGTGTGTTTTTGCGGGTTTCTCCGATAGCATATTTTGATAATTCTTTTCAACATTCCGTCGACCTTTTTAACGGCTAAACATGTATAAGTTCAACGATGGGGGCGCATGGTGGCTCACAAGTTCACAGAGAATGACAATAAGTTCAAAGATGAAGCGCATTAGATAGAATAAAAACTTCCTAAGGCAATAAAACAGTACTTTTCAGTGCTAATATATAAAAAAAAACAATACTTTTCAGTGCTACTAAAACAGTACTTTTCTGTACTATTATTTTCAATTATTGATCCCATTAGAATTCTTGTTTGGACCCGTGCCTTCGATTTTTCGTTGGAGCAGGTAATGGTGGTAATCCTTCTTGGACACCGTCTTGGGAAAAACTTTTAAGGAGGTCTCGTCTTCTTCTGTTTATTCACTAAACATGGTTGCAACTACTAACAAAAGGAAGAGTGAATCTCTGAATTCACAATTTCCTTCCAAAAAAGTGGGATCTAAAACTGTCACTAAATGTGGCAAGAACTTTCTTCCAAGGGTGAAATGAATAATGTTGATAATTGCATCGAAATGAGCAATCAGTTCGATGCTTTAGACAAATTTTCCGAACACCAAATCGAAGCAGCCTCTAGCCCAGGCTCTTTGATTCAAGTGAGGAAGCAAAGAGTGCCGCCTATCGTGGTCAGTTGTTTCGAATTTGGGGGATTTAGGCAGGAGATCTTGAACTCCATTAGGGAAATCAAGGTTTCCTTCCAAATCGCAAAGAAAGGAGACTGTCGCGTTTTGCCGGAAACTCTTAAAGATCGTGAACTTCTTCTCAGACATCTTGAAGAGAAGAAGCACAAATTGTTTACTTATGACGACAAAACTGAAATTTGAATTTAATTTAATCTTTTATTTTAAACACTTTGGAATACAACTTTGAGGATTTCCTCGGAAGAAATTCTGAAGAAATATTTGGAAGATCTTCTAAAGTAACAACTGGAGAATGTGGTTGAAGGATTAGTAGCATACACTGTTTCGTGCATCAAAACTGACAGATGGCGGTAGTGGGAAACGTAAAACACAAAAAAACGACGTGCGCGCCTCTGTGAGATTTGTAACATAGCGAATTTAAAATGATGGTTAAATGAGTGGTCGAGAGAAATTTCGTCAATGTTACATCTGTTTGTCTGTGCCGAAAGTATTCTAAATAAAATTACTATGATTTTTCCTGAAAATATTTCCTCAGGGAATCTGAGACGAAATTCTTGAAGAGCCTGTTGAACCCGTTATAATATCTGAAGGTTTCTTTGGAGCCTGTACAATTTGGCATCAGGATTCATCATAAGCAGAATAAGTAAAAACGAGATATTTTGGTTTAAATATCTACTTTCGATACGTTCCATTAAAATAGAGACCATATTCTATAGAAATTGCTCTGAAAATTGCCAAGAGATTCAGCAATACTAGTATTACAACAGCCAGTTGTTATACTATAAGGAAAGCTCTGCAGAGGATTCAAAATAATATTTTGTAAATTATGCTGAGGCTCCCTCCCTTATATAATACTAAAAAGTTACATACACGCTCAAAAAAGAATTCTGGAAAACGTGAACTGTCAAAAATACACCATGAACTACCACAAATGGTCACATAAACATGATCTAGTTCACGGTGTATTTTTGTTGTTGACGAGTTCACGTCTGCTGTTCACGGATACGAGAACGGATTTTTTTCTGTGTAGAATATCCGATGTTTAAACATTGGAACAAATTTCGAATAATATATTTAATATTTTAGACGAAAATCGTTGCAATCTTCTATTGCCACGATAAATGCGTTACATTTAAGTTAAGTTAGCCATGTTGTACCGATATGAACTAGCAGTTGTTATACTATAAGGAAAGCTCTGCAGAGGATTCAAAATAAAATTTTGAAAATTATGCTGAGGCTCCCTCCCTTATATAATACTAATAAGTCACATAGAATATCCGATGTTTAAACATTGGAACAAATGTCGAATAAAATAATTAATATTTTAGACGAAGATCGTTGCAATCTTCTATTGCCACGATAAATGCGTTACATTTAACTAAAGTTAAGTTAAGTTAATTGAAAGCATTTATTTGTTTGTTCCATAAGCAAATGAAATCAACTCATCTGAGAAAAATCTGAACTGCTATGGCAAATGAAATGTTGATAACAAAATGTTAATAAAAGTTTAAAGTTTTTACCAAATTATGATGATAGTGTTCTGTCTAACACAGAACACTCAAAAAAAATCTGATAAAAGAACTAAAAACAGATTAACAAAACGTTGACGCAAGTTGCTCGAAGCATTTGTAAGTTTCCATCCATCCGTTTTTTGTAAGCCATTCATGTTGATTCAAACAACAATCGTTTTCTTTGCGACGGATTATCGCACTGCCGTTTTCGGATTTGCTTTACAATCATCGAACCTTGAAACGAAAAAGGGTAACCTCTATCGAATATTCAACAAAAATGAGACTGTTTCAGCAGACCCTTTGTGGAACCCGATGACAATGCAAAGCTACTGCCGAAGGCTGATGAAGGAGAATCAATTTAATGGTGCCCTGAATAAATTACAGACGGATGAGTAGGCATTATCGATCAATTATGCGGCTCGTGCCGTTTTGTGGAATTCATTTTGCGATGATTTCCAGATTAATGGAATATTAATTTTGGGCAGTATACACCTGTTAACCGGGGGATATGTTTTATTGTCTACTGGGACAAATATTATTTCAATGTTTGTTTGTATTTTGATGTTGAAACCTTGTAGATGAAAAGGAGTGAAGAGCGAACATAAATTGTTTGCATATCGCACAAAACAAGCATCGATCACCCTGCCTAGTTTATATCTTGTATTAGCATAATTCAGTATGTTGGCCTTAGCATTATAAGTTATGCAATAAATCAAAGAAGCAGATAAACTTCTACCCTGTTTGAATCGATTCGCAACTAGATCGATTATTGCGTGAAGAATGAAACAGTAACTTCGCAATCGAGAAGCATCTGTCTTCATATGATGAAACATGGGAAGTATGCATACGACAGTTTGGCACATTACCCTCTCTTGCACGAGTTGTAACGCGAATATATATTTTTTTAATTGATGTCGCAAGCTATAAATCACAGACATGCAAACAGCCTTGACAGTTGATCTGATGTAACATCTTCTGTCTTGAGCAAAATGGTTCTAGGGTTGTATGCCACGTTTGCCTAGTATTTTGAGGTGGTACCGATTTTTGCAGTGTAAGAATAAAGCCCTCATTATTGATTGCAAACTCTGTATGTATTTGATATCATTGATGATGATGAAATAATGTTGCCAAACTGATCCTTCCTCAGCCGAATGGTTAAAGTACGCGGCTACAAAGCAAAGCCATGCTAAAGGTGTCTGGGTTCGTTTCCCGGTAGGTCCAGGATCTCTTCGTAATGAAAATTCCCTGGGCGTATCATCGTTCTTGCCATACGATATATGATGTGAAAATGGCAACTTTGGCAAAGAATACTCTCAGTAAATAAATGTGGAAATGCTCATACGAACGCTAAGCTGAGAAGCATGCTCTGTTCTAGTGAGGACGTAATGTCAAGAAGAACAAGAAGAAGGAGAAGAAGAAGAAGAAGATACTCCAGATATTTCACATTACAAGATACGACAGGGTAATGGAGGACAGGACGGATACCTTATTGAACTTTAGAGCAATTGAAACAACATTTAATCCGCTTTGAAATTATTTCCTCTTTGAAATGAAGCCCTCTTTTAAATAAGTAAATGTCTACTCTAAGGTGAACGGGAAGCTTTTCCAAGTAGCTGCATAAATTGTATTTAAGCAAACATGTTTCGCACATTTCACACATTCACCTTTCATTTCGTACATCCCAGTGGAACCATAATTCAGCAAAACTTTTCCACCTCAAACATCCACCCCGTACAGTCTAACCCCAAAAAATCCACCGTACAATGTAAACTTTTCTCGTTTGCATAAATTACGGTCCCTGGCGATGCATATCCGTCACAGGGCTATGATAGCAAAGGAGCATAGTATAGTGAGTGATTGTCGCACATTTAGTCGAACTTTTCCCACGCTTGCCGAACTAGGTATTTGATCAAACGACCTCTAGGTGGGGGCGATGATGATGACGATGTTGCAGCTTGCTGCAGCAACATCATTCGACACTTATTTGACGAAATCCGATGACATCCCCTAGAGAAAAATCAAACTCCAGCCAATTATTTTAATCAGCTACGGTGAACACACACACACGCGGTTCTAAAAGCTGGCGATACGAGTTTCAAAATAGTAAGAACAAGTTTTTCGAGCTTGCAATTCCTCGTGGGAAACTCTAAACCACTCATTGCTAGGCACATAATGAATTTGAAATGTTTGAAGCACTAATTAGCTCCAACGCCCTTTTCGTTACATTGGGGTGCATATGCTTGCTTTAAACTAATCAGAACATGTGGTACTAACTGAAACTGTCTAATTCATGCCTAGATACACTGAATTTATATAGCAGATGAGCGATTCCAAACGATACAAGAAGACTACACTCCCCATAACCGCATATTAGTAACATTTTTTTAAATTTAAAATTGAATTTTATT
Organism: Aedes aegypti; assembly: GCF_002204515.2. Taxonomy (NCBI): domain Eukaryota; kingdom Metazoa; phylum Arthropoda; class Insecta; order Diptera; family Culicidae; genus Aedes; species Aedes aegypti. Next base: position 153,853,125 of record NC_035108.1, read on the forward strand.
AGTCAACCTGTTGGTACATTTGGTATACCTTTCGTTATGTCAAGGAAAAAACAAAAATGACTCAGCCGAAACAGATCTATACCTCAACACGTCCTTAAATTTGAGTGCAAGCGCAGTTGCAGCTTTTAATTCATAAACTCGTGAAACTTTTTTAGTTAAAAGAGAAACTGACATCACGTCCACATCAGTGACTTTGCGTTTCTGTGTTGTTTTTCTAGCGAAAATTAATGAAAGGGCTTCTTAAGTTTATTACAAGAAACAACTCCGAAGAAGTACCCGGATGAACTTCAAAGAAATTCCAGGAGGAATTCCGAAACAATTCGCGGTGGAGCTCTGAAGCAATTCTCCGTGGAGCTCCAGAGGCTTTTCAGGAAGAACTGCTGACAAATTCCCGGTGGACCTCCAGAGGATCTTCGTAAAGTAATTCCTGAAGGAACTCCTAGATCAACTCTGGAGTATTTCTCTGAGGAAATCTGAAAGAATTCTAGGAGAAACTCCTAAAGGAGCACCGGTAAAGATCCTTGGAGGCCATCCATCAATTACGTAGGGGTTATGGGGAGGGGGGATTTGCGATTTCTTACGCGCCATACAAATAATTTTTAATTTTTATACAAAAAATATCACAATGGGGCGAGGGGGGGTTGAAAAACGCCAAAAATTGCCTTACGTAATTAATGGACCATCCCTTGAAGAACCCCGGAAGAATACTTGGAGGAACTCCCGAGAAACAACTGGAAAAAATCTGAAGGAATGATCTGAAGGTGAAGCTCCGAAGGACTTCCCGGAGGAACTCTGAAGGAATTCCTAGAGGATCTCCAAAGGAATTCCTGGAAGAACTACAAAGGATTTTTTTTAGTAGAACTGCGGAATATTTAAAAGAGAAACTCCAGAATTAAAAAAAACTCCTAGAGGAACTTCGGATGATTCGCTGAGGGCACTGCGGAGTGATTATTAAAGAAGCTCCAGAGGCGTGCCGATAGGAACTACAAGGTAATTGCTTGAGCAACTCCGGAGAAACTATGTAGGAAATCCGAAGGGATTCTCGCTGGAGCTCCAGAGATTTTTCAGGAAGATGACAATGCTGACAAATTCCCGGTGGACCTCCAGAGGATCTTCGTGGAGTAATTCCCTAGATCAACCCTAGATTTTCCGGAGTAAATATGAGGGAATTCTCAGAGAAACTCCTGGAGGAACCCCGGTAAAATTCCTTGAGGTATCCCGGAAGAGTGCTTGGAGGAATTCCCGAGGAATTACTGGAAAAACAATCTGAAGGAATTATTAGAAGGTGAAGCTCCGGAGGACTTCCTTCAGAATTCCTGGAGGACCTCCAAGGGAATTACTGGAAGAACTCCGAAGGATTTTTTGGTGGAACTGCGGAATATTTTATAGTGAAACTCCAGAATTCAAAAAAAAATCCTAGAGAAACTTTAGATGATTTGTTGACGGAATTCTATTATAGAAGCTCCGGAGGCGTCCTGTTGAAACTCCAAGTTAATTGCTTACGCAACTACGGGGAAACTATGGAGGAAATCCGAAGGGATTCTCGGTGAAGCTCTAGAGACTTTTCTCGAAGAACTACCGACAAATTCCCGATTGACCTCCAGAGCATCTCACGGAGGAATGCTTGAATGAACTCCCAGAAAAACTCTGGAGGATTTCCCGGAGGAAATCTGAAGGAATTCTCAAAGAAACTCCAGGAGGAACCCCGGAAAATTTCTTTGTGGAACCACGAAAGAATTCTTGGAGGAACTCACGAGGAGTTGCTGGATGAAAATCTGGAGGAATTATCTTAGGGTGGAGTTCTGAAGGACTTTCCGGAGGAAATCTGAAGGAATTCCTGGAGGACCTCCAAAGGAATTCCTGGAGGACCTCCAAAGGAATTCCTGGAGGACCTCCAAAGGAATTCCTGGAAGAACTCCAAAGGATTTTTTGGTAGATTTGCGGAATATTTTATAGAGAAACTCCAGAATTCAAAAATATAATCCTAGAAGAATTTCGGATGATTCGGTGAGGAAACTCCGGAGCGATTATTATAGAAGACCCGGAGGCGTTCCTGTAGGAACTTCAAGGTAATTGCTTGAGCAGCTCTGGAAGAAGCTCCAGAGGCTTTTCAGGAAGAACTGCTGACAAATTCCCAGTGGACCTCCAGAGCATCTTCGCAGAGAAATTCCTTAAGGAACTCAAAATTAAACCTTGTAGGATTACCCGGAGGAAATCTGAAAGAATTCTCAGAGAAACTCCTGGAAGAACTCCGATAAAATTGAGGGGCTCCTCAATTTTATCGGAGTTCTTCCAGGAGTTTCTCTGAAGAATGCTTAGAGGAACTCCCGAGGAATCACTGGAAAAATAAAATCTTAAGGAATTATATAAAGTGGAGCTCTGAAGGACTTCTCGGAGGAACTCTGAAGGAATTCCTGGAGGACTTCCAAAGGAATTCCTGGAAAAACTCCGAAGGATTTTTTGGTAGAACTGCGGAATATTCAAAAAAGAATTTAAAAAATCCAGAATTTAAAAAAAAAACCTATAGAGGAATTTCGGATGATTATGCGAGGGAGCTTCGGAGCGATTATTAAAAAAGCTCCAGAGGCGTTTCTGTAGAAACTACAACGTAATTGCTTAAGCAACTCCGGAGAAATTATGGAGGAAATCCTCAGGTTTTCTCAGTGGAGCTCAGAAGGAACTGCCGAGGAATTGCTGGATCAAATTCAGAAGAATTGCTGCAAGAACTAAGGAAGAATTAATGGAAGACCTTCGAGCAATTGCCGGTGGATCTCCGGAGGAACTCACGAGGAGTTGATGGAAGAAAATCTGAAGGAATTATCTGGAGATAAAGCTTACCGGAGGAACTTTGAGGGAATTCCTGGAGGACCTCCTAAGGAATTCTTGAAAGAAGCCCGAAGGATTTGTTGGAAATAAATGAAACGAAAAAATAAAAAAATGAAAGTTCCTAAAAAAATCATAGAGGAACTTCGGATTATTCAGTAAGGGAGCTCCGAAGCGATTATTAGAGGAGCTCCGGAGGCGTACCTGAAGGAACTCCTAGGTAATTGCTTAAGCAACTCCGGAGAAACTATGGAGGAAATCCGAAGGAATTCTCGGAGGAGCTTTAAAGGAACTACCGAGGAATTGCTGGATCAAATTCAGAAGAGTTGCTGTATGAACTCCGGAATAACTTAAGTAGAAACTTCGGAGCAATTCCTGGTGGACCTCCCGAGGAACTTGCGAGGAATTTCTGGATTGAAACTAGAGGAATTGTTGGAGGAACTCCAAAAAAATTTCTGGTCGAAAGGAATTTCTGGAGGAACTCCAGTGGGATTCAAGGAGGAAACCCCCGAGGAATTACTGTAGAAAATCCCCGGAGGAGTTCTTGGGGATGTCCGAAGGAATATTTGGAATAAATCCTCTGGAGCTAATCGCTAGAGGAGTTTTTGGAGGAACTCCCCGGAAGAATTTCTGGAGCAAATCACCGGAGCAATTTCTGGAGGAAATCCCTGAAGTAATTTTTGGAGGAAAGCTCCCGTATAGTTTCTGGACAAAATCCCGAATGGAATTTGTAGGGAAAATCCCCGGAGGAGTTCTTGGGGGATACCCCCGGAGTATTCCTTGAAATTCCCGGAGGAATACCTGGTGAAAATTCCCGGAGAAATTCCTTGAGAAAATCTACGGAGAAATTCTTGTTGCAATTCCCCAGAGAAATTTCTGGATGAATTCTCTGAAAAAATCCCCGGAAGATTTTTTTTATGAAATCCCGGAAATAAATCCCCGAAAGAATTTCTGGACAAATTCCTAAAATAAAAACTCGCAGGAATTGTGGGGAATATTTTTAAAGCGAGCAACTTCCCGGGAAATTTTTTGGAGGTAATCAACGGAGTAGTTTTTGGAGGAAAGTCCCGGAATAATTTCTGGAGAAAATCCCCGGAGGAGTTCTTGAGGAATATCTCCGGAAGAACTATTGAAATCCCTGAAGGAATTTTCGGAAATAGTAGTTCTAGGTTAATCCTTAAAATCCCCGGAAGAATCTCTTTAGGAAATCTGGTGCAAATCCCCAGAGAAATTTCTAGAGGATATCTCCGAATAAATTTTCTGAAGGAATTTATGAAAAAAATCCACGGAGGAACTTTTTAATTAATTTCTTGACGAAATCTCCAGAAGAATTCCTGCATGAAATTTCCGGAGGAATTCTCAAAAATCCCTCGAAAAATTGCTGAATAAGATCCACGGAGAAGTTCTTGGGGGAAATCCCGGAGAAAATCTTGAAAAAAACTCTCCGGAGGAATTCTTGAAAAAGCTCTCTGGAGAAAATCCCCGGAGAAACTCCTAGAGCAACCTTTCAGCAGAAATTCCTGGGATAAATCCCTGAAATAATTCATGGAGGAATTCCCCGGAGGAATTCCTTGATGAGATCCCTAGAAGAATACCTGCACGAATACCCAAGAGACATTCCTGGAGGATATTCCCGGATAAATTATGTAAAAGTATTCCCGAACAATTTCTGGAAAAAATGCCTGGAGGAATTGTATAATTAAATCCCTGGAGGAATTCCTGGTGAGAATCTCCAGAGAAATTTCTGGACAAAATCCCCGTAGGAATTACGAGAGGAAAGCCCCGAAAGAGTTCCTGGGGAAAAATTGCGGAGAAATTCTTAGAGCAAATCCCCGGAGGAATTTCTGGACGAAATCCACGAAGAAATTTGTGATAGAAATACCTGTAGGGTTTCCAGGAGGGATTCCTGGAGGAAAAATCATCGGAGCAATTCCTGCATCAAATCTCAAGTCGACTTCCTGAAAAAAAATCCTCGGAGGAATTCCTAGTGGAAATCTTGTTCGACACCTAGAAAACATTCGCACCCTCACTTCCTAGACTACAAAGCTCAGGGAGAAAAGTTCGAGCTGGTAAACAAATCAGATTTGGAACAGCTCAAATCTTGTTCCAAATCCGACCATTCAAAAGGCAAAGAGTTATTCTTACTTCGTATGTATTTTTCCAAAAAACATTTTTTTAATTTTGTATACTAAATTTATACTTAAAGTTGTAACATTTTTCAAAAAACACACTGAAAATTATATCTAATTTTCTCAACATTTTAAATCAAAGTGTCATTAGAATCGTAATCTTATATTCTTTGATGAGACACCACGAAATTTTGGCGGAAAAATCTGGAAAGTATTCAAAATCAATGAAACAGTCAGTCAAGTCATCGTGCAAAAGTTTGGGTTCACCCCTCAGTATGATGCAAATTGTGCAAAAGTTTGGGTTCATCTGAGCCACACGCACATCATTTTTGTCAATATATCTGCCATTTTTCAACCGATTTTAATAGTTTAAAGTTTTTTTGAGCGCAAATAATGGCGCGTACATGATTGGTTTGAGATTTCACAGATTTAAGTAAGTTCAGGTGAACCCAAACTTTTGCACGATACACCATACTGAGGGGTGAACCCAAACTTTTGCACGATGACTTGACTGACTGTTTCATTGATTTTGAATACTTTTCAGATTTTTCCGCAAAATTTCATGAGTGCTCTTCAAAGAATACAAGATTGCGATTCTAAAGACACCTTGTTTTAAAATTTTGGTCGATCCAATGCTGAGAAAATTAGTAATGTTTTTCAGTGTGTTTTTTGAAAAATGTCACAATTTTAAGTACATATTTAGTATACAAAGTTCAAAGAATGTTTTTGGAAAAATACATACGAAGTGAGAATAACTCTTTGCCTTTGGAATGCGGCTTAAAGAGTTTGAATTGGACATGTAATCACATAGATATGGACTGAACACTTTTGCATGTTTTTTAGGGGGTGAACCCAAACTTATGCACGGGAGTGTATATCTCAAAATTATTAATTGACCAGTGATTTTTGCAAACTACCATTACAGTCACCCTTCGATGAATTCTTTATTTCAAAAACCCAAGCATCCGAAATAGAATTGACCAACGCGATCAATGTTCTGTCGCTGCATTATCGAGGGAAAACCAAGCCCATTTCCAAACAGTCGCAATGCAGACTGTGGTTGTGGGATTTACATGGTTTCCATTTGTTAGAAACGGAACACCGAACAGAGTGCCCCCCTTCCAAAGAGCACAGTTGGCGAATGATTAATTGATTAGTTTGCATACATTTCCGATTTGGACCGCATTAGAAATACAAAGCTCGGAGAAAATATAAATCATTGAGCATTGCAACACTGGAAGTTCAGTTGGTTTTATTTTCTTCGACACAACCATTCATCATTCCTTTCGCAGGACAATCAGAAATAAAATCAACACAGTGTGACATTTTTCGCTGGTGCCATTTTTTTTTTAGCAATTTAAGAGCGCAGGATTGGCCGCAGTTTTTCGGAATGATAGCTTGTATTCTAACGAAAAGACGATTCCTTTCTTCAGTATTCAATAAACACAGTAATGGACAGTACATTTGAAACGTTTCCAATTTTCCGTATTAAATGATCAACGTTTTATGAAGACACTATTGGTTTAGGCCTGTGAAATTTTGAGATGATTTTTTATAAGAATTCATTTCAAAACCTACTTAAGTCAAAACGATATTATTTTTGAACTAGCTAACGGAAAAATCCTAAAAAATTGATGTTGATCTTCAAGTTATGTCCGATGTTTTGTAAAAATTTCATCCAAAGTTGACCATTTTATACGAAAAATAAAAAAAGTTGCAAATAAATTCTCCACTACTGTAAGGGGCATGGCATAATAAAACAATGATCCTTGAACTGTCTCGCCCAAGAGTCTTTCGCCGCAGTTTGTTGATGGTGAATGTTACCCACCTTTTGCACTACACGCTAAAACGAAGTTACACTAAATTGAGTACGATTTGCTCTTCTAGACCAACAGCTCCAAGGATGATTTCTGCTTGTTTTTGCAAGGAAGGCGACACATACCGAAGCTCTTCGTCTTCTTCTTCTTAGCATGACGTCCATACTGAGACAGAGCCTGCTTCTCAGCTTAGTGTTCAATCAGCACTTCCAAAGTCAGTGTTGCTCAGACTCATTTCCCCGAAAATAACATTTTCCGAACTTCGAAGCCACGAACTACTACAACCATGCTCTATCCTCCTGAGATAGAAAAGCAGATGGTTATGCTTGAGTACTGCACACAAAATCGATCAATTTTGATCCCAGAGAGCCACAATTCAAGTTTCGGTGAAATGAAATGAGTGAGTGAGTGAGTGCGAATCATTTCACCGAAACTTGAATTGCGGCCCACTGAGATCGAAACTGTCGGATCCCATGTGCAACACTCAAGCCCAACCACCTCCCCCTCCATCTCAGGAATACAACGCACAGTTATAACAGTTCATGGCTTCACAATTCGAATTTCGGGGAAATGAGTCTGGTCAACACTGTCCAAAGTTATTAACTGAGAGCTTTCTTTGCCAATGTTGCCATGTTTGCATTCGTATATCGTGTGGCAAATACGATGATACTCTATGCCCAGGGAGGTCAAGGAAATTTCCATTACGAAAAGATCCTGGACCTTCCGGGATCCCAGACCCCTTCATCATGGCTTTGCTTTGTAGCCGTGGACTCTAACCACTCGGCTAAGGAAGACCCCAGAAGAGTGTTGTGTAGTTTAATTTTAGCGAGCAGTAAAGCAAACACAAGCTGCGCGTGTCCTGCGAACGGATACTTTCTGCGAACTTGTCACAAACAAATGAAAAATTTGATTCAGTAGCATTCCGCACACCCAGTGGTTTCTCATTTTCCCATTGCTTTCCCAAGTCGTTGCGTGTGTTGGCTTCCGTCTGGTGCATTGTCCAATTTTTCGCAGTATTCTGCCATTATACGCATGAATGCGCTAAAATATCGAGCATCGGATGGTATACAAGGCAATCATATGAATAACAGCAACGTCCGCCTCTTTTGGGAGTGTATGGTTGGACATAAATTATTGCTTTTGCACTGTTGGTGGCGCCTGACCTGTGGCGGTACCTCAACTCTACTAGATCGCATTTCGAAATATTGTGCGTCAAAATTGGAAAACTTGTTTGCTAAAATGGTGCATGAAACATGCACCAGCAACCAATCAATCTTTTGAGTGCGCATAGTACTTTTGTGCTGTGCGTACACTTAGAAATAAAAATAGTCACAAAATTACTAAAGTTTATGCATTAATGACAATTTTCTATCTGTCTCTCCTCCATTCTGCTGTTAATATTAACACTAACTGTCATTTCGACTGGGTTAACTGGGTTAGCTTAGTGATGCTTCAACCCAGATGAATTAACAAATAGGAATAAAATTCCCTACAGAATGAAAGAGAGGCAGATAAAAAATGATCATTATTTACTACAATTTAGTAGTTCTGTGACTACCCGTGTTTCTGAGTGTACACGAATTCTCTCTGCTCTTGGAAGTTTTTTTAAGCTACCTAAAGCAATAAAATAGTACTTTTCAGTGCTACAAAAACAGTTCTTTTCAGTAATATTTTTTCTACTATTGATCCCTTACGATCCTTGTTTGGACCCGTGCCTTCGATTTTTCGTTGGACCCGTTGGCGAAAGCTAGCGATGGTAATCCTTCTTGACACCTGGATAACCTCTTAGGAGGTCCCGTCTTCTTTCGTTTATTCACTAAACATGGTTGCAACTACAAACAAAAGGAAGGGAAAATCTCTGAATTCAAAACTTTCTTCCAAAAATGTGGGATTTAAAACTGCCACTAAACGTGGCAAAAATGGAAGAAAGGACGTTTCTCCGGAATGAGAACTTTCTTCCAAGGGTGAAATGGATAATGTTGATAATTGCACCGAAATGAGCAATGCTCAAGACAAATTTTCCGAACACCAAATCGAAGCAGTCTCTAGCCCAAGTGATTTAAGTGAGGAGTAAAAGAGTGCCGCAAATTCTGGTCAGTTGTTTCGAATTTGGGGGATTTGGGCAGGAGATCTTGATCTTCATTAGGGGAATCAAGGATTCTTTCCAAATCGCAAAGAAAGGAAACTGTCGCGTTTTGCCGCAAACTCTTAAAGATCGCTAACTTCTTCTCAAACATCTTGAAGAGAAGAAGCACATTTTTTTTACTTATGACGACAAAACTGAACATTTGTTCAAAGTCGTCTTGTAAGGTCTCTCAAGTGACTATAAGTCACATGAAGAGATCAAAAATTGAATGTACGATTTAATTGTTTTTCTTCAGTTCAAGTTATCATTGCGAAAAAGAGAATTTAGTTCACTTTAACAAAAAAGATATAAATAATATTGAAGCTTTAGAAAAAACTAGACTTATGTTCGATGTCCGTGTGACATGGGAACATTTCCAGAAAACTGGAGGAAATTACCAAAACCCCAAATGCCGGTGCCAAAAATGGGGTCATGGTATAAAACACTGCCACATGGATGCTAAATGCATGATTTGCAGAAGTTCTTCTCACGCTAAGGACGTCTGTCATGCGAAAAAGGATACCAGAAAGTTTATATGCGCAAATTGCGGGGGCAACCATAAGCCTAACTTTTGGGATTGCCTTTTGCGTAGACGAGTCGTCAAGGCTCGTACCAGGCAGATGAATGGTAACGCCGTTACGATAACGGTCGTTCCCGGAGTTTCCTTGGCAGAGTATCGAACAATGCTCATTTTTCAGTTAACGATCGCTTGATCAAGAGTCATACCCATCAGGAAGATTATAATCATGCTCATTCACAAATTAATTTTAATCCGTCGGGTAGTCGTTCGAATCTTTAAATATCGAGTGAACCTACCCAAGGAAAATCCTTGGCCGATATCGTAGTACCGTACAACGGGATAACTTTGATAGTTTTTTCGAAGAAAACTTCAATATTTTTGCATGCTGTTTCAAAGATTTACAATTTATATTTTCAAAACAAGTACTGACATCCTAGCTATCGATTGCACTTGATAGATTGCCAAAAGATTTATTCTGAATGGATAGATAATTTTTCATATAATCGAAAGTCGGTTTTCTGTTTTGGGGTAACTTTGATAATAGAGTATAAATCGAACAAGATTGAATGAATCACGGAACATTTATAGGGCGTTGCATACCTCTAGGCGTTTAACGCTATATGGAAATTTCTGATTTAGATTACAAAAATGGTCCCAGTTTGTAAAAATGGTTTTCGCTAAGAGATTTGAGACCGAATTCATGTTCTACTATAACTAGGCTGTCATGGGTAAGTGACGAACTCATTGTGACTTTATCAAATAGTGGTCGTAAAACAGATTGTTTGTAAGCGTTTCAAAAATGCTAAAATCTTGTAAATTTTTAATATTTGCATAAAAATCCTCAAATGCACTCGATTTCAACGAAAATAGCTTTGACATAAAGTGTCATACTAATACTTTTTACTTTTGCATTCATTTTCCTTAACTGATTGACAGAAACTTCGATATTTCGTTTACTATGTTGGGGGGTCTCGCACTATCAAAGTTACCCGCATTATCAAAGTTACCCCGTTTTACGGTAGGTAGTTTGAACTACTTCCCTTTTCATACTATGAGTACCCATTCTAAGGACTGTTCAGTTTATAAAGTGGACATTTTGTTTATGCTATATCTTTTTTATTTATTGATAAAATCGTAATCGGTTTTATGTGTATTGTTGACCTATTATTCTAAAATGGTATGAAAATATAAAATCTTTGAAAATGCTTTTGGTTGAAGAGCTAAATAGTTTTTCCAAAAACTCTTAAAAAAAGCTGTCCCTCAAAGTTTAACATTATTTTTCGCAAAACAAAAATCCTTATTTTTATGAACAAATTGTATGTTTGTATCCTTTACTATTCTACTAAAGGTAAAGCTTTAAAAATATCAATTATATTCCACCATTCTATGACATTAGGTAACTTTAGTGATTTACCCATGCATGGCCTCGATCTACAGCAAATTGTAAACAGTTTTCTCCGAATTTTTCAATTGGTAATCTCAGAATAACATATTATGAAAATAATATGTGGAAAATAAAATCGATTTTATTACAGCAGTGTTGCCAATTTTGATGATTGTCAATGTACTTTGATAGGTCTTCTAAGAATAAAACAATTGTGTTTCTGTTGTGCTTTGAATGTGACGTGGGGACTTACTAAGTAACTCTATGAAGGCGTAAGTTATTTTTCATATTAATACTATGTTAGGACTTCCGTCAGGACGTACTTTTACACAAAAAATTCTACTCATATCAATTCCCATCAAATTTAAAAAAAAAATTCTTTAAAAATATACGGGAAAATTGATTTTATTATATCTGTAAAATTGTTACTCCAAAAATAACTTGATTTTTTCCATCAGGCTTCTGATTGATGATGCTTTCGAAGAACAAGCCTATTTTGAAAATAGAAAATATAAATTATCGAATTTTCCAGCCAATTTCTCACAATCATTGATTTTGATAACCTCAAAAAATCGACCGATCTAATCGTTGTTCCATATTCGTGTGAAATTCAATTATTTTGGAGAATTTTTATTATCACAACATTGTACAATACTAGTCGAACGATGTGCAAAAAACCGATTGAAATTTCATTGATTAATAAAAAAGATACAGCATGCACAAGGTGTCCACTTTAAAAAATGAACAGTCCTTAATTGTTTTAAATCAAATGGAAAAAAACCCTACCGCCACAGGAAACTTCAACTCCACCTTTTCGTCAACCGAAAATTCTAACGGAAAATCATCAGATAATGTACCCACCCATACCCGCCATAAGGCTGCATGCAAGTTGTACGTATATCGCCTCCACCTTTGTACTCATATACGATGGTGTGTTTACTGGGTTGATAGGCGTATAAAACATCAACTGTTTTCGTCATTTGAAACTAAAGTTTTTGAAACTTAAGGTGTTTCTGTTGAAACACAGCTTGGTGAATATACTTTCATAGCTGCCTATTTGCCTTTTCAATGCTCTGAACAGCAAGTTAATTTGCTCCAAACTTACTTACGAAAAAAAGACTCGCAATAATTCAAAATGTTTTGTCATTGGTTACTAATGCTGATTTTGATTCTGATCATGTCCCTGTTACATTTCAAAAATCCCATGAAGAGATTCTCAATCCTATCAGCTCTACTTTCAATTATTTATCATTTTTTATTTTTTATTTATCATTTACCGTTCTATAGCCGACTTGAATATATATATAAAACATTTATTGACTCTAATCTTGATGTTATCATTTCTTTACAAACAAAACATGATACTGACAATACTCTTGAAACTTTAACAAATTCCATTTTCCAAGCCAGGAGCATTGCAATTCCAAAATATGAATCCGTGATTATAGACGATGATCTTAACTCTTGATCCACCTTAAAAACGTGAGCATAGGGCAATTTCAACGCACTCGCGATCCTGCTATGAAAATTATATGGCAGGATTTGCCGAAAGAAATCAAAAAACGTTTTTCACAATTTAAAAAAAAATTGAAAATAAAATTTCTCAACTGGACCCTGGCTCTAAGCCCTTTTGGAAATTACCGGCATTGAAAGAGGAAAACAAATTATAACTAACTAATTGCGAAAAAGCCCAAAAACTTGCTATGCAGTTTGAAACCGCGCACAATTTTAATTTGGGTCTTACTAGTCCAATTGAAAATCAAGTTACTCAGGACTTCGAAAATATTCTCAATCAAGAGAACGTTTTCGAAAATTCCTGTTAAACTGATTTGGAAGAAGTGAGAACTGTTATTTAAAAAAAAAAAATATGAAAGTTCCTAGCGATGATGGAATTTTCTACATCCTCATCAAGAAACTTCCAGAGAGTAGCTTATCATTCTTAGTTGATATATTTAGCAAATGTTTTCAATTCGCATATTTTCCTCACAAATGAAAAAAAAGCTGTGGTTTAAAATTTTAAAATCAGACAAAAATCCTGCAGAAGCTTCTAGCTATCGTCCAATCAGTTTGCTTTCCTCCATCAGTAAACTTTTTGATAAGGTTAATTTGAACAGAATGATGGTCCACATCAACGAAAATTCAATTTTTGCCAATGAACAGTTCGGATTCCGCCCTGGACATTCGACCTCTTATCAACTTTTATGTGTAACAAATTTGATCCGTTCCAACAAATCTGAAGGCTATTCTACTGGTCTTGCTCTTCTAGACATAGAAAAAGCATTCGACAGTGTTTGGCGTAACGGTTTGATCGTAAAATTAATAAAACTTCAATTTTCCAACATACATTGTTAGAATAATTCAAAGTTATCTGTCAAATCGTACACTTCAGGTTAATTATCAGAACTCCAGGTCTGAAAGACTTCCTGTAAGAACTGGTGTTCCTCAAGGCAGCATTTTGGGACCAATATTATACAATTTTTCACATCTGACTTACCTGAGTTACCTCAGGGTTGTCAAAAATCTTTGTTCGTCCTCTATGCCGAGGACGAAACCTGTGTGTCATCTGTAGTCGATTGCAAAAAAGTTTGGATATTTTTCCTTCATACTTCCAAAAATGGAAGATTTCTCCTTCTTCTTCTTTCTGGCGTTACGTCCCAACTGGGACAAAGCCTGCTTCTCAGATTAGTGTTCTTATGAGCACTTCCACAGTTATTAACTGAGAGCTTTCTTTGCCGATTGACCATTTTTGCATGTGTATATCGTGTGGCAGGTACGAAGATACTCTATGCCCTGGGAATCGAGAAAATTTCCATTACGAAAAGATCCTCGACCAGCGGGATTCGAACCCACGACCCTCAGCATGGTCATGCTGAATAGCTGCGCGTTTACCGCTACGGCTATCTGGGCCCCCCTAGATTTCTCCTAATGCTTCCAAAACTCAACTAATAATTTTCCCACATAAACCAAAAGCTGTTTATTTGAAACCTTCAAGTAGACATGTTGTCACGATGAGAGGGGTTCCAATAAATTGGTCAGATGAAGTTAAGTATCTAGATATAGCTAGATAAAAAAAAATCAAGAATGTCTCTGAGAGTTCCACTATTACCAAGACAGTCTTAGTTCGTTGTTGTGTAGCAGATTTTCATGCTAAATTCAATTATGTAGGAATAACTATAATATGACGTCCATATTTGTTTTAATTGGCATTTTGACATATTCCCTAACCAAACAAAATTTAGTCAACCCAAAAACTGTTCATGTACCATTCCCAAAACAAATGAAAAATTTCACGATACAATAAAAAGGACAACCTCCAGAAAGGCAAAGCAAAAAGCCCGGAACAACTTTTCCTCCACCCGGGGCTAATTATTGAAATTAATGAAGTACATAATTTCCAACACCATAACCATCGGATTAACAACCTGAGCGCAAACACTGCGCAAGAAGGCTAAAATGGAAATGCTTCCCTTGCTTGCTTGCAAAGAAGAGAAAAACTCTTGCACAACCAGGAAAAAAAAATTTGGTATGTCTCGCAGGGGACTGTAAAATAACCTGACAGTTGCTCGAGATTTATCCATTTCGAAAGCTGACTGAAGGGAAAAACTTTATCGCTGGTTGGTGAAAAGAGCGCAAAAAGCGCGAGGATTTTTGTTCATCCGCGGTGAGATGACCTAATTTGTCGAATCTTTTTGCACGGTTCCTTTGCAAGTGGGAAGAGTTGACCCGTAATGCCATGAGCCATGATCATTTTACCTTTTAATTCCGCCCTTATTGCTTATCTTTAGATAGATACGCGTGAATACGAGGTGACATTGGTTGAAACGAATTGAATTTAATTGGCCATAACAATCATGCTAAGGAAAAAGTTAAATGCTTATAGTATTTTTCCACACGAACCGATAGTCCTTCAGAAATGGTTATCAGGAAAATCATTTTCCGATTACTTTTCCACGGAAATGGAAGATATTCGCTATATTCAATTGTCAAAGTCAAGTTATATTCATGACATTTAACAGCATTGATTATAAACTCTTCTTACTGAAGGATTCAGTGAAAATCACCAAAACCACTTAAAGCTGGTCTTTAACGCTCTGAGTGCTTTTCACGAATCAACTCACCGCTTGAATGGACCTGTAGAAGTAAATCATACTTACAGACCCTGCGGCAACCAAACAAAGAATTTCGCCGCCGGTTTTCATCCGGCTGCCTTGCGGAGAGCTTAACCACGTGCTAATAGCCTGTTTGCGTGTGACGAAACGCGTTTGATAAAATTTTCCCAGTGCCATTTGCCGCCGTCTTACCGATTATGCGGACGTTTTTTACTTAGCCTATCACAAGTTTTTTGTCCTTCTCCAATGTGCTTCTTATGTATTCATAGGACTCAACATGTTCGCTCAGAAAAGTATTTTGTGCCGGTGTGTCGGAAAAGCCCCATACGAGCCATAGCATTACGCATCATTTGCATTAACAGTCCTGTGGAAGATTGATTACGGGTTCAAAGAGGTGTGTCCGTACTAGACTGACATTTTAGTCTAACTGTGTTGGTTTTCACAAACTAAATTGAACTAAAGGTGTTAACTGCTTTGATCGAAATTGTGGGAATATGATTTTTATTTCGGAATTCGATACATAACTTTAAGGCGTGGAAATCCATATTTGCTCATTTACGAAGCCAAATGCTTCTAATAAATAAGGAAGGGTTTTCAAGACATTCAGAGTTTCCTGGTGGGATACAAATTTATTCTCGCAGAGAATACATACAAAATTATTGAAATATTTCAGATTTATTTCAGCAAGATTACTTACCAAAACATTCCAGTTGATGTATTTTATTCTGTAAAGAAAAAAAAAAGAATTATTATAACAAAAAAAAATATCAATCCTCAATTCTAATAAAACAAGATTCAATAAATAAGAGTACATAATGGATTTATTTTGGATTTATGAAGAACATTCAGTTTCACGCTACACATGAGAACAACGTTCTTTGACAAAATTATCGAAACACAAAACTGTTTGTCTCACACCTGGTGAAAACAACATTGACGTCCTCACTCAAAGTAATTACTTTGGAAATCTGATTTATACTGTCCATAAAATAGAAAATGCTGCAAAAGCAGTTGCAACGAAGACTGACTCGAATTTTAAACTGCGTAATAAAAATCCTAGAAGAGCGCTAACATTCTTGCTTGCTTTGCCGTTTACGATGACATTTATTGTCTAGTTGGGTGACATATCCGGTCCCGCGTTGCATATATGTATAAGATTAACATCTTCATTACAATTAAACAAAGAAAAGATAGAACAAGATGTGATGTGGAGACAGTGGAGCTATTTTCTTGATTGTTAACACAATGCATCCCTTCCATGCGTTTTTCCTCTTTGCTCTAACAATTAGGGATTTTGGAGGTGGGAGAAGAATGTAGCTCTTAAGTCTCCCTCAAATAAAGGACATTTGGTCATAAGGTGTGACTAGCTTGGTGTGATGATGTCTCAAATTATCCAGCTTATGGCTATTTCGTGCAGCCTGGGTTAGTTTCTAGCTCTTTACATTCAGCTGTAAAGTTCAATGGCTAGAACTAATACACTTAGGAAAAGCCATATAAATTTACATCATATGTGCCCAACATACTGAAGCATGTAAAATTTCGGAAATGGATCATTGAAGGTAGTTTTTTGCAAGTGCTCACCGCATCAAAAGAAAGGCGCCACTGTATATGTGATTTAACATTGTGACAGCATTGCTGTTCTGTCGGCTTTAGGACATTTGGTCGAAAGACTTTTAGATGACGCAAGGAGTCAATCGATTTTGTTGGGGAATCTGGGTGATCAACTTGAATCCCAGAGTATAGCTCGTAACAAATTGAAGGTCTGCAGTTTGTTCAAGACAAATACAAGTACACCAATGCAGATTTCGTGCACTCTATCATGCTGCTCTAGCATATGCAACCTCCAGTAATGGCATTTACCATACACGCTCTTCTTTTTTTCAATGATCAACAAGAATTAGAGCAATTAAATTATTTTCGACCAAATGTCCATTCGACGAAATGTCCATTCGACGAAATGTCCATTCGACCAAATGTACTTTCGACTAAACATCATTCGACCAAATGTCATAGATTCTGTTCTGTCAAACACACAAGGCTACGGTGGTGCTATCTATGCTTTGCATAGCGGTCATATTGGTTATTTTAATGTTCCATTGAAATCACGAATATAGTACCAACTTTTAAATTAAATGAAACCCAATTCATGTTTTCCAACAAAGCTTTATACGAAACTTTAATATTTGAATCTAATATAGCTCATTCTTGTGGTTTCTAATGGTTTCGTTCCGTCGTTGGTGCAACGTTATCAATTTTTCACTAGCTTCGACACCAGCAGTGTGAAAATGTCTTAATTTAGCCGGAATCATCTCTCCAGCACAGCTCGAATCCGACACGACTCCGCAAATCATGTTATCTGCTTGTATTTCCCAGCACAACTGTTTCTTCTCATTAACAGCTTGTGTTCTTTTTATTCCGATGTGCTGCGAAGCAGCTTTTCGCCAGCGCCGTAGGATTTGAAGTTTTCTTTGCACGTTTTCTTTCCTCATGAGATGTCGAGCATTTATTAAGAGCAGCAGCATCCGTCGGACAAAGCGTGCTGTACACTTCACTATGGTTCGAATCGGCAATTTAATAGGATGAAAATATTTTCTCTTTTAAACAAAATGAAAATTACTGCGAAAGTAATTCACAGTATGACTTAATGACAAATTATGTAAGTGATGTAAGTGTCCTTGAAGATGTATTGAACAAAAAATGTAATTTTACATTTTCAAGGACACGAAAACGATGGAACTGGGATCGACATTTCCTGTATCAAACAATAACGCATTTAAAATTTGACACAAATTTACGTTATTCGGTTCGCTTCTTTCATGTACATCCCAAAAGACGTAATCACATGTTTTTTTGCGAGTGTGTATATAATGTCTTCAAAGAAATAGTTCGTAATTTAGTTTTGCGTCAAAGTAGTAAGATTGGGTAGGCTTCATTAAGGTTTAAATTTTGAATTATTTTTTTTGTGGGAGTTCACAGTTGCATTCTTCAAACAACTTTTGGAAAAAAAATAGGAACTATTTCTGAATTATTGTGATTGAGATCGTAATATTGCAGTTCCCGTTTTTTGGAATTTTTGTCAGTTTGGTTCACCAAATTCTCGGAAAATACATATGAATCCGATTTAGCTCTTTAGTGTCGAACTGAAGTACAACTTTTTCGAAGGAACTGGTCTTTTAAATTGATTCATTCTCTAGTTATATGAATTTGAAACATAAAATCAGGCTTGATAGAAACTCCTCTGCGATGCAAAGATGAAGCGATTTTGCCGTTTTTCTGAGGAGGTAAAAACTAAACTCAAAATTTTCCACACAGATCCTCATGCAATTCGACTGAGAGTGCAAAAAAATGCGAGGATTTTTTCAGGCACTCTTTCGCTCTTTTTGCGATGCTCATCCTCACTCACGCTTCAAAATAAATCTTTAGTGTCCCGCCCGAACAAGGTAGTCCTCGAGGAGTTGTGAGAGCATTCTTTTTTGATGGAATTTTACTCTGTTGTGTTTTGTGCTGCATCTTCCTCGATCATTTTTCGTTGCCTCTCTGCTTAGAATTTTTTCGCTCCCTCGCAAAGAGGCAAAGGCAGCACGCTGCTCTAGAGCATGCCATCGAACTCTGATGATTTTGAGGAGAATTATCAAGCCTGCATCGGAGACGAACCAGCCAACGGTTAAAAGTCTCAATAATAAAGATAATAATAATGATAATAATCAAGCCTGCATATAATGCTCATTAGCGCCTCCAATTGGCAGTATTCATATATTTTGAGCATGACTACAGTTATCTGTTATTGGCGTTGCAGTCAGTATAAATCAAAATATCAATTGGTCAAGGAATTTTACAAGTCTTACAGACACATTTGCTTTCTTGTCAGGTATTGTATGCATTGAGGTACATAAATAGGGTCATAACAATTCCGAAGCATGTACGGCTAAAATCTGGACGACATCCGGATCACCCTCTGTGGCCGGATTGATGGTGATTCTGGAATGGGATCTGCTTGTAGCTGGCCTTCTTTTTCATGTCTTGTGTTGTTGCGGTAAACCTTGGCATAGACCATGTCGCTTTTCCGGAATTCACAAAGAATAGGCTAGATCCTTCGCCGAGGACTAGCTGAGTAGATCACAAAACAGCAACGGCAACACGCAAATTTCAGTCGGGGCATCTGTGTACCGAAAGCTTCTCTCCACCGGAATTCCAGGATCGACCTCGGCATCTGCCCGGATAGCATCGGCTCGGAAGATCTTCCACCGTCGGGGATATCTCGGAGTAGAAAAGATCCATCGTAGGAGGCTTTTCTGAGTAGTCCGTAGCGAGTCACTGGCTTAAGTCGTCGGAGCACCAGTGAATCGGAAGCCATCCTCCAACCGGAATTGCTGGGCTGACTTCGGCACTCTTCCGACCAACAACAGAATAAGAACAACGCGTGACGTTACCGGTTTTGGGAGATATTTCTCCGGCGGGGAACTCTCCATCGGATAGGCTGGCTTCAATGTCGAGAACTACGCCGAGTAGTATCGATCACGACAAATCGCCGGCTTTGGGTCATCGGGGCGCGTACTGGAAGTCACCTCTCAACCGGAATCGCAAGACCAACCTCGACATCCAACTGGTCCACCTGAAGAGTATGACGAGCAGCGCAGTAAAGTCCAGAGAACCAACAGGCACTGGAGCATCTATCATAAAAAGTCTCACATGACCCACATGACGTGTGGGCGGTCCCAAAATGTAAGTGACGGAGCAGAGACAAATCGCTCAAGGGGAATGGTCCTCCGGAAAACCCCTGGTAGTGTCAGGCCCTGCAAGCCAGCCGTAAAAAATCATTAGCGCAGGAACCATACCATCTACCAGAGCTGCGGCAACATACGTGAGCTGGGAACAGCTTTTATAGTGATGGGTGAAATGCAGATGCGCGTGATCGGGTGGTGGCCGATCAATGAGTGAATGTACAAGTTGAGGATCAAAGGCCGGTACTTCAACTTCAGCATAATAAACGTGTACAGTCCTCACTCCGGAAGCTCTGATGATGATAGAGACGGGTTTTACGCGCAGCTCGAACGCTACTACGACAGCTGTCCAAGCCACGACGTCAAAATCATCATTGGAGATCTAAACACTCAGGTTGGCCAGGAGGAGGAGTTCAGACCGACTATTGGAAAGTTCAGTGCCCACCGACTGACGAACGAAAAAGGCTAGTCATTCGTAGCACCTACTTCCAGTACAGCTTTACATACCGATACACCTGGAGATCACCACAGCAGACAGAATCCAAAATCGACCTCGTTCTAAGATTGATGGACATTATCGACGTCATTACCTATAGTGGCACTAACATTGTCTCTGACCACTATCTCTTGATAATTAAACTGCGACCAAAACTCTCCGTCATAAACAACGTACGGTACCGACGGCTGCCCCGGTATGACCTAGAATGGCTTAAGCAACTAGATGTCGCAACTGCAAACGCGCAGCAGCTCGAGGCTGCATGACCGAAAGAGGGTGAGTTGGATGAAACCCCTCTTGAGGACTGCTGGAGAACAGTGAAAGTAATCATCAACAATGCAGCTGAAAGCAACGTCAGGTACGTGGGACGGAGTCGACGGAACGATTGGTTTGACAAGAAATGTAGGCAGATTCTGAAGAAGATGAATGCAGCGCGGGCGGTCATGCTGCAGCAAGGGACCCGACAGAACGTAGAACGTTATAGACGGAAACGGCAACAGCAGACCCACCACTTTCGGGAGAAAAAAAAAACGACGTATGGAGGACGCCAAAGGAGTGCGAAGAGAAGGAACAGCTGTGCCGGTCTCAAGAAACACGCAAGTTCTATCAGACGCTCAACGCATCTCGCAACGGCTCCCTGCCGCGAGCCAAGATATGCAGGGATAAGGACGAGCGTGAGGTGATCGAAAGGTAACAGCTGCACTTCGACGAACACCTGAATGGCACAGAGAGCACAGGCAATGAAGGTCGGGACAACGGAGGAAATGCCTTCGTCAGTACAGCGGACGATGGAAACCAATCAACCAACCCCACTTTGAGGGAGGCTCAAAGAACAATAAAGCTGCTGGTAAGGATGGTATCGGAGCTGAACTCATAAAGATGGGCCCGGAGAGGCTGGTCATATGTCTGCACCGGCTGATAGGCACAATCTGGGAAACAGAATAACTGCCAGGGGAGTGGAAGGAAGGAGTAAAATGACTCATCTACAAGAGGTTGACAAGCTATATTGTGAGAACTTTCATACGTTCAAAAACATCGAAAACACAGAAAATAGTTACGTATGCAACAAACCCATGTAACCAATAGCCCGCTAATTCACCTTGTTAGACTTATAGGGCAATTATACGGCTATCATAGAGCATGTGAACTCTATAACAGCACTATATTAACACGTAATGCAGATTAAAGTGCTATTTGGATACTTGGGAAGTTGTAAAATGAAGATTTTTCAGCATGAGTCATTCACTTATTCAACTAGTACTGAAAAATTGAATTTTGCCACGACCTGCACACCACTTATTTGCAATTTCAAAAATTGTCATTATAATTGGTTTACTTCTAGGGACATCAAACCTAGTTTCACTTAAAACCCCTCTCCTGAGTCGAATTTAAATCGGATGTAGAACCAGAATCCAGAGCATTTCGATGGAGGCCCATAGATATTAACTTGCCAACTCCCAAAACAGAACTGAAAAGTACTACTTTTCAGCACAGTTATAGAACAGTGCTGAAAAGCAACATTTTTCAGTGATGTTTTTGTTGATGGAAAAATTAGTTCACTCTTTTGATTAAAAAGTAGGCTGATATGCACCGGAACAACAAAACTTTTTTTTCCTGCTAAAATGTCGATTCGGACCACTGTGTACTGATGCGCATCTGGGAGGAACCGAGAAGAGATGGCCATGGCGCAACACCCTTGATTACCGCCTAACGGTGACGCTGGGATTTTGGGATATCCAATAAAAAGCCAAAACAGCGACGACCGTTGTCGTCGTTCCGTCAGCATTTTGCTTTATCTTCAATACCACTGTACTGCACTGCACTGAAGAACTTTCCCAGTTGTAATAGAGAAACTGAAGAAGCATGTTCGTTAAAATGCTCGTCTCTACGCTGTTATCTAGTCGAACGGATAGAAACACAGACATTCCACAAAAAGTACGATTCAAAAAGTTAGCAATAAGAAAAAACAAATAGTTTTTACCATTATTGTGCAATTTTATGAGTTATTCTGTGTATACCTTCAGTCTATGAAACACAGAAATTGTTAAATTTTAACCCTCTCTATTTTCACTATTTTGCAATGCAAATCTGTTTTATATCTTAAATATTCGATTTTTTTTAATTTTCGCACTCGAAAAAAAATGCAAATACAAATTTTGTACAATGTATGCTCATTATCTTCTGATCGTGTGCTAAAACACTAAAAAAACTAAAATTAATGACAAGGTATCAATTTTAAGAATGGGTTTTCATTCGTCATTATTAATCATCACATACAACAGGAAGCCTGACCAAAAAATTATCCGAAGCTTGACTCAAGCTTTTATGTCACACCATAATAGCGAACAAGGAAGCCAACAGGGAACGGGCAAAGCATAGAAATAGCATTATGCTCACTCCTCCATTCTTCTAGGTGGGTGTGCTCCGTTTCCTTGTTTTTTTTCTTCCTTTGTTTCCGGATGAAGTGACTTGAATTCACACATAAACCTGTATCGTGCCGTCTTTGTAGTACGTGAAGTTGCTATGTTTTTGCTTCTTGAGTAGCAGGAGCACGGCCTATGTCATATTTCACACTGGGCGTGTATAATGAAATGAACATCTCACCGAGAGCATGTTTCGCAATGGTGTGGTTCTTGGAAAAATAACAGAGCAGGATAATTCGCAATTGGAAGGCTTTTTATTCTTTTTATTTCAAGTGGTGAAAATGCTGTGATTTTTTTTACACACTTAGGTTTACTGAGCATGTAAAACATACATGCTCGGTAGCATTTTTTTAGAAAAGTTTTCAATATATATGTATGTTTTAATACTTTATTTATCAATATCATTGCAAACATTATTATTATTATTTTTTTGTTCTGAAAACAACGAACGCCAGTTCAGGTTTTAAAGATATTAAACTTGAAATATTATCCTTTTTTTCAAATAAAATTTGGAGAATATAAAATGAAAATGATCAATGCTACAACGGTACTTTAAGATTGCTTTTCCTGATGTTTTCAAGGTGGATCAAGTGTTTGAGATCGTCACCTAAAGTGAAAGACTAGCATTTCATTTCCCATTTCAGTAATGTAAACAATGGAATTTGTTAAAATTTCGAGAGCATTGTCAATATCAAAATTCGTTTTCGAAGAAATTCCGTCAATTTGAAACAAATTAATTAGCTGTCCAATGCATTGGAAGGGCAAATAGGCAACTTTGAAAGTATATTTAACAAGTTGTGTTTTAACAGAAACACCCAAAGTTACAAAAACATTGGTACCAAATGACCAAAAAATTTGGTGTTTTATACGCCTATGAATGATGATTCCAACTCCCCCACGTGTCCCATCAAGTCGATCATTACGATAAACAAAAAAGTTTGGATGTTTTTTGAGTTTGGATCCATGTTTCAAACAAGTTTCAGTAATAACTGCTATGTGTATGTTACACAGCGTAACAAAAATGACATTTTTGCGTGTCTCAAGGATCAAATTATGTGTCTCTATTAGATTTGGGGTTGCTGAATCTGGTGCCATTCTCAGAAATGTTCCAGCACGTCACAATTTTTAGCTACAGGTCGCCAAAGTTTTATAAAACACTGGTTTTATTAATGTTTACATGAAATTTAAAGTACAATTTATCATACTTTTTTTGTAATCTAATCCACCAAACATGCAAAATAGAATTTGAACTTTCATTTCAGACATAATTTGATTGAAATTGCGCGATTAAATTTCGATTAAACCGATTTTTTCAACATGCTTGCAGTCTCCATACAAAGTTCTTCGTTTCTTCTATATGGCAATATACAACAATTCTCTAAACTATCAAAAAATAACGTTTCTGTAGAAACTAATACATACTTTGATGATAAGTATTGTTATACACGTAAAGTTTAAATTCTGTGGCAAATTAAGCCAATATATTACCTTACAAGCTGGCAAACTTGCATGCAAGTTGGCTGAAATAGTCATTTTTTGCATTTTCAACAGTCAATATCTCAAAAACTAGACGTGCTATGATATTTCTGAAAACGGCAATGGATTCAGCAACTCTTAATTAAGTGCATAGCGCTATTTTGATGCTGGAGACAAAAACGTGTTCCGCAGTTATTAAACAGCGCAAAATTAAACAGCTCGTCTTTTTTCATCATCCAAAGAATGATCATATCAATTCAAAATATTAAAAAAAAATATTTGGATCCATAAGGAAAACCTAATCTAATAACAATTTTATTAGTAAACTTTACACCAACTTAGACTGCTTCAGCCAATGTAAAAATGCATCAACTTTTTGATTCAATTGTTCAGTTAAAGCATCAAAATCAGAGAGGAAGGATATTATTTGAAGTAGGTACTTTTTCGTAGATTTTTTGTTGGGATAATAAATTGCTTTTTGAAGAGACAGAATATAAATAATACAGCGTAACAAAAATGACCTTTTTACGTGTCACAAGGAATAAATTATGTGTCTTTAGTAGATTTGGGGTCGCTGAATCTGATGCCGTTCTTAGAAATGTTCTTGCACGTCACAATTGTTAGCTACAGGTCGCCAAAGTTGTATAAAACACTGGTTGATGAAATGATATTTAAAGTGTGATTTATCAAACTTTTTGATGATCTAACTCAGTAAGCATGCAGAATACGACTTATTCTTTCATTAGAGATATTTTTTGGTCAAAATTGCACGATAAAATTTAGATTAAATCATTTTTTTTTTCAACATGTTTGCACTCTCCATACAAAATTCATTGTTTCTCCTATATATCAAAGTACAACACTTTTACATGTTACCAAAAAAATATGTTTTGAGCATCGAAAGTATTACGAATTTTTCAAATTATCGAATCTTGCATACGGCACTGAAGACGACTTCACAGTTGAGGTCAATATATGCGAATCTGTCAAAAGATGCAAACTCTAGTAGAATTAAATGGTATAATATTAGATGCGATTTTCATTGACTCACGTCGGGGTAAATAACTGTTATTTTTGCTGTTTATATACAATGATTTCAACGAGTGCAGCGAATGATTAGACCAGTTTTTGTGCCTTTTAATACGAGAGCATATAAATGCCTGATCTATGTTCATTGCCAATGTGAAATCCTTACTAGCATGCTTAAAAAAATGCGGAGCCATACGTCTACGTTTTGACCTTTATATATAAAAGCTCACTCTGTGATTCCTGAAACGAATGTGAAATATGCCTGGAACGATGTGGAGGTTAAATAAGAACTCAGCTTGAGTTCAAATATATCTTGTATAAAGGAACATATTCATTTGCTCTCTTCCATGCTTAAAAGAGAAGAGCATTGATGTTTTTGAAGTACTGCTTGACAGTTTTTGGATTCAGTCTAACTCTACCTATAATTTAAAATGTTTCTTTATATTGAAAAAAATTAATTTGGTTTACAGATTCAATCGATAACATGCTGTGTAAAAAATTTTCTGACATTCTCATGAGATGTTACGAAACAATAGTCGCTTTATCAAAATTAATTTGAAATTTCTTTGGCCATGTTTTAAACCGAAAATACTTCAACATGCTCATGTTTTCGCCCAATTTACCGTAAAATAGGGTGTTAAGGACTCGTCGGGTTTTAAGGGATTGAACTTCTCAATCAAGTTCGACAAATCACAGAAACCTAGAAAGTCGATATGTAAGTCATCTGAAATGCTCGATTTGTTCAGAGGATTGTGAACTGCAGTATGTAATAGGAGCTGTCTATTAATATGAAGTATTGTGGTTTATAGAAATTTAAAACCTTTCAAAACATTTTGTTCAAACTTTATGGTCTAAATACATTTATCTACAAAACCATGAAATATATTTGAGAAAAATTCGCGAGTAAGGCAGAAGATAAGGAGATTTAATTGAGATCATAGTACAGACAAAAACTTCTTAAAATTATGTCTGGGTTTCGATTTTAATAAACTTTTATGAAAAAATTCTCGTTTTTAAAATAAGTGGGGTGTTAAGGAATTATCTATTTTAACTTTTCTAAGTAACTAAACTCATTAAATTTATGCCGTAATATATTTCAATATAGTTTTGAGTTGTTCCGTGAAGTTGAACTGCAACGTAAAGTTAAGGGATCTATTAAGTAAGTCACTAAATATCACCAAAAATGACTTATTTCAAAATTTGGTAAAATTGGTAGGAAAATGTAGATAAAAACTGATTAATGTGAATATGAGTTTTTCATGATGATATTTTCAAAAGTTGTTCACATTGGTGAAAAGTTTGCATATAAGAATGATTATCTTATTTGAGATGGTTTTGGAGCTATTATTTCTTTAAAGCATTGCCTAGATCCTAGATAAACAATTATAATATAAGGTTGTTTCCGAGCTCTTTTTGGAAAATATATAGTGTGCGGTATAGTGTGAGCGATTTCCGCTCTATATTGGAAAATTTTCGATTTTTTCTCGATCATGCCACTGGGTGTTACATGCAAATTCGTTATTTGGTGCAGAGCTGCTCGCTGTCACTATCAACGCTTAAAATTTGCTGATTTGTGCAGGCCGACTGTGATACAATTCGGATCATTCTATATCACATCAACATCATGCTGTCTACTCCATCTCCAGTGCATTGAAGGCGATAGACTATGGATATCACTGATGGGTTAAGTTTAGCCTAAAATTAGGCAAATAAAATGGCAATTTATTAGTATGATTTTTTGACAGTGCTGCAAACAGATTAAAATTACGTGTTGGTCACTGAAAAACCTCAAAAGCATGGATAATTACCACGTGATCAATCATTCTGCAGTGATTATGATCTAGATTGCTATGTCGCATCAATGCTGTTGGATGTCAAATCAAAGTGATATTGATAACTCGCAAGTGATATTGGTAGTTTTAGAACATCAGCCATCAGCTGATACTTTTTATATTAAGTAGAGTTCCTTTCTTTGGTGTGGTGCTTTATTTAACAGGCAAATTGGACACTTACCCTATTCACACTTAAAGCTTATTGAAATTATTCTTCTTTTGACAAGTCATGACAAGATTGCTCTGCACTGTTCTAGGATACGAGTACTGCATATAAGTATAAAAATCTTTTCAAGACAATTGTGCGATGCACTGATAGCTTGCTTGAAAATAGAATCAATAGGTATGAGAGATTTAGCAGTTTGGAATAGCGTTTTCAGGAGTTCCAACTTGAATTATATTGAAGTAATATCATCTTTACATTGAACAAGACTTTTAGAGTTGAAGGGACACATCAACGATGTTGACCAAAATATTTTTTTTTTTTGCTGTTGGCAAAATATAGTTTTATATACAAAGCTCAAATTCCTTAACACCCCATTTTGCATTTTCGCCAAAAATCACACATTTTTATGATTATCTCAGAAATCTGCCATAGGATCGTCTTTATTGTAATTGGCTTTTGATATACACGCCGGGAGAATGGTAGGACTGTATTTTGTACAATTATTGGCATACTAGAAGTTGCTCAGATATTAAGTGGAATTTTTTTTTCATCCCTTAACACCCCATTTTACGGTACTCAATGTTTTTCAAGTTTTCTACATTCAAGTTGTTTGTAGGTTCCCTCCATTCCATACAATTACTCAAAGAGCACTGAGCTGAAATAATTAATTCCCGCACCTAAACACTGAGAGCTAACATGTAGCGCTACTGGTTAGCCAAGCCCGATCCCCCATGAACCACACACAATAATACAATTCTCAGTTGCAACATTTCTTCCATAATTCCAAGAATTATGAATGAAATTCCTTATGCTGGTTGTTCCGTTGCAGCGATTTCATCTATTCAAACCCGCTGGTGCTGGTGGAATAATTCTGGAAGGGACCACAGCATATTGCAGACCACAGGGAAACCCAACTAACGAGCGAAGACGACGATCTCATGAGCGCTGTGATATCAGTCAGCTAAGTCCGTCGGTCGTCGATGAGGGGTTGCATCCCGAGCAGAAAAAACATTGCAAACGAACACTATCACGATGTTCATGGGAGAAAACGTTACCCAAAAAGTATCTCCAAAATACACAAAAATTGAAAGCTTGAATTCTTCTGTTTTTCACGATTTTAAAACTTTTTTCTGACTGAAAGAGCTGTGTATATCAAATTTATACAATATCACGGTGCTATTTTTTCATAATTTGTTATAATATTGTAAAGGCCTGCAAAATATTTCGCATGTGATTATCAAAGACTAATTATTTTCTTCTGCTCGGGATCTCCGCAGAGTCACGGAATTATATTCTCCGCCATCCATACCAACCATAGGTGTACCGTTGTTGTGTACTGATGCTATACTGCGCGCTTGCATGCATACTTCCAGTGCAAATGCCGACCCGGAACGGTTGCTGGTCTCCGGCTATATCTTCTTCGGTTGCATAAATCCCAAACAGAAACGGAATCCCATCACGTCAAGGAATCCTGTAGAGTTCTGTCTTTGCTCCGGACGAATATCGTGTCATTCCGGTGCCAACCAACTGAGCGTCATTATTTGAGCTTCCGTTATGAGTTCGACTTTATGTTCACCGTATTCGGAAGAATGGTTATTTCCCCCGATGAGTGAAAGCCAAAAGATTCTTACTTTGTTTGTTGTTTATGTAGGGAAAGATAATGGCCTTAGTCTTGTATTTTATTCATAAAAAGCTTCCTCGGCTTTCACCTAGCTAAGTGGATATGCGTCAGGTCAAGCAGAGATATCCATCTTATTTGTTCTGTAGTGTTGGCAATTACAGTGTTGAAAATTGAGGGACTGTGTTTGCCAGTCGTGACTAAACGGGTGATAAATGAAAATGAGGATTATTTGAACATCCTCATATAAAATTACAAGCTCATTTCGACAGGCCTTGAGGCCGTGACAAAAGCAGTAGGATATATATAAAGAACACATTTCTAAATAGACAAATTGTTGTGCTGTGCGTACAAAAAATCTTTCTGCTCTCGGAAGTTTTTAAAACTTTTCAATTTTTGATTGGACCCGAGCCTTCAATTTTTCGATGGACCCATTAGCGGTGATAATCCTTCTTGGACATTTCTTGGAAAAACTTTAGACAAATTTTCTGAACATCAAATCGAAGCAGACTGTAGCCAAGGCTCATTGAATCAAGTGAGGACACAAAGGGTGCCGCCATGGCATCGTCCTTGAAGTTAGGCAGGATTGACTTCGGAATTGTTCGTTCCGACTTTGAAGGTTTTAGGCAGGAGATCTTGAACTCTATTCGGAGAATTATGGTTTTCTTCCAAATCGCAAATGATGAACGTCAACATTTTTCGTAGCCGGAATCTTCCAAATAAAATCTCCAACAATTTCCATTTTTCAGTTAACAATCGCTTGATTATTAACCATACTTATCAGGTTAATAATAATCATGCTCCTTCCAAACTAGTTTTGTTCCGTCGGATAATTTTTCGAATCTCTTAAACTCAAATAGAAATACCCAAGGAAATTCCTGCACCAATGTTGTCGCAGGTTATTTCTGTTATTTCTGTTCATCTCTCCAAATTATTTTCATCCGAATTGTTTTAAATCAAATGCTTCTGTCACCGCAGGATACACTGCGGAACATGTTATTGTCCCAAGCTTCAAAATACCGCTAGCTACTCAATTAACCCTTAAAAGCCCGAGACGAACCTTGAATTTTTAAATGGCAATAATTCGTAGACCAGTAGATCAGTTAATTTGAAATAAATTATATAGTACCATGACCCCACATCAAATTTCATATTATGGGTTAAAACTATGACATATTACGGATCAGTGCGCAAAATCAAGAGATTTTCAACTCATGCATCTGTATTGCATGACTTGGCGAAAGTTAACAATTTGTCACATATTACTGCAAAAAAAAGCAGTGTTAGAGCTGGAAACAAGGGTAAAATGTCCTTATTTTGTGATACTGCATTGTAGTAACTGAGACATGAACTGTTTTCGCTCCAAATCAAATTTTCCACCCATTTTTGTCTGCTAAAAAATGAAATTTACAAACTTTGATGTTTTGTTAGTTTTATCCTTAGTGTTATTACCTGAAAATGTCGAATCAAGTGCTTAAAATGACAGAAATCTACATTCTTTGGAAGTGATCCATAACCGTGGTAAACAATCATTTCCTGGTCCATATTATGGATCACTAGTTATAAGTGCTAATATTCGGCATTTAGAATCAACGTTCAAGAAAAATGGTTTCCAAAGATGAATTCATACTAAATCTAAGCGAACGAACATGTTTTATGCTATAACCACGGATTGAACCCTGAGAAAATTGAGAGAATCTCTCACGTATCGCTCTCTGTAACTATCATAATATGCAGCACATTATGAGAGACCGCTTATCGTATACTGCTACAACTTTGATCAGATCGGGAGGATAGCGGTGCATGATAAAACCCCTCTAAACAAGCTCCAAACCTGAGAGACACTATTGCTATCGGAAGTTCGGGGATTGTTTATCGTGACAGTAAAGTAAAACACCTACCCCCAACGGCAAACAAGCGAGAAAAATTGATTTTATCATCGCTCTCTCTTTGGGGCTCTCGTTCGCTGCTTTTATTTATTGCTGTGTGCGCTTGAAATGCAAATATCAAATGCGGGAACACCAAATGCGGTAAGATTTTTAACAAGGAAGGCGAAGTCAACGATTGATTTTCTTTGCTAGGTTGGCGGTGATATTGATCATAGTTGCTAAGTATCCTTTGGTAACTTTGTGTTGCCGCATTTGAAGCCCAGTTAGGTTAGATTTGCACGTCAAACGCGAACAGCAATATCAAACTTTTAACAACTTGCGATACATTGCCGATCATGGAGCGCAACAGATGGGATGTTTTTCTTCGCTTGCTTTGATCGTGCTTCAAACTCAAATGAAAGCGAATTCTGCAATGCTGGGCTATAACATTTGAATTTTACCACCTGAATGCTGACGGAACTTCTTACAGAAAACGACCATATAATGATAGCTATGTGGTACCAGCCAAACATTTATCAAATACACCGTTATTTAGCGGTTAAATGTTGTGCTTAACATTACAAATGGTAGAAGACAAATAGTATAACATGGGTGTTGATAATTGAATTAAAAGCCAATGAAATTGAACCACCCTAAAGTGGTACTAGATTAGGTTAGCTAGTGATCCCTTTCCTTCCCACTGGTAACGATTACCTTTCTCTAGCTTCGTATCGAACGATCGCACCAACGCACAGAGGAGCACCTAGAACAAATTCGTGGCCATAATTTCGAATTTGAAAAATTAAGATTTTAGACCCCGCTATATTTTTTTAACATAGCTAATAGTATGCCCCATGTTGTGGCTACATTGAAAAGACGTCATATAACCTTGAAAAAATGTTTAAAGAGTTCAAAAAAGCAGGGTTTTCAATGTTTTTTTTTTAATTTTTTGATATTATATAAACAGAATTATTGTTCACATGTGACAATTTTTCCAAAATAAACATATATTTTTTACTGAACTTTTTGTTCATGAATACAAAAAGAGCTTCTGCATAAAATTTTCCAAAAAAATATTTTTTATTTGTTTATTTTCAAGACAATTTTGCAAAACAAACTTTTAGTCATTTTTCGTAAACTTTAGTATTGAAAAAGTTACCTTATACGGCAATATCCGGCAAAGTTTCGACCACAGTGTGAAACTTACATATGTTATCTATCAGTTGCAGCATAAAACTCTTCCGCATATTTCCGCACTTGAAAATTTAACCCTTTTGAAAATATAATTTTTTATCATTTTTTCGAATATTTTTGCCCGCTTTTCAATAACCTTCTATCCCTAATCAATCAAAGTGCATGTTCTTAATGCGTTTGTTCAATGTGATGTCCGAAAAAATTGTAATTTAAACATATTTATTTTAATTGCATAACTGACTTAAGCAAAATTGTTAATTTTATACAGTATTGGACACAACATTTTCAACTTTTTCGATTGACCAACTTTGGTAAGGTAGATCTCAGTTTTTTATGGACCGATTCGTAAGAAATTTTCACAGAACATCATATTTAACTTGAATTTTAACATACATTTTTAAATAATTTTTCCAATCACGGGTTTATAAGTAATAACGGTTTAAGTGTAATTTTCGACGAAAAATTCAAAACTATTTATCTCAAAATCTGATGACCCTGACTGTCTTCAGCAAACTTGTTCTTCTCGTTATAATCTACAATTGTGCTAAAGATACCATGAAGGTATTCCTTCAATATGTTTAATTATATCATTTATAAAAAATAGTCAAAAATTTCGCTTTAGTCAAACAGTTACTACTTTTGAACTTGTAATTGGAAAAATCACTCAAAAATATATGTTAAAATTCAAGTTATGTCTGATATAGCTGAGATATAGCTAACCAAAGTTGATCATTTTGTATGGAAAATCGAAAAAGTTGCAAATGTTTTGTCCAATACTTTAAATAACGTATATCACAGTTTTTACACATGACATCGCCAAATCAGATTTAGCAAATTTTTTAAATAAACAGAAATGCTTTGTAAGAGACGCAATGGTGCCATGATTAAAAACTTTGTTTTTTTTTACTTATTCTTCTTCTTCTTCTTGAAATTACGTCCTCACTGTGACAGACCCTGCTTCTCAGCTTAGTGTTCAATAAGCACTTCCACAGTTATTACCATCACATTAATAGGTTTTCAGAAATACCGTAATTTCGGTTGAAATGGATAATTTTTCCCGATTGGTTTTATCTGTTATCTTCAATGTTGACAATGTCAAACAACTGAATACAGGAAAACAAGTACGACGGTAAACCTCACGGACTAATGTACAGAAATTTTCTAACAAACGTGGTTTTAGTGCTGAAAAAATCTATTGAATAAAAACTGGGGGGATTCCGTTTCGGGGTGAAATTGATCACTTGTCAATGCCATTATTGTGAGTTTTCTCTACATACTGAATTCCGGCTCCCTGAATACGAATATGCTTTCCAAATTTGAAAAAAAAAACTATATTTCTGGAAATAATTTAAAAAAAGATCAAGAATTTCGCGGGAAAACGCCTCAATGTAGGCAATTCAGACAAAAAATCCTAATGTCTAACCGATACTGAATTATTTCAACAAAATGAGCTCATTGGTACGAGTTTTGTTGATAAAAAAAAAACAAACAAACTTTAGGGCTATTTATGAATGTTTTTTGATATCGTACCATAACAAATCTTCACAACTCTCGATCCTTCAATAGTCATCAACGTTCATTCACACCATTGTTTGAAAAAAAAATCCACAGTATTATACGCATAAAAGTCCTTTTTCATCGAAGTTAATGGTTTCAAAAATGACGGGTATCTAAAGGATTCTCAATGGACTTGAAAGTTGTGTGTGAAAATTGGATGAATTAACCAATAAATATTTTATATTCATGGGAATAGGAGTTGTTCCAGCTGTAAGATTTTTACCTGATTATGCTGTCAAATTTTCACCTAATTATGAAAGAATTCTTATGAATATTCGTCTACTTTTTCATTAAAAATTTAAGACTGATGGGCTTAGGCTGACTCCTAGTTTTGTTGATGCGATTCACATTTACAAAATATAGAGAATCAAAATAATCCAAAGAAAATTTTGGATCAGATTTTTTGTAAAAATAAGGCATACATTAAATTTTTGCAAAAGGCATGGAGAAAGCGTTCCAGATAAAACATACCAATCAATTTTATCATTCCATTAAAAAGAAATTTGATTTCATGAATTTAAAATGAAATATTGCATTGTATTGTTTTAGAAGAAAAATCCAATAACTGTTAAAATTCTAATTATTCATTGATCGCATATCCTCTTGGCGAGCTAAATGCGCATCAATTTGTGACGTACAAATCTATTTTCCATCTGTTGGTAGAATATTCAAACGATTGGTCATCAAAAATTAACTCAAAAACTGTTTGTCTTCAATGGTATTTCTTTTCTCGATATGGTTACTCACTGATATGTGGATAATTGTCCTGAAACGGTTTGAAATTAATCCTAATTGAGTTATAACAGTTTTTTAGTCAATATTAAAGTATGAGCAGATCATTTAGGGTAAAACATAATTTTGGCCATGATTTACCCAAATTACTCTTATGTGCAACGAGCGCAGGTAGAATTTTGAACTACATATTTTTTAAGGGTATGCGAAATACCGAATGATTCCGTCAAATACGCTTCGAAACGAAATTCCGCGGAATTCCACGGAACTCACACAGGCGAAATTTGTATTTTGCTATTTCGTTTCGTTTCGCCAAATTGTTAAAATATTTCCACGGAAAATTGAAAGCAAACGGAATAAAACGGAATTTCGCGAAATACGAGTTTAATTTCGAACAAAAAAAAGCAAAGCGTTCGCTTCTACTCCTAGCAACTACAGTCAAAAATGGGTCCGTATCATGAATCAAATCGACTATCATGGATCAGAACACTATTACAGCAAATTATCTGCGAGGCAAACGAATGGTGTGCTAGTGAAAGCATACGTTTTGGCGTTTCTTTAGGAATCGTCTTATCTTAGGGATTCATAACTGTGGTTAGTTAGAGGAGTTAGAATTTTTCAAATAAGTTGCATGCAAAAAATTATAGGCCATTTTTAAAAGTTATACTTGACTCAAAATGATCAATTTTTCTATGGAAAACACTTATTCTACCATACCAAAAACATGTGCAAAATTTAATCCAAATCGAAGACAATCGAGCACGATTTTTTATTTTTTCGACTCATTCTGGATGGAATTCTTCATGTGTATTTTTGGAACTAGACGGATGAGTAGATGACGGAAATCGATGTCCGACGCCATTTTGAATCCAAGATTGCGACTTCCGGTTTTTTAAAATCGCTTGAAACCCATGCAGTATGGATATTTTTGAAACGGGTCCGATTATGAGATGCCAGAAATCGATGTCTGACGCCATTTTGAATTCATCTTCCGGTTTGTGAGAATCACTTGAAACCCATGCAATATGAGTATTTTTGGAACTGGATTGAAGGGTAGATGCCGGAATTGATGGAGATGGAATTTTTGGAGCGTAAAAAGATGGAGCGTAAGTTGGAATTTAGAGCGTTAAAAAAGGGGGCGTAAAAAAAGTGAGCGTAATAAGAAGTTTGGCTGTATTATAAGAAAAATAATAGGAAACATCAGAAGTAACATTACAACAGTGTTGCCTCTGAGCGCCACATATAAACTCGTCAGTAATAACGTCCAGCTCAACATGCTGAAGATTAGGAAGAATGATATTCATAGCAAAATTTACTTATCTGCTTAGTTTTAATTAAACCCTAAGACGAGGCATGTCAGGTCAAAGAACAAAAACGAAACCAATTACCGTAAAATCTGGTGTAATTGATCAGAAGGGTGAAATTGATCATTGTATAGCACAATTTTATTTATTCCTAATTGAGTACAAATATCAATGTAACCTGCAGTAAATGAACGTTGTTTGTCGTAACTATTGTCGAATTGTGTGTTGTGAAGTTTTTTGCGTTAAAGAATGTTTATTACTATGAATGTTACAAACAGCGAAAGACACCGTTCTTTCAGCAGGGCAATAATGTTGAACACACTAGTATCTATTGCCACATGCTATAAAGCTAAAATTATTTATTAATACACTTAATTACAATTATTAATAACATCACTACTTACAGCTTCGGTGTTTTCGTCCCAGAACAAATTGGTTCTTTTGCTGTTGTTTGTGATTAAGCGATCAACAACAGAGCAGAGCCGAAAACACCGAAGATTGACAATCGTACGTAGTCCGACAAATGCCCAGGGGTTCGTATCATCATTCTCACGTAACAATGAAAATAAGGTAAAATTTCATAATCATGCACGGTGAAGTATTGACAAACACCTATGAACTTCTATTTCTAAGCAAGGATTTGAACATGGTATAAACCTGAAAGTTTGTAAGGATGCTTGAGATATATCCCCAAACCAGTTTTCATCACCAAAACTCGTACCAATTAGCTCATATGGTTGAAATAATTGAATTTCTGTTAGATATCATTGAATTCCATAGAAAATTGCATACATTTAGGCGTTTTCCGCGTAATTCTTGAAATTTAACTATCCGTTATTTAAATAAATATTGCATTGTTAAGAATTTGACAAGCATATTCGGATTCAGGGAGCTCAAATTTATCATGTAGAGTTGTTTTGAAAACTAGCAATAATGGCATTGACAAGTGATCAATTTCACCCCGAAATAAGATCCCCTGATTTTTTATTTTAGAAATATTTGTTAACACTAAAATGACATTTGTTAGAAAATTTCGGTACATGAGTCGATGGGCTCACCTTCGTACTTGTTTTCCCGCATTTAGTTGTTTTGCTTTAACATTATAGAAAACAGTCTAGAAAAAACGTGAAAAACGATCAATTTCACCCGAAATTACGGTATGGGTTTTAATCAGCCCGGTGCTAGGAGGCCATGTTTTCGAGGTCAGCATCAAACTCGAGAACAACAACGTACATTGGCATACCATATTAGCAGTGCCGGATTTGGGCTTCGGGGGGCCCGGGTCAGATTTCATAAAGGGGGCCCCTTTATTAAAATTCAGCACATTTTGGGGCCACATATGAAGGACCTAAATTTAAAGTAGGGTAACTAACATTTTCGGTTGTGAGCTATATACATTGAAAAATTCGACTGTTTTAAACTTTCCAATAATGTTTTGAGGTGATTTTTCCGTCCAAAGGAAAAAATATAATAATTCTTAGGAGATTGGCTCGTTTTTTGGCTAATAATTTGCATACAAAAATAAAAATGAATGAAAAATTGCTAAAAATCTTCAAAGCCGTTTTTCTCTAAAGCTCCTTTTGATTCTATCTAGCACAAGTTTCCAGTTTGTCTCTGGTTGCCGCATTCTCTAAAAAAAAAAAAAATACAAAGTTTTTACAGTACTGGCAAGAATACAGTACACAAGGCCGATTGACCTGAAAATTGAACTGCACGTAGGAAAAAAAAAACTTTGTATTAGATTTGCAAATGAATCATCAAATTCTATGCAAAAGTATATTAGTTCCTAAAATCCACCCATTTTGACAGAAATGTCCAAATTTGTATGCTTAGATATTTTGAAAACAAACAATTTAGGATAAGTATAACCTTCTACAAAGCTTTGCATATCATCTAAGTGAACAAATTTGCAGAAGCATGCCTTTTTTCTAAATAGTTACACTTAAAAATATTCCGATTTGAAATTTTGGCGTTTTTCTCAAAACAGTATTTTTTTATAGCTTCCAAACTCTTGAATGGAATTTGATTAGTTACTCATAAATCAAATTTCAAGTTATTAATGAGATGTAGTTTAAATTTCAAGGCAATCGGTTTGTTTGAAGCTGTTACACAGTTCCCTAAACTTGACCAATTTTGTATGAAAATCGGCCTTCATGTACTATATTCTTGGCAGTATTGTATAATCTATTAATTATATTCAAAGTTTACTCTAAACCTTTATTGAATTCGAAGAAAACTCCTTCAACTACGGATTACAAAATAGAAAAGTATTTCAAAATAATCACAAAAGAATTTCCCTTACGCTTTATGTTTCTGATAGAATTGCAAATATGTTTAAATTTTAAAGCTCTGATAGAAACCATATAAACTCTTTGAATTGAGCATTGCTTTAGAGGTTTAGCCATATTTTTGAGGATCCTGCAAAAACGTTAAGCGGATTTTCATTTCAAATATTTATGAGAACTAATTAGAGAAAAATTTCAAAGATTTTGGCTTAATGTTCATGTTTTTTTTGTAATATATTGAAGGATAAAAATTTACCAAACCATACTATGAGATTAGGTAATGAAAACAAGATAACTAAAATATTGGAAAGTTGACTTTGACTTTAAAATTATATGTCCAAATGTCTAAAGAGAAACTATTGTAAGGTATTTCAAAATGATTTTTTTT
Source organism: Aedes aegypti (assembly GCF_002204515.2). Taxonomy (NCBI): domain Eukaryota; kingdom Metazoa; phylum Arthropoda; class Insecta; order Diptera; family Culicidae; genus Aedes; species Aedes aegypti. The sequence goes on from NC_035108.1 coordinate 153,891,121, forward strand.
CTTAATTTTGATTCCTCGGGGGGCTCCCTTCATCGGGGGGGCCGGGGCATTTGTCCCCTCGGCACCCCCCCAAATCCGGGCCTGCATATTAGGGATTTTTTTCTCAGATATTTAAATGTGTACCACGCTAACCATATTAACTCTAATTAACTTGCTGTACTGCAATCAAATAGTTTGCAACTTGTTTGTGCTAATATAACTGTTGTTGTGAGAAAATAAATTTTTCAGCAAAATAGATGTCGCCTTTCTTGTTTGTTCGTCCTTAAACGGCTATTTGTTTACAAACATTGAGTTGTCAGTGGGAACCACTTCACAGGGGGAACCAGAGATGTTTGCTCGTTATTTTCCAATGGGGTTGTATGGGCGGTGTCAGGAGGCTGGTTTTAATGCCCCACAAATATGAATCAACGCTTATAGGCATAAATATGACATTTTATTTCCTATGAATGGAACAAATGTGTTTAAGCATGTTATTGTTGATTGCGATGCTGTATAGATTCATGGTTCGCGTAGGTAAAATGGGTTCTGCGTAATTCCTACTCTATTTGATGAGATATTCTCCATTTAATCCAACTTTGATCCATATCTGTGTGCTACCCATTACTGTGGGATTATTGTAGTATTGACTGCTCCGCAGGATATGATAAACTGCACTGCCGTTGTAAAGTTTCCAAAAACGCCCTTTTGCCCTCGCGGCGAATAGCCCAGGAAAGGAACAACTGCGTTTGATGAACTACCGCAATGTTATCTTCCATAAGAATGAAGGGAGCAAAACCACGGTTTCCTCCGGGGAACATCGCGTGTCCTTTTGAGCAAATCCGTTTATATATCGCAAAAATTGTTTGTACACAAATGTCAAAAAAGCTGCGGAGCGTGAGTCCCTGATGTTCTGAATTTGCTCAGGTGGTGCAGATTATTGAAGCGCGCATTAGTTCTCTCTCTTGCTTTCCCGCTATGACGTCACTTTCAACTCTGCATAAGAACAGCAGGAGAATAGAAGATAAAACTAATAGCACTCATCAATGAGTAAAGGATCTCCGCGATTTCGTTGTTGTGTTATAAAACTCTACATGTAGCAGCTAAATCGCAGCGATTGTTTGTTAATATCGCCGTAAGAATCGCGTTGATTTGGGTGATCCAAAGCCACACCTCAAATCTTCAAGAGCATCTAAAGAACCAGACTCCATTCAAGCTGAAAACTCTATCGATTGGCTACTCGATGGCCAGCTTGTACCGCTGCCGGGTTCGTTAGATTTGTGCTCATGAAATCTCATGAAATTCTGAGGTATGCCTTCGATTAATATCCACCTTAAACAAGGAAGATGCATACATTATTTTATATCAAAAAATGAATCTAGGTTTATTCACGCTGTATACCACACCACCAACTCCTCTTTACTCATAACGTGACATAATTTCCTCACGACCCCCAATTAAAAAAAAATGCGAATATTGATAATATATTATTACAAGTATTGGAATTTGGCCGCAAGGCAAAGGTCTTAACCTTTTCAATACCGACATCAAGTTTCAAAATTCTCTAGTTTCGCCATCGTTCGATCGATTTTGATGATTTGTTTAAGTAAAAATCACAAATCAGTTATAAATTTGATTCATGCATTGCATGCACCATCAAAATTGGTTCCTGATTTAGATTCAAGTTTGGTGGGGTACCGTAACATTGATCGGAATGATTCATCTCGTAAAAAGTTCGTATCATCATTTATTGGTGGAACATTTCCAAATTATGAATGTTACATCGTTTTCTCATATTCATGAGCAAATGAAGTCGAAGATTTTTGTAAAAATTGCGTTTACCTTATGCGTGAATTTGTCAACTTTTCGAAACAATGATTTCAAATGTTAAGGATGACACTACTGAAGATTCATGTCTCACATAAGTTCTGCAAACAATATGAACAAGAAAAATGCGGTTCTCACTAAAAATGGCATCGCCAGAAAAGATTCCGTTGTCAAAACTTTTATAAGTATGCTCAATTAGGTAACATTAACGAATTACTGTTAAAAATGTAAAATTCCCTTAGGCAATTGCCTACATTTAGGCGTATTCCTTCGCTCGAAGTGTTTTTAATTTTAAAATAACTCAAAAAGTAAATAGCTTGTAAGCGTTTGGCCTTCATATTCGGCTTCAGAGGCCATGATTTAAGTATGTAACTACATTTTAAATATTACCGAACGTCGTTTACATAGGTGATCAATGTTACCCCATATCAGCTCTATCAAAAAGTTACTCAAAACAGTTTTTTAAACATGCTTAAATTTTTCAAAAAACTAAATACAGTATACAGTCACGAGCTATGGGTGGCAGTACTTGTTTTAAAAATATAAAATTGGCAACATTTGCATTTTCAAACGAAATATTTAAGAAATATTCAAAAAAATGATCAATGTTACCGGATTACGGTACCGTAAATTCGGGTGAAATTGATCAGTAGGGTGAAATTGATCACTGTGTCACTCGATTTTATTTCTTCCTAATGGAGCACAAATATCAATGTAACCTACAGTGAATGAACGTTGTTTGTCGTAAGTATGTCCAAATTGTGTGCTGTGAAGTTTTTTTGCGTTCAAAAATGTTTATTTATATGAAAATAATGTAAAAGTTCAAAATCTTGTACGGTGCAGTGTTGACAAACATCAATAAACTTCTAGTTCTAGACAAAGATTTGGACATGGTATAATCCTGAAAGTTTGTGAGGATACTAAAGATATATCCCCAAACTAGATTTCATAACCGAAACTCGTGCCAATTCGTTGATTTGGTTGAAATAATTGAATTTATGTAATATATCAAGAAATTTCTTAGGAAATTGCATACATTTAGGCGTTTTTTGCGTTATTCTTGAAATTTAAACATTCATTATTTCTATAAATATTGTATTGTTAAGAATTTAGCAAGCATATTCGGATTCAGGGAGCTCAAATTTATTATGTAAAGTTGTTTTGAAAACTAATAATAATGGCATTGATAAGTGATCAATTTCACCCCGAAATGAGATCTCCCGATTTTTTATTTTAGACATATTTTTTAGCACTTAAATTACATTTGTTAGAAAATTTCGGTACTTGAGTCAATGAGGCTTACCTTCATACTTGTTTTCCTGCATTCAGTTGTTTGGCATTGTCAACATTATTGAAATCAGACAAGAAAAACCTTGAAAAGTGATCAATTTCACCCGAACTTACGGTACCTAGTGTAAACTACGTCCGACGCAGAACTTGGCCAACCTTCGACGATGACCACAGAACCTCGAGACTTACTTCCCGACGACTTACCGGAATCACAGACCCTACGATAACTGGGGGTATTTCGGATCGCAGCACAAAAGCGAACTAGCTCGTTTGCTTGCTGTAACTAAACTGACTCAATTTATTTCACCGAAGCGTTGAAGCCCCCCAAAATGAGAAACGTATAAGTATTGGTTGCCTGCCCGATAGCACCAACTTTCTAATAGATTTACAATCGGACACCCAGATTCACCTGATTTCAAATTAGGTGTAATTCAATTCTTAATATTTTTTTTTTTTTCAAAAACTTTCATACAATAAGTTCAATTGGTATTAAACGTCTTCACTATCTCTTAATTCTCCATCAACTTCATCATCTTCATCGCCTACATCTACTAATTGGCACCATTGCTTCATACGATCTGCTGCATAAACTGTTGTTCTGAGTCGGTTCGATCTACGCACTCCTGGGAGATCTTCTAGCTCGTAACGATCGTTGTCCAACACAGTTTTCACCACATACGGGCCTTTGTATCTGGCTTCGAGTTTACGACTATGGCCCATCGCAGTAAGGTCTCGCTCCACTAACACCATATCACCGACCTTATAGGTGTTTGGAGGCTTAAACGTCGCGTGTCGAAATACTGCTTCTGTAGACGCTGCCTTCTCTCGATGGCTTGCATTGCCTGCTGTTTCCGCTCATGTGGACTCTCCAATACATTGTTCACCTCGTCGTGTAGCGCCAAAACAATGGTGTTCTGATGTATATCTCGTGGCTTGTAGGACAACACCAATGCACTAGGCGATAAATTAGTAGTCGAGTTTGGCATATTGTTAACTGACCACTGAATCTTCGGCACTTGCTCATCCCATCGCATGTTGTGCTCTCCCACCATACATCGAATCGAATTTAGCACGGTCCGGTTGGCTCTCTCCACTTGACCGTTTGCTCTCGGTGACCCAACAGCTGTCTTGATGTGGGTAATTGCGTTCACCCGACAGTACTCTTCAAAAATCTTGGCAGTAAATGCTGTGCCTCTATCCGTTACAATGCGACTTGGTGTACCAAACATTGCTGTCACATCCCCCAAAAAATTCAAAACTGGTCCAGTCTTAGTCGAACGCACAGCTCGGATAACCACAAATTTAGAAAATCCGCAGATTAAAAGCACTACATACGAATTTCCTCGCGCGGATCTGACGAACGGCCCCATGTGATCCATGTGTACTGTACTAAATGGGACAGGTTCTTTCGGCACACAGTGTAAATACCCTTCTGGTCTCCCCCCTTTACTTTTGTGGAACGCACATTGTGGACACGCTTCTATATAAGAGCGAATGTACTTGCGCATCTTCGGAAACCAGAATTTCTCACGTAATCGATTCAACACTTTCTCCTCGGCGAAGTGACCCATTTCATCATGATATGTGTGAACCAGTCGCCAACGTACTCTTGTGGGCACTACGAAACACTTTACTCCATCCACTACTCTCATTAATCTGTGCTGCTCCAATCGATAATTTTGCTGAATTTGCCTCTCCTCATCACTCAACGGATCTCTTCCCATTACATCGATGATGTCACACAAGCGAGCATCTTGTCGTTGTAGAGCCACAAGGAAATCTACGTTGCTCACCTCAATAGATAACATATCACACAGAACTTGATCTACACTTTTCTCATCTTCGATTGCGTTTCTGCTCAGAGCATCAACGTGTCGCATAGAACTGCCAGGCCTATGTTCTAGTCGAAAATCGTACTCGGTCAGCTTCAGAAACCACCGGCCAATTCGAGCATTCATCTCACGTTTTGAGTAGGTGTCTCTCACTGCACTACAATCGGTTCGCACCACAAAAAATGTCCCGATTAGGTAATGTCGGAATCTTTCCACACTTGCCACGACCGCTAACACCTCCAACTCGTAGCTATGGTACTTTCGTTCCACTTCCGATGTTCTTTTGCTGTAATAGCTGATTGGGCGCCAATCCTCTTCTGTGCGCATTAACAAAATTCCGGCTAAGCCATCCTTTGACGCATCCGTGTGGAGCTCTATATCACATTTCGGGTCGAACAACACTAACAGAGGCCGCTCACTTAGGGATTTCTTCAGCTTTTCAAACGCGATCATTTGCTCACTCTTCCACTCAAATTTCGTATCCTTTTTCAGTAGCGTGAATAGAGGTGCCGCTACAATACTGAATCGTGGGATGAATCTACGGAAGAATCCCGCTAATCCCAGAAACTGCTGTACTTGTAGCACACTCTCCGGCGTTGGGAATTCTTCAACAGCACGAGTCTTCATCGCACCTGGCCGTATTCCATTCTTCGACACCTCGAAACCCAAAAACTCCACGGATGTTTTGAAGAAATGTGACTTCTTGAGATTTATAGTGAACCCACTTTCCTGAAGTACTTCCAAAAGTTTTTCAAATTTGGCCAACACTTCTTCCACGCTTTTCCCACCAATAACCAGATCATCGATATATGCCACTATTCCTTCTTTCCGGAGTTTTCCGGTCAGTTGATTCATAGCTCTCTGGAACACTGAGCATCCATTTGCCAACCCGAATGGCATCCGAAGGAAATGATAGTGCCCGTCACGAGTTGAAAACGCAGTACACTCTTGACTGTCTTCTGCAACGGGTATTTGATAGTATCCTGAATAGAGATCCACCGTAATGAACACTTCTGCTCCGCTCAGTTTATTTAAACACCATTCGATGTCCGGCATGGGATAGCGATCCTTCACAGTCTTCTTGTTTAATAGGCGATAATCCACCGCCATTCGGAACGAGCCATCCTTTTTCGGCACCATTACAACCCGGCTATTATACGGAGAATTCGACTCTTCTACAATACCAGCATCTATCAGCTCTTCCACTATACCACTCAGCGCAGCTTCTCTCGCATATTCCATCCGATGCGGCTTCACATACACTGGCTCCTGGTCACTCAGCACAATCTTCATTTCGGTACCCTTCGCGACCCCCAACTCGTTCATATTTTTCGCGAAGCAGGATCGGTACTGGTTTACTACCTTCAGAATTTCTTCACTTGGTCCTTCAACGTTCAAATCATCAGCTATAATTTCTGAACACTGCACACTACTGTCAATGGTGTACATCGACTCATACTTTCGAGACTGTACCTCTACCATTCTAGCTTGCCCAGCATCGCTATCACGACGAAATTCTACTCTTCCGTTGCGATGCACCATCACTACGCCCTCCTGGTTGAGCATATCACGTCCCAAAATAATCGCAGTGCTCTGAACCCAGTTGGGAACCACGTTGAGCTTCACTGATATTTCCACATCATCAAGCTTTACACACGATCTCACCACCCTGTCAACGTTCACTTTTTTGCCTCCGAAGCCGACCAACGTTGTACTGGCCACCTCGCTATCACCGACTTTATCCGCGAAGCGACATTGGATGGTGGATACCTTACATCCCGAATCGACCAGAGCATTCAGTTTGATTCCACCTACCTCGACCACTTTCACAAAATTATTTTCTTCATCTACCACTTGCATATTCGAGGGTCCCTGCCTTGGCTTAGGGGTCGGACAGTTTTTCGTCATATGCCCACTAACACCACAATTAAAACAGCACCTCCCAGCTATGTTCGGACTGTTCGGACAAGCTACGGCCTTATGTCCGGGCGTATTACACCGATAACAGTTAACTACTTTTTCTCTTTTCTTTTCGGTTACTCGTGTAGTGGTTAACTCCGGCGTTGTATCTACCATGCCCTCCATCCACTTCAACTGAGAAATCAACTCATCAATTGTTTCAATTTTCCCTCCCAGCTGCACTCGGCACTTCGACACGAATTCTCCCAATCCAGCGATCGTGTATTTCACTATCACAGCTTCAGATAACCCAGCACGTTTTCCGAGGGCAACTTGAGAGTAAACGTATTCTTCTACACGGAGAAAACAAACTACTCAAAAATAAGTTTTTTTATACTCAAAAATAAGTAAAGGCAGTCGAACTGAAGAAATGGGTGATTTTCATTCTGCCAATTAGGTAAATTTAACCCAAAATTTGAGTTGTTTAACGCAAACTCAAATTTGAGTAAAAAAATACTTGTCTAATTTATTGCGCCGTACATTTGTTTTATTTGAATTGACGTACTTTATTAAAAATATTTTGTTTAAGCATATGCAGATATTCAGCGTGTTTAAAATCGCCCCAAAATAGCAGCCCAACTGATTAATGACACAAGTATGTATGCAAAACAATAAGCAATTTGCCAAACACTTCAAAAACGCAAAGTTGAGTAGAAATAACTCAACGTGTGGCATTTGAGTTGCGTACTAGCCGTTGAGTAGTTTAAACTCAATTTTGGATGAAAAAATTCGCCAGCCATTTTGAAATGTCAACGCTGATCATTTCAAAACAATCACCGTCAAAGTAAGACGTCTTAGTGCAAAAATCGTAATTTTCTTTAAATTAAAATCCTAAAATTATTGAAATTATGTTTGAGAGATATTATTAGTGATAAATTACTGTTCCTGGCACCGTTTTATAAAAGCTCACGCATCTGGTCATCAAATATTCCGGTTTTGCTAAAGGTAAATGTCCACATAAAAATGTGGTGTGCCAAAAAAGTAATAATGTTAAATTGTTCCTTTCTTTTTCAGGAGTTCACTTGTCTTGGGTCAACGATTCTCGGAGTGAAGAAGTGATTGTTCCCGGTTACTAACATCCCGTTTCAACTTATGTTCGCCGTTCCTGCACCCGTCATGCACGATTTCCGGAACCGAGAAGCTGGTTACTGCTTCCATCAGTTGTTGCTGCCGCCCATCCGGTTCGTTCGTTTGCGTTCCCGGAGAACGATTGCAGGAACCGACACGCAGATTGATTTAAATGTGACTTCAAAGTAATTAAATGAATAATATGAAATGTGATAATAATTTGGTTAAATAAAACAATATATGGTTGGTTCGTCTCTACGTATCATAAGAATATAACTTGTGCTTATTTTCGTCTATTTGTTTGTTCAAATTTCGCTTCCATAAAAAACTACCTATTTTTGAGTTTTTTTCACTCGAGGTTGCGTTGGGTAAATACTACCCACTGATACAATTTAATGCATCTACTCAAATTTGAGTACTAGGCTATTTACTCAAATTTGGGGTAACGCACAAACGTGCCGAGTTGGGTTGAAAGAACCCAAATTTGTGTACTTCATTTTCTCCGTGTACGGTTTCATCTCTCATTTTTCGACGTTTAGTCATCTGGTTGTGGTAGTAGATAGGATCTCGTGCTGATGGATACGCTCGAACCAACTTTTGTGAAAATAGCGCCCATGTGTTGACTTCGTTCTGTACACCAGCCCACCACAACTTAGACGATCCTTCTAGATTCAGACGAGCACAATGCAACTTGGTCGCGTCATCCCAGTCATAGTGCGCGGCCGTAGACTCGATTTCCTGAATCCATTCTTGCGCTGAAAGACATGTAGCTTCTTTTGGATTGAACCTACTGACCAGCTCTCTCAACTCGCGGAAATCTGGACGCCGTACTGCTATGCGATCTTGAGGGCTTGCTGTGGCCCTAGTGGCAATAGTGAGCCGTTGTTGTAAGCGCTCAATTTCAGCCACTTTTTCGTCCAACTCTGCCCTCAGTGCCAACGCATCTTGTTCAGCTTGTCGACTCATTCTATGCTTTTTTCGCAAAGTTACGAACTTATCGTTCCGTTCACTGGAGCTCGATATGTTCTTATTACCGTCTCCGTGGTCACCTTCACTCACGTATTCCTCAGAAGTGGACATACGATATGGTGCATTCAAAATTACCGGTCACTTTTAGATACCCGCGACAGCCATGTGTATCGAAATTTTCACGTGGTTCTTTTGTCTGACACTATTGTGCCCAGAACAATACTGTCCTAGAACCTTTGTCCGCGATCGAAACCCGAATCGTACCACGCGCGGCTGTGAATCCTGTCTACAGCTTGTAAACTACGTCCGACGCAGAACTTGGCCAACCTTCGACGATGACCACAGAACCTCGAGACTTACTTCCCGACGACTTACCGGAATCACAGACCCTACGATAACTGGGGGTATTTCGGATCGCAGCACAAAAGCGGACTAGCTCGTTTGCTTGCTGTAACTAAACTGACTCAATTTATTTCACCGAAGCGTTGAAGCCCCCCAAAATGAGAAACGTATAAGTATTGGTTGCCTGCCCGATAGCACCAACTTTCTAATAGATTTACACTAGGGTATTTCACAATAGAAAAGCGCAAAAAAAAAATGTCTGGATTGTCTGAACGAACAATGGTGAACTTTTCAATCTTATTTGCGGTTCTCTATGCTATGGAGTCCAGGTTCAAAATTTTTTTTTTGGAAAATTTCAAATATTTTTTATAATACTCTCGAGGTTCAAAATTTAGTGAAAATGTGATTTTGTAGTCAGTTTTATGCAAAGAATCTGAAAATGAGATAGTATCAACAATCCTTAATTCTTCCACAAATCGTCCAGAAATTCCTTCACAGATTTTGGAATAGGATCATTTCTACAGTATTTGCTCTACAAAATAATAGGAATACCTTCAGTATTTTCTACAAGGTTTACTCTAAAAGTTTGCATTCATCCAGATTTGATCCCTCCAAGAATTAATTCACAGTTTATGCAAGGCTTTTACAGAAAATTTATTAGGAACTTCTAAATTAACCCCAACAGGCAATCCTGGTTAAGTTGCTGTCGCAATATCTCTTGGAGTTTATTACTTTTGCAGTTCTTTTAAATTTATCTTGATTGATTTCTTAGGTATGTGTTGTTGGATTTTTTTAAATTTAATTTAATTCAATACTCCAGCTAATACTAAAGCAAATATTGCAGTGATTCCCCTGTTCTACTTATTTTTCTTCTTCTTTCTGGCGTTATGTTCCATCTGGGACAGAGTCTGCTTCTCAGTTTAGTGTTTTCATGATCACTTATCGACTTGTGTCCCCAATCACATTCATTCAAGCCACAAAGCATAAAGTACAGCAAAAAAAAAATATGAATATCATTATTCCATGTTTTATGGTATATATTAGCATAACATCACATCCACATGATTGAAAAAAATGTAAGGCATTTCTAAAAATCAAATTAAGTTTGGGATCCTCTCAATATTTTTCGAGATTGTTTTAAATGTTTAAAACTGCTTTTCGACCCACTTCTTAGGTTTAACATTTAAATTAAACGCACTCATTGCCTTGTGTGAGTGTCAGATATGTTGAAATGAAACCTTATAAAGTTATTAAGAAGATTTCAAACAAACAGAAAAGGGTCTTACCAAAACATGTAAGGATTCCACTGAGCAACGCTAAAGTTTCCATATGGTAAAGGATTTAAAAAGACGTTTTTTATGCCTATTGTCAAATTTCCAGCTTTTGACTAGAAAATAACAACTTAAACGTGTATTCCGCGAAACAAATTCAAAAATATCGTTTCGTTTCGAAAAATTCCGTGAGATATTTGATTTCGTATCGAGTTACACGAAACATTTTTAAATTTCGTTTCGTTTCGTCATTATCAGCGCAAGATATTCCGCGTATCGTTTCGTTTCGTATCGACATGGAAAAAATCCATACCGCATACCCTTAATATTTTTATAGATCATGAGCATCTCATACAAGCCTTTAAAAGAGCCAGATCAGTTTAGTAGCAAATAAACCTTTCAACCTTTCGCATTAACCCCTATATATTTGTGATATCGAAGACAGCAAAAAAGTCTCCCAAATCGAACACCGAGATCGGACCAAATTAGCTAATTTTCATTACAAAAGAAATGGTCCTTCGAGCCGGATAGTGTGGTGTCGTAGTAAAGTCGGTTCGCAGTAGCGCGAAATAAGTTTCGGGTCGTGATTAGTGCAAATTAACTCGACTATCGCATCGCGGTTGATCTCAGTTTGCGCCGGTCAAAGTGAACCAACGTGATATCAAGTGATCGTATTGTCTGTGAAACATTCTGTTCTGTTCGCGTGGACAGAATAAGTGCGCCAAAGTGCAAGGGACTATCCTCCGAACTGTGAGACTGTGAGTGAGGCAGAAGCAGTAAATTAGATTGCTGTCCTTCCGTGTGATCGAATCAGACTGAACGAACGATAGTGCAACGTTCCGTTAAGTACTAGTGAAGCGTATCCTGAAATTGAACGGGAAAAGAAAAAAGTGATCTGTCCGCATAGGTCGGCAAAAGGTAGAAAGCTGAAGTGTCCGAGTCCCCAGTGCCCCAGAAAATAGCGCCAAGTGAGAGTGTGACCCGCGTGGCTTGAGCTTCCTGACCGCGTGGAGTTGACTTGGCTTGGGTTCATCCACACAAAGGGGTCAGTCTACAAAAGACCCTCTGACAAAGGGGATACACTGCGCTCCGTTCCCCACACGCTGATGCCTACTGTAAGTAGATTGCATGTACGATACTAACCCTTTCATCGGATGAACTTTTGCGTTCGGTTTGTTCGGTGACAAAGAAATTGAGCTTTGGTTTGAGGACTTGCGAATTTCTAACACGAGGTGGTGGCAAGCAAATCGCTCGTGATATTAGCTTTTGGCTGTAAAGCCATAATCGGACTCCAGCACTTTTTGCAATTTTACGTTCAGAATTTTTGAGCTTCGGTTGGACGACGACGATATGGCGCCTGCTTCAAAGTCGCTTCGGAGGCAAGAGCAGTTCTGCTTAGATACCATGCAGAATTTGCTACAATTTGTTCAATTCTATCAGAAAGACAGAGATAAGTTTTTGATTCAAGGTTGGAGAAATAGATTGAACGAAATTTTCGGGCAATTTCAGACAATTCGTTTGAAGCTGGAGTTGATTGAAGAAGATGAAGAGGAAATTGAGAATGAAGAGGACAATCGCAAGACACGTGAAGAGTTTGAAAAGAACTACGTGAAAGTGATTGGATTCTTGGCAACCGCTGAGCGTAGGGCAAACCCTCCACCCCCGCCGATCGCGCAAGCTGTTGCTTCTGGATCGGACACCACGCAATGCTATACCAACAAGCAAGCAATCGCTATCCAAACCAATCCCAAGCTCAGAAACAAACCCAAAGTCCACCCACTCCCGAACCCTCCAAATGGTTCAAATCAGCCTCCTCCGCCAGCCACTCCGGTCTCTTCAGTTCCAGTCGCTCCTCCGTCGCTCAGCCACTGCTCCACCTTATTGGTTGCCAACGTCCGCCGGATTCCATCAACGGTCCTGCTGCAGACAGCTTCAGTAAAGGTCGTCGATTCCTGTGGATACTTACTGTGGGCCAGAGCTCTACTTGATCCAACTTCTCAATTGAACGTTATCTCCGAACGGCTGGTCCAGCGGTTGCAAGCACGAAGAATTAAGGATCATCATACCATTGGTGGCATCGGAGGATCCACGACAACAGCGAATCACTCTGTTCTCTTAGGCATCTTGTCCCATTGTACGGATTTCAGTGCAGATCTGAAATTCTACATCCTCGGTGAAATAACACGCGATCTTCCATCAAAAGCTGTGGATGTTTTCACCTGGGAATGGCCATCCGATATTGTACTTGCAGATCCAAAATTCAATGAGCCTGCCTCCGTGGACATGATCATCGGAATGGAAGTTTACTACGATCTACTACTGGAAGGATTAGTAAGGCTTGGTCCAGGAAAACCAGTACTCCAGAATACCACTCTTGGTTGGGTCGTTTCCGGTAGAGTTGGTCTAAGTCAACATTCCAACCCAACCGTCACCTCTCACGTCTGCAGTACACTCTCCATAGAAGATTCGCTAGCCATGTTTTGGGAAATCGAGTCATGCCACTCTTCAAGCACGATGTCTGTCGAAGAATCGGCATGCGAAACATACTTCGCCGCAACCACCACCAGAGATGAGACAGGGCGGTTTGTTGTAGCGTTACCAAAGAAGCCGGAAGTCCTGAAGCACCTTGGAAAATCCTACGATATAGCCAAACGCCGGCTTCTATCATTGTCACGCCGTCTTGAAGCCAACCCATCACTGAAGGCTCCATATTCGGCATTTATCGAAGAATATCTTCGGCTGGGACACATGGAGGAAGTGTTTCAGAATACTCCGAGTACTTCTGCTTCCTATTTTCTACCACACCACTGCGTTGTCCGTCCGGATAGTCTTACGACAAAACTACGTGTCGTTTTCGATGCATCGTCTGCCACGGACACGGGCATCTCCCTTAACGATGCACCACTGGTTGGTCCAGTGGTGCAGGAAGACCTCGTCTGCATTACTATGCGTTTCCGAATGTCAAAAATTGCCATTACTTCCGACATCGAGAAGATGTATCGCCAAATTTGGGTGACTCCCTGCGATTGCCCACTTCAGCAAATTCTGTGGCAAGAAAACTCTGGAGATCCTATTAGGACCTCTCAGCTTAAGACAGTAACGTACGGAACCTCATCAGCCCCATACCTAGCCACCAAATGGCTTCAGGAGCACGGTCAATCGTCTCATCCTGCTGCTGCAGAAGTTGTCGCCAACGATTTCTATATGGACGACATGATTAGTGGAGTCGACAATGTGGACGAAGGGAAGGTGCTATGTAATCAGCTTCTCGAGCTGCATGATGAACGTGCTGTTCTTGATCTCGATTCAACCTCTTCCGTCAAAACCCTAGGTCTAAAATGGACTCCAGCTACCGATTATCTCGGTTTTCATGTTCCTAAGTGGAATGAAGAAGGAGTTATCACTAAACGTATAGCTCTCTCAGATTTCGCTTGCCTCTACGACCCCTTAGGACTCGTAGGTCCTGTCATCGTACTCGCAAAGTGATTCATGCAAGAGCTTTGGGAGAATAAGAAGACCTGGGACGAACCTTTAGAAGAAGACCTTCAGCAAAGATGGCTGCATTTCAGAAAGGAGTTTGCTGCAGTTGAAACCATCGCTGTTCCACGATGGGTCATTCCAATTTATGAACCCATCATTCTCGAGGCACACGGTTTCAGCAACGCCTCCCAACGAGCGTACGGAGCCTGTATCTATTTCCGAGCAGTGTCCGCTAGTGGGGAAATTTCTGTCAACCTCCAAGTCGAAGGTTGTTCCTTTGGGAAATAGCAAGAAGCAGAAAAGGATCAGCCTTCCCCGCCTCGAACTTTCTGGTGCCTTGTTGCTTAGCTACCTTTTCTCCGAAATTCAGCATCTAACTAAACATGAAGTTTGGGGTCACGTTGCTGGGCTGGAAAACCCCGCTGACATTATCTCTCGAGGGATGCTGCCTGCTCAGTTGAAGGAAACAGACCTCTCTAGTGGCACGGTCCAATCTGGCTTCAACAAACGTCCAGGTTCTGTCCGTCGTTTATACGTACGTCCAACGATGGTTTCCTCGCCGACAGTGATGGAAAGTGGCGAACGCTTCTTCTGAACTGGAACAAAAACAAAACCAAACGCTCCCGAGCGTCAGAGCGCTGGCTTACTCGCATCTGTCGACTCCCGAGTAACTGAAGCTAAAAGTGATTCGCGAACGTGTTCGGAGCTGCTCAGAGTCATATTGTGCTTTTGGAAAAAAAGCTGCTTACCCTCCGAGATTTATGGTTTTCAAGGGCTTTTGACTACAAACTAGTAGTTTACTGTCGATATGATGGTTATGCAATTAATTTGTCTGTCAAAACCATAATAAATCACACCTTGCTCGGTTACTCGCGAGTAAACGCTCCCGAACTTGTTGCTACTTCTTTTGACATGTTCCCGAGCAGACGGGTGCGGGCTTACTCACACCTAGCCAGATCCCGAGTCTGTGATGTTTGTTATGCGTTGGTATACACTCGTGAGCTGCTTCGTGATGCGAACTTTTCCAGCACTGCCAGTGCGCAGTCAGCCTAGCAATCCCATCATCGCCCTTCGATCGTCTTTCCCAGCATTACTCCATTTGGTGGCGCTTCTGCGCAGGTTTCTCCACAACTGCATTTATCCAAGCCCCAGAACTACATGAAGCAAGCAACAATCTCGTCCGTATAGCCGAGCCAAATCGTTTCAAGAAGATCTCCGTACCCTAGGTGCTGGTGGTGAAGTCAAGCCAAACTCGAAATTGAAAAATCTCCGTCCTATCATCATCGATGGGATTTTGCGCATCGGTGGCCGGCTTCGAAACGCGCCTGTTTCTGAAGACCGCAAGCATCCGATAATCCTCGCCACACACCATCCGCTAACAGAGCTGATCATGGTCACCTACCATCAACGATTGTTACACGCTGGACCACAGTTATTGATTGCGAGTGTTCGCGAGAAATTCTGGCCTCTACGTGTACGCAACCTGGCTGCTTGAAGTGCTGTCGTTGCAAGCCTTCTGTATCTGAACAGATAATGGGAGATTTACCTTCTGAGCGCGTAACTCCAGCATTTCCGTTCCTGAACACCGGCGTCGACTTATGTGGACCGCTTTTCTATCGCTATCCTTTGAGAAAATCCAATCCGGTCAAATGTTAGTTTCCATTTTCGTATGTCTAGTGACGAAAGCGATACACGTCGAACTTGTTGCCGATCTTTCGACTGCCGCGTTCATCGCCGCTTTAAAGCGCTTTGTAGCGCGTCATGGCAGACCTGCCGTGATTGAATGCGACAACGCTAAGAACTTTTTGGGACTCTCACGAGCGCTTGCCGAGCTCAAGGAGCAATTTTGCTCACAGCAACACAAAAACGCTGTCACTAGTCACTGTGGTGAAGAGGGCATCTTTTTCAAGTTTATCCCTCCAAGATCTCCCAATTTCGGCGGCCTCTGGAAAGCCTCGGTCAAATCTTTCAAGAAGCACTTCAAGACGACAATTGGGACCACAGTGCTTCTAAAAAACGAACTCTAAACGGTATTGACCTAATTCGAAAGCTGCTTAAACTCCCGTCCTTTGACGCAGCTGACTTCTGAACCAGAGGACCTGGAAATCCTTGCCCCGGGTCACTTTTTGGTTCATCGCCCACTGGTCTCCATCCCGGAACCATCATTTGAAAAACTACCCTCCAACCGTTTGGACCGTTACCAACAGACCCAAGAATTCGTCTGGGGCATCTGGAAGCACTGGAGTACCGAATACCTCTCTGGCCTACATCCCCGCACTAAATGGACTCGTTTGCGGGACAATATCTGCATCGGCGCTATGGTGCTACTAAAAGACGAAAACCTCCCACCACTAAAGTGGCTCTAACTATGGCCGTGTGACCCAGATTTTTCGCGTTGACGATGGCAATGTTCGGGTGGTCTCCGTCCGAACCAAAGATGGCGAATATCGGCGCGCAATCTCGAAGATTTGCGTGTTACCGGTACAGCAACCACCTCCTGCTGGTGATAACGAGCTTCTCTCCGAGATGTAACAGCATGCTTCGCGCTGCGGTGTTTTTGTTTGTCCAACCAACTAACATTTTGAACAAAACTAATGCTCCTTTTTGTTCCTGACCAACTGCGACAACGGCATCGACGCTCTTCGAGTCTGGCTTCCTGACGTTCTGGTCATCCGACAACAACTGGCCTCCAAGACTGGCTGCTGGCCTCATCTACAACCGATAACCGGATGAACACTCCCTTCGAACTCGTCAAATGTCCCAAAGGATGGTCTTCAGGCTACATCGACTTAGTTCCGGAGTCATCCTATCGCCAAATCGTCGAGAACCAGCGCCAGATGTGAAGTCATTTTCTACCCAGCCAACCAACGCAAGCAGTCGGTAATCCACCAGCCGAGAAGTGTTGGTATTCCGCCAATCGAGAAGATCAGTACCTCGCTGATCATGAAGAGTCGTCAAGCAGCCAAACAAGCAGAGGTCGATGTCCTGTTTATCCACAACCCGAAGAGGTCAACACCCCCAGCAATGCACTTTTACTGCATTCGTCGTATCCGAGCAGACATCAACAAACCGAAGAAGCACGTGTTACGAAGATATGTTTATGTTCTCACCTTGTCCAAATAACGACCGGCCCACCTAGCAGTTTTAGATTAGAATTTGTTTGAAGAGTAAACTTTTCAACGGTGGTCGGATATGTTGATAATTGAATTAAAAGCCAATGAAATTGAACCACCCTAAAGTGGTACTAGATTAGGTTAGCTAGTGATCCCTTTCCTTCCCACTGGAAACGATTACCTTTCTCTAGCTTCGTACCGAACGATCGCACCAACAAGCGCAGGTAGAATTTTGAACTACATTTTTTTATAGATCATGAGCATCAGCAAAGTTGTAGCTGGGAAGTTTTCACATGAGATGAGTGTGTTCACTTTTCCATAAAATATTATGACAGAGAGATAAAGGGCTGAACACAAAAGATTGGCGTTTTCCATAGTAATCTCCATGTAAACTTCAAACAGCGTGTGCACAATCAAATTTCTTCCGAGTCACTTCAAATTTTAGGATGATCATTTTCATCATAATTGACATCGTTTAAGCATAGGGGAGCAAAAACTTCAAAATTTGCATCAGTCTAGTGGACATGGTACTTGCTAAAATTCGAAAATCGTTTGATTTATGTTGAATCCAAGTGACTACATAATAATCAACCAATAAATAAATTGATTGCTGTTAGTTTTGAAAACATCTCTACATACTTTATTTGAACTCTCTGAATCCAAATATGCTTGCTAAATTCTTAACAAGGCAATAATCATGGAAATAATAAACAATTAAATTTCAAAAACACAGCAAAAAACACCTAAATATGGACGATTTCGAAAGGAATCTCGATTAGGAAAGGAATAGTTGAGACCAGCAATGTTCATTTACTAAAAGTTGCGTTGATATTTGTGCTCTATTGGTTAGAAATAAAATAGTGTAACACAGTGATCGATGTCACCCAAATTTACGGTACTATACCTTCTCTTCATTGTGTTGTGTAAACGTTATGATTCTAATTTTCATTACAGAGTAAAATCATACAAATTTATTTTTATTTTTTCATAATTGTCACATTAAGACGATCTACAAGTCTAGAAAGCCATTGGACTCACATGAGAAATATTTTTTATCTAGAGGTTTTGGTATAACTCTGTACAATCGATCATGATGGTCTAGAAATTACATGGAAGCAACTATAATTTTGGACAATGACCATTAATCATTGGTCTCGTACAATAGTCATCATGCAAAATATATTTATGCATTCTAAAGCAAAACTGACGTGCAAGGATGAAAATGTCTTTATCTTAAAAATATAACTAAGTTCTCTTCCAAAGCAAAAACACTTCCTATCGGATGCTCCTCTACTGCAAGACACACCATCAAAGACCAACTTGAAAAAGTACCAACATAGACAAAACCTAAATTTAGTTTTGTTTAAATTAAAATAGTATAGCACACATGCATCGTAAACTGAGCCACCTTTGCCCCGCATAGCGAAAAGAAAGTGTGGCTGCATTGTAATGGGTGCGCCACCGCACATGCAAACGAATAAGTTTGAATGTACTTACATATGTGATCACTAGGGTGTCCCAGAAACAAACGATGTTCAAAATGTCATGGTGCTCAACCCTGGAATTAATGATATGCTTGTTTAAGGACTGTTCATTAAAGAAGGTGGACACCTGATTGTTAACATTTTGGTGTGAAAATTCCAAGGAAAAAATTCAAATTTTGTTTCAGTGTGTACTCAAGTGTTTATTTTGACAGCAGAAGAAAGTTGACATCGAACAGTTGTAAATTCCAAGCGATAGGTCGGTTTAATATGGCGACACGCAGATTTATTCTGCACAAATGGTGTTCAGAAAAGCTGTCGTTCCGAGGTTTGGCTTAAATCGCGAAGTGTCCAAATTCCAATTTTTCAACACTGTATCGAAAACAGATGCTTATGACGACGTGCAATACATCCGAACAGAAAAAATTGGGAAAAAAGTTTTTTTATGGCAAGCAATTTGCTCCTGCGGTATGAAATGTACTACATTATTCACCACGGGTTCAATCAACGGCGAAAATTACAGAACTGAATGCATTTGAAAACGTCTTCTGCCCATCTACCGAAAGTATAACAAGCCTCCATTGTTTTGGCCAGGGCTGGCATCGGCTCACTATGCTTCAGCTACTTTGGAGATGTTCAAGAAGGAAAAAGTCGAATTTGTTAAAACATGGCAGATTCTACCGAATTGCCCATAACTATGCCCCATTTGGAAATATTGGGCAATAATCAAACAACATCTTAAGAAAGATGGAAGATAAGCAAGTTCCATGGATTTTTTCAAGAAAATGTGATAAGCAACACAAAAAATTTACGTAGAAAGTTGTGCAGAATTCGATGGGAGGCATCAAGAGAAAAGTCAGATAATTATCCAGGAATGCTCAATAAATGTTCAAACTTATGTGAGTTTGGTCGAGATTACTTTGATTTCCATATATTTCAAAACAACTCATGAATTTGTTCGAAAATAAATAGTTTGCTTTAAAAAATACGTGTCCACTTTCTTAAATGAACAGTCCTTATAGCATTTTTATAAAACATAAGCCATATACGAGCGCATAGTTAGCTTCAAATTCCAAACACCATGGGAAAATCACTAATTTTCGACCTACAAGAATTCTGATCCAATTTTCGGGTCTCCATACAAAGTAGGCCAAAATCGTATGAATGGGTCAAAAACTGGTGCTTTTCAATATTTTTCACGAAAATGTTTACTTTAAACAGTGATCTACAAAAATGCTCTTGATGAGCATACCTTGTTTTCTTGGGATGAACACCATGGCATAAAGTGCATTGATTTTATTTCTGGGACACCCTAGTGGTCACCCAACCACCAACCAAACGATACAGTTCAGCCGATGGTTGCATTAAGCAGGAGGGGATGGGAAAATGTTTAGAATTGTTGTACATACTTTTCAGTTTTTTCACGGCCACTCGAAGACGAGAGCCAATGCCAATGTCTGCTCGGTGCTGTGGGGCAATTGTTTGGCTTATTCGTTGAGTGTACTGAAATAAAGTGGTCTTGTTGCCTTGCTTGCATAACATTACGTGCGAAAATATACGTAGATGCACTTTCTCTCTGAGAATGTTGAAAATAGGTGGTGGGGTAGGTAAAGGATGTCTTACAGACGAGAGCAGCAAATTTCACAATTTGCATTCAGTGTTTATATGACCGTTATAAATAATGAAGAATTTCATGATTCACACAGAATATGCGTACTCGTTGATTTACTAACTAGTTAAGGTGACCAATTGATTCAACTTTTAGCAAACATCCGTTGGTTCACCAGATTTGTGTTTTTGATAATTTGAGGTTTGGCTTCGTTTCATCTTAACGATAACATGACAAAGTGGACAAACATTACTGATGAGTTCATTGATTTCCTCAACAACAAAAAATGGGCCATTGAAGGGCCTCCCAAAAACCTTTGAATAAAATCTCACAAAGTGAGTGTTATTGATTCAGTATATGTCAGTCGATGATGATTACTGGTTACTGACTGAAAAAAAATTGTAATTTTGAAAGTTCTCATCTTGAATAAACTTTGTTTATTGTTATTTACCTAAATTTAAGTATGAATCTCTAACTCGGTATCGAGATACAAAATATCGAGTAAAGGAGAGATTACTATAGTGTTGAGATTAACACAAATTTCACTCAAACAAAGCTGTGAGCTTAGTGCAAAGACAAATTTAGCTCTACATTAAACAGTGTAACAGAAAATTGCATTGCACAGAGGATTCTTCACGTTTAAATATCAATCCCAACCGTGAAACCACGTGCCGCAGTCACTCCGGTTGTCAAATTTGATGTCCGCATAATGAGAATCCGGCAGATTTGAGTTAACTCTGAGGTAGCAAAGCAAACAAGCCCATAAAGAACGTTAACACGCACGTGCACAACACGGTTCAGGTTTCTTGGAAGCTCACAACGACCACATTACGGAGCCACTATATTGCAGAACTTGGACTAAGCCAGCAGCAGAAGCATGGAATCATTTCGGTCGTATTTTTCAATTACACGTCCAATATTGCATCACAGAGCACAGACGGGGCATTTTGGTGCCTGGTTGTCTGCATGCTTTTGGAGAAAAATGAACAGCGCAAAGCTTTTTTCATGAACACCACACCGAATCGTGTGCTTCGCTTGTTGCTACTGTACACGCAATCGAAGCCAACGGCCATCTAAAGACAGGGTTGTTTAACATTTCCATTGGCAGCGTCGGAAACAAGAATAGCTTCTTAAGATTGCTTATGAATTTTAACATGAAATAAAAAATATACGCTAAATAAAAAATATACGCTGAAAAAAGATTTTCTCATTTAATTATGAAAAATCATCAATAAAACTACATTAAATCCCATTTTGATCTATTTTATTTTTACCTTAGAGTCTTGATAGAAAAAAAACGGTGCAAAAATATCGAAAAATAAAAAAAGTTTTAAATGTTTAAATATTTGTTTTGTGGTAAAAATATTATGCTTCCGGCAGAGGGTTACAAATGAAAATATATTAAAAATTTATGTATGAAAAATCACAAAATATTTCTTTTACCATTTTCACTTTCTAATAAATGTCCTAGGAAATAGTTCTCACCAGATTGAGACAATCATTCATTAAGTCCTTGAAAGATGTCGCAACATAAAATCACGTGACAACCCTGTTGGTACCACACAATATTAGGATATCCCTATGGTAAGTTCTCCGGAAGGCTGAAACAGTCCAGACACGAAAAGTGGAAATAACCAGTAGGTACTTTGTTTCGTGAGAATACAAAGTTATGGCCGACTGGCGCCTTACAGCCCTTGACTCAGTTTTCGACCAGCACACGCGTTGTGCTGCTGCTGTTGCAGTCATTTGCACAAATGGTCCAAAGGTGATTTTACGTCCGCGGTGCACGGCGAGCCCTCAAGCGCACCTTACTGCACACATTCACTTAGAACTTTGTTTTTTTTTTTATTTACCAGAAACTTTCTCGTCAACTATATATTCATATTTCATGCGAGACCTTCATATTTTCTCACCGTCGCCATCGTGCTTTCGTGTTGGGAAAGTATTTCTTTCGAAGTATAAATTATTTCTATGCATGCAAATCAACTGTAAAGCCATGGAATATTGGCTGGGGCTTGGCGCTAGAATAAGTATTCAATAAAGGTCGGAGAGTTGAAATTGGGTTTGATTTCACGTTACCCAAAGAGCAGGCATGCCAACAACTATCTCTAATGCTAAAACGTTCGAATGTTTATGGTTCTTGATTATAATGTCTGCAGTTATAGTCACGATTTGTTTCGACGGCACATTCGGGTGGCATACACTAAAATTACAACAAAATCTTCTTTCTTCAGTTGTAAGCTTATCAAAAATTGCAGTTGCGTTAAAACTGACCAATTCGATATCAGATGATCAGGCATTGCAGAATTTGTTCTCGATTCATTTCGAAGCACGATCAAAGCAAGCATGAGCATGAGCATGATTGACCGCCTGCAGATGCTACTCCGTTATTGCAAGAAGAGCTGTACTTACACAGGGAACCATCAGACGCTACTCGGGATCAGTAGCATCCTGAATGTGTTACTTACACTTGGTGCTCTCATTATTATAATAAACAATAACGGCGCCGGCTGCGTCCGAATGCAGGTCAATTTGGGAACGGGAGGGAAATGTTGACGTGTTACTTGTTTTTTGGAAGCCGAGGAGTCCTCAGCACTTCCACAAGTAAACACTGGGAGTTTGGATATGGGGGAGGAATTCGTTTTGGTAAACAATAAATATATAATTTGAAATGAATGCGCCTAACCGGATTCGCGATATTACACGATAAACGCATCGAACGTCGAGCAAGTGTTCACTACTAACGCTTTCCGTGACCCGCGAGCGGCGCGCAACACGATTGATCCTGCTCTCAGCGCCCGTCCCAGCAGGAACAAGCGTCAAGGTCGAAGGATTAATCAACACTCTCGAAGAACGACCAAAGCAAGCGAAGAAAAACAACAGATCTTTATCGATCCATGTTCTTCAATGTTTTGCAAGTTGTAACAAGCTTGATAAATAGCAGCTGCAAAGAATTATAAAACCCAGTTTTCTCGCTCATTTACCATTCGAGGAGGTGTTTACTCACTGACATGATCATTATTTCCCGAACATCCTAGTGCCCCCTAAATTTGAAGCTTGTTTAGATGGGTTTTATCATGCACTGATATCCCCCTCCATTTTATTGAGAGCAGTATCAGTAGATGATAGACAGATTCTAATGATGTGTTGCGGATCATGATTGCTACAAAGAGCGAAAGGTGAGAGATACTCTCAATTTTCTCAGAATTAAAACCCTGCAGATGATAGCAAACACTGATAACAAACACTTTGACAGATTGTGTTGTTCATATATGGCCCTCAGTTAGTTTTCAACTTCTATTCATTTCTCTCATCGCTCGATTCTATCCATCATATTCTTTCATGACTTTCCTTACTCCCTTCTACTTTGAGTAGTATCGCGTTTTGTGAGTATGGGCGTTCTGGGCACCAGGGCACAAGGGAACCTGGAACCTGTTTCAGAAGGAACTGGCGTATATCATATTCAGCAGTCCACACACATGTACATAACGACGGTTCAAATATCATGGCTTTTCATTCCGATTTACAAGAGCACCAAGAGGACCAACATTTATTTTTTTATTTATTTATTTCCATACTAATACATGTAGAGTAAGGTTATTACCTTTTTTAATTCTACATTCAGAAAAATAAACAATATGTATGTGACGAATTCATTTCTTAACTTACAACTATTTCAAAAACAAGTTATTAGTTCTAGATACAATTTAAACTACTGGTTACTTGTGTTCAACCATGAGATGCACCCCCTGCGAAACTCGTTGATAGATCGCGAAATTCTACTTTATATTTACAAAACTTAAACTGAAGTATTGTAGGATTATTCCTTACGAAGTTTTCGAAAAACACTGTTAGTTTGAAAATATTAGTTACATTTATTTTTGTGTGACAAACTGAAACCTTCTTATTCTATTTATGCATGTAATTCTATCATCTGTCTAGAATTTTCAATTGGAAAATTTGTATATTTTGCTCTATTGCAACTCAGCTCTAATAAACCACCAAAAGTTTTGTTTGAATTTTGCAATATTCATTTTTTATACTTTCTTGTACCAGATATATTAAAATAAATTTTAGGTGTTTTAATTCAAATTTTCTATAGTCAATTAGACAAACTTATTCAAATAATCGTAAGCAGTCTGCCAATAAATGATAATAATACTTGATCCACTTACCCCACCCCATTAAAAAGTGGGGGTAAGTGTACCATGTCCAATATATCTGTATTTATTTATAAAAATCACATATTTTTCATTGTGATTCATTCAATTAGAACCAAAATGTTCACCATGCGTTGAAAAAACTAGTAGAATCAAAAAAGAAATAGCGCAAATGCTCAAGATTTCTGGAAAAGAGTTGGTGGAATACATCATTGTAAGTTTTGTAAATTAAGAAGTCAAGAACCAAGCTAGAATGCAGAACTTTCAAACAGTGTCTCAGGTTATTCAAGCTTTCAAAACGATCAAGTTAAATGATGTTCGCCCAAGGAAAAGACCAATTATTTGTTACGCCTGCAGTAAACCTGGACATGTAGCGGTCAACTGTTTCCAACGAATCAAGAATACCAATTACGATGAACGACAAATAAATCAAGAATCACAGACCGGGCGCATGTTCCATGGAGTTGCGAGTATTGATACATTGACGAAAGAATCTGACAAAAATTTCAAAACCCAGACATTTACGGATATATTTAAGGAGCAAGGACTTAATGGACTAGTTGATTCAAAATTTTTGTTTAATGATTGTATTTATAAAACACTTTACGACACAGGAAGCCCAATCTCACTGATACGCCGAGGATTAATTGAAAAGAAATTTTCCAACCTGTGCTAATTCCAAAGAAAGATGATGACTTGAGGATGTGTGTAGATTATATGAAATTAAATAATGACACTGTTCGTGATAATTACCCTTTGCCAATGATAGACAATTTATTTGATAATCTTAGAGGTAATATTGTTGATGCATTACAGTATATTTGTTACCTACGTAGACCTAGATTAAATATTGTAAGTAAGCAATGACTTTGTTAGGAGACAATAAAGGACATTCTGTCAAAGACCATCATTGAATAAGGTTGTTTTATTTGAATACCACACATATTTATTTGACTTCTACAAATAAATTTATGCTGCAAAAATTACATGTAAATGGCCTTCGATTTTGATATACAGACAAAAATGAAAAAAATGTGTTATCGTAAGTTTATTTGTTTTACTCAAAAATGTTCATCTGGCTTTCATAATCAATTTTATGTTGAAAAAACTATATGTCCAATTTAATGGCGAAGAAACGATGAAAAAAGTTTTTTTTTTGTAAAAACTAGGAAGTTCTTTTTTTCTAATAATTTTGGGTAGATGCATCTATTTCAAAAACCTTAAAACGAACATCATTCTTGAATAGTATTCTATTGCCGACATTTTTATAAAAATCGATTCGAGAACGACAGAGATGTGCATGATCAAATTTGCACTTCCAACTTGTAACGTTTTCGCTTGAGGGATCACACAAAAACTCAAATTTTAAATAAACTAATTTCGACGCGAATGCTGATTGATTCCGTTGCTTAAAGTTTTGCTTAAGCGCCAATCAGGCCGTGACCTGATGCAAAACTCCACTTTTTCAAAAGGTTGCCCGGTTTCAGCTCTGCGGCAAGTCGTGGGAACGCACAGAATTTCAATAGGAAAATCAATCAAAATTCAATATTAAAAAACACTACTAATCATTTCAACACAATTTACTAATAAAACCAATCAAATCAATTTGAAAATTTTACTTCTACACTTCTTCATAACGGCCGTACTAGAGATTTTTTTTTCATTTTTGACTTACCCTAGTTTTTTTTTTTTTTTTTTTTTTTTTTTTTTTTTTTTTTTTTTTTTTTTTTTTTTTTTTTTTTATATTAAGGCACTCCGTGCTCGTGGCCACTACTGTGCCGGAATCAGTTTTATCTGTATCTTCCTTACCGATACAGTTCTATTTTTAACTAATCTATATTTACATTTGCTTTCACTCTCTTCTGCTCTTTTGCTCTTACACCGAGCAGGTAGGAGAGTGCTCTGCTGTTGGTCCAATCGATTTTCATAAGCCATAGTCCGTTGCTCTTTTTGCGGTGGTTCGTTTTGCCGTTTTCCTGAGTCGTTTGAGGCTAGCTGCCTGCGAAGTGGGTCAATTTGTCTCAGTCACCATCTGATACTGACGGAAGATGGATGTGCTCCCTTATGCACGGTCCTCCGTGCGGCGTCTTCTGGTGGCTGGACGGTTTATTTTTTGGAGGGGCTGGGAATTGAATCCATGACCTTCCGCTTATGAAGCGAAAGCGTAACCTCAAGGCTACGGACCCCCCTTCCCCTAGTTTTCTGCTTACATACTAACTCACGCGCAAAACAAATGTTCATCAGTTTTCTGGTTTGTGTGCACACATTTTCTTCGGCTTCAGCCACAGAGATCCCCCGAAGAGGTCTGGATCATGCTGGTGGATCACGGCTGAGAACCTCAACTGAAGGCGGCTAGGGTGCACCTCCAAAAAAAAACCGACCACCGTGGATGGCGCTGTTGAGAGGATGAGCACTTGATCACTTACATGATTGGCAATTAACTACATGATCACTGCTTACATCGGTTTTACCGCTAATCACACACAATTTAGGTACAATTGAAACTTGTTGGACACAGTTGCAAAGGAGTTTCACTAGGGAAGGGAAAACAACTCTTTAAATATTTGTTTCGTTGCATTTAGAAACGCAGATTTGGGGAATCGCAATGAAAATTGCGGTTTATTTTACCGTGCAAAACCTCTGGAGCAGCCAAAGCCCTTTTTTGATGTTTCGGAAACCCGCGCACCTTTGAACAAAGGTCGGGACAGAAGCTAAACAGCTTGTTAGGTGCTAGCACGGACTGGATCGTGGCTACCTCGTGCTTCACGCCGTCGTAGGTACGATTATCTGGCTTCCTCGATGGGGCTTTGCTCCTAGGTTTGCAGGCTGTGGTTGGGATAGGAGAGGAGAGCTCACTCTGCTTTTTTACTTTTCGGTCCAACTGATAAATTAAAACTGATGATGGGCGCGTGTTTGCCCCAACTTATATAGTTGCGCGGGGGCTCCTAATTTGCTATCTCTCTCATCCAAACAAATTTGATTGGCTGTTGGTTTTTAGAGGGAATTGAACTCTGATTGGTCAAATTATTATTATTATTTCCTGAGCTCTAATTGGCTCGCTACAAACTTTCTGAGGGGGGTTGTACAGCTGTTAATTTGTTCATCTTTACCACGCGCAATGAGTTAATTATTTAAATTACCATGTGGTTTGTTTCACCGTCACATACTCGTAAATCCGCATTGTTGGTATTCACATTATTTTATAGAAGTTATAGAGATCACTACTCTCCTTTTTCCACTTTATTGGAGCCTCTTAGTAATTACAAATGTTTGTAGTAAAAACAATTTCAATCATTTGAAATTCTCCGCGTTCCAACCCAATAAAACAACCCATCATGTAAATCTCCTCTTTTGAGTGCCTCCATAAATTTCGCGTTTGATGAGCTATAAATTGTTGACAAGTTATAAAACTGACATCCATAATTAATTGCACTTTTTCTGGCCCCGAAAATCGATTCGAAGTTCATCAAACTCATCGGGCAAACAGCTTAATTGCTTCCGTATCGATCGACGATGGCGCCCGAATAGAGCATGTGAACCACGCTCTAGTAGAAACCGGACAGCGCAGCGGTGTGCAGCACGAAACTACTGCCGAAAGTGGTTCCTCTCCCACCCACACTTTGCGTTGGTAGGTATCCTAAATGTAGTATACTTTCATCCAATGGAACTGAAGTATTTATAACTTGAGATTGTATCGCTTATTGCCGGTGCCTCTGGCTAACTCTGCCACTCTGTACATAAACAACGTTGTATTTTTTTTTTCAGATGTGTTTTATTTTAGGTACTGACTTTTGGTGGTGTCGGAGAGTAATCACCAGCAGGTTGTTGGATTTTCAATTACATACTTACATGGTGGAGCGAATTGTTTTCTCTTGGCGTTTTTTTTCTGTTTTTATTATGAGCATCAACGAAATTCTAGCACCGCATGCGAAGTTCATTACCGTTCAACGACTCAACGGTCTCTAACCACCTTGCGTCTCCATGGACTTGCGATACATTCGGTGCGTGGAAAGCGAGAACAAGCCAGTAAAATGCGAACTCGTGATTGAAACTGGAATCAAGAAGATTCCAATTACTCAAACAGTGCTACAAAAAAGCTCATTATTTTCATTATTTCTTTTTTGTGCGCGATCGTTAGACTGATTCATTTGGTCATTTTGAACTTAAGATTTTTTTTGTCATTCCTGTTCGGGATCGACAATTGAGACTTGTTTTCAGATCTATTGTGACATCACCAGAAACCTTGAGTATTGAACGACGTTTTTAAGTTTCCAACATGCATTGTTAGAATAATCCAAACTAATTTGTCAAAACGTACACTTCAGATTAATTATCAGAACTCAAGGCTGAAAGATTTCCTGTAAGAGCTGGTGTTCCTCAAGGCAGCATTTTGGGACCAATATTATACAACATTTTTACATCTGACTTACCTAAGTTACCTCAGGGACGTCAAAAATCTTTGTTTGCAGATGACACAGGCCTTTCCGCCAAAGGACGAAGCCTACGTGTCATCTGTAGTAGATAGCGAAAAGCTGCTTGAGAGACATACCTGTTGAACCAGTCTAGTTCGCACTCACCCATGCTCATGCCGTTTTTCCCATCCTCGTTCGAAAATCCATCCCCCAATTGGTCTTGGTCAGGTCGCTCAATTACTCCAGCCAACCCAAGCCCAGTTGTTGTTTTTCTTTTGCAGCCTTCCCATTCAAGAGACGTCATTAAAATGGAAATGGTGTTCCGGATTGTTAAGTTAAGTTTTCAAAATGAATACCGAAGTAAATTGAGAAGCAGAAAACAATGGCCGCGACTGGCGCAATGGCCACTCATTGATTGTTCTCTGCTGTCTGCAGTAGGGGTGTCTGAAGTAATATGCACTGTCGGGACAAAACGCACCATGTCAATTTTTCAAGAATAAACAACTTTTGAGTAAATTGTTTGACTTATTAAGCGTGGTACAGATGGACAAATTATGAGTGAAATTATGTAAAAAAAATCAATATTCCCATGTGGGATCCGAACCCGCGACCCTTGTATGCTAAACCAGTGCTTTACCAACTAAGCTACCTAGCCACTTGATATTCCAATGGCTTAGAAGGTTCTTCTTGGCATTACGTCATCATTTGAACAGGCAAGTCAAGGAAATTTTCATTACGAAAAGATCCTGGATCGATGAGTTTCAAATCCACGAACCTTAGCTCGGTCTTGCTGAATAGTGCCCCGAATGAACTAACTCAACACCATGTAGAATGGACATAAATCAACTAATTTCGTGTAACGAAACATGTTGTTATATGTTGTTTGCTCTACATTTTGGCACAAATTACTTAAATGGTGCATTTCACGTCAGCCCCCCTAGCAAATACCGGTCGCTCGATGGATTTCACTTTACTCCGCGAGGAGTGCGGGGATTTACGCGAAATGGAGCGTTCTTTAGCGCCGATCACATTGCATTAGCGGTGTGGGGGTAAACAATAATGGCGCTTTAAATAGGCATGAGTAACGATGGACAGTGATCAGCTAAACAACGTGAAAACATTTCCTATGCATTTCTGCAGGCTATGGAAAGAGAAAATATCTGAACGCGATATTTTCGAGCAATTTAATCCGAAGAGTTATGGATTTCTTTAGCAATTGGTGATAGGAAATAGAAATAAAAATAGCCGTGTTATGAAATTGGTCGTTTATATCTTTTATGGTGTGATTCAATTAGGCGTAACTTATAAGGGTGAAAAAGGTGTGATGACCAGATTCGCATCGTAATTGTTCATCTACTTTTGCTAAAAGACGCGCGTATGACTAATAGAGATTGGTACGGACCTAATTATGCCAACGTCGCTGCGGGTACACAAAACCTCAATTCAACCTCTTCACCAACGCAAAACCCCTGAAAGGTAACACTGCGGAACACGATTTTGTCTCTAACATCAATATACCGCTATTTACCTAATTAAGGGTTGCTGTATCCATTGCCATTTACAGAAATACCTTAGCACGCCTAGTTTTTGAGATATTGGCTGTTGAAAATGCTGAATTTGACTATTTCAGCCAACTTGCATGCAAGTTTTCCAGCTTGTATGGCAATTTATTTGCCTAATTTGCCTCAGAACTCAAACTTCATGTGTATAACAATAATTATCAACAAAGTTCATAATACTTCCGATGCTCAAAAGTTATTTTTGTTAGTTTAGAAAAGTATTGTATTTTGCCATATAAGAGAAACGAAGAATTTCGTATGGAGACTGCAAGCATGTTGAAAATAATATTTTTGCAATTCCGTTGCAAAGCAATCAACTTTTCATTGAGAAAATGATCAACATAACGGCCTTCTTTTCCTACCCATAAAAACAGTGCTGAAAAGTGCTACTTTTCAGCACTCTTCTCGTAGCACTTTTCAGTACTGGTTTGGTAGGCGTCAATCGAATAACCCAGCCTCTTCATACTATTCGTGCTTAGCCTGCGTGGCGAGACGAGTCGTTCTCACTTCGGGTGACATGAGGCGACTTATGTTAATCAAATGGGAGCGGGTCGACAATTGTCACCTCAATCGACTCGTTTCGCCTCACACACCGCGCAGAATAAGCACATTTGCATCTGGTTATTGTAAGATAATGCATTTAATCGAAGTTGGATATTCCTCGGATTCCTTGCAAGATACCCTACTTTGGAAGCAGGGCGCATTCGAGCGCATCCGGATGCTAATCGAATGTACTAATACCGAAGTTAGGTATCTATCGTTCCTATAAATGCTGACGAGCCTGATTTGGGATCGGATCGTCCATCATGATACCGATGGGGGCGAGAAAATTTGTGACATTCATGGGTAATACTGTTTCACAGCCTACGTGATTGAAAAATACTGAATTGATACAACGCATGGATGTATGCCCATGTGGGTTCTCTTGAAGTGTATGTCTGTGCTTTTAGAGTTCATCCAGCTGGAATGGCATTTTTCGAATCATCAAAAAATGTTGTATGCAACTCGTTGCAAAACTCGATTTTTTCAGCACTCGTTGTATTTATCCAACTCGGCGAGCCTCGTTGGATAAATGTACAACTCGTGCTGAAAAAATCATCATTTTGAAACTTGTTGCATTAATAACTATTTTCGATAAATGATTGTTCAAATTTTATGTGAACATCAATGAAACCTGTGTTTTATACAACTTTAGCGACCTGCAGCAAAAAATTGTGACGTGCTGGAACATTTCTGAGAACGACATCAGATTCAGCAACCCCAAATCTACTAGAGACACATAATTTAATTCTTGAGACACGCAAAAATGTTATTTTTGTTACGCAGTGTAATTGTTCTTTTCGTGAAAAGATTTCCCCTTTAAAATTTTCTTTTGGGCGTTTCATGTGTTTTTTTTTCTTTAATTCTTTTAAAACTCGATTTAGAATTAGTTACCCAAACTCAGTGAGTAGCATATGTTTAAGTTCTGGTCAAATAATCTACATTTGAAACGGATTTGGAAAGATATGTTGATATTCAGCTTTTTATGCTAGATTGCTATAATAATCACCCGCTACCCAAATTTCTATTCTATTCTATTCTATTCTAAGTGCTTGCACAGCCAATATTGAAAAGCATCCTGGAAATACTGAAACTTCTTCCAGTATTTTCTTGTCAGCATTAATATTTGCAGCATATCAATGATTTGATACAAATATTAAAATGGCCAGGCCTACTGTGCAGACTTGGGGTTTGAAGGTAATTCAAAAATTTCCGGCGATCAGATTATTCACGAATGAATAACATGATAGACAGAAAATTTTGAAATATTGTGAGGGAAGAAACGGGGACAACCGTTTCATTTAGGGAGATAGGCAAAATCGTTGGAAATGGCGTTGCTAAGAAAGTTAATGCGCACTCCATTGTTGTTTGTCCTTTTCCTAGGATGGGACACAGGTATTTCTGCCGTATGTCCTGGCTCTAAAGCCTGGGCTACAGCGCCCTTACTCGTTCTCTGAAACGAAAATAAAAGTTACTCTGATCCCCATTCCGTAAAACATCAATTTATGTATGTAAATTGAAAATAAACACACGCAAAAACGCCACTAGTCCTCAGTAATCACCCGCTACCCAAATTTGAAAAAAAAGTGATAGATATTACCCGGCAGTAGAGCACATAAAAATTTAACGCAATGCAGATTAGAGAGACAGAGTTATTGGGCCATAACTGACGGATAGAATGTTGTAAATTAATGATTCCTACTACAAACCAAAATGAAAAACAAAACTTTGTTAAGATTCATGGAGTTACAGTTTTTTTTTCAAATGCTTTAAATAGTCTTGAACCTAGCGATAGCCGCTTTGGTCAGTAGTTAGGACACGCCTGTCAAACGTTTTTGAGCCGCAAGACAAGTTTCAGAAGAACATTGTTGGATGGTTTAGAAATTTTAAACAATTTTTGAGCAATTCTGCTTTTTATATCATTTACGTAATACTACATGTACTAGAGTTATGTAAAAGTCCAGCGCAATATTGTTCCACAACGAGATTTTGCCAAAAATAGTATCGAATGCTACCTCGAATGTTGTTGCTACTCATAACCTCTACCCAATATTGTTACAGAATCCTGTCCATTTTTGCTTAAAGATTCTAACCAGGTCATTACAAGACTGCTTTCAAGTTTCTGTAGATTAATGATCGTTGTTCTATGGGATACATTCCTCTTAGAAAATAGTAACACTGTGACCTTTTCATACAACAACTTTTGTTAAGGCTTGTTGAAAAAAGACACGACGGATTTATTTTTAACTCAGATTTAGAGCTAAAATTTACGAAGCTCTTCATTCGTTCGAAAAAAAATTATCAATACACTTGATCTGTCCAATATTGATAAGATACATAATTTTCATTGCTGTTTCAAACACTATTGTATTATAATGCAAAGTGCTTATTAGGAGAAAAATATACTGAACTAGGTACCTAGAATTAGATGAAAATTAGTGTTAACAAATAAATATTATAGGTACATATATAAAAACTTAGTTACGGAAACCCATAATAACAACGAAGGGAAAATTTATGACATTTCAATCAACAAATGCTAATGATAGTCTTCTTAGACCCAACTATACAATCTGTAGGCAAGAAATGTCAAAATCGAATCACCCCTTGTTGTTTTATTGCTAGCATAAGAAGCTGGACTCAATCCCAACTCCACATAGACACCTACTTCAATTTTGCATGCCCCTCCTGACAAGTAATTAACGGTTATGGACCTCAACCCCCCTCCCCTTAGAATACCCTAGCACACTTTAACATCATCATTGAGTCTGAAAAGCTGGCTTATTAAGGAAGTCATATTGGGTGAGGTATGTGGGGGGGTTACAGAAAAGTGTGTTATGAGTTCCAAATACACTTACGCTCCACATAAGGACTGTTCATTTAAGTAAGTGGACACCTAAATATTAACATTTTGGTGTGAAAATTCCATAAAAACAACAAATAAAATGTTGTTTCAGTGTGTACCCAAGTGTTTATTTTGACAACAGACAAAAGTTGACATAAAAAAAATATAAATTCCAAGCGATGGGTCAAATTGACATGGCGACTCGCAATTTTTTTCTGCACAAATGGTGTACAGAAAAACCTCGGAACGACAGTTTTTCTGTACACCATTTGTGCAGAAAAAAATTTGGCTAAAACCGCGAAGTGTCCAAATTGAATTTTTCCAACGCTTTGGCCAAAACAGATATTCCTGACGACGTACGATACATCCCAACAGAAAAATTTGGGAAAAATGATTTGTTATGGCAAGCAATTTGCTCCTGCAGTATGAAAATACTACATATTTCACGACGGGTTCAATCAACAGCGAAAATTACAGAACTGAATGCATTAAAAAATTGCTTCTGCCCATCTACTGAAAGCATACCATGCCTCCATTGTTTTTGCCAGTCTTAGCATCGGCTCACTATGCTTCAGCTACTTTGGAGGTGCTCAAGAAGGAAAAAGTCGAATTTGTAGAAAAATGATCGAATCCATCAAATTGCTCAGAACTACGCCCATTGAAACATATTGGGCAATAATCAAACGACATCTTAGGGCGAAGTAGGCTATCATTGAAATTTGTACGCGCCGTTGATGATTGTTGCTATTTAATCTCACGATTTCGAATCAAAGAAACTCAGTCGGTTTTGCACTGACACAGCTGAAAAAGTATCAACATATTTTATGCATGTTAGCGCGTACAGTGATACTTTTTCAAGTCAATATAAACTATCAAGACTGAGTGTTATCACTTTGAAATGCAAGCTGAAAAGTCATCATTGATGCCAAAACGAATGACGGGTTACTTAGCCTTAAGAAGGATGGAAGAGAAGCAAGCTCCATCGATTTTTTCAAGAAAATGTGGTCACAACGAACAGCAGCACAACGAAAAGTTCCGAAAAAAGTTGTGCAGAACCTTATGGGAGGTATAATGAGAAAAGTAAGAGCATTCTTCAGCAATGCTCAATAAATGTTCAAATTTACGTGAATTTGGTCGAAATTACGTTGATTTCCATGTATTTTAGGTAAACTCATGAATTTGTTCGAAAATAAACAGTTTACTGTAAAAAACACGTGTCCACTTTCTTAAATGAAATTCATTTAAATGCTTAGGTACAGATTCTAAATAGCTGGCATAATCCCAATTTCCAAATACAGTTTTAAGTTCAAATACAAAGTCAAACAATCATCTACTGTATCAGATAGTTAAGAATACGTACGAGAATTTAAAAATAAAAATATTTTTCTCCATGTTTGAGCATGAGCATGAGCATGATTGAACGCCCGCAGTTGCTACTCCGTTATTGCAAGAAAAAAATATTTTTCTACATGTTTAGACGATAAATAGCTGCACATGTCCAAAACCGAAATTTTTGCTTCCAAACTCAACTAATCAATTTTTACCAAAACCCATGCAAATTTAGGTGTCAGCATATTTTTGTCATATAGATTCAACATCTTCATATGCCAATTTGAATTGAAATGTCGTTAACCTTATTAAATTAGGAGATCGTAGCAAGCCATGCGTGTAAGCTGACGTTAATTTAGGATTCACGTTAATTTGAGTATTTGCTGCATTAAATACGTTATTAAGTTGAATATTGAAGTGTAGTAGGGGAACTGGGGGTAATATGCCCATAGGGGGCAAAACGCGCCACCTTCGATTTGGATAATCGATGTGTTTAAGAATGCTTTTTTTTTACCATAGATCATAGAAAATGGATAGAAATGCATTTCCAAATATGTTTTTATGTGTTTTTCTCAACTAAATCGATAAAATCGTATAAAAACGTTTTTCGCTGTTTTCGTTGCAATTTTGTGCGATTTTCAATGTCATTTTTCAGGTCGATAAACAATCAAATTTCTGAAACTATTGCCGAGAGCCAACTTGTGCACTGTCATAGTTTGTATTACGTGCAAAACATATGTTAAATTTGCCCTCATAAAGCTTTTTGAAGGACCTAAACTTTAATCAACTCTGGGGGCAAGACGCCCACCCCTATTTCATAACACCAAAACAGCCGTTTGAATTCAAATTCTACCAAACGTAATGCCACGTTGAAGTTACGCAAAAATTGGAACCTTACAAATGTACATTTTTCGCATCAGCATGTATACTATAATTGTACAATAACATCTGAACAAACGCCCGGATGTATGCAACTCATATACAAGCATGATTGTGTGCGTTCGTTTACAGCATGGCTAACGCCGAACTCAAGCGGGGCGTTTTACCTCGCAAAACAATACATATGCAGTTGAGCAAGCATTTTTTAAAAATTAATTTATAAACCCCAGAAAAGTTAAAATGGATAGCTGTTTCTACTATTTGGTAGAAAACATGTTTGTCTATCTGACCATAATTAAAAAAGAGCATAAAATAATGTTTTTCACATCTAAAATCGCTGTTCTCCTTAACGTGGGCAAACTACCCCCAGTCCCCCTAATGCAAATTGTTGTTACTGTGAAGATTTTTCAAACGCAGTGTTGTTGTTTTTAAAACGGTGCACTTCGGTCATTTTGTGAGCCCGAGTTAAGTTGGAGGAAGTAGTTTTGGGTTGAGGATTCGCCAACAAGGAGTTAAGGTGATGATAAAACAAAGCCAAACTTTGAATTTTCAAGTGCACAAGACTGGAGAATCTGACAACAGTTTGCGTTGAAAACCAATCAAACTGCTTGCTTGCTGGTAGTGACCAATGGGATTTTCAACGCGCTATTTAGTTCTCAAGTCTTGTGCTCTTGAAAATTTTAGGTGTGGCTCCGTTCTATAATTACCTTAAATTAAGTGTCAGTTTTGACATTCGGAGCCATTCATAGCAGACAGAACAATGCACCAATAGCCCAAGGTTCCAAGAAAAGACGGATTTCACGGCAACTCAACACGCGATTGGCAGCACCCCTTCAGAATTCAATGAAACTTTCTGGATGTCAAAAGTATGTGAAACTAAGATACTTTGCATTTTTTTTTTCAAAATCCATCTAGACTAACATAAGGAGAGGGGCAAAGTTTTTTTTACTCTTTTTTATAAACCCGTATAACTCAAATACGGTAAGACCTACAAAAAAGTCCTGAAGTTTTAGAAAAAAAAATTGAAAAAATAAAAAAGAATTTCTACACTGAAAAAAAATGATTCAAAACATTAAAGTCGATTTAAAAAAAAACGGTCCCTTCAGATTTTGATCATCCTTAAGCAAAAATGTTCGTAATTAAATTTACTAAAAGTCGTCCATACATTGCCCAGTAAACACAAAGTCGTATACGATAACGCATAAGAGTACAAATGTGAAGGCGATATACGCACATGCGCCATAAGGCTGCATGCAATATGTACGTATATTGCCCCCACATTTGTACTCTTATATCCCTTCATATACGATAGTGTGTTTACTGGGTGCAAATTGGGCATATTTTAGAGAAATAAGTTTTTCCAACATCGAATTTTTGAAGTCCAAAAAGATTTTTGATTTTATTTTTATTTCGCTTCTAATAGTCGAGTATGATCATATTTTCAAGTGATAAATGAGTTTTAATCACAAAATAGATTACAGTCGACTCTTCACAGCTCGATGTTCTATAACTCGATATACTCTATAACTCGATGGATTTGTCGGTCCCTTCAAATTTCCATACATCGTGCTCTCTATAAGTCGATATTTCTATAACTCGATATCTCCATTAGTCGATGTCACGTGAGAGGAAAATTTCCCTCCATAAGTCGATATTTATTTTAAAATCTTTCTTATTTTGGCTAACGTGGTCAAATCCTTGTTTGAAGGTGAAGAAATATTTGCAAATTGTAACAAAAGTTGAAAAAACATGAATATATAAAAAAAACTATTGTCAGTAAAAATCGTGATATTTCGAGCATTTCGAAAAAAGGGTTCAAAAAACAATTTGTAAAATACAATCAACAAAATAATATTGCTTTCTTACAGAATTGATCATATATGTATTGGAAATACATACATTTGTTCCTTCGATTCTGTGATATTTTGTTCCGGTATTTTCTATAACTCGATAACTCTATAAGTCGATGGTCCCTTGAATATCAAATTATGGAGAGTCGACTGTATATTTGTTTTCTTGGGAGTAGTTAATAAAAATAAAACGGAATTGTACAGAGTTTTTTTTATTAAATTCAATTGATCTCGCACCATACCGCTTATGAGAACATAAACTCCGTCTAACAATCCGATGATTTTTTTATGGTTGGAAAGATATCACAATAATATTTCAATTCTTATTTGGTCAAAGCCAATCTTAACAGGTGTCTGGAAAGGGTCAATTTGATGCTTATGAAAAAAGTCGTTGTTTGTTTTTATTTTTATTACAGGTCGGACTCGATTATCCGGAGTATCGATTTTTTTTTCACTCCGGATAATCGAATCCTCCGGATAATCAAATCACGAAAAAAATGAAATCTTCGATAAAAGAACTTAAATATTATCAGTTTTTGTTGTTTAATTGATATGATACGGTGGCGTAGCCAGAAATTATTTCTAGGAACAGTAGTGTTCTTTGCAAGAAAAACATTTTTTTGACCAAGATACACAAAAACCACTTTTTCAAATCCCCCTTTTCTTAAATACGTTCAAAATTGGCAAAACTATTCATATTGTACATTGCAATACCAAATTATTTCAGGTTTATGCATAAATATTGAAAAACAAGAACATCAAAAAACAAATTCCGGATGATCGAGTCTAAAATTCCGGATAATCGAATCCCGGATAATCGAGTCCCCGGATAATCAAGTCTCCGGATAATCGAGTCCGACCTGTATTGCTATATATCCTAAAACGTATTTCACTCTGGCTGAACAAAAATTTAAAAATATGATTCTTCACCAGCAACACACATGTTATAATTCTGTATTATCAACTGATATAAGACCAAAACTAGTCATATTTAAGTTGATAATACACAATTATAACATGTGTGTTGCTCGGGTTGGTTCGGTATGGTTGGATGTGTTTCATAGTTTTCAACCCAAGTAAAATTGGAGACAAATGATGTTTATCACCACCGTGCATGTTGGAATCCATGTCACAAGTGTTTATGTACTATGAAAGGATTCGTATGTATTTAATCAAAGTCCTCTCGTGTTCATACATAGATTCAAATGATCGAAGAAAACCATGAGTTCGTTCTGCCAAAGCGCACCAAGTTGCTCCCATTTGGTGCACTTTTGCTGATCAAGTTCACAGTTCAATGCGTCAAGTGTTCACCAGGAATGACCATCATTTCAGGCATACATTGACCTGCTGATGTTTTACTGCAATATAAAAATAACCACGGAATCTAAAAGTTGTTTGATTTTCACTACCATCGAATAGAACAACAGAAAAAAAGTTTCATCTGGATTCAAACTGGTGCCTTTTGAGTGGTAATCTAGTGCGCCATCACTAGGTCATCTTAACTTCTTGAAAGAATGGTGATAAACTTGAATCATTCAATGTGCACTTTGTCTGACGGGGTTTGATGGCGAAAATGCCATTTTCTGAACAACTAAACCGCACCAAGTCCACCTGAGTTGTTCACACAGTATCAGATTAAATCAATTCATTTTTCTTTCATAACGGCTTCTGTGTGCGTTGGTTAACATGTTATATAATAAACAAATACAAGTATTTATTGCATGTAAATGCCTCTACTTCATGCCTAAATGTGATTTTCAGATAAACAGTACATAGTGCGGTGTGGCTGGATAAAATTTCAAAGAAAATAGATCAACGCCACTGAAACAATATTTAATTTTAATTAGTCAATTGCTGCCCAATTTCACTGGCCTATGTTTCTATGAGTTGCTTTGAATGGATAAATTGTAAGGATATAGAAGGAAATTGGAAAAATAAAGATTTATATCTGAAAAATGAATTTCCTCTAATGACGTGCGTTGGTCTCTACAAGAAAGGCGACAAGTTAGATTGTGAGAACTTTCGAGCGATCACCATTCTAAATGCGGCCTACAAAGTATAATCCCAGATCATCTTCCGTCGTCTGTAACCTGTAGTAAACGAGTTCGTGGGAAGTTATCAAGCCGGTTTCGTTGACGGCCGATCGACAACGGACCAGATCTTTACTGTACGGCAAATCCTCCAAAAATGTCGTGAATACCAGGTCCCAACGCATCACCTTTTCATCGATTTCAAGGTGGCATACGACAGTATCGACCGCGTAGAGCTATGGAAAATTATGGACGAGAACAGCTTTCCCGGGAAGCTCACGAGACTGATAAGAGCGACGATGGAAGGTGTGCAAAATTGTGTGAAGGTTTCAGGCGAACACTCCAGTTCGTTTGGATCCCACCGGGGACTACGACAGTTGACTTTCGTGCCTGTTGTTCAATATTGCGCTAGAAGGTGTTATGCGGAGATCCGGGCTTAACGCCGGGGTACGATTTTTACGAGATCCAGTCAATTTGTTTGCTTCGCGGATGATATGGACATCGTCGCCGAACATTTGAAAAGGTGGCAGACCTGTACACCCGCCTGAAACGCGAGGCAGCAAAAGTTGGACTGGTGGTGAATGCGGCCAAGACAAAGTACATGCTAGCTGGTGGGGCCGAGCGCGACAGGGCTCGCCTAGGTAGCAGTGTTACGATAGACGGGGATACGTTCGAGGTGGTCGACGAGTTCGTCTACCTTGGATCCTTGCTGACGGCTGACAATAACGTTAGCCGTGAAATACGGAGGCGCATCATCAGTGGAAGTCGGGCCTACTATGGCCTCCAGAAGAAGCTGCGGTCAAAAAAGATTCACGCCCGCACCAAATGTACCATGTACAAAACGCTCATAAGGCCGGTAGTCCTCTACGGGCATGAAACGTGGACGATGCTCGAGGAGGACCTGCAAGCACTTGGAGTCTTCGAACGTCGGGTGCTTAGGACGATCTTCGACGGTGTGCAGGAGAACGGTGTGTGGAGGCGAAGGATGAACCACGAGCTCGCCCAACTCTACGGCGAACCCAGTATCCAGAAGGTGTCCAAAGCTGGAAGGATACGATGGACAGGGCATGTTGCAAGAATGCCGGACAGCGACCCTGCAAAGATGGTGTTCGCTTCGAATCCGGTTGGTACAAGAAGGCGTGGAGCGCAGCGAGCTAGGTGGGCGGATCAAGTGCGTATCGATTTGGCGAGCGTGGGGCAGAACCGAGAATGGAGAGATGCGTCCACGAACCGAGTATTGTGGCGTGAAATTGTTGATTCAGTGTTATCTGTGTACACGGGTAGAAATCAGAATCCAAAAACAAGATTATGACTCAGGATATCATGATTCCAGCGTGTTTTCGTCTTATGAAAATACACCATGATTTGGACTCATGATATCATGAGTCAGATTGCCGTAACGCAACACACGCGTTAGGTTTTTGTAGCTGATTGCTCGGAATCATGATTCAAATGCCAAAAATGCTGTGTCGCGCATCCGTTTATGATCGACAAAATAAAAAAAAGGTAAAAATAGCATACCTGGAGCTTCAAGCCAAGAACCTTCCGATTGTGAGCCACGTACTCTACCACTCAACCACTTCGTCATCTTGAATTTAGAGTGATCGATACGAATGAGATGAAGCAAAGTGCGCCGCGTAGTGTTTTCACACTGGATGTTACGCTTATGAGGAATCATGATTATGACTCCAGGAACCATGATTTGTAATCCTGATATTATGACCTAACCAATTTATGAATTTCATGATTTGTAAATCATGGTGTGGGGATCAGATTTTTATCTGTGTAGATGTTAACTAAATAAATGAATGACGTGCGTTGGTTTATGGTTCACTCTGGCTGAACAAAATTACAGTTTTACGCGTCCTTCCAAACCAAATTTGTGATCTCAGATTACAAGGGATTGTTCAAATTACTCGATATTTTTATGGTAGAGAGGTTATGATTATATAAGTCCTTTGGCGTAATAAACTCAATTTGGGAAAAAATGGCACTTGGTGCGGTTTAGCAGAACCCCGACCACATGACCCCGGAAAATTCGAAACATCTTCGGTGTCCAGTGACCAATATGCAAGTTCCCAAAACTAGACCAAATTTGCCGCCGACTGCTTCCGTATGCATCCAATTTCATTCATTTTTTCATACAGCTATAAATATTTGAATTTAGGCACAATTTTGGCTATCCCCTGTAATTCAACTCCAAAACTTCTGGAACTGGTGATCAAATGATAATTTGGAGACACAGGGCACGGAAAGATTCAGCAATAGCTACTTCGGCCGGAACCGATCCTAGATTTTCATGTCCCGCTTAAATGTCGAAATTAATAGACTGAATTCACCTTTAAGGTGAACCCGCCTATGTCTGAATGCCTCTAAAATAAAGAAAATAAAAAACAAATCATCAACTTCTTTCACCACTAGATAAGTCAACAAAAGACACGTACATATAGGATAGGTTTATCTTGGTGGAGGTGTTAACATATATGAATGTATGCATCTATCAAATCTTGAAAATATTAACTTCTTTGAATATCTTACCTTCTTTTTTACATAATACCAATTTGATTTCATATGGCAGTTAGCGTTTTAGAATTACCGTAAATATGTCTCACCTGAAAGTACAAAGAAATATAAGAAAACGCATTAGTTTGTAAAACTACAATGTAGGAAGAAAATGGTTATTTTACCTTGAATTAATAAGGAATTTTGTTTCAAATATTGAAATAATTTGCGAAGGACTATCTTGTTTGCAATATTGCATATCGTAGCTATTGATAGCTCGAACCGTAATGAGTGTATCAGACTGTAATCAAGTTGTACTCTATAATTGCGATTATTTAAATTAATTATGTGGGAAGATAGCATCTGGCTTTAATGAAGAACAGTTGCATAATCATAATGGATTACTCTTCCGAATCTATACAAATTTTAAGTTCAGCAGATTTAAACATTGATATTTTGAATCTTTGACTCACAACATTCCTTGCAAAATCCATATCTACAAGCTACTGGAGCTTATTCCATTAGTACTTATCCATAGCCATAAATCATTGCTGCCATCATCGTATCCTTTCATGGCTGGCGACTCGATGAGACCTTCACTCGACAACCGCTGTTTACATCGATTAGTTGCATTTAGCAAACTGGTGAGTCATAGCCACTGCCAGAAGCGCTCGGAGCGCACCACCAGTAGGGTGTCCCAGAAAAAAAAATCAATGTTCGAAAAGTCATGGTGCTCAACCCTATGATACAAGACTGACCTATTTTCATAAATCGATCTGTGGGAACCTCTGAACAATTTTTTAGATAGTTTAGATAGCTATACTGCCGTGAATCGCAAGTCAGTCCCATCTGCATTTTCGTCAAAATTGAGTTGAGCTCCGTTTTCAACATATCTTCCAATGCTCTTTCAGCTGCACTAATGAGATTATATTACATGTTCGGAAAAATTAGGAAAAAACAGCAAGTCAAATTGTCCCATAATCAAAAGTAACCGCATGTCAGTCCCACTACAGATTTCCGCACCGTGTAACACAAAAATAAAAAGTGTTTCGATCATCTTTATATTTTTCTATTTTTTTCTGACTTGCGATTCACGGCAGTATAAATAATCATATCTTGCATCCTAGGGATGAGCATCTGGACTTATCCAACACAGATTTTTTCTGTCGCACCCTGATTGCCAGAGTGACGGGTGAGAACACTCACCAGTGGCAATTCGTCGACGGGGTCAATCGAGCCATACCGATAGTGCTTCTCTACCAACTATGGCTCAGCTCTGGCTTGTTTGTTCCCATAATATATTTAGTAAAAGCAACTCAATGGCTCCATGTAGACTTCCTTCCATTTCCCCTTTCGACTACTTTTCTTCCCCTTTTAGTGGAGAATAGTGTTCTCGATGCCAACAGTTGGTATGTAGTGATGGCAGCCAGCTTTAGTACATCAGAGCACGCCAACCAGAACCGAGAAATCGATATCAAACAGTATATTCCAAATGTGGTAGAAGGCCAACGCCGCTGCCGAACGATTACATAACCCTTCCGTCCTCAGATTTGACGGTTGACAAAAAGTTTCCGGTCACATTTTAGCCGTTGTTCCAAACACCATCAACCAGTAATGCGACAACATCTACCGGGAACAAAGAGCCATAAAAACCATCCTATTCTGGTTTAATAGTTGTTGAAATCGATTTCGTGCTAGTCTGGTGTGTGTTCTACCTATCAGGTCGGAGCCAGCGTGGGAACGATGGAAAATGTTGCGTAATCTTATGGAGCCACCGACTTTGATTGCTTGGGTACGAGATGCTTTCGAAAATAATGACTTAGTTGATCCAACACTACGGTTTATTAAGTGGAAAGTGGTATGAAAGAGGGAGTCTACATTTGCCTTGTGGTAACTTTCACACTAGAGGCCCCGATAGCCGTAGCGGTGAACACCAAGACCAAGCAGAGGGTC
This sequence comes from Aedes aegypti, assembly GCF_002204515.2. Lineage (NCBI taxonomy): Eukaryota > Metazoa > Arthropoda > Insecta > Diptera > Culicidae > Aedes > Aedes aegypti. The sequence goes on from NC_035108.1 coordinate 153,935,397, forward strand.
GTAGGTTAAAATCCCACTGGTTAAGGATCTTTTCGTAGTCAAAATTGTCTAGACTTCCCAGGCTATAAAGTACCTACTATATGATTTAACTACTCGACCCTAAGCAAGTAAAAATATACGAGTCGTGGTACTAACGAAAAGCGATTCCATCGATCCACCAGAGAAGCTAAGATCTGCAGGTCTTATTGTTATTAGTTTTATGAAGTAAAAATCATACAACAACCATTTGAAATACTTACTTTTAGAATTTTTAAATCAGATAGTAGAAAACAATGAATTTTCAAATGAAACCTCTCAATCATCAAATTGAATAGAAAATAGCTTAGAGGGCAAGAGTTCTTCGGAAAATGGTTTGTTTATCTGGATGAATACTGTGGTACAAAGGTCCCTCCATCCAATCCACAGCAGTCCTCAGCATCATTAATTATAGATTCAATCATGTTAATCACCATTACTTCCTAGAACACACCTCTGGGTCGCCATGTTTGTGTGCTGATTTTTCCGATGCAGTTAATACTCAAGTGCCTCTGCATCGATGTCGGAAACAAAAAGTGATGATGCATTTTCTCGAAGCTTTTTCAGTACGTGAATGCACCAATTTCTGCATACTGCAAGCTACGGCGCAAGGGTTGGAAAACTTCGGCATGCCATCAGTAGCAGCCAAGCCACAGAAAGCTGCCGCCGGTGTCAAGTAGAGTATCTATCAGCACTTGCGATAAAATGCCATAATGCATAGTTATTTCCTGTGTGCATGAATAACATAAATTTTGAAATTTAATCCGAACGGTACCAACATAGTGGAGTGCAACTGCACTTGTAAGAGCTGCTGCAATTGACATCCCCAGCGCTAGGGGAGTGATTTAAATGAGAAAGAAGAGCGTGTTTGTTTACGGAAATAATCTATGCTGAATATTCCTGTGTATCGGGGTTTGATTAGACCGTTGAATACCAGATGAGAAAATAAACACTGAAATTGAAGTAATTTCAATAAGGCTGATACAAATATTAATTTTCTTTTATGTCACCCACCCCTTCAAAAATCCGAAAATTTTGAAGGGGAGAAAAAAAAATTCATCATTTATTTGACATCAGTTAGGTTTTTAAAGTAAAAAACAAGTAAAATAATGATCCAGAGGACGTTTGAAAAAAGTTTAACAACTATCGTTAAAAATGAAAATTCGAAAAAATAACTTTTTTTTTTCATTTTTATTTTTTTGTTCCTTATTTATTTTTATCCCCCCCCTCGAACCCTCCAAGTGGTCTCGGACAAAAAAGAAATTTAATATTTGTATCAGCCTAATTTTTCATGATAAATCAAAAAGTGGAATTTTTGATTTATTTATTTATTTATTATCAACAGACCTTATGGTAGTCCCAATGATAAAACAATCTAGGTTTACATAAATCGTTTAAATGTCGTGACAAATAATTGCTTTAAAGTAGCTCTAGAATAGTGGAAATCGAAAACGGAAGCTACGCGCAGTGTTGCATTTCAACGCGTTCAGTTTGCGTTCCAGTTCAAATTTTTGAAGGAGGGTTCAAGTAGGCTTGAACATTGATCAGTTCAAAAATTTGAACCCGTGAGAGCTGAAAATTGAACGCGTAATAAACATTGATATTATGACAGATGCACAACATATTTCAATGCGAAAGATATTATGGCACGGTTTAGATTCCATACATTTTGAATAAGTTGAATTCAATACAGATCGATGTAGCTTATTCGAGTTTTAAGCTTCATTGTGCATTTTGAATTGAACGGGCCGTTCATGAGCAGTGGCAGAATCTTGCTCGAGAGTTCAAAGTTTGCTGCGTTCTCGTGCAAAATTGAAACGCGTTCAGTTCACTTTTGGCTCGCGTCCAGTTTGAAATGCATCACTGGCTACGCGATTGAAAATTCTCAACAGACCGGTGATTCCACAATTTAAACTGCAGTTTGTGCGGCGGAACTGAATCCTAAAAAGTGAATTGTTTCGCAAATTTCGGATTCTCGCTTGAAACGGTAGATATCTCAGAATAGCAGGACAATCTATTCTATACGCGCCGACAATACATCAGATATACACAGAGCACACGTAACGCTTCTTCAGCAGCTTAAAGTGTCCAATCCAATTAACTGGCAACGATCTTCGCAGGGTGGGAGCTCAAAACGGTTTTCCACGGTAGATTCCGCAAAGCCCAACGAATAAATCTGCGTTGAACGCTTTCAATCCTATCAGATCCGTTCAGATAGCAAAGGTTCCAAACAGCTGATCCGTATTCTAGCACTGAACGGACTAGGGCACAATACAGGGATTTCAGGCAATACACGTCTCAAAATTCCTTCCCTATCCGAAAGATGAGTCCAAGATTCCTTGACGCCTTCTCAGTTATGTAGGATACATGTTGCCTGAAAGTCATTTTGGAGTCCAGTATCACACCAAGACCTTTCATACAGATTCTCTGCTTAACCTTTCGCCAGACAAACTGTAATCGTAGAAAACTGGGTTCTGACTTCTAGAGAAGGAAACTACAGCGCATTTCTTAGCATGAGTAAATGCTTTTGTAAAAAACTCGCAACGTTTGGTTTGGCAATTTTCAAGAAATTTTTTAAGTCATCTGCGTATGATAGGCGAGGTCCTTGCAAAAGCTTATTTACATCGTTCAGATAGAGGATGAATAATAACGGTCCCAAATGGCTTCCTTGGAGAACTCCAGACGATGCAGCAAAGCTGTCCGAGAGATGGTCTCCGATCTTTACGTTGAGTAGACGGCCGGTCAAATAAGAGCGAAACCAGTTTAGAACGGCTCCGTTGAAACCCAATCTCGACAATTTGGCGATAGCGATATCATGGTTGATTTTGTCAAACACGGAGGATAAGTCCGTATAAATGGCGTCCGTCTGCAATCCGTGCGCCATTCCATCGATTACGTAAGTAATAAAACAGAGCAGATGTATTGTTGTTGACCGCTTCGGCATGAATCCGTGTTGATCGTTGGAGATGAACTCTTTGCATTCAAAGAAAACAGGTTCGAGTATCACCAATTCGAACAGCTTCGAAACAGCGCAGAGGGCAGAAATGCCACGGTAGTTGTCGACGTTGCTCTTGATTCCGGGGAGAAGTTGATCAATTACTGAGACAGGTTTCCTAAAACAAAGATATATGCTATTTATTAAATTCTGGGTCACTGATTGCGAATCAAGTCTCAAAAATCTTACAACTTGTTGATAAATCGGTCAATTTTAGAATTGAATGTTGTTAATTACAGAATACACCACATTAAACGCCTAAAGGTATGCAATTTTCCTCGAAATGGGCAACATGTTCACAAAAAGAACATGTTTTTCTTTAACCTTTCAGTCGTCGCGGGGTTTGCCACCGTCAGAACCACCGCGCTGTTGTCGTGAACGAAAAGCGAAGTTTTTTTAACATTGTTGTACAAAATACAACAGCACGACGACTAAAGTGTTAAAAATGAATTTTTATCATCAATGCAAATCTGAAACTGGGTTCACAGAACATATTTGGAATGTATAAAACAGATTATTTGAATGGTGCTTTATATAGCCGGTAGCAAAAGTCGAATGTTTGTAGTAGAATCCTTCAACAGTTTTTCAACATTTCCTAAGAAACTATTTTTTAAGGTATTATTATCTTGAATGGCGAACCGAGTTTAGAAACTTGGGCACTTCCATGATTCACTTTGGCTTGGGTGTTTTTTCTAGGCCGAATTGTTTGAAACTTTGCAATAAGAAGCACTTAGTACGACGCATATTGTGGCCAAATATGAGCTCTGTAGCTTTCAAAAAACCCCCCTGTCCAAATGAATCAAAAGTTCCAAGAATAGGATCCGGCTCCTATCAGGAAATGAGATATTACAGAAATTGTGATAATTGAAAAAGGATTATAGCTTTCTTGGCACTTTATATATGTGGGTACGGGAATGATCAACTTCTCCCCACTGATCAACAACACCCTGAATTACGGTACTCGTGTTGCCCAATTGACGGTTGAAGATCTCGCCGGGCCTTTGGACAGCTTTCTGTGCGAATACGCATACTTCTCTTGGGCTGGCTCCGCGTCAGTGCTCTGTTGAACTTCTACTGGACGCTCATGTGCATTTTGTTGCTCTACGACGACTAATTCTCCGGTGCTGCTGTTCGAGCTCTCATGGATGACCAGTTGGATGCCGAGGTCGGTCCAGCGATTCCGGAGGATGACTTCCAGTTCACTGGCGCCCCGAAGACCCGAAACTAGTTTGTGACGATCGATGCTACTCGGCCTAGTCCTCAACGGTGGATCTGCCCTACTCTGACGAAGAGTTCCCCGGCGGTGGAAGATCTTCCGAACCGATGCTATCCGGGCAGATGCCGAGATCGATCCTGCGATTCCACTGGTTGGAAGCTTTCGATTCACAGGCTACCAGACAACTATTTGCCGGTGCTGTTTCGCGAATTACTCAGCTAGACCCCGGCGAAGTACTCAGCCTACTCCGACTCGACGTTGATCGGCGGATTGCCAGGGTCGGTTCTGCAATTCCGGTTGGAGGATGACCTCCGGTTTGCAGGCGCTCGACGACGATACTACGTTATGCCCGCTCTAATCGGTCTAGTCCACGACAGAGGATCTAGCCTACTCCGATCGCGACCCAGAGCTCTCTGGTCTTCACGCCATCATCTTTGCAGCAACGATGTAATCTGCGTTATCACGCAGAAGAATTTCTTTATGTTGAGATTACAATCTCAAGCATGTTCTCCAACATTGATCTCAAACTGCTAAACCGCCTTGCAGTTGCTGACCTCCAGTGATCCACGATTCAATGGTGTCTAGCGATTCCACCGTCAGCATCTCCACCTCCTTCGCAGTTATCGTCAGTTACCGCAAGATCGACGTCATCTGCGAACCCGACGATCTCGACTCCATTCGGTAGTGTCAAGGTAAGCACTCTATCACACAGTGCACAGTTTTGGACCAAGTATGGATCCCTGTGGAACTCCCGCCGTTACTTTGATTGACATCCGTCCCTGGTTTGTGTCGTAAACCAGCAACCGCTTCTGAAAATAGCTTTTCAGAACTTTACACAGATATTCGTGGCCCCGCATTCTGTGTAGGGCTGCAGCGATATCCACCCAACTGGCACTGTTGAACGGGGCCATAACGTCTCTTGTTACCACTGCGCAGTATCTTCTGCTTGGACGCTATCTCCGCGCACGCGATGACTGTCCGAACCCTCTGAACCATCGAAGTCTTTTAACGGAATCCGAACTGCCTTATCAATAATCCACTCTCGCCTTCCGTGTAGATCCTCAGCCTTCCGAGGATGACCTTCTTCAGAAGTTTACCAAGAGTATCCAGCAAGCATATTGATCTATATCTATCTATTTCTATATCTATATATATCAAGGGCCCAGATATCCGTAGCGGTAAACGCGCAGCTATTCAGCAAGACCAAGCTGAGGGTCGTGAGTTCGAATCCCACCGGTCGAGGATCTTTTTGGGTTGGAAATTTTTTGACTTCCCAGGGCATAGAGTATCTTCGTACCTGCCACACGATATACGCATGCAAAAATGGTCATTGACACAGTAAGCTCTCAGTTGATAACTGTGGAGGTGCTCATAAGAACACTGCTGCAAGCTGAAAAGCAGGTTCTGTCCCAGTGGGGACGTAATGCCAGAAAGTAGAAGATTGATCTATATGAAGCAGGATCTCCTGACTTTGGCAGCAACACCAGCTTCTGCACTTTTCAAGCAGCCTGCTAGACACTTGCCTGGGAACGCCAAGATTGCTGCTCTTAGCGCTACGTTGGGGATACCATCTGGACCGGGAGCTTTGTTCAGTTTCAATCCTTTCGCAACCGTTACCAGCTGGCTTAAGAATCTTGGATACCGACATTTCCTCCGTGTACGTCAGACCTTCGCAAAAGCTTCCAGCAAACTGAATCCTCTCGCGTTAGTCACTCTGCGACCCCACTTCACGGCCCAAGCATTAAAGTCTTCTCCGATGACTACCGGCGTTCGACCGATCAGCTTGTCGATTAGCCCATCCAACATCTGGGTGTACTGCTCCAGTGTCCACCTCGGGAGGCGTAACAGCTACACACAAATATTCCGTCTTGGATAGAGAATAGGCGATCACGAAACCCTCGTATGAGCGTTCGACTACGTCTTGGATAGAGAATAGGCCCATTACTTAGATTGCCGTCGTGTCTGCTCTGTCTGCTACCCAATTTGAAGCCACCCGTCGTTTGGGCGTTACCATCCTCCGCCTTACACAACATGCACCTAGGTGTCTTCAGACAGTCTCTGCTAACGTGACCTTTTTCACCACATTTCCTGCAGTGTTCGGACCTGTCCGGGCCTTTGCAATTTAATGCACGGTGGCTGAAATCCATGCTTTCGAAGCATCTCTCCACCGAATTTGTCTCCCGAGCGATCAGTTTCAGCGGGCCGGTAGAGGGGTTAATTGCCCAACTCCGTGTAGCACATTTGAAGGCTGCCCTGGTCAACAGAAACATGAGTTTACTTTCTTCTCTGTTTGCTCCTGATACAGGTATCTGATCCCGTCTTTGGGATCTTAAGCAGACTGTGAGGAGCGTGATGAGTCTTTCGTTCCACTGCTACAACGAACGGGAGTGGGGCAACCCTCATATAGTGGACTACCAACGAATTTGTGCGAATTGCTTAATTCCAATTCTAATGCTAATGGTTTGGACCGTCACCATCATTGTTCAGTTTGCCATCCAGTTGCCGTTATCGGGAAGAACTCGATACGGTTCTGCAATGATTTTAACATCCCAGTTCTAGCTGCGCTTACCTATTTCGTTTCATGTTTTTTTTCTACACTGAAATCAGTTCGATTTAAATCGGTGCAATTAATCTGATGGTGCAAATAGTCCACCGACTGATTTCGTATAACTGTGTTGAATCCAGCTTCACAGATTAAAAAAAAAAACATTTGCATTTGAAAATAGGGAATTGAATCAAACAATTTATTGTGTCGTTAATCGTTCCTTATCCATTGAAGCGTAATCTCGTGCTAAATAAATTGGTTTTGAATTCATAAATTTACTAAGGTACCGCGGGGCAAGTGGGAACGAAAAAAACGATAGTTCCAACAAATTGTTCAATAAAATTTTCAAATGTCAATATTTTTCAAATCAAACAACACAATCACGTCGAGTCTAGTACACGACACTGAAGACGGCCTTACAGTTGAGGTCGAAATACGCGTATCTGTCAAAGGATACAAACTCTAGTGGAATTAAATGGTATAGTACTAAATTCGGTTTTTTCATCTACTTATAGGTATTCTACTAAACAGCTCGAAGATTTATTAACACAATCACATTTTGGTAACATATTTGCTAGTGTGTGCATGAAACTGATCGAATAATTTCGAAATTGTGAAAACCTTGGAAGGAAGTTTTAGAATGAGCTATTGGACGCAGTTACCTCGCTAAACGGGGCAAGTGGGACCAATCCAGTTTCATGCGTCAATCCACATCAGTAAGTTAGCCATTACAGTAATAGGATGGATAAATCATAGATTTTAAATTTTAAGTAAATATTTGATGTATATAAGGGATCAACCATAAAATACGTAACGTTTTAGGAAGAAAACCTTTATTTAATAGTATGTCATCTCACATTTAATATTAACTGAAAATTCCTCAATAAAAGCGTAAAAAGGAATTAAACATGTTCAAAATATGTTATTTATAAGTTGTTAATTATTAAAATGTAGCACATTAACAATCAATGATTGCCGAAATTACAAATATATATATATTTTTTTTATATGCATGGCAGAAAATCACTCAATAAGGTGGAATTGTTTTCCATCACTACTTAATTTGATAGAAATAAAAAATAAAGTTCAAATAAAATAGAAAAGTAATCGTTATCATGATGCATTTCAAATTTCATCTTTGTACTTGTTCAATTTTGAAGTCGTATTTCTAAAATAAAAAAAAAATAAATAAATAAAGAATAATTAAACTTTTCTTCTCCCTCTTATGCAATTACGTAATTTGAGATTGATCTTTTTTGATAAAAATCATTTGTTTGAATGTTTTAGTGCTACTCTCTAGGAAAATATATGAAACGTATACGATAAAGTGTTGATTCTGGTATTTGTTTTGATAGGTCCCACTTACCCCGGGTACAAACATATTTTGGGGTATGATAGACCATCAAAAATTTCATATGAAATGAAAACAAAATACTGGTTTATCGTTAGCAGCTTGTAATAATACTAAAAATTGTAGTTTACAGATGAATATTCGATTTATAACACATATATTTTTTGCGAGTCAATGCAAGACGTGAAACGTGTCACAATTTGTCATGCAAGTTGAAAATAGCGCTGAATGGACAACTGTTACATGAACCACATGGTAATAAAAATAACAATATTTTTAGTACTAAATACATTCCTTCTCATTGTATCTTCAACTTTCTAGAAGAATACCCCCATGAAAAACTTTTCCTAAGTGAGCTATGACGAAACGCCCCACTTACCCCGTATTCTCACTTGCCCCGGGGTACCTTATGTGGATTTTGGTTTTGTTGGCCCTCGTTTAGCGCAGTATTTATTTGTAGCTAAACTAACGAAATACATATGATTCCATGATCGAAATCTCGCATTATTATTGGCTAATGATATATACAGTTAAATCTTAATATGTCGATATTCCATAAAGGAATCATATTTTAAAGTTGCTTTTTAATGAATTCAAGTCGTTAGAGCAGGTTATTCTTTCAATACCCACTCATAGAGTTCTTGCTGTTTGATTCGCTGGTCTGGCTATGGGTAGCCAAATGCAATGCGACGTATCATCCATCGTCGTCCTGAAACATTATGCAATGTGAAATTGTTTGGCGTGTTCCAACGACCGTGCGCACTGATTGACACCAAAATGCTATTACCAGATCAGACTGATGCTACAGCTGATGATTGGAAACCGTGGTTGAGCGGTAGGTGCGGTTGGTTTACGACCAGGCGTTGCAGAATTCGCTCTCATTTGAGAATGAAGCACGATCAAAGCAAGCAAAGAAAAGCATCCCATCTGTTGCGGTCCACGATCGTCATTGTATCGCAAGGTGTAACAAGTCTGATAAATGGAAGCAGCGAGCGAGAGCCCCAACGAGAGAGCGATGATAAAATCCATTTTTCTCGCTTGTTTACCGTTGGGGATAGGTGTTTTTCTTTACTGGCACGATAAACAATCCACGAACTTCCAATAACAACAGTGTCCCCCAGGCTTGGAGCATGTTTAGAGGGGTTTTATCATGCACTACTATCCCCCCAATCTGATCAAACTTGTAGCAGTATACGATAAACAGTCTCTCATAATGTGCAGCATGTTATGATAGTTACAGAGAGCGATACGTGAGCGATTCTCTCAATTTTCTCAGGATTCAATCCCTGTTTACGACATATCGCAACCTCACCGATACCGATTGCAATTTCTGCGAATATCGGATTGCGGGTGTTACGACCGTTGATGGATATGGAAGCACTGTCAAATGCAATTACCGGTTCGAAAATGATGATGATTTGCACTGACCGGATGCAATGCGAAGCCGAGTGCTTGTGATATCTGATGTTATCCGAATGTAAGTCATATGTTTTGAGTATTAAATTCTCGGTACTGGAATGTTGGTATGTCAAAGCATATCAATGTATTTCTCAGTAACCTTTCCGTAGAATTTGGTTTTGTATAATATGAAATAATGCGTAAATATCATAGTTAACAACAAGGATTCAAAGATCCCCATACACAGTTTGAAGTTAAAAATATAATTGTTTTAGAGACTCGCATGAAAATAATTACCTAGTCTCAATAAAACTCTTAATCAGGGTGGATTTTGACTACGAATCTATAACAAATGCTTCATAATCAACCTTCTCAATGCCTAACAACAAACATGCTTCATTGGATGGAGAACCTAACAAAATTTTGCTTCACTGCGATTAGCATATTAAAATCTCCATCAAATCAACACCGTCTGCATTTGTGAAACCAAATCCAACCCGTACTTTTCTGCACCCAGATTTAATTTTTCAAATGCACAGCAAACTCAATTTTGCGCTATCAAACATTTACTTTCGCTTCAACGGAAACTGGTCCACATAATAGCCATGCTCCGAACCCGAATTTCCTCTCAGATTGGTAGGTATCCATATACCTACTAACGAATCTAGGACACGTGTAATTGCATTTCTCCTAGCTTCAATAATTCACGAACCATTTGCCGTTGATGGAAGCAATCCGGTTTGATGCGGAAGCTGATTCGTGCTCGTGCTGAGCTCAGCTGGATTTTAGTTAGACTAACAAAACATTCAGAAAAAGTTTCGGAAAGGGAGAATTGATGCATCCTTAGGGTGCCAGATCATCTTAATGAGCTGTAGAATTATGAAATCTTACAATACAGGTTTTTTTGATTTCACTTGCGCCATTTTTGAAATATTACGCTTGTATTAAAAAAAAAACTTCAAAAACGCTTATATCTTTTCATATGAAAATTTTAGAGGTATGACGTCTTTATATAAAATGTGTACCGTAAAATGGGGTGTTAATGGATGAAAAAAAATTCCACTTAAAATTCGAGCAACTTCTAGTATGCCAATAATTGAACAAAATACAGTCCTACCATTCTCCCGGCGTGTATATCAAAAGCCAATTACAATGAAGACGATCCTATGGCAGATTTCTGAGATAATCATAAAAATGTGTGATTTTTGGCGAAAATGCAAAATGGGGTGTTAAGGAATTTGAGCTTTGTATATAAAACTATATTTTGCCAACAGCAAAAAAAAAATATTTTGGTCAACATCGTTGATGTGTCCCTTCAACTCTAAAGGTCTTGTTCAATGTAAAGATGATATTACTTCAATATAATTCAAGTTGGAACTCCTGAAAACGCTGCTAATTCTCTCATACCTATTGATTCTATTTTCAAGCAAGCTATCAGTGCATCGCACAATTGTCTTGAAAAATTTTTATACTTATATTCAGTATTCGTATCCTAGAACAGTGCAGAGCAATCTTGTCATGACTTGTCAAAAGAAGGATAATTTCAATAAGCTTTACGTGTGAATAGGGTAAGTGTCCAATTTGCCTTTTAAATAAAGCACCACACCAAATTCAGAGTTGCTTAATATCAATAGTATCAACTGATGGCTGATGCTCTAAAACTATCAATATCACTTGCGAGCTATCAATATCACTTTGATTTGACATCCAACAGCATTGATGCGACAGAGCAATCTAGATCATAATCACTGCAGAATGATTTATCACGTGGTAATTATCCATGCTTTTAAGGTTTTTCAGTGATCAACACGTAATTTCAATCTGTTTGCAGCACTGTCAAAAAAAATCATACTAATAAATTGCCATTTTATTTGCCTAATTTTAGGCTAAACTTAACCAATCAGTGATATCCATAGTCTATCGCCATCAATGCACTGGAGATGGAGTAGACAGCATGATGTTGATGTGATATAGAATGATCCGAAATGTATCGCAGTCGGCCTGTACAAATCAGTAAATTTTAAGCGTTGATAGTGACAGCGAGCAGCTCTGTACCAAATAACGGATTTGCATGTAACATCCAGTGGCATGATCGAGAAAAATCCCAACGAAAATTTTCCAACGCACACTATATATTTTCCAAAAAGAGCTCGGAAATAACCTTATATTATAAATGTGTATCTAGAACTTAGGTAATGCTTAAAAGAATTAATAGCTCCAAAACCATCTCAGATAGATAGATAAATAATAGATAATTCCTTAACACCCCACTTATTTTCAAAACGAGACTTTTTCATAAAAGTTTCTAAAAATCGAAACCCAGACATAATTTTAAGAAGTTTTTGTCTGTACTATCTTCTTCTTTCTGGCGTTACGTCCCACCTGGGACAGAGCCTGCTTCTCAGCTTAGTGTTCTTATGAGCACTTCCACAGTTATTAACTGAGAGCTTACTATGCCAATGACCATTTTTGCATGCGTATATCATGTGGCAGGTACGAAGATACTCTATGTCCTGGGAAGTCGAGAAAATTTCCAACCCGAAAAGATTCTTGACCGGTGGGATTCGAACCCACGACCCTCAGCTTGGTCTTGCTGAATAGCTGCGCGTTTACCGCTACGGCTATCTGGGCCCCTTGTCTGTACTATGATCTCAATTAAATTTCCTTATCTTCTATCTTACTCGCGAATTTTTCTCAAATATATTTCATGGTTTTGTAGATAAATGTATTAAGACCATAAAATTTGAACAAAAATGTTTTGAAAGGTTTTCAATTTCTAGAAACCACATTACTTCATATTAATAGACAGCTCCTATTACATAATGCAGTTCACAATCCTCTGAACAAATCAGATGACATACATATCGACTTTCTAGGTGTCTGTGATTTGTCGAACTTGATTGAGAAGTTCAATCCCTTAAAACCCCACGAGTCCTTAACACATTTTACGGTATTTTGCTCATATCTTAAGCTCTTCAGAACAAAGAAGGCCTGTAAAATAAATATTTTCATTAGTGTAGAGGAAAAATGTTCCAGAAAGTTTTCATCTTTTCAATAATCTACAATTTTGTAGAACATTTTATTGCGCTATATTTTGAAATAAAAAAAAGTTTGCGAGCGAATTTCGAAATTTGGTGCTACGGACACTTATGCATACAACTTGCCTTTACCAGACATACAATGTTCACAATACATCAAAACGCTATCTCTTATATTTTTCAAGTTATTAATTTATTCCACTTAATTTCGTTCCATGGACCAATGTGCAGTGTCACAAGAGCAACTTTTATTCCGATTGAATATAAAGTATTTAAATACTCATCTTATGATTCTTTCCAATAAAAAATAAATTAAATGCAAGGAATAGGGTAATGTATATAATTTGGACATGCATATAATATGGACCTGCCTCGTTCTATGCTTATTTACAATGAGATGATGAGGACTTTATGTACGGAAAATCATTCATTGCATTATTGATACACTATGCTACTTATTATTGATGGCCATTTTCACAACAATTACAAATTGGCATCAAAAATATCAAAATTGTAAATTGTATCAACAGAACATCTGAGCAATTCTCGCTGAAACCAGGCCGCCATCGGCACCCATCGTTAGAATTCCAATTTTATGTCACTGATCGCTAGCTTTCGATAAAACTTAAGGGTGGTCCTTTTTGTTTTCTCAAATTGGTGGACCCCTCGTACGCCAGCTAGCTAAACAGTTTGCAAAAAAGCCCTTTTTTTGATAAATCTTGGGTATTTCTTCACGTGATATGTCTCATATTTCCCTTGGAACACATACCAAACTTAATGGCATCGTATAGAGAAAGGATATAGCTTTCATTTGAAGTTAAAAAAAATCCGGCGGCCATTTTGAATTTGGCCGCCATCTTGAATTTTGTTAGAAAAATTGTTTTTTCACCATTAGCGCACCGCTCGTTTTAAATTTTGAGATCACCATTAGAAAGCTGAGGAAAAATTGCGTAAGATAGGCTACAGAAACTAGGTGTGCAATGGTATTTACCCTATGAAATAAACGATTTTCTAAAACATGTTCCACGATTATGACGTATATGGCGAGTGCAATCAATGCAAACATCATTTTTTGTACAACAAAGATACAAGTTTTCAATAGTTGGTGTATTTTTCGAGTCAGATGAAGAATAGGAGTATTATTTAGAGTGATAAAATCTGGCGGCCATCTTGAATGTTGACGCCATCTTGATTTTGACTAGTAGAATGAATTTTTCACCTTGATAGCACTCAGCATGTCGAATTTAGAGGTTACCAATAAAAACAAGGTTTTGTATACTCTTCTTCTTATTATTCTTCATTTTCCTGACGTTACGTCCCTAGTGGAACCGAGCCTGATACTCAGCTTTATTAGTTATAAATACAGGTTATTAAATAGGAATTTTCTTTTATAATACGATTTTTAATAACAGAATATTTCTTCGACATATCTTTGAATTCAGTTATTATGAATAAATAAATTTTATGAATAAAAACCGTCCAAAAACATTGATTGAAATAAACAATTTTTTTTTTACCATATGCTTTTTTTGTCATCGAATGAAGTTTATAAATTGTGCGTTGGAACATTAGTAAGTTTTGTGGTAATATCTGTAGTTTTAACGTAAAACATTTCCAAAAGTGCATTAATTTAGAATGGAAATCTTAAATTTTTAAGCAAAAAAAATCCATGATTTTCTGAATCATAAAGTATTGTTTTTACTAACACCCAACATGCATGTGAAAAATAGCGAAATTGAAAGGTGAGAAGCAGGCTTTGTTCTAATGTGGACGTAATGCCGAAACTCAGGTGAATCATTTTGAGTTTGGAAAATCTGGTGGCCATCTTGGATTTCGACGCTATCTTAGTTTTTAGCAGTAGAATGATTTTTTACCATCTCAGCGCTCTTCATGTTTAATTAATTAAATATCTCCGTTAAAAAACAAACAGATTCTTTATTTCTTATCTTATTTTATCTGTTCAACAGATTGTTCATTTCTATCAATGGTTTAAGACCAAATAAATGAAAGAATTAATGCTATTTTTCAACTCGCATATATGCAGAACAATCATTCAGGTGGCAAATAAGCGTTAAAAAATTCTACTTGTTAATTTATTTTTGAAGCTTAGGGGCTGGCTCTATTCCAGTAGGGACGTAACGTCAGGAAAAAGAAGAACAAGAAGAATAGTAAGTGTAACGGTGGCATTAAAATTCAACATGTTGAGTGTTATCAAGGTGAAAACTCATTCTACTACTTAAAACCAAGATGGCGTCAAAATCCAAGATGGCCGCCAGATTTTTTTTACTCAAAATAATACTCCTATTCTTCATCTGACTCGAAAAATACACCAACTATTGAAAACTTGTATCTTTGTTGTACCAAAAATGATGTTTGCATTGATTGCACTCGCCATATACGTCAAAATCGTGGAACATGTTTTAGAAAATCGTTCATTTCATAGGGTAAATACCATTGCACACCTAGTTTCTGTAGCCTATCTTACGCAATTTTTCCTCAGCTTTCTGATGGTGATCTCAGAATTCAAAACGAGCGGTGCGCTAATGGTGAAAAAACGATTTTTCTAACAAAATTCAAGATGGCGGCCAAATTCAAAATGGCCGCCGGATTTTTTTTAACTTCAAATGAAAGCTATATCCTTTCTCTATACGATGCCATTAAGTTTGGTATGTGTTCCAAGGGAAATATGAGACATATCACGTGAAGAAATACCCAAGATTTATCAAAAAATGGGCTTTTTTGCAAACTGTTCAGCTAGCTGGCGTACGAGGGGTCCACCAATTTGAGAAAACAAAAAGGACCACCCTTAAGTTTTATCGAAAGCTAGCGATCAGAGACATAAAATTGGAATTCTAACGATGGGTGCCGATGGCGGCCTGGTTTCAGCGAGAATTGCTCATCTGTGAAACCTACGAATGCAAGAGGATGTACATTTCAAGAACATACATTGAACGCAATAATAGCGCTCGGAATTGGCATTCATAAAAGGTTTAGAGGTGGCAATATGATAAAATATGTCTAAAATTAAAGCTAAGTTCATCTAAAATCTTAACATGAGTATATAAGGCATAAATCAGGTGGTGTCCAAAATGGATTACGGCTTTTGTTCAGTTGATATAATTTGGCCATCTGATGAAACACACTGGAATGTCGCATGCATGCATACTTGTAGGCGTATTTCATGGATCTGACGATATTTGCTTGCATTAAATGAAATTATTAATTATCACGAATATACACATCGAATAAGCGAAAAAATGCATAAGTCACATGTAAACTCTTAAGACATTATGATATGACCGTCTTTTTAAGAAACCATTGAATAAATATTGAGATAACGCCCCTGTCCAAATTATATTCACATGAGGGTGTCCAAAATGTATATTTGATGTCCGAAATGTATAACAGACAGGCCGCTTAAAACGCTATTTTGGAAGCTAATGCTACAGTTTGTAAGCTTTTTCTTTCCAGAAACTCAAAGTTCAATGATACATTAAGCATATAAGTAATAGTATCTAAGGCAGTTAATCGATCGCCGTTTCCAGACTTATCCTTAGCCTGTACAAAATACATAATTTACCCTACTACAGCCCTTTTTCCATATTTGTTCGAAAAGATCGAATTAAAACACATTAGAAGAAAAGTAGCGATTTTCATCAATCGCTCATCCCATTGTCGCCTGGGCCTCAACACTTTTGAATTTCTCGATAATGGTTTTTAATTCATACAAATTAGGAACCAAAGAATTGTTGCGTTTCCCTAATTTACCCATACTTTGTCTAATCTTCAATCTAACAGTTTGTTCATAAATCACGTGATCATCTATGTAAGAAAAGGGTGGTGCTGGCCAGAGATCACGATCCATACAAATTTCAAAATACAAGAAGGAGTTGGATAAAAAAATACACGAAAGGCTACGTGGTTTATGAAGATGATCTAAGAAATGAGTGAATGAAATGGAATCATTTCTTAGGGGCTAAATAATGATATGATTTCTGCAGTACTGTTTAAATGTGAACTTTGCAGAGTTTTCTAAGAAGCATTTAACAAATTTGAAAATAGAGCAGAATTTGAATATGTGACATTGTGCATCCCCGGTGCTGTCAAAACTGATAGTTCATCTTTAACTCAGTTTGTCTGTGAAAATAATAGTCTCTCATATGCACCTTACACCATCCGATGATACTCTTGAAAGCAAGAAGGGTCAATGCAGCATTTCGTAATGGTTGTTGCTGGCTCGGAAAAATTTTGGCACCAGTTGTTGCTCGGCTCTTCGTTATTGTATGCGCAATCACTGGCGAGTGTCCATCAACCGAAAGGGGACACCGAAAATTGCGGAATGCTCACACAAACATCGTTCCGTTGTCGCGTTTGCATATGAATGACCGAGCAACAGAAGCCGTTTTTTTTCTGGTGTGCGACGGTAGAGTGAGTGTGCCAAGATCAAATTTTCTCTCGCACCAGATGGGACTTGGTGTTGCAAAGAAGAGCAGCATTTATTTATCTGTTTCCCCTTCTGTTTGTATTTATATTTTAGCGAAAAGTTATCTCACACAGCATATTTATTAGCAGCCAGCGTACTACAGTTGCTTAAAATGTGCGAAAATATTTTTATAACGTTTGAGCCTCATCCCGCCAATTTTCTCACGTTTTGTTTTATTTGTTTTCTGGCTTCCCATCATGAGGCGAAAGAAATGCTAACGAGACGGTTGTTAATCAATGAAGGTATAAAAATATAAAGCGCTCAATGGGGACAAGGCGAATTAGAGATGGCTAGCAAATGTCACTTTGACGAGGAGAATAGGCACCATAAATGTGTATTAGAACTTTTAATTTATGCAATCTAACTTTCTATTTTACGATATAATATTACGAATAGGGGGCGATCCTCCAGTACTGGAAGCCTACGGCACTAAATTCATAATTCAAAAATGTTTGTTTTTTTTATGCAATCGTGTAACCTGATATATATTAGCATACATAGCACAGAATACAAAAATAAATTTGATAATATAAATACGAATTTAGAAGATGCACTTCTGTAACAAATTGATCAATTTTAAAATGGGACCTCAAATACCGTACATAATCTGGAAATGTTTGGCATTCTGTAAATTTGTACTCCAGGAATAATAATTTATTGTAAATTCAAAGTATTAACAACATTTGCATGCGTAATATGAGTATTACATATCCTGCAGAGCCGCTCAAGCTACCGGATGTCGCAGCTGCGTATGCGCAGCTCCTCGAAGCTGCATTACCGAAAGAGGGTGAGCAAGATGAAGTCCCTCATGAGAACTGCTGGAGAACAGTAGAAGCAGCCATCAACAATGCAGCTGAGAGCAACGTCGGGTACCTACGTGTGACGGAGTCGACGGAACGATTGGCTCGACGAGGAATGTAAGCGGATTGTAGAGAAGAAGAATACAGCGCGGGCGGTCATGCTGCAGCAAGGGACCCGCCTGGAGGAGACGGAGTGTGAGGAGATGGAACAGTGTGCCGGTCTCAAGAAACACGCAAGTTCTATCAGAAGCTCAACGCATCCCGCAACGGCTTCGTGCCGCGAGCCGAGATGTGCAGGGATAAGGATAGGAGCATTTTGACGGACGAGCGAGAGGTGATCGAAAGGTTTAAGCTACACTTTGGCGAACTGAATGGTGCTGAGAGCACAGACAATGAAGGTCGGGACAACGGAGCAAATACCTTTTTCAGTACTGTGGACGATGGAAACCAACCAGCCCTCACTTTGAGGGAGGTTAAGGATGCCATTCATCAACTCCAGTACAATAAATCTGATAGTAAGGATGGTATCGGAGCTGAACTCATAAGGATGGGCCCGGAGAGGCTGGCCATTTGTCTGCACCAGCTGAAAGGCTAAGTAGCCCGTCAATAGTTTTAGCAGCCATGTTGACATTTCAGCTTGTAGTTTCAAATGGATAAAACTCAGTCCTCATGGTCAATATTGCTACGGAAAAGTATCACTATATGCGCTTACATGCTTAAAGTTTGCTGATACTTTTTCAGCAACGTCATTTCAATACCAACTGATTTTCAATAATTCGATATTGTGACATGATTTAGCAACAATCATCAACATCGCGTACAAATTTTAATGACGGCCTACTTTGCCTTAATCTGAGAAACAGAACAGCTACCGGAGGAGCGGAAGGAAGGGGTAATATGCCGTATCTACAAGAAAGGCAACAAATTAGATTGTGAGAACTTTCGAGCAATCACCTTTCTAAATGCGGCCTACAAAGTATTATCCCAGATCATTTTCCGACGTCTGTCACCTGTAGTATACGAGTTCGTGAGAAGTTATCAAGCCGACTTCTTTGACGGACGTTCGACAACGGACCAGATCTTTACTATACGGCAAATCCTCCAAAAATGTCATGAATACCAGGTCCCAACGCATCATTTTTTCATTGATTTCAAGGCGGCATACGATATTATCGACCGAGTAGAGCTATGGAAAATCATGGACGAGAACATCTTTTTCGGGAAGCTCAAGAGACTGATAAAAGCGTTGTGCAAAATTGTGTGAAAGTTCCAGTTCGTTTGGATCACGCCGGGGACTACGACAAGGTGATGGACTCTCGTGCTTACAACTTTCCCATGCACCAATTTTTAGAGAAATGTGAAACAAAATATGTAGAAATGATGATACGATTCAGATGTAGGTCACCTTATATTTATTACTATAAAACATTCAGTTAGTATATATATCAGCAGTCGCTTTCATATACTTGCTGTTGTAAACTCTGTATAGTATTATGATTTTATTATTATTTTATCAGTACTCAGTGGTATAATTCACGTATAATTCAAAATGTAAAATGATGCCAATGCAATACAAGAAACTTTAACTGTTTCGTCATTGTGACTGCTATTATTGTGACTGAATACATACAATAGTGTCTTGGGATACAGAACTGTGGAAATAGTGGAATAATCTAACATAATTGAAGAAGACAAGGTAATCAAAAAGTGTGCAGGTTTGGAAAATTATTGATAGAATAAATGTACAATTATATTGCTACTACTTGAATAATTTTGTATTAACTAATAGTAAAATGTATTATAAGTTCAACATATTTTTGTTTCACATTTCTCTTAAAATTGGTGTATGGGAAAGTTATAGATCTAGTTAAATTCTACAACTCTGCTCAATACAGCACGCCGTTAACTTTAAAATCTTGTGAGTAACAAGCGAATTTCGAGTGTTTTAAGTATATTTTTTAAGTGAATTTTCTCAATTTACAAAAAATATGTTCTCACAGTTTTTGCAGTAAAATTTGCCTATTGTATGGCCTTTCTAATGCCACTTAAAGAAAAATTTTATCGAACCAACTCCATGAGTTATGGGCATCAAAAGATTTCATAGTTTTTCACTTAAATTTTCTTATAACTTCAAAATCACAAGAATTACAAACTTGCGATGTTCAGCAAAAATGTGTATCTTTACTTCCTCTGCAACTCTTCTGAAGACCACATTCACGTAAAATTGAAAACAAAAAAGTTAGATCAAAATTACTGATTTTTTGGGTCCACCCTATGTTAAAACTTTCAAAATCAATTTACTTAGCTTAAATGAAGAGTTAGATCAAAAGTGTCTTCGACAAAGTTGTTCAAAATAATATTTTCTAAAAGTTTGCAGAAGAGCGCAGCCACAAATTTAATCAAACAAAAAAGTTTGAGTCAAAATTTTAGCTTAAATATGGACCACCCTATTTAAATTTTTCCTTAAAAGATGCAAAACTCAATTATGAATAACTTCTCTGAAAACGTTGAACGTCTAAAATCGACGAGAACAGAGATAACACTTTTTTCCGGCTAAATTGTCGATTCGGTCCAATGTGCAGTGGCAGTCGGGCCTACTATGGCCTCCACAGGAAGCTGCGGTCAAAAAAGATTCACACCCGCACCAAATGTACCATTTACAAAACGCTCATGAGACAGGTAGTCCTCTACGGGCATGAAACGTGGACGATGCTCGAGGAGGACTTGCAAGCACTTGGAGCAGGTCCGTCCCACTCGGGCTGTGATTGTGTACTACTTCTAGTACTGCATTTGGTCCCTTGGTACTGCAAAAGGTACCCAAGTTTGACAGATCGCAGTACATTTTTCACGGCATTCTAAATTTTGCTCTATAACTGTATGTGCCATAAAATTTTGGGCAACTGCAAGGGACATGGAGGTCTCTATTTTGCCTTTGCTTGAAGCCATCGTACGTTGGATCTTTGAGACGTTCTTTGGCGGTGTGTGTAAAAACGGCGTGTGATGGAGAAGGATACGATGGGCATGGCATGTTGCAAGAATGCCGGACAGCAATCCTGCAAAGATGGTGTTCGTCGCCGATCAGGTTGGTACAAGAAGGTTTGGAGCGCAGCGAGCTAGGTTGGTGTTTCAAGTGCAGATCAAGTGGCGAGCGTAGGGCAGTACCGAGGATGGAGAGATACGGCCACGAACCGAGTATTGTGGCGTGAAATTGTTGATTCAGTGTTAGGTATCTGTTCAGATGTTAACTGAACAAATGAAATGAATCTTCTGCAATCCCCACATAGAACAATTGCGCCACAGCAAGCATTGTAGTTCTTTAGAAGAGAAGATGCATTTCATTGACAGTAAGTGCGATAAACTCTTCTCATGAATCGCTGGTACAAAATTGATTTCAATGGGGTTTATTTTGGAAATCGAGCAGATTCATGGGACTCGTCTGTGGTCACTGTCGATCAAAGTGAGCATGCATATTTCAGATGTCATCCGTTGACTTCCATGGGGCTCTGTACTGTTTTGATTCTGCATGGGATTTTGACGTTTACTAATTTCACAGAGGAGTGAAAGAGACCGAATTATTTTTGTGAAGAGCCCCATAGTAATGCAGTCACATGCGCTAGCCGAGCCTACACGTCGATGAATGATTCATGCTATCGAGATTATGTTGTTCGTACTCAAAATGAACTTCGTCGTAATCCAAAATTATTCTGGGGTTTTGCGAACAGTAAACGTAAGGGTGCCGGACTGCCCTTAACTATGTCTTTTAGAGAAAGGGAATGTAGCGACCCCTCAGGAAAATGTGCTTAACTTGCCGAGTGTTTTTCGAGTGTTTTCAATAATTCTCTGTGCGCCACTTGCAATGTCTCTCCTCACGTTGCTGACATAGACATTTTTGGTGTCTATGATCCTGCGGGCAGTAAGCAAACTGAAAAACTCTTATTCACCTGGTCCTGACGGAATTCCTGCTGTCGTTTACAAGAAGTGTATGAACTCACTCTTAGCGCCTCTTCGACACATATTCAATCTTTCTCTGGTGCAGGATGACGTTTTAAAAAAAGATCTAAACGCCATATCAGTAATTATAGATGAATCCCCTCTTTCAATGCCGGCTGCAAGCGATTCGAAATTATCGTTAACGAATATCTGCACTTCGAATTGAAAAATCTCCACGGACCAGCACGGATTCTTCCCTGGGAGATCGGTTTCAACGAATCTGATCAATTTCTCTAACACGTGTATCTCGAACATGAAGAACGGATATAAGGTGGACGCTGGCTGCATTGATTTAACCGCTGCTTTGGACCGAATCAATCATGATATTCTTCTAAAAAAATAGAAAAAAATGGAGCATCTGTTTGATTCATCAAATGGTTACGAAGCACTGTGTTTTATTTCGTCGATTTCATGCGTTTTTTGAATAGCGTCCAAACCATTGATTTAGCGATATAGTTTGTTCGGAGAAGATTCTTGGTATATTAAAGCGCATCTCCTGATTAAAAAAGTTTTGTGATCAATCCACTTAGCAATGAGATAGGAGAACTTTTTTTTTTTTCAAAACATTTAGATAGACATTTGGTGTCTTCGGCAAAGTTGTAGAATTGGTAATTTCAAATAACTTTGTCGAAGATATGATTTTTCTATCTCTTATACTTTTGCTATATATGCTGTTGTATGTGAATAGCCCTTAAAAATCATATTTTTAATCATATCTTTTTATCCAAGAATTTTGACATTTTTTGTGATTTCTACAAAGTGTTTTTGTCATGAAAAAACCCGTGTTTTTGCTGAACATACCATCATGCTATCTTTTGAAGTAACAAAATTACACATGAATTACTCTTTTTCAAGGGGTTGTTCAGGCCCCTATAACTGGCTTCGGCGCAAAATGGCGCAGACAACTCTTACAAATCATGAAAGTACCATATCTTCCCTTTCGGCAGATGATAAAAACATTTGTCTATGAGCTCCTTTTCATGAACAAATACGCCTTATTAAAACGATTTCTACCGATAATTCCTTTACTTCAAGAGATAGAGAGGTGCGATGTTCAGCAAAAACACGCTTTTTAAGATATCTAACAACTTTGTAGAAGACATCAAAAATGTTAAAAATCTTGTTATAGAGTTACGGATTTTTTAACAGAAAGTACACAAATTCGTATGAAAAAAAAATCTTTTAAAATCAATATTGTTCAAAACAATTTTGCCAAAGCCATCAAATGTCTATCAAAATGTTTTGAAAAAATAGTTTTTCTATCTCACTGCTAGGTGGATTGATCACGAAACTTTTTTCATCAGAAGATGCGCTTCAATACACCAAGAAACTTCTCCGAACAAACTATATCGGTAATATCAACGGTTTGGGCGCTATTCAAAAAGCGCATGAAATCGACGAAATAAATCACAGTGCGAAGTTATCTTGTTGGACGGTAATTGAAAATCAGAATCAGTGCAAGTTGCTCGAGTTATTTAAAAAGTACTTCTGGAGTTCCCCAAGGCAGTAACCTTGGGCCCTTGTTGTTCTCCGTTTTTTTTCAATGATGTCACCAATGCACACTGGTCCAGGAAGCTAATTTAGGCTAATATGGATTTATCTCATATCGTCTATTAGTAAAATCGATTTTAAACGAGATAGAAAAATAACATTTTCTTCAAATTTTGCTCACAGGTACTTGAAAGACTGCAAAATCATTTGGTGGAAAGATATTTTTTTTTTTTTGAGGTGCTCATAGTTGAGGTACAAGACATACAAAATAGCGAATTTTAAGACGAAAAACTCAAATAACATGAAAACCACAAGAAATACAACTATGGTATGTTGAGCAAAGTTGTAGCAAATGCTAGGTATAAAAAAATTGCAGAACATAGTAAGCCAATAAAACTAAAAATTAAAACACTTAAGAGCAAAAAACGTTTTTTTATTAAAAAATACTTAATTATTTCGGCTTTTAAGCAAAACCGAGAAAGAGTTTGTTCGGCAAAGTTGTTTCTATGATCATTTGCTACAACTTTGCTGAACGTACCAGCTTACGATTCGTTAAAATAAAAAAGTTGGCGTGTACGTCACTCTTGTGATCACCGTAAAAAAAATTTGATCCGTACATTTTGTAGTACTGAAAATTCTGAACATATTATCAGAAGAAACTACGGCTCTAAAATCATTGTCCGCCTAAATTTGCTTTCTGGACCAGTGTGCAATGTTCTTCTATGTGGATGCCGTATCATGTACGCAGATGACCTTAAAATATTCTTAGTGATACGCAATCTGGACGATTGTGTTAGACTTCAAAACATGCTAAGCCATTTTTACGATTGGTGTGAACGAAACAAGATGTCTGTAAGCGTGTCGAAATATTTTATAATTTAATTTCATAGGAAAACGAGTTCAATCAATTTCAACTACAAACTGGCAGGCTGTACCCTGAACAACCTTAGTTCGGGACCTAGGGGTGATGTTGGGCAGTAATCTCTCCTTCAATTAACACAGATGTATGGTGATTGATAAAGCTTATCTTCAATTAAGTTTTATCGCCAAAATCTCTCGTGAATTCACCGATTCTTACTGCTTGAAAGCACTGTTCTGCTTGCTTGTTCGCTTAAATTTACACGTAACGTAATTTTGGTCTCAATCATGCAAAGCCATTTCTCATATATTATTCAATGACAAAATTTATGAACACATCTATTACATCCAACATTGTTACCAAAATCTTTAATATTGAACGCGAAACGTCTTCTTTCGAAGAATGTTGCATGCAAAACGGCTCGGTTTACATGATTTTCACGCTGAAATTTTAATTTGTCGTCCAGTGTTTTCAAAAACAGAGACCTTGAATATTTGCAAGCACAGTGACTCCACTCAAGTCATATTGATCGACTTGACTTAAAAAATAGACCCCAATATCTTCATTTAGGCTACCTAATTTATCGGAAATTTGGATCCACAGTCCTGAAATATGCTATTTAGTCCATGGATCCTCAAAGCCGTCTCTTAACAGGTTGTAGGACAAAAGGTCGAAGGACAGAAGGTCGAATGACAAAAGGTCGAGGGCCAAAAGGTCGAATGGACGAAAGGTCGAATGGATAAAAGGTTGAATGAAGAAAAAGGTCGAATGGACAAAAGGAAGAATGGACGAAAGGTCAAAATTGTCCGTTGAATTACTCCTTCTCATCTGAAGTTTTTCCTTCTTTAAATGATAGCTGTTCTTAAGAACTATGTTATGAAGCAATAATTCGTATTGAGGCTATAAGTTTCCATAAAAAAAAAACTCACTTTTTGAACGTTAGTTGATACTCCAAAGCATAGAGTAATTATTATTGGCTTTAAGTGCGCATCGTACCTTCGTGCTGTGCGTACACGAATTCTCTCTGCTCTTGGAAGTTTTCTTAAAAACTACCTAAATCAATA
Organism: Aedes aegypti; assembly: GCF_002204515.2. Lineage (NCBI taxonomy): Eukaryota > Metazoa > Arthropoda > Insecta > Diptera > Culicidae > Aedes > Aedes aegypti. The sequence goes on from NC_035108.1 coordinate 153,960,642, forward strand.
AAACAGTACTTTTCAGTGCTAAAAATAAAAACGGTGCTTTTCAGTGCTACTAATACAGTACTTTTCAGTACTGTTTTTTCTACTATTGATCCCTTTACGATCCTTGTTTGGACCCGTGCCTTCGATTTTTCGTTGGACCCGTTGGCGAAAGCTAGCGGTGGTAATCCTTCTTGGACACCGTCTTGGGAAAAAAAAACCTCTCGAAGGTCACGACTTCTTTCGTTTATTAACTAAACATGGTATCAACAACAAACAAAAGGAAGGGTGAATCTCTGAATTCATTACTTATTTCCAAAAAAGTGGGTTTTAAAACTGTCACTACACGTGGCAAGAATGGCAAAAAGGACGTTTCCCCGGAATGCGAACTTTCTTCCAAGGGTGAAATGAATAATTGTATCGAAATGAGCAATCAGTTCAATGCTCTAGACAAATTTTCCGAACACCAAATCGAAGCAGCCTCTAGCCCAGGCTCTTTGATTCAAGTAAGGAAGCAAAGAGTGCCGCCTATCGTGGTCAGTTGTTCCGAATTTGGGGGATTTAGGCAGGAGATCTTGAACTCCATTAGGGGAATCAAGGTTTCCTTCCAAATCGCAAAGAAAGGCGACTGTCGCGTTTTGCCGGAAACTCTCAAAGATCGCGAACTTCTTCTCAAACATCTTGAAGAGAAGAAGCACATTTTTTTTACTTATGACGACAAAACTGAACGTTTATTCAAAGTTGTCTTGAAAGGTCTCTCAAGTGACTATAAATCACCTGAAGAGATCAAAAATGGAATAAATGGTTTACTTGGATTTTCCCCAGTCCAAGTAATCATTATGAAAAAGAGAACCCAATCTGGCATTGTTCGGAAAGGGCTCTCTCAAGAATATTATTTAGTTCACTTTAACAAAAAAGAACTAAATAATATTAAAGCTTTAGAAAAAGCAAAACTTTTGTTTGATGTCCGTGTGACATGGGAACATTTCCAGAAACCTGGAGGAAATTGCCAGAACCCCACTCAGTGCCGTCGGTGCCAAAATTGGGGTCATGGTACAAAAAAATGTCGCATGGATGCTAAATGCATGATTTCCGGAGGTTCTTCGCACGCCAAGGACTTCTGTCCAGTGAAGGAAGATACCGATAAGTTCATATGCTCTAATTGCGGAGCTAATCATAAGTCAAATTTTTGGAATTGCCCTTCCCGCAAGAGAGTCGTTGAGGCTCGTGCCAGACAGATGAAGGATAATATCCGTTACGATAACGGTCGTTTCCGGAATTTCCCTGGTAGAATATCGAACAATACTCATTTTTCAGTTAACGATCGCTTGATCATGAATCATACCCATCAGGAAGATCATAATCATGTTCATTCATGAACTAATTTTAATCCGTCGGTAGCCGTTCGAATCTTTCGAATTTCTAATTTCGAATGTATCTACCCACGGAAAATCCTTTGCAGATATCGTAGCAGGAAATTTGAACTCGTTTGAACCTGTTCGTACCATCTGTCAAATCAAATGGAAAAAAATCCCTACCGCCACAGGTAACTCCTACTCCGCTTCTTCGTCTACCGAAAATTCCAATGGGAAATCATCAGATAATGTACCGTAAATTCGGGTGAAATTGATCACTGTGTCACTCGATTTTAATTCTTCCTAATGGAGCACAAATATCAATGTAACCTGCAGTGAATGAACGTTGTTTGCCGTAAGTATGTCCAAAATGTGTGTTGTGCATTTTTTTGCGTTAAAAAATGATCATTTCTATTAAAATAATGCAAAATTTCAAAATGCGTACAATGCAGTGTTGACAAACATCAATAAGCTTCTAGTTCTAGACAAGGATTTGGACATAGTATAATCCTGAAGGTTTGTGAGGATACTTAAGATATATCCCCAAACTAGATTTTATAACCAAAACTCGTACCAATTCGTTGATTTGGTTGAAATAATTGAGTTTCTGGTATATATCAGGAAATTCCTTAGGAAATTGCTACATTTAGGCGTTTTCTGCGTTGTTCTTGAATTTTAAACATTCATTATTTCTATGAATATTGTATTGTTAAGAATTTGGCAAGCATATTCGTATTCAGGGAGCTCAAATTTATTAAGTAAAGTTGTTTTGAGAACTAACAATAATGGCATTGATAAGTGATCAATTTCACCCCGAAATGAGATCTCCCGATTTTTTATTTTAGACATATTTTTAAGCACTAAAATTACATTTGTTAGAAAATTTCGATATTTGAGTCAATGAGGCTCACCTTCATACTTGTTTTCCTGCATTCAGTTGTTTGGCATTATCAACATTACAGAAATCAGACAAAAAAAACCGTGAAAAGTGATCAATTCACCCGAAATGACGGTACCCACTTCAAGTGATATGTCTGCCTCTGATTTTAATTTTCTAACTGAACAATTGAATCTAATGATTGATGCAATGTTCAAAGCCACCACTATGACTGAAGCAGTCCAAGTAGGTGTAAAATTCACAAATCAAATTGTTACTGGATTATGTTTTTCTAATGGATCCAAATAATAATTTAAATATTTTAAATTGGAATGCTCGTTCTCTGAATGGTAAAGTGAACGAGCTGTTTAATTTTCTTACGGTTAATAACGTGCATATAGCAATTATTACCGAAACCTATTTAAAACCTGGATCTAAACTCAAAAGAGATCCTAACTTTTTTGTTTATCGTAATGATCGACTTGATGGGGCATGTGGGGGAGTTGCAATCATCATTCATAGGCGTATAAAACATCAACTGTTTTCGTCATTTGAAATTTTAGGTGTTTCTGTTGAAACACAGTTTGGTAAATATACTTTCATAGCTGCCTATTTGCCTTTTCAATGCTCTGGACAACAAGTTAATTTGCTCCAAACTGACTTGCGAAAATTGACTCGCAATAAGTCAAAAATTTTTGTCATTGGTGACTTTAATGCCAAACATCGGTCATGGAATAATTCTCAAAGTAATTCCAACGGCAGAATTTTATTTGATGAGTGCTCTTCAGGATATTTCTCAATTCAATACCCTGATAGCCCTACATGTTTTTCCTCTTCTAGAAATCCATCTATGATTGATTTGGTCTTAACCGACTCTAGTCATCTTTGTAGCCAACTGATTACTCATGCTGATGATCACATGATCATGTCTCTGTTACATTTCAAATATGCCAAGAAGTGATTCTCAATCCTATCAGCTTCACTTTCAATTATTTTCGAGCCAACTGGAATATATATGAAACATTTATTGACTCTAATCTTGATGTTAATATTCCCTTACAAACAAAACTTGTTATTGACAATGCTCTTGAAACTTTAACAAATTCCATTGTTGAAGCCAGGAGCATTGCAATTCCAAAATGTGAAGTAAAATTTAAATCCGTGATTATAGACGATGATCTTAAACTTTTGATCCGTCTTAAAAACGTGAGGAGAAGGTAATATCAACGCACTCGCGATCCTGCTATGAAAATTATATGGCAAGATAAGCAGAAAGAAATCAAGAAACGTTTTTCACAATTAGGAACCAAAAATTTTTAAAATAAGATTTCTCAATTGGACCCTGGCTCTTAGCCCTTTTGGAAATTATCTAAAATCTTGAAAAAAAAAACCTCAGAAGCCAATACCGGCATTGAAAGAGGAAAACAAATAATTACTAACTAATTGCGAAAAAGCTCAAAAACTTGCTATGCAGTTTAAAAGTGCGCACAATTTTAATTTGAGTCTTACTAGTCCAATTGAAAATCAAGTTACTCAGGACTTCGAAAATATTCTCAATCAAGAGAACGTTTTCGAAAATGCCTGTGAGACTGATTTGGAAGAAGTGAGAACTGTTATTAAAAAATTCAAAAATATGAAAGCTCCTGGCGATGATGGAATTTTCTACATCCTCATCAAGAAACTTCCAGAGAGTAGCTTATCATTTTTAGTTGATATATTTAACAAATCTTTTGAATTAGCATATTTTCCTGACAAATGGAAAGATGCTGAAGTTGTTCCAATTTGAAAACCAGACAAAAATCCTGCAGAAGCTTCTATCGTCCAATCAGTTTGCTTTCCTTCATCAGTAAACTTTTTGAAAAGGTCATTTTGAACAGAATGATGGCCCACATCAACAAAAATTCAATTTTTGCTAATGAACAGTTCGGATTCCGCCATGGACATTCGACTACTCATCAACTCTTACGTGTAACAAATTTGATCCGTTCCAACAAATCTGAAGGCTACTCTACTGGTCTTGCTCTTCTAGACATAGAACAAGCATTCGACAGTGTTTGGCATGAAGGTTTGATTTAAAATTAAAAAACTTTAATTTTCCAACATTCATTGTTAGAATAATTCAAAGTTATCTGTCAAATCGTACACTTCAGGTTAATTATCAGAACTCCAGATCTGAAAGACTTCCTGTAAGAGCTGGTGTTCCTCAAGGCAGCATTTTGGGACCAATATTATACAATATTTTCACATCTGACTTACCTGAGTTACCTCAGGGATGTCAAAAATCCCTGTTTGCGGATGACACAGGCCTCTCCGCCAAAGGACGAAGCTTGCGTGTCATCTGTAGTCGATTGCAAAAAAGTTTGGATATTTTTTCTTCATACTTGCAGAAATGGAAGATTTCTCCTAATGCTTCCAAAACTCAACTAATAATATTCCCACATAAACCAAAAGCTCTTTATTTGAAACCTTCAAGTAGACATGTTGTCACGATGAGAGGGGTTCCAATAAATTGGTCAGATGAAGTTAAGTATCTAGGGCTCATGCTAGATAAGAATTTAACTTTCAAAAATCACATTGAGGGCATTCAAGCCAAATGTAATAAATATGTAAAATGTCTCTATCCCCTTATTAATAGAAAATCAAAACTTTGTCTTAAGAACAAGCTGTTGATATTCAAACAAATTTTCAGGCAGCCATGTTGTATGCTGTACCAATATGGACTAGCTGTTGTAATACCAGGAAGAAAGCTCTGCAGAGAATTCAAAATAAAATTTTGAAAATGATTCTGAGGCTTCCTCCCTGGTATAGTACCAATGAGTTACATAGAATATCCAATGTTGAAACATTGGAACAAATGTCAAATACAATCATTAATAATTTCAGGCAAAAATCGTTACAATCTTCTATTGCCACGATGAATGCGTTATATGTTAAGGTTAAGTATATTCGAAGCGTTTTTTGTTTTCTCTTATAAGCAGGTGAAATCAACTCACCTGTAAAAAATCTGAACTGCTATGGCAAATGAAATGTAATAAGTTGTTAACAAAATGTTAATAAAATCTTAAATTGTTTTACCAAATTAGGATGATAGTGTTGTCTTATAACACAAAACACCTAGATATAAGGATTGAATGTAATGTTTGGAATGAAACTTATGAAGAAATTTAAAAAAAAATTTGGCTTTTTATTTGATACATTTTCAATAAAGCCTTCTTTTAAACATTGGCTGTTCTTTTGGAGTTATACGTTATAGTGATTTTATACTGTTGTAGACACTTGTATACGATTATTCATTCTGTTAAACATCGGCTGTTCTTCATAGATTTCACATTTACATCTCGCCTGTATTTTTTTCGATTGAAATGTTGCCTTCTTATTAATATTGGCTGTTTTTCATGCTTTATAGTGTTTATGAGCATTTCAAATGCATTTTTAACAAAGGATTTTACTTCTTTTGAAGTTTTGCTGTTTTTAGGGCTATGCATTAGAGTTTTATCTGACGGTTTAGGGACAAAATGTCGAAAGACAAAACGTCGAAATCCAAAACGTCGAATGCCAAAACGTCGAATCCCAAAACGTCGAATAGACAAAACGTCGAAAGCAGTCATTTTTGCAAGCGAAGATAACAATAACGTTGCCAAGGAAAATGTGGTTGCGATACGAACGGCGTTGGTTGTGAATATTTGTCAATTCAATGAATTATTTAAATTCGTTGCAGCAATTGTTTAAAAGTGAATTGGATTTGATTCTGTTTAAGCTATCTCTTGATAAGTAGTGCGTTACTTATTACACTCGTTCTTTTAACAGACAAGTGCCATAAATTTAGGCATATTAACTAATGTTCATTTGAAGTGCTTAAAAGTTGCTAAATTCACGAAGCAGACTGGTATATCACGAATCAGTAAAGTACCGGTTCAATTTTATCCTGCAATCATTGCGGATTCCCTGATAATCGAAGGTGGTGTTTTATGCCCGGTTGGAGCACGTTATATCTGTTAACCCTTATGGCAGGTTAAATTAATATTTACCCTCGACTCCTCGACTGCTCCAAAGGACTCATCATACCCATTTGAGAGATTAGAATCTTGGGGTGGAGAATAAAAATTGCATGAATTATGAGCACGCTTGATCTTCCATTTCCCATCAGCTATACGTGACGACCATCGGTCACCCACCGAGGACGCCTTGCTCGGATTAAATTGCCTCCGTCGCCAACGCTGCCGATGCAGTGCTGTGATTATCATGGTAGTCTCGAGGTGTCACGTCTTTTGCTTCCAAAATTGATGGTTCCGATCAATCTTTCCGGCGCGTGTGTTGCATCCATCCGGTAGGTCAACCAATCAACCAAAGATAGCTTAAAATAAATTGTTCGCAAGGGGCAGACGTAGCGGGACGATCTTCTACTTCTTTTTTGTGGCGTTACGTTCCAAGTGGAACAGGGCCTGCTACACAGTTTAGTGTTCCTATGAGCACAGTTATTAACTGAGAGTTTTCTTTGCCGATTGATTTTTTTTCATGTATATTGAGTATGTATACCGTGTGGCAGATACGAAATTAAATCGAGAAAATGTCCAACACAAACCCACGACCCTCAGCTTGGTCTCGCTAAATACCTGCGCGTTTACCGCTACGGCTAACCAGGTCCCAGCCGGACGATACGCAACCGAAAAAGACAAGCCAAGAGACAGGCGTCCACTGACAGCGAGATCAACCACCTGTACGTCCGTAAATTTCCATTCAATTATGACTGACAACAAGCCAGGATAGATGCCAACCACCGTGGATGGATTTTGGCCATCTCTCAATTGATGGATTCAGCTGCCGTTGAAGGGTGAAACTAATTTGTCTCAATTTGGTTGACGGCGTTCTGGAGATTAAAAGGTACCGCACCTGTTGAGTTGACGCCGAAGAATGTAGGAAAGATATCGAAATAATTAAAAGCCTCTACCAGGAATATTAAATATTCAACAATATCGATCACTTGTAGGACTTCCAGGATAACAATGTTCCGTTCACTTTCGCTCAAAGAGGCTACGAACGGCAAAAGCATAGGCACCGTGTAACCGCAATTCTAGAGCCATTATGTAAATGTGACTGCCGCCTCTTGAACATGAGTGGTTGTAGGAGGACACACTTCCTTCCTTCCTGTAGTGGCGGCAGATAGATGATAGGTATAATGTCGTAGCGGTTCACCACACTTCACTTTGACGGTAGCTTAGAAAGAATAAAGGGGACCTGGGATAAAACGCACCAATTGAGAAAGATGGGCCGAAATAAAAGCCAAACAATGTTCTATTTTGTATCATAATTATAGTAGATTTTTGAAAAAATTAACTGCTTACAAACACAAACTCTATGTTTCTGTTTATGCGGAGCAGAATGCACTCTTTTTAGGCAAAAGGCACCAGAACGGAGATGTATGATACACAACAACATTAAGGCAAGATGCGCCATCGTTTTTTAAAGTTAGCATATATATATATATATATAAAATGAAGTTTAGAAGATTTTCGCTCATACTTCCTTTTGCATTGGGTCAGGTCAGTAAATCAATTGTCACCCAATACGCAGCAACAAAGACATTGTCATCTTCTATTCTTGTTGCGACAATTTTATTCCGCAACACCAGTTTATCACCACTTGAACAGAATATGACAATGATCGATCACCACGTGCGCAGCGATTTTCTGGGCATTGAAATTTTCGAGAGCTTCCTCCGTGTTGATTAACATTGACATATTATCGAACAACATCCATAAAACAAAGTTGGTTTTGTGTTTAAAATAGCTGATTCATCGTGAGTTGAAAAAGTAGCAACAATGTTGCGCCCTGTGATTGTCGTGACAATTTTGCTTTTGATTGTATCTCTATCCGCAAAAGTTGGGACAAACGGTTGTGAGTGACCATGCATTTTGTTTGTTTTTCGTCTGTTTTGAAAACAATTTGACTCACTGGGTCAGGAATAAAGTCCTATAGGAGAAGTCCGGTTCTTTATATGTGTTTGCTTGTATAAGTCACGGAAAAGATGTGAACAAAACGATCAGCTGATGGTGACAGATGTAGACGACAAGCCTGTCGTCTTCGGCAACTACGTGAGCTTTCGGCTTTGGCATTACTCAACTACGAGTTCGAAACTAAAATTAACACAAATATTAATTTGCTACGAAGGTGCGGTTCTCCTAATACGCCACATCAGGCAGTGCTTCGGAAAGTCCAAGCAAGACGGTTTGTTTTTGGGATGCCGAGCGGTTTTTGTTTCCTTTTGGCACGTTTTGCGAGACAGTACTTTGTAATACACAAGCAAGTCGTTTTTTTTTTTCGCGTTGTGCGAGTGTCAGGATGAATAACCAATTGGTGAGCTCGTTTCATGCTGTGATAACACATTTCTATCGTGGCAGCTTTACTTTTATGTAGTTTCCAACTTTAATTGTATGTAATTCATCGCAAATAAAAATGTAAAACTAGTTTTTAGTAAGCGTCGTATTTCCCTCCTTATCCTTATCAACTTGCTTCTATCTTCCACTCTTAATCTATCACAGTTGATCTATTCGTTCATAGCACTTGGTAGAACTAGAAACGGACAAAACAAAAACGCTTCCATTCTTCCATCATTAGCACGTCTTTCCTTACGCCTGATACATAGGCAGTCTGCTTACCAAAAAGCAAGCCTCTCTGCCATAATTTACCACCCCTTCAACTTCCCGCATGAGCGAGTGTAGTCATTGGCCAACAACTTGACGTACAGGCCCCATTGATGCCTAAAATAGAAGATCGCCAGCACTTATACACTGAGGGTAGCAACCGCGGGCGGTCAATCAAGCTCAAGCTCAAGCTTATCCATGGATCGCATCACCAACCAGAGATGGCTCCTACATCTTTTCCTTGACCGGCGCCGTTATTGATCAATAAAATGAAATCTGCTAAAATGTGCACTTCGAGAGTAAGTGGAAAACCCCATCCTTTATTCATTTAGAACGGAGTGCAATTCTTACCAGTTCCGATCAATCACGGAGTAGCAACTATTGACATGTACAGTCAGTCTATGCTATGCTTCTGAAAACGAACGTATTATAAACTTCTGCAGTAATGCCTCCAGCGACTTCTGCATAGATTTTTCCAGTTAAATCTTTATTGGGATACCTCCAGCAATTTCTCCAATGATTCCTTCGGGAAGTTTTCCAAAAAATATGTCAGGGATTCCTCCAAATATATCTTCAAGCGATTTATCTTGATATTCCTTCAAAGATTCCTCTAGAAATCCTTTCAGAGGCTTCTCCAGGAAAATCTTTACAGGCATTCTTGCAGAAATGTCTGCAGGAATTCGTCCGGTAATTACACTATGACAATCTATTAAAACATTACTCAGAATATTTCTCCAGCATTTTCAACAAAAAATCCTCCAAGGATACTTGCAAAGATATTACCGAGTCCTTTGAAGATTTCTTCAGCAATTTCCGACATTTTCTCATATTCCTGCAAGAATCGCTCCAGGGATTCTACCAGGAGTTCCTCCAGGAATTACTCCAGAGACTGTACTATAAATTTATCCAGGGATTCTACAAGTAATTACTTCAAGAAATCCTCAGAGGTTCCTCAAGAATTTCCTTCTAGATGTCTCCCTAGGATACATCCAGGAAAATCGTTACAAGAATTCCTCTAGGATCTCCTCTCTGGAAGAAATTTTCGGAGAAATCCGTGATTGTTCCTTAAAGCAATTCCTGAAAAAAAATGCTGGAGAAATTTCTGGAGGAATCCTTGTAGAGATTTTTCTTGGATGGATCCCGGAAGGAGTCTCTAGAGAAATTCCTGTAGGAATCTCCGTAACCATTCTGGAAGAAACAATTACCTAGATAAATTACTGAAGGATGTTCTAAACAATTATCTGGGTGCATTGCTGAAGGAATTCCTGGAGGAATTATTGGATGAATTTTGGGAGAAATTTCTGGAATAACCTTCGGAGGAATCCCTAGAAGAATCACTGTACAGATTTTGCTGGAAAAATCTCTATAGGAATCTCTGGAATAATTCATAGAAAAATTCCATAGAGAAATTTCTGGAAAAGTCTCTTGAATAATCTCTGGAGGAATCTATGAAAAGGTTATCCTGGAAGAATCTAAATAGAGATTTTCCTTAATAATTTCTTGAGAAATTTGTGGATTATTGTGATGAAACTCCATTTATAAGGAAATCTATGGAGTAATTTCTAGAGAAATTCCAGCAGGAACCCCTGGAGATATTTCTGAAGGCCCAGAAAAAGTGTCTGGAGAAATTTCTGGGGGAATCCCTGGAGGATTTCTAGAGAAAATCTATGTATTTCATGCAGCAATTTTCCTGAAGGAACCCCTAAGATAATTACTAAAAAAAAACTCCCAAGGAATTCATTAAATGATTTCTTGCCAAATACTAGAATACCTTCCTGATGAAATCCTTGGAGGACTTCCTGGTAGAGTCCCTGCGATATTCATAGTGGAATCACTGCAGAAATTCCCGGTATAATCCCTAGAGCACTACCTGGAGGAATCCCTGAAGAAATTTCCGGAAGAGTTCCAAGAGGAATCCCGAGAGGACTCCCTGATAATATCCCTGCAAGTATCCTTGCAGGGATTCACGAAGGACTTTCTGGATAAATCACTGGAATCATATCTGGAACAATCCTTGAAGAGATTGTCCAGTGTAATCCCTGGATCCTGGATGAGCCTTTATAAGAATTTAAAAACAATATCTCTGAAGTAATATAAGGTGAAGACGAATTTCACGTCAAATCGGTCAGTCACAGAACTCTACCATCTTCGATTTGCAGTAAATTTTGCACATGTTTACGGTATAATAGAGTAAGTGTTTTCCAAAAAAAGTAGATCATTTTGAATAGAGAAAAACATTTGAAATGGCCTATAACATAGGTTCCCAAACTTTTCGAGTAAGCGACCCACCTAGCCGTCTGGCATATTCCTCGCGACCCACCAAATGAACAAAATTTAGGGATTTGTTTTCCACTAAAACATTCTTTGCCGGATACATTATTTGATCACGGACATGCACCAAGCGCGTTTATGACAGACTTTACGATTTTGCTAACATTTCAATGTCACTTCTCGTTCAAACAATATTGTTCAATTCGCAATATTATATTTCACCACAACGCTTTTTTGATGGAAGTATAGTGCAGAGCTACTTGTGCACTTTGGAATGGGCGGTTTTTCTAGGACCAATTTTCTGAAAATTATCGTTTAGAAACACTTTAATACGATGCATATTATGGCCAAATTTAAGGGAATCAAAAGTGCCAAGAATAAGATCTGGCTCTCCATCAATGGATTTTACATAGAAATTCAGGAATCACGAAAAAAAGTTTTTTGATTTCTCAACTGGAATGTAATTATTTGTGCGTTTTTTTGGTTTATCAACAATAACAATCAAAACAATTGAGCAATTTTTTCTGAGTCAAAAATTTGAGCATTGAGAGATCTCTTTATAATTAAAAATCACTGAACTGCCAGTATTTATGATTTACCTCTTTGAACAAAAATAATTCAAATTTCATTCTTGACCAAGTTGAGTATATGTTTCAGAAGTTTGACACAGAAATGTAGTATGTAAATTTCGACATCTGCCAAAACTCCTTGTCTAGTAACGTTGATGTGAAACAGCTCACCAGATTCAAGTAAAGCTTTTCCGATATGAGAAATAAGGTTTGTTTTTTACCAAAAAAAATCGACATCTGAAAGAAAATTTCAAATGCCAAATCAAGTATCTTGATCATCAGTACCTAATGATTGTCGGGAACGCTGAAATAAATGCAGAAATAAATAAATGAGAACGATTTCAAACCATTTATCTAGATTTGATGAGACATTTGAAAATGTAAGAAAAAAATATAAGAAAATTAATACAAATCAAGATATTTTTTCGCGACCCACCATAGACCAGCTCACGACCCCCCTGGGGGTCGCGACCCACAGTTTGGGAAACTATGGCCTATAAGTTTATATATCCATTTTTTTTTTAATTCTGACTCTGAAACAGTTGATTCAAGAAACAAATGTTCTATGAAAAAGTTGTAGCAAACTGTTTGGACACAAAAAAAAAGCAACTGTAAAAATATTAATTTTCTTTTATGAAACATTCAAAAATTGAGCTTAAATTTTAACTTACCCAAAACCCCTATTTTGATTATATTTTTTTTATTTTCGTCATAGAATCTTGATAGGAAATAGATGTTTGGGACAAAGTTTCATGACGGAGAAATTCTTAATAAAAAAAATAAGAACAGCTTTTGGTCTATTTTCAAAATTTTGATTTTTTGTCGGAATACATACGTTCTAAGAATCTTGAAATCATTCTTAGCCATAATGAATATCATTCTCTAAAAGAAGCCATTTTGGAATTATATCTAGTTCAATGCAAAAAAATATTTGTTTCTCCAATAAAAAATAGGCAATTCGCGGTTATCCATCAAAAACAATAAGTTTTCGTGAGTATATGCCATATTTATCTCCACAAACTTATTTTTATTGATAGAGAATCACGAATAACTAATGAAAATTGCCTATTTCATTATTTAACTAATATTGTTTCATTGAACTCAATATTTTTTTTTACTCAATCATTTATTTTTTAGGCCCAAACATAGGATAGGATTTAGAGGATGCTCATTGACGACCAGCAGCGTTATGCAGTGTTTCGCGTTATTGCTGCAGGTCAACCGTAGAGTGGACATGACAACCTGTAACGGTACAAACAAACGTATTCCGGGAACACATGGCGGACAGACGAAAACTTAATATAATTCGAAAATAGTTACTTTTAAAGAAGTGATCATGATATTCATTATGTTTAAGAATGACTTCAAGGGTCCTATTGTATCATCAGAACACATTTAATTTGACAAAAAATCAAAATTTTGAAAATCGATCAACAGTTATTCTTAGAGAAAAATTTGTTTTATTAAAAAGGTCTACATCATGAAAGTTTGTCCCAGACATCTATTTCAAGATTCTATGGTGAAAATTGAAAGAATAATAATAATTGGGTTTTTGTGTAATTTAAAATTTAAGTTTTATTTTTGAATTTTTCATAAAAAAAAGCATAAATATTTTTTCAGTGTATATTCTTTGTAGTCCAAACGGTTCACTACAACTTCATCATAGAACATTTTTCTCTAAAATCAACAGTTTCGGATATAAAATTTTTCAAATAATTTGCATGCAAAAACTTATGGGCCATTTTCAAAATTTATTCGTTAGTCAAAATTATCGATTTTTATATGGAAAACACTTATTTAACCATACCAAAAACATGAACAAAATTTAATCCAAATCGAAGATCATCGAGCACGACTTTTATTGTTTTTGACTCATTCTGGATGGAATTCGTCTGAAATGGATATCAGGAGGTAACTCTGAAGGAATCTTTGAAAGAATCTTTGGAGAAATCCCTGAAAGAGTTCCTAGAAAAGATCCCGTGGGAATCCTTTGAGAAATTACTACAGGAATCATAGTAAAGATTTGACTGCAGGAATCATTGAGAACATTTGTACAGAAACTCCTTGCAAAATCTCTAAAGGAATCACTGTACATTTTTTTTTCTGCAGGAATCCCTTGGAAAAAATCCCCATAGAATCCATCCCTAAAGGAACTTCTGGCGGAGCTCCTGGAGGAACTGCTGAAGGTACTCTTGGAGCCCTATCGGATCCGATTTAAACAATATGTTAGCGATCACATGTTCTCCCCCGAGACATTCCTGGAGGAATCTATGTTAAAACACCTAGTGGAAACCCCTGATGAATTGCTGTAGAGATCACTATAGAGACTTTATTAGAGGAATTGCTTGCTAATCTTTGGAAGAATTCTTTGGAAAATCTCTGAAAGAGTCCATGGAGAAATTCCTAGAGATATTTCTGGAATTACTAAACGTGACAAAAATGGAAGTTTCTCCGGAATGGTTAATGCTAATATTGATGACAAATTTTCCGAACACCAAATCGAAGCAGCCTCAAGCCCAGGCTCTTTGATTCAAGTGAGGAAAGAAGAGTACCGCTTATCGTGGCCAGTTGTTCCGAATTTGGAGGGTTTAGGCATGAGATCTTGAACTCCTTTAGGGGAATCGAGGTTTCCTTCCAAATCGCAAAGCGCGTTTTGCCGAAAACTTTTAAAGAACGCGAATTTTTTCACAAAAATCTTGAAGAGAAGAATTACAAAATTATGACTTACGACAAAAAAACTGTTTTCAAGGTCGTCTTGAAAGGTCTTTCGAATGACTATAACTCACTCGAGGTGATCAAAAATGTCTTGAATGATTTACTAGGATTTTTCCAGTCAAGAATATTATTTAGAATACTTGAACAAAAGTGATCTGAATAATATCAAAGCTTAAGAAAAAACAAGACTTATGTTCGATGTCCGTGTGATATGGGAACATTTCCAGAAACCTGGAGGAAATTTCCAGAACCTCACTCATTGCCATCCACGTCAAAAGTGAGGTCTTGGTATCAAACATTGCCACATGCATGCTAAATGCATGATTTGCGGAAGTTTTTCTCACGATAAGGACGTTGTTGCGCAAACAACGGAGGCAACTATAAGTCGAACGTTTGGGATTGCCTTTCTCGCAAACGAATCGTTGAGGCTCGTACCAGGCTGATGAACGGTAACGTTTTTCATGACCGGAATTTCCTCCAACAGTTCTTATTTTTCTTACTTAATAATCATAACCATCAGGTAAATTATAATCACGCTGTTAATAACTCGAGTAGAAATATCAAATCTGTGCTCAATTCAATTTCACCACACCTCACAACGGGGACAAAGTTCGCGCCACAGGTAAGTACGAATTCCTTATTTTCTTCTTCTTTTCAGGAACTTAAGGGAACATCACAGCACAGGTAAGTTTAAATACTTTCATTCCACTGTTTCAGCTTATAATTCCACTACTTTATTTAACTTCTAACTTATCACTACATACTATTTGAATTAAAGAAATTCACCTTCAGTAGGTGGTACAAGTTTGATTGGTTTGTTATTCTTCTGCTTCGCTGACGTTGATGACGGTGATGATAGTCGCCGATGCCGTAGACTAAGAGAGGGAGAACCGATGACCAAACGCCTTTTATAGGCCACGGTTTCTACATCTTGATGAGGTTGCCGGAAGAGCAGAACGCACAATTCCGAAGGGAGCCATGTTCAGAAGCCATATTTTTTCTATGCTGTCAGATTGCCCGCACTGAAGTATACATGGCGCCACAATACTCTCTTCGCACTATTTTAATGTGCGAACACATGCTAATATACAAGACAATTTTCTTCCGACAGATAACCGTTCGAATTTTTAATTTGGATATAATCAAAGAATTTCTATGCCAATTTTGTCACTGTTAATTTGAAAAGATCTAAACTATTTTTTTTTATCGAAATGATCGATTGAAGGGAGCATGTGGTACAGTTGCTATCATCATTCAGAGGCGTATAAAACATCAACTTTTTTCGTCATTTGAAAAAAAAGTTTTTGAAAGTTTGGGTGTTTCTGTTGAAACACAGCTTGGTAAATATACTTTCACAGCTGCATATTTGCCTTTCATTTCACTTGGTAGCAAGTAAATTTTCTTCTGACTTGATAAAATAGTTGTATACCCCTTAGAAATTTACAAAGTACTCCGAGTTTTGCCCCGACAATGCATATCACCCCATGCAC
Organism: Aedes aegypti; assembly: GCF_002204515.2. NCBI lineage: Eukaryota > Metazoa > Arthropoda > Insecta > Diptera > Culicidae > Aedes > Aedes aegypti. Next base: position 153,976,536 of record NC_035108.1, read on the forward strand.
CCCTAATGCGCCACATCTTACCCCGTCCCACCCTCTTGTTCGTGCTGGTTCGAGAGTTCTGTAGTAGCCACTCTGTCTGTTTTTGTTATGGTAAACCGATCTTCGAGTGAATGCAAATAAAGGTGCTTTCCTGCTTCTATGCTCAATTTTCCCGACCCCCCATCCACCTTACGGTTGCGTTTTGTCTTCATGGCATCCAGTTACAAGTCGGGACTACTACTGAAGTTCATGTCTATATATAACACACTCCCGGCGATGGTGACCCGTGAAACTTGGAATGGCTTGGAGCTTGAGGGTTCGTTTCCGCAGATGACCTTACTGTGGCAGAAAATTCAGGGCAAGATAGGAAGCCGCAAGTAATGGAAGCGCGTTATCCGACACTCTACGACATGTGACTATCATGTTGTGGAAATTGAATTAACTGTTTGTCGGAAGGAAAGCTGACACGGCATAGACTGCTCCATCGAATACGAGTGGTAGCATGGAAGACTTTTTGTGTTTATGAATTTATGAATTACACTCTATTTTAGTCTTCTGGATAGCTCAGATCAATCTTGTGCAGAACAGAATAGCAACGTTTAATCTTTTGTAACGTGAACTAGATAACTTTATGCACCCAGTTTTTGCTAATTGCAGAAAACATGAAACGACAAACTTGCATCATGCAAGTGTGCTTGTTATTAACACAATCGTTGCCACATTCATATCTGAGCTAACTAACAGAGACGAATATTTTTTTATATTTCTTAAATTTTCAAAGGTAATTTTCATATCAAATGCCTTTAACGGGTAATGAGACCTAAAAGGCCTTCCTTAGCCGAGTGGTTAGAGTCCGCGGCTACAAAGCAAAGCCATGCTGAAGCTGTCTGGGTTCAATTCCCGGTCGGATTAGGATCTTTTCGTAATAGAAATTTTCTTGACTTCCCTGGGCATAGATTACCGTCGTACCGGCCACACGATATACGAATGCGAAAATGGAAAATTTGACAAAGAAAGCTCTCAGTTAGTAACTGTGGAAGTGCTCATAAGAACACTAAGCTGAGAAGCAGGGTCTGTCACACTGAGGACGACAATGCCTAGAAGAATAAGATGTGATGATTTTGTAGTTCAAGATCGTAACAACTAGTTCAGAATAATTAATTGTGATATCGATTATCAAATTTAGATCATGACCCAAATGAACACTTGACCTTTTATAGAGATATTTTGATTGTTTGATAATGTTTTGTGTTTTCATTATGAAAAAACATTATTCAGAGTTTTGAGCTGCACTTGATTGCGCGAATTGCCTAACAATCTCACTCTAACCAGTGCAGTTTAAAAATATGCCTTACATAACTTGAAGATTAGTTCAAGTGTACGTGGTGAATATCCTGGCCTTGATTTCGAGAAGTTCAATGATCCATCAACCAAAACAGTATATTACTGCCCATGTTGCTCGTGTGTACCAAGTAAACATTACTAAATGTACACTCTCGATTGGAGTTTTTGGTTCACTTCAATAGGATTAAGAAATTTTGATCTTTTTTAACATTAAACTAAAATTTTGATACTTACAAAATTTTAGTAAACGATTTTAAAAACATTCTGTCAGTCAATGTCAAATGGGGTTTCTTATATACATGAAACAATTATGCGAGAAGCAACAGTAAAGCAAATTCATGCGAATCAAGTGCAGAATAGGTAATTCAAGACTAAAAACTGTGAGTAAGAAAATAGTAAACTACTTTTAAAACACTAAGCTGGGAAGCAAGTACTATTAAAAAAGGTTGTAACATCAAGAATCTATAATCACAGAAAACAGTCGAAATATTTTCGAGATATGCACACAATTTGGATTTTTACATGGATTTTTTTTTTAATTCAAACATTAAGGATGACCTCAATCTTCCGATCGGAGGTGTACAGGATTTGACTTGTTTTTCACTCTTCTCCAAGTAATGACAGCGTTCGTGTCTCTGATTACACAGTGGGCCGAAAATTGCCACAATAGCCGTTCGCTGTGATATATCCATTATGAATCCCGCCAATCAGGCGGCTGTGGCAAACAGACAGACAGACAAACAGTCCATCATTCGGTTCGGCATCCGCGGAGGACAATTTCCGTTTCTGCAGTCTGTCGCCATGAATAATGAAGATCCACCTCATCAGCTCACGCCCCGTAGGCAGTAAAATTATCGTGGCAGATAAAATCTTCAATTACGTCTAATCCTGTAGCCATATTTTCAACCAAAACCGGACAACGTGATTGTTTCGGAAGTTGTTGAGGGCTTTGCCTGCGGAACGACAGACGATGATGGCTTTCCTTGGAAATGAGGTTTTTTGCGTCGTCGCTGGTAGCTTGAGAAATGTTAGCAAATGCGTTGCTAATGAGGCTCATGTTTGAAGCAGGAAAGTCGTTGAAAAATAATGAGAAGTTTTTGAGTTAGAGTGAAATGGTTGTTTATGCGAGGACAGAAGATCAGAAGATTAAACCATTTTTTGTGGTTTTTAATTTTTCATCAGTATCATTCCAAACATTACATTCTTATCGTATATCTAGGTGTTCTGTGTTAGAAAACACTATCATTCTAATTTGGTAAAACTAAATTAAGCTTTTATTACCACATTCTTCTCTCTGGCATTACGTCCCAACTGGGACAGAGCCTGCTTCTCATCTTAGTCTTCTTAGAGCACTTCCACAGTTATTAACTGAGAGCTTTCTTTGCCGATCGACCATTTTTGCATGTGTATATCGCGTGGCTGGTACGAAGATACTCTATGCCCTGGGTGTCGAAAAAATCAACCCGAAAAGATCCTCGACCGGTGGGATTCGAACCCACGACCCTCAGCTTGGTCTTGCTGAATAGCTGCTCGTTTACCGCTACGGCTATCTGGGCCCTACTTATTATTATTACCACATTGTTAACACTATATTGCAGTTCAGAATTTTTACAGGTGAATTGATTTCAAGCATTTCCGGTAAAACGCGACCATCTCAATGGACAATCGAGTTCATGATCCCTGTCAAACTACAGATGAGATTTTGAGACTAGGTATCCTAGTAAAATAAAGAACCCTGTTGTACATCACATCAATTTCAAAATGAAATAAAAAAAAACACCATTTGTTTTGCAACATGTATTACCGATCACACATTTTCACATCTTCATAATAAAATGAACATTCGAATGCATTCGTGGCACAAACCCCTATATTCCCTTCCTACAGAGCCTGCACTTGACTTTTCTCCACCGTCTCAAATATTCATTTAATTTTAATTGAATCTTGAATAATGTATCCCCACTTAACCGATCCCGTTTTGAAAACAACAGCCACAGACAGGAGGAAATCATGCCCAACGAGCAGAACCGGAATTGGTTTCCGGATACCGATTAGCGAGCTAAAGCCGCACTTGAAACCCTAATTGAGCTTATGTAGGAGAGGATTATCCACTTCGGTAGCAAATGGATGCAGACTTACATTTATCACCTGGAACTAATCCCATTACATCAGCCAGGTGCTGGTGGGTGAATGTTACAACGTAAAAGACGCGACGTCTGCTGCTCATACCACACTGTTGAAGATTAGGAGGGATTTTTCCACCAGCAACCGTCAGGATTCTTCCATTACATGTTCTTCAAAGAATCACTAGCAAATCGTTCAAGGTATCAAACCTGGATTATTATAACAGAAGCGCGATACCAATGCTGTGCACAATGGGTTATCACCATCCGCATAGGGCCCCGATAGCCGTAGCGGTAAACGCGCAGCTATTCAGCCAGACCAAGCTGAGGGTCGTGGGTTCGAATCCCACTGGTCAAGGATCTTTTCGTAATGGAAATTTTCTCGACTTCCCAGGGCATAGAGTATCTTCGTACCTGCCACGCGATATACACATGCAAAAATGGTCGATCGGCAAAGAAAGCTCTCAGTTAATAACTGTGGAAGTGCTTATTAGAACACTAAGCTGAGTAGCAGGCTCTGTCCCATTTGGGACGTTAACGCCAGAAAGAAGAAGAAGATAGGGCACTCCGTTGATATACCATTATTTTGCCCTTAAGTGCACCCAACTCTTTCTTTTCCATTATTCTGTGTCCGAAACTACACCTCATTCTTGGTTCTATTGTCTCGTTTCGAAGGATTTGTCTGCAGAAAAGTATTTGCCAAAGTAATTTCCGATACGATATCCCTTTTCACTCGCCCAAGTATTCAAATTGATCCTGACATCCCGTAAAATATAATACATCAGTGTGTTACACTTTCTTTGACACTTTATCCATATGATACGGGATAGAAAAAAGGTGGTCTAAATAGAAGTGCCTGAAATTAACGCCGTAGCAAAACGTTTTGGGACATCTGTTTACGTCATGTAGTGTACCATGCACCTCCTCTGTTTGGAGTTATAAGGGGCAAAGGTTTGTGCCTAACGTATTGCAGAAGATATCTATTGAACTAAAAGCATTTGGCTCTGGCCTGTAAGGCACATTGAACCTCAACATATTACCATCAAAACGTATCACTAGTTTTATTTTTACTATAAGAAATGTAATATTTAGTAGGACATGAAAAAAGCGAACATTTGCCCCATACTGTGGGCAAAAGTTCGCACTAATTGAACGACTTTCCTTGTTGTATAACTAACAGGATATTGTACGTTAAATAAATTACAATTACAATTACAATTATATTCGGTGTTTTTTTTATGGTAGCTCTTTAACATTCATCTACTTTCCTTGGCCACGAAACATCACGAAGATTTTCTTAGCGTTACGTTCCAATGGGGGCACAGGCTGTTTTACTATTTTAAGATTACTCAGAGATATTTTTTCTAAAGTTATAAGTGTCACATTCGTATACTGTGATTCTTTACATTAATAGTCTGAAATAAGGAAGCTGAACGCATAAACAATATGACAGTTAAAGAGATACTAAACTAGAGCTTCTAATATTTATTTCAAAAATAAAAAAAAATCAATTAACCTATGCATTTATTTATTTATTTTTTTAACAACTCAAAACACAAATGTTTTAATAACTTCGTTGTACAAGATACTTTCTAAAGGCAATGTTGCTGGACAGCGATCGGAAACACAGGGCAAGAGGCATTTTCCTAGGCATCAAAACAGAATCTGCGAATGAACACGAACGAACAACCGTTAGTGTTTCATTTTCAAATCGCTGTTTCTCCCGACGCTATCATCGGGTGATTTTCTATCGCTCGGTAATGTGAGCGGTACGATCCGCACTGTCTGCTCTTCGTGAAGAGCAGGAAAATATTCACTTAGATCATCGTCATGCGGGCTTGCAACAAGCTGGTACGTTATGAAAGGCGTGTTTGTTATGCGCGTCGGTCATTGAATTATTGGTTTGAAAAAAAAAATATTTGCATTTAAATACTGTGGTTTATATAAATGGTAGAAAACATGATTTTCAACAACATTTAGGTAAATCAAATTTCACTCAACAACAAAATAACAAAACCAATTTTTTATGTAGTGCGATTCTATAGTTTTAAATCTCTCTAATAATAATTGTTGAAATCGGTACATTTTGCTATTCGTACACATGGCATTGATAGTATGTTGTAATTGTACCTAAGCATTACTTAAGGTACCAGAAAATTGTAGCGCAATCAGCTCACGAGAGCGGTTCCACAGAAAATGACGACATTTTTCCCAAATTTCATTTTTATATTTTTTGATTTGGATGAAATTTTGCACATGCTTTCTTTATGCCCAAAAATGCCTTTTTGCATCATCGGCTCGCCATTTTGACTCTAGCCTTACTTTTGAGAAGGGCCTAAGAAAAAAACGAAGTGAACGAAATTCGCTTACCTAATGGTGACTTTACTTCTTCCGATGAAGAAGTTTTAGAATGTTTATTCAATACACACTTCCCCGGATGTGTGGACATAGCATCTACGGATGAACCAAATGTCTTTTCATGTAGTTACGAGTCTCTGGCCTCGGCTCGCAGTATCGTAACTACTGAATCGATTCAATGGGCACTTAATAGTTTTGCTCCTTTCAAATCTCCAGGAGCGGATGGGATTTATCCTGTTCTGCTCCAAAAGGGATTTGAGTCTATCAAACATGTTTTGAAAAAGCTACTTGTAAGCAGTTTTGCTACCGGGTACATTCCCAAATCCTGGCGTGATATTACTGTAAAGTTTATCCCAAAAGGAGGACGTGCGTCGTATGAGGACGCGAAGAGTTTTAGACCAATCAGTCTGACCTCTTTTCTTCTGAAATGTCTGGAACGCATTATCGATCATCACATCCGTGATGTTTATTTGGCAAACATGCCTCTTCATGTGAATCAACATGCTTACCAATCTGGAAAGTCCACTGTGACTCTTTTACATAAAGTTGTATACGATATCGAGAAAGCATTCGCTCAGAAGCAATCCTGCTTGGGTGTTTTCTTGGATATTGAGGGTGCTTTTGATAACGTGTCTTTCGATGCCATATTGGAAGCCGCACGAAACCATGGGCTACCTACAATGATTACCAATTGGATTCATCAAATGCTCAAAAACCGACATCTCTTCTCGACATTGCGTCAAGCAGCGATTCGAAAATTGAGTGTTTGCGGATGCCCCCAAGGGGGAGTCTTGTCACCACTTTTGTGGAATCTCGTAGCAGATACGCTATTGAGGCAACTCAATAATTGCGGTTTTCCAACTTATGGATTTGCCGACGACTATCTAGCTCTGATAGTTGGTATGTGCATAAGCACCCTATTCGACCTGATGCAAAGTGCTCTTCAGGTAGTCGAGAGTTGGTGTCGCCAATATGGCCTTTCGGTTAACCCGAATAAAACATCTATTGTTCTTTTTACGGAAAGACGAAACCGCGATGGAACTCGACCTTTGCGTCTTTTTGGCACTGAGATTAATGTGACTGATCAAGTAAAGTATGTCGGAGTCATTCTAGATTCCAAACTTTTATGGACAGCTCACATTGATTTCAGAGTCAAAAAAGCTTGTATGGCCTTCGGTCAATGCCGGCGAACCTTTGGTAAAACTTGGGGCCTCAAACCCAAATATATCAAATGGATTTACACAACAGTTGTTCGACCAATATTGGCATATGGATGTCTTGTGTGGTGGCAAAAGGGCGAAGTGAGAACAATCCAATCAAAATTGGGCCATCTCCAAAGGATGTGCTTGATGGCGATGTCTGGTGCGTTCTCTACAACTCCCACAGCAGCGCTCGAGGCCCTTTTCGACGTTGCGCCACTACACATATATCTTAAACAAGAAGCACTTTCTTGCTCTTACCGTTTATGGGTACTGGATCTACTGGAGAAAAATCCAGTGAATCGTAGATCTACACACACTTCGTTGTTTCCACTTTTGGTGAATTGGGACAAAATTGTCCTTGCTCCAAGTGATCTCACAATTGCTTGTAACTTTCCTTACAGGACATTTACCACACAATTCCCTTCACGGGAAGAGTGGACGTCTGGCTATTTGGAAAGAAGTATATCAAACAATATAGTATGTTACACTGATGGCTCCCTTCTTGAAGGTAGAGCTGGTGCAGGAGTATATTCTCGTGAGCTAAGGCTGAATCAGTTTTACTCACTTGGTAGAAACTGCACCGTTTTTCAGGCGGAAATATTTGCCCTTATGTGTGGAGTGCAATCAGCACTTCAACAGCGCGTAATGGGTAAAGTCATATACTTCTGTTCAGATAGTCAAGCTGCTATAAAAGCTCTCGCTTCGGCCAACTCAAGGTCGAAGCTTGTTATCGCATGTCGAACTCAAATTGAGGAACTGAATTCAGTCAACTCTGTAAACCTTGTATGGGTACCTGGCCATTCTTCCATCGTTGGAAATGAATTGGCTGATGAGCTAGCTCGCGATGGAGCATCGCATGACTTCATTGGCCCTGAGCCGGCTATTCCAATTTCGAAGTGCTGGGTGAAGCTTCAAATAAATTCTTGGGCGGCAACTCAGCACAAGCAATATTGGAATAGTTTGGAGTCGTGTCGTCAAACAAAATTGTATATTACTGAGCCATCTCCAAAGGTGGCGAAGTATTTAACAAATCTGTCAAAGCAGAATTGCAGTCTCTTGGTCAGAGCGTTGACAGGCCACTGCCGACTCAACTATCACATGGCAAATATTCAGCGTGCTGACTCATTTGTGTGTGATAGTTGTGACTCCGATTATGGAACTTCGTATCACCTGATATGTAACTGTCCAGTTTTTGCGCAAATGCGATTCCAATTACTTGGTAAACACTTATTAAGTGAAACTGAATACAGAAGCCTGAATCTTCAGGACATCCTGTTATTCTTAACCCGCTGTGGTAATGAGCTATAGGCTCTCTTTACGCTCATGCGTTTTGCAGTGCCCTTTTTAGGGCGCTGTTCGAACCCATTGTGGTATGGAGCTACATGCTCTCATTTCGCTTATGCGATCTTCCCTCTTCAAGGGACCCCACTCCTATTTCCTCCCATCTTTCCCTTCCCTTTCCTCTCCCATCGGGTAGATGATGAAATAGGCTCAAATATGGCGATGGCACAAATCTCCCAACTGGTGGGGAACGTGCCTTTGGAGCCGGCCTTCTGATACCTGATGTTGTAATTGTACCTAAGCATTACTTAAGGTACCAGAAAATTGTAGCGCAATCAGCTCACGAGAGCGGTTCCACAGAAAATGACGACATTTTTCCCAAATTTCATTTTTATATTTTTTGATTTGGATGAAATTTTGCACATGCTTTCTTTATGCCCAAAAATGCCTTTTTGCATCATCGGCTCGCCATTTTGACTCTAGCCTTACTTTTGAGAAGGGCCTAAGAAAAAAAAATCCTTAATAATTTTCAAAAAATTATAACTTAGAAACGGTTTGTCCGATCAGTTTGGTGCCTTCCGCAAAGTTTTAGGTTATTGTTGGGACTATCTGGAAAAAAATATACACTGTAAAAAAAATGTTGTATTTTTTATATATCGAAAATAAAGCTTAAAAATCAATTTTCTCAAAAATCGTATTTTTGATTTTTTTTTTTATTTTTTTATATGTTAAAGTAGACAAAAAATGAAGTCTTTTGCACAGTGGGTCAAGATGGAGAAATCATGAACAAAAAAGTTATGATTTTTTGAAAATAGGTGAATTTTTGAAAATGGTCATAATAAACTTTTATTATTTTTAAACTCGATTTTATGAAAGTATGCAAAATTTACAACAAAAAAGGTATACGAAAAAATCAGGCTAACTTTTACCGTTATAAAGATACAGCGATTTTAATACAAAATTATGATATAATTTTCAATTTTCGGTCATTATAATGTAACTTAGAAACGGTTCGTCCGATCAGTTTGGTGTCTTCCGCAAAGTTTTAGGTTATTGTTGGGACTATGTATCTGGAAAAAAATATACACTGTAAAAAAATGTTGTAATTTTTTATATATCGAAAATAAAGCTTAAAAATCAATTTTCTCAAAAATCGTATTTTTGATTTTTTTTATTTTTTTATATGTTGAAGTAGACAAAAAATGAAGTCTTTTGTACAGTGGGTCAAGATGAAGAAATCATGGACAAAAAAGTTATGATTTTTAAAAAAAAAGGTGAATTTGTTGAAAATGGTCATAATAAACTTTTCAAATGTTTCGGTGGCAATTAGCAAAATTTTCTCATATACCTTTTTTGTTGAAAATTTTGCGTACTTTCATAAAATCGGGTCGAAAAGCATTCAAAAAGTTTATTTAAACCATATTGAAAAATCAACCTTTTTAAAAAAAAATCGTAACTTTTTTGTTCATGATTTCTCCATCTTGACCCACTGTGCAAAAGACTTCATTTTTTGTCTACTTTAACATATAAAAATTAAAAAAAAAACGATTTTTGAGAAAATTGGTTTTTAAGCTTTATTTTCGATATATAAAAAATTACAACATTTTTTTTACAGTGTATATTTTTTTCCAGATAGTCCCAACAATAACCTAAAACTTTGCGGAAGGCACCAAACTGATCGGACAAACCGTTTCTAAGTTATAATTTTTTGAAAATTATTAAGGATTTTTTTCTTAGGCCCTTCTCAAAAGTAAGGCTAGAGTCAAAATGGCGAGCCGATGATGCAAAAAGGCATTTTTGGGCATAAAGAAAGCATGTGCAAAATTTCATTCAAATCAAAAAATATAAAAATGAAATTTGGGAAAAAAAAGTCGTCATTTTCTGTGGAACCGCTCTACTTCAAGCGTGCTTATGTTGGGCTGCGTGTACTCAGTAGGGGAACTGGGGGCAAAACGCGCCCTCTAAGGAAGTAAGCGTTTTTAGCTATGAAGTACATTATTATTAGCTTTTTTTTAATCATTATCTCATAGACAAACATGTTTTCTATCAAATAGTAGAAACAGCCATCCATTTTCTTTTTTCTGGAGTTAATAAATCTATTTTATAAAATGCTTGCTACATTTTCATTTTTGCGTGGTAAAACGCGCCACCTCAGCTCAGCGTTAGCAGTGTGAGCGTGCGCATGTGCAATCATGCTTGCATATACCTTGCATACATAAGGGCGTTGGATCAGATGTTATTGTTCAATTATAGTATATATTACTAGTTTGAAAAATGTGCATTTATAAGGTTCAGATTGACATAAAACTACATCGTGGCATTATGTTTGCTAGAATTTGAATTCAAACGACTGTTTTGGTGTTATGAAATAGGAGTGGCCGATTTGCCCCACAAGTTGATTAAAGTTTAAGTCCTTCAATACGCTTTTGTATCCTTAATTCAACACCTTTTTCGCATGGAATACAAACTATGGGAGTGCATAAGGCGATTCTCGGTGATAGTTTCAAAAGTTTTGTTGTTTATCGACCTGCAAAATTTGCTATTACTATATATTATTATATATAAGTTGATTTTATCGCATTATAACGGACCATACTGTACACACAAACTGTTAAGCACTGTTCTTAAGAAGTTTCTTGAGAAATATACTTATTTTGGTTTGGTGCTGATAGATATCTTTGTTGCAAAATATTGGCATATAAATCACAACTCTTGTACAAAGTACAAAAGGACGACAGCCCGAAGATTTACCTTCATCCAACCGACACATTTTCAACATGCATAAAAACACACTAGAATGTGCATAAGTTTTTTGTTTCTCTATGGATTGTGTCGAAATTTTCAGAGCTCTCGAACAACTCTTCTAGTTTATGGTCTGGGAAACTTGGGAATTTAGTCCAAGTGGTTCCGAAGTTATTCCGGATTGTCTTGGGGTACCAAAATTGGCCAAATCATCATTTCATTGGATATATCATTACTTATGACACACTTGTGATATACGTACCATGGTACAATTATCTTGAAATGGATTCCATACTGATAATTGTCTTCATTCAATATAGCCTTGGAATAATTTTCTTGACAACTTGTACCATGATACATGTATCAGATGTCTGTCCAAGGTATAATGTATCAAGACCCAGACGGGCTAGAAGGTTGGTGTCTTCGGCAAAGTTGTTCAGCATATCAAGGGCTGTTTGGCAGTAACAAACCTAATTGGGAATTTATCCGTTAGCTAGTGCTAGTGACAAATTTTCTTAAATTTTCTATATATCAAGATCATTAAAAGCTGGAAGGTTGGTGTCTTCGGCAAAATTATTAAGCAGATCAAGGGCTTCTCCGCTAGGTGGCGCTAATAACAAATTGCTTCAATTCCATATCTCAGGATCCTGATGAGCTAGAAAGTTCGTGTCTTCGCCAAAGTTGTTAAGCGGATCAAGGGCTATCTGGCAATGACAAAACTAATTATTTTTTCCGCTAGGTGACGCTAGTAGCAAATTTTCTTCTATCTTCTATGTTTCAAGATCCTGATGAGCTAAAAGGTTGGCTAGAAGTTGTTAACAAGATAAAGGGATATTTGGAAATAACAAACCTAATTGGAAGTGTATCTGCTAGATGGCGATAAGTAGTAACAAAATTTCTTCAATCTTCTTTATTTGAAGAGTTTGATGTTTCCGGCAATCTTGTACAGCAGCTGAAGGACTATCTGATTGTAAATTTATCCCCCAGGTGGCGCTTGTAGCGTTTTTTTTTTCGATCTGTTGTATTTAAGAGAGTTAGGGTTTCCAAGAAAGTTGTGCAACAGATCAAGGATCAAGGATCGGCAGTGACAAATCTGATTAAAAAATTATTCCTCAGGTGGGACTAATAACACGTTCGAATGGACTTTCGATCGAAAACCTTTTATCGCAAGCAAAATCAAATAGTCCATGGATTCGAACGAAAAGGATTCGATCGAAAGTTGCATTCGTTGTAAACAAGAATAGGGAGGTATATCTCGAGATACTGATAAGCATGAAGGTAGGTATCCGATTGAGAATTCATTAGCTAGGTGTTGCTAGTATTTTTTTTTTTATCTGCTGTATATTGCTTGATGAGCCTTCTATAGGGGTTGAAATGTGAATGGGAATTTATGTACTAGTTTGACACCGTTTCCTTTGAGCACCATGAAGATTTTTGGCATGTTGTTTAAATCAAATGGGCACTACATAAACTCCCGTGCATAACTTTGGGTTCACCCCCTAAAAAACAAACAAAAATGTTCAGTCCATATCTTTGTGATTAAACAACCAATTGAAACTTTCTAAGTCTCATTCGAAAGACAAATAGTTATTCTTTGTTCTATGTGATTTTCCAAAAAAAAATTTTGAATTTTGAATGCGGCTTAGAGAGTTTCAATTGGACGTGTAATCTCAGAGATATGGATTGAACACTTTTGTATGTTTTTTAGGGGGTGAACCCAAACTTTTGAACGGGAGTGTATCTGGCGGTGGAAAATCTGATTGAGAATTAATCCACTGGAAGGTTTTTGTCTACAATATAAACATCTAGGCTGCGATAGTAGAATTTTTGCTATCCTATGATAATGATACATTTCTAATATTTTTTAGAATGGTACTGATGGCTACAGTAATACCAATAATTGGGATGAATAATTAAAATCATATCATTTTTAAGGGAGAAAGAAATTTCAATACAAATTTCTCGAAAGTAATAACTTTTTTATAAAGAGTTTTAGGTTTTTCTCCATTATGCATAACCGGTATTGAAAATACTTTTTTTTTCAAATTTCGTTAAATAGTTCATAAGACGAATTTTGTCATATAAAATTATTTCATATAACTGTTACCGATTTATGTGCATATATAGAAGCAATACGCTTTGAGAATCTAATCTTTCGATACAGGTAACCCTTTGCGTTTCGATTATTCATTGAACTATTTTTTACAAAATATCAGTAAATAAATGTTGTTGATGTTGAGTGGGAACATCGACTCATGAAAGTTTTTAATAGCTTAAAATTTAAGAAAAAAAATAAACGTGTTTTGTTAGGTTGGATTGCTTTAGGAAAGATCTGTTATCTAAAAAAACATCTACGAGGATATTAGGATAGAAATCTTCATAGAAAACACGACAGTGCCACTAAACGAACAAAACTCAACTACAGTCGACTCTCCACATCTCGATGTTCTACATCTCGATATCTCTCCCTATGTCGATAATTTCATAAGTCCCTTCAGTCTGCATTGCAGTCTGCAGTCCCTTCTCTCCGTATGTCGATATGATCAATATCGAAGATTACTAGACCAGAGTTTTGGGATTCAAAACAAATTAGGTGCGCAAAATGACGTCTGTTTGTGTATTACTTTCTTGGCAACGGAGTGTTTTTCAATCTAGTATTCATCAAAAATTTGTTCTTTGTCTCGATCTCTCCCTATCTCGATGGTCCCTTCGATATCGAGATGTGGAGAGGCGACTGTAATTTGATCCCTATCAGAAGGATTTAGCCATCCAAAATTATTTTCCGAAAAAATAACCTTCTAGCCTAACATGTATTTGAACTAGATCTTCTTCTTCTTTCTGGCATTGCGTCCCCACTGGGACAGAACCTGCTTCTCAGCTTAATGTTATTATGAGCACTTCCACAGTTATTAACTGAGAGCTTACTGTGCCAATGACCATTTTTGCATTCGTATATCGTGTGGCAAGTACGAAGATACTCTATGCCCTGGGAAGTCGAGAAAATTTCCAACCCGAAAAGATCCTCGACCGGTGGGATTCGAACCCACGACCCTCAGCTTGGTCTTGCTGAATAGCTGAGCGTTTACCGCTACGGCTATCTGGGCCCCAGCCTAGATAAGTTCTCTGAAAATATCACTAGTGACATCTGGTGAACAAAATTTGGATCAAATTTATAACCATCGGAACATTTGGGGCTTTTAACTGTTTGGTAAAGACACCAATATGTTAGCTGTTCAGGATCTTCAGATACAGAAGATTTGGGACAATTTGTTACTAGCACCATATATCGCAGTAGTAGTTTTCCATCTCATATGGCCTTTGATCTATTGAACAACCAGTGTTGGCAGAATAATACACAAATGTCAATCATTAGGTTCTCCCACAAGAGCAACATCATTGGAAATCTGATTCGAAATACTCACGAAAGATATTTTGATGCAAAATCACTTGCTCGCGCTCATGTCGTAAAAAATGTTTCAACCATAAAGGCATCGGAAGTTTGGCAAAACCCAATGTAATTGTTTACATGAGAAAGGTTCGTAATACTTCTTGCAGGAGAATGAAGAATAAGGCTTCGGGTGAAAGCAACGGTGAAAAAAAGTTAATGAGTCAAATTAAAGATCCTACTCATGTATTCTCGCATAATTTGGGATAACGCCCTAAAAAACCATTGGTAACCACGTGTGTAGCTCGTTGTTTCTGAGCAAATGAAAGAATAAGCATCCAAACCAACATCACGGGCAGGTAAAGAATAATCCTTTCTTCTCCAGAGCGTTGTTTAATAACTTGTAAATTCATTCAAATTCTAAGAAACAACGATATACACACATGGTTACCAATGGCTTTTAGGGCGAGATCATAAGTTATGCGAGTATTGTAGCTGTTGAACTGCGTAAGGTACAACTCAAGCGTGAAAGATCTCGAGCATAAAAAATGATAATCCGAGATTTACGCAACGCTGTGAACAACTTTATTGAAGACAAACTGGAGCCACCTAGCATTATATTTTTCGCCGTCCCTGATCTGCTTGTCAGCTTTCGATCTGCTGAATAACTTTGCTGAAGACACGCTTAGCAGAAACCTGAGGTACATGAGATTGAAGAGAATTCTCGCGTTCAGTATCATAAGGACATAACTGCAATGATCGATTTCTCTTCATTGATTTTCTTTTTAGCTAATAACTTGGCCAGGCAACTATTTTTAACTGATATTTTGGATTCAGTATAAACTACTTATCATCCTTATAGTGCCAGATAACAAATGAATTCTCAAGAGAATTTCAAGAATATTGGCTATGAGTATATATAATTTGCTGAATAAATTCGATAAGGCTTTGATATTTAGTTCTGAAAATGCGATAATAAGCTTACATCCTTCACATTTTTGGAAAGTCATTAGTTGATTCATGTTTTAATAACTATACCTTACACTTTTTATATTAAATTTAGGAGAGGGATTATTAGAGTACGTTTAAAACTACAAATTGAAGTTTAACACTTCACTTTTGCAAAAAAAAATTAAATACTAAAATCACTAGCAAGGCGAGCTAATACCTTCAAACTCTAATATGTGTTGCTTATCTTGACAGATAGGCCTATTTCGTCTGCGACCTTGCTAGTGATTTTAGTATTTAATTTTTTTTTGCAAAAGTGAAGTGTTAAAGTTCAAATTGTAGTTTTAAACTATACCTTGTTTTGTTACATAAGTGCTTGTGTTTGTTCACACAAGCAATATGTTTTCATGATTAATGCTAGAAATTAATCGCCTTTGATTCAAACAACTTTTATAAGCAACTAATTGTTTACACAAATTAATTGGAGATTAAGTAAATCATGATATCTACATGTGAAGATAACTCATTGTAAAAACAATATCGGTTGCGTAAATCGATTCATATAGATTCAACATCCATCGAAACATAAGAAACAGAACAGAAACTTTTAATGAACAAGTTTTTTTTATATTTCAATTTTAAGTGTACTCTTTTTTAGAATTAAGGAAATGTACTCTTTCTACTTTGAGCAATTATGGTAACCATAGGCGGCTCAGTCAATGAAAAAAAAAACAAATAAGTGGAACAAACTTTATGCTTCCAATTCCTCACTTGTAAGGATGAAGTGATAAATTAGAATCTGATCATGGGGCCCAGATAGCTGAAGGGGTAAACGCACAGCTATTCAGCACGACCATGCTGAGGAGTGTTGGTTCAATCCCTTCAAAAAATTTCAAAAATGGTCGCTTGACAAAGATGGCTCTCAGTTGATAACTACACAGTTCGAACGAAACGTGTAAATTTCTGAGACATATAATGCACATAATTGGAGCGTGGAGTATCATGGATAATTACATGATATGTCATGTAAACTTCAATTATATGTGATGTAATCCAGCAGGATCCTCTGCGGTTACATGACATATAACACATTTTTACATGTAGATGAAAAAAACCGAATTTAGTACTATACCATTTAATTCCACTAGAGTTTGTATCCTTTGACAGATACGCGTATTTCGACCTCAACTGTAAGGCCGTCTTCAGTGTCGTGTACTAGACTCGACTAGTACACGACACTGAAGACGGCCTTACAGTTGAGGTCGAAATACGCGTATCTGTCAAAGGATACAAACTCTAGTGGAATTAAATGGTATAGTACTAAATTCGGTTTTTTTCATCTACTTATAGGTATTCTACTAAACAGCTCGAAGATTTATTATCAACATTTTTACATGATTTCAGACTTAAATTTACATGACGTCATGTCTACATCGCATAAATTAAGTTTACATGACGTGTAATCTTCATAATTTTTAACTGTGTATGGAAAAATGGTCTGGAGAACACTAAGCTGTGAAGCAGGATCTGTCCCTGTGGGGATGTAAAGTCCAGAAAAAACCGGTCAATTCGAAAAGCTACACTGTTAAAAATAATGAAAATTACACGTCATGTAAACTTCGTTTATGCGATGTAAACATGACGTCATGTAAATTTAAGTCTGAAATCATGTAAAAACGTCTTATATGTCATGTAACCATTCATAATCCTGCTGGAATTCATGATATATAATTGAAGTTTACATGACATAACATAAATATCCATGATATTCCACGCTCCAATTATGTGCTTTATATACCTCAGAAATTTACACGTTTCGTTCAAGCTGTGTAAGTCCAAACAATCATGGGTCATACTGTTACCGAAAATGTGAAGAAACCCCATGGGAATTTAAAACCAAAGGCGCAAAAAATTAAAAGGGTTTTACTCTTAACCTGCGACACAAATGATGAGATTATCCATTAATATTTTTGATAGCTCTTATACTTATACCCCTTTCGGGTTGATTCATTTTTTTATCCAAACTACATGTGTTTTTCAACAACTCCTTGCATTCTTACCCAATGACAGTGACACTTTTATATTACACATTCATCTGCTCCCCAAGTGCTATCGCGCACATTGAGCAATTCTGCATTCTAATTACATATCTACAAGATCGTCCCTAAAATAAAACAACACTTGCTCTCAATTTTCATTACTATACCTCAGGAAAAATTCGGCTCAAAGTCGTCGCGCTCTCAATTGCGGCTGTTAATTATGTCGCTGCTCTGGCGTTGATGATGATAGGTACCTGCAGTAGATGCTGTAGCTGAGTTCCACTTTTTTTCGCTATAGTCACCACTCTACACTAGAAATCTTTACTTCCGCCGAGTGCCACGCGAGAAGTTACAACAGAAATTATATATAATTCGCCGTTCTTGTCTTGGCCGTCGTCTTCGTCGTCGTTGCCGCCGCCGTTGGTTTGCCACAGGAAATGGTGTCTAGGCAAGATCTGCGAGTTGTGATGTCGTCGTCGTCGTGCAGCGTGGCTATTTTTTACGATACTTTATTTCACCAAATTTTCGCAAGCTTCGTCGCCCCTTTTCACGTCCCCGTCGGCGATGCGTAGCGTTTTATGATATTTTTCGCTAACGTACAATCCAACTATAGATTCGACTTTTACATCTGAGTCTGCCCTTTTTTCACATTTCAACGCATAGGTTTTTATGATCTTCCCTGTTCCATTCAAACTTCCACAATAACGATCATTGAATAACGATAACTTTTTACTGCCTGCCTTTATTCACTGATGATTTTTTTTAGGTTGAAAGAATTCCGAACTTTTACTAGTATCGATTTCACCTCTACCAGTGACTATTGCAGTAGCTTCTAGAAAATATCTCCAAAAGGAAAAAATCAAATAACTGTATCCGCACTTCTTATAACTGCAGCTTCAGATTACCGTTAATTTTCTTTCGACACTTTTCCTTTCTTCGCCACCGCTCTCCAATTCCAACTGTATTCGCTTCAACAAGAAATCCAAGTAAGGATAAAATTTCGACAGGTTTTCAAATTTTTCTTCGAACACGTAACCGATTTCGTCGCCACTCGTGCACTCAAACGTTATTACCCAATCCGAGTTTTTTCACTCCAGGATTATCACTCGGAGCCTCAGACTCTCACAAAGACCCACGAAGTTGCAGCAAATTCTCACTTTCCAACTACCATCTTCACCATTTTAGGACCAGCTAGGGCCAAATTGCACTCACTTCTAAGCACCCGAAACCCCCTTCCTTAATCTTCGGCTATGCACCGCTCGAATCCCTTGCACCTTCCTCCTGCTTGTCCTCGAAGAAAATAAAATATCTAGCACACAGGAGTATATGCCAAGGAAAAAAACGGACCCCCAGCACACCCCGGGATGACGAACGGACCACTAGTGAAGTGAAATGTGTTTCCCATATGAAAATCCGCAGCGAACTGAATTTTCGTCCGGCCAACGGTTGGGGTAAACGTTGTTCGTTCGGCAGAATTTTCCTTCCGAGTGCGGCAACCACCGAATTTTCGCAAACCGACCGTTGGGTGGTGCTGGCATCGCTGAAGGAAAAACAACCCCCTCTCAAAAAGGGGCATGCGTCGTTGCCGATTGAAATGTCTCAATCACTCGCTCTCTGCGGTGTTCATCCTTGCATCTGACGTATCATCGATAGGCAGCATTGACTGGGGATGGTCAATGAATGTGAAATGTGGTGGGTCGTTGAACTGGGACTAATAGTTTTTTTGCATTACCTACTTTTAAAATGTGTCTCAATGTCAATGATCATTCCAAAACAATTTTCCCTTCTTGCTTAGACCAGTGTTGTATGTGTCCTACTACATGTGCAAAAAAAAGTTACGCTCCGTGCTTTGGAATCATTTTGGTCCTAAATTCAAATCGCGATAACTTCTCAAAATTTAAACGATTTTTATATTTTTCTGCGGTCGAGAAAAAAAATGATTAAGTGTTATTGAAATACTTCTTATTCTTCTTCTTCTTATTCTTCTTCTACTTCTTGGCATTACGTCCTCACTAGGACAGAGCCTGCTTCTCAGCTTAGTGTTCTTACGAGCACTTCCACAGTTATTGACTGAGAGCTTTCTTTGCCAATGTTGCCATATTCGCATTCGTATATCGTGTGGCAGGTACGACGATACTCTATGCCCAGGGAAGTCAAGGAAATTTCCATTACGAAAAGATCCTACACCGACCGGGAATCGAACCCAGGCACCTTAAGCATGGCTTTGTTTCGTAGCCACGAACTCCAACCAGTCGGCTAAGGCTGAAGGTTCGTCTAAAATACATAATAAACTTTAAAAAGAGAATGGCCCATCGTGGGGAACGATTATTGAGAAAAAAAGAAACCTTTAGAAACCTAATTTTACATTAAATGCCCAAATATGGTAAAGTTTACTAGAGGACTTAATTTTAAATCATATGGTACATAAATTTACATGTACATTTTTAAGAGTCAGTGCATGAATAGTGAAATGTCTCTGATTACATGACAAGTGTCTCTTTTACTGATTTTTTTTTAAACAATATGTGTTGTAACGCGAAAATCTATGATCGTTTTCAATTATCATTACAGTTGTTCTTAGACGCGCTCCACACATTAACGAGTATATGATATGTGAAAGTAGATTATCATTATCTTTTGCATCACGTCGTGAATTTTTTGCCTTGATGTAGTCAAGTAATTTTAAAATCGGATTGAAATTTCCGAAGAGTGTTGTTCAAAATTCCACAACAAAAAGGCGCTAGTGAGCTACAAATATTTCAAACAAATATATCTCAAGATTTAGAACTGCTACAAAGCTAGTGTTTTCTGCAAAGTTGTTTGTTGGGATAAGGAACTTGTGCTCTATGCTCGATACGCCCTATATTTCATCACTAAGAGGCGCTAGTGAGCATTGAAAGTTAAGCCCTAATTTCTGTCAATGCAAATTCGACAGAAGGCTGGTGCTTTTTCAGTAAAATAGTTCGGTAATCAAAGGACTAGACGCTGGATATCTAATATGTTCAACATTCTACTGCTAGGAGGCGCCATTATTTAATTATTTGGTCGACATCAATCTTTATTTATTTATTACTACAAAATTCAACGGACACCATAGGATAAATTGAATTCTTACTAATCAGCTACAATAATAACGAATTATCACTATTGGAATGACAACAAATACAAATTCATTCAATGGACAAGCGCAGATAAACAATACTCAAACTTACTGCAAACTACAACATAGAGTTTGATCCAAACAGAATACATTTATCCGTTACGATGCGAACTCCAGCGGTTCCCAACAATTATTACGAAATTTCCTGAAGTGAAATCCACGAGGCCATGTAGACGGAAGAAGCGCGTTTCAGGCGTACGTTGATTCCAACTTTGAAGGAAATAAATGGCAACGAAAAGGAATTCTTCCATGCTGGAACTAACTTCTTCACTAGAAGTCGATAAGTCGTTCACTTATGCTATTTTTTATCCTCGTTAAGAAGACTCAGCCGTTAACACCGCTAGCGCATGACGGCTCACCATAGTAGCATGTCCGAAAGAACTTGAAACTATTGAGAACCAGAGCTACAGGTCCAAAGTCCTGATAAAGGTGGATGGTTGTGATGGCTATGACCGTGGTCATCATGTAAAGAACAAGCGGACGATGCTGTATCGTGTCAGCATCGAGGAGGCAGCCCCTCTAGCACGATGTAGGTAGCGCAACCCTGGTTAGGTGGCCTATCGAAGACTCTTCACCAACCAAGAAAGGCAAAAGTAGAGCAAACGGATTGATTTTACGGCAACAGACCCGGCAACGAATAAAGGACAACGATTGGAAAGTTGGATCTTGGAACGTGAGAACTTTGAATGAACCCGCGCGTGTTGGGCTCCTGGCTCGTGAACTGCGGAATGTCGTGAACGTGGCAGCTATCCAGGAAATACGCTGGCCGAGAACCGGAGAACGCGCATTCCGAGCGGTGGACCCCATCGCCAACACTTCATTCAAGTACCACATCTACTACAGCGGTGGCGACAGAGCAGAACGTGTAGTTGGCTTCATAGTGATTGGGAAGCAGATGAAGCAAATTATTCGGTGGAAACCGGTAAGCGACCGAATCTGTGTGTTGAGAATGAGGGGCAAGTTCTTCAACTACAGCCTGATCAGCATATATGCGCCAACGAACGATAAGCCCGATGACATGAAGGATGAGTTCTATGAGAGCCTAAATAAGGCCTACGGAGAGTGCCCAAAACAAGACGTCAAGATAGTCATTGGCGACGCAAATGCGCAGATCGGGAAAGAAGATTTTTTCCGACCCGTTATTGGAACGGAAAGCCTTCATTCCGTTACCAATGATAATGGCCTGCGGCTAGTAACCTTCGCTGCTGCTAGAGGGATGGCAATCAGTAGTACCTACTTCGCACGAAAGAATATCCGCAAACACACCTGGCGACACCCGAGTGGCGATGCCTGCTCCCAAATAGACCACGTGCTGGTTGATGGGCGACATTTCTCAGATGTCATTGATGTCAGGACCTTCCGAGGCCCTAATATCGACTCGGATCATTATCTCGTTGTAGCTAAAATTCGGGCGCGGTTATCCAGCGTCACGAGTTCCGCAGCACACAGAACGCTACGCTTCAATATACAACGCTTGTCGACTGATGGGGTAGCTGCGCAGTACCGTCAGCAACTAGACGAGAAGTTGGGAAGAGTCAACGTTGCTGGAGACGTCGACAGCCTGTGGGACCCTATCCACGAAGCTGTGACAACAACGGCGCGGGAAGTGATCGGCACTGGTCAACGACGAAGACGGAACGACTGGTTCGATGAAGAGTGCCAGAGGGTGACAGACATGAAGAATGTTGCCAGAAGCCGTATGCTTGTGGCCGGTACCCGACAGAACAGAGAGCGGTACAGGGCAGCGAGAGCCGAAGAAAAGCGAATCCACCGCAGAAAGAAAAGGCAGCACGAAGAAAGTGTGGTAGCTGACGCACAAGAAAGCATGAACCGAAATGATATGCGGAGATTTTATGCAACGGTCAATGGTGCGCGGCACAATACCGTACCAGTGCCCGCCATGTGCAATGACCGAGAAGGGAATTTGCTGACCGATAAAACGGCGGTGGCTGCCAGGTGGAAGGAGCACTTTCAGCAATTGCTGAACGGTGAGAATGGAAATGTAGCGAGGAACAGAATGAACATAGATGATGACGATCAAGCTGTGGACCCACCGACCATAGGAGAGGTTAAAAAGGCTATCAGCGAGCTGAAGAACTGTAAGGCTGCTGGGAAGGACGAGATCCCGGTCGAGCTTCTCAAGCACGGAAGCGAGCAGCTTTACCAGTCGATCCACCGAGTACTACTGAAGGTATGGGAGGACGAAGAATTGCCCACCGGCTGGTTGGATGGCCTCATCCGCCCTATCTACAAGAAAGGGCACAGACTGGAGTGTGCCAATTACAGAGGAATTACCCTGTTGAATTCGGCGTACAAAATTCTGTCACGCATCCTGTTTAACAGACTGAGACCGCTCGAGGAGTCCTTCGTCGGCGAATACCAAGCTGGTTTTCGTGAGGGCCGTTCGACAACGGACCAGATGTTTAGCTTGCGAATGATCCTAGACAAATTCCGGGAGTATAACTTGCAGACTTACCATCTGTTTATTGATTTCAAGGCGGCGTACGACTCAGTGAAAAGAAATGAGCTTTGGCAGATAATGTCTGAAAATGGTTTTCCGGCGAAACTAATTAGGCTGATACGTGCTACGCTGGATGGTTCGAAATCAAGTGTTCGGACCGCAGACGAGGTGTCAACCTCGTTCGTGACGTTAGGCGGATTGAAGCAGGGAGACGCACTTTCGAATTTACTGTTCAACATTGCACTTGAGGGTGCTATTAGGAGATCTGGCGTGCAAAGAAATGGCACTATTATCACAAGGTCGCACATGCTCCTTGGCTTTGCGGACGATATAGACCTGATTGGAATCGATCGCAGGTCAGTGGAAGAGGCCTTCGTGCCTCTGAAGAGGGAGACAGCGAGGATAGGCCTGACCATCAATTCTACCAAGACGAAGTACAAGGTTGCAGGTAGAGATAGAGTCAGGCATGGTGGTGTAAGTGCTGAGGTAGTGTTTGATGGGGATGTGTTTGAAGTTGTTGAAGAATTTGTTTACCTTGGAACACTTGTGACATGTGACAACGACGTTTCCCGCGAAGTGAAAAGACGTGTTGCGGCTGCGAATAGGGCCTTTTACGGACTACGTAACCAGCTTAGGTCCCGCAGCTTGCAAACCGAAACAAAATTCGCCCTGTATAAAACATTGATTCTTCCGGTGGCTCTCTACGGGCACGAAGCGTGGACGTTGAAAGAGTCAGACCGGAAAGCTCTCGGTGTTTTCGAGCGTAAAGTGCTGCGGACAATACTCGGTGGGAAACTCGAAAATGGTGTGTGGCGCAGACGCATGAATCACGAGTTGTATCAAGTGTACAAAGATTCGAATATTATCAATCGTGTAAAATACGGCAGACTTCAGTGGGCTGATCACTTAGTGCGAATGTCGGAAGAAAGAATTGCGAAAATAATATTCAGCAGGGAACCAGGTAGAGGTCGGTGGCTTCGGTGAAGATCACGAATACGCTGGCTGTACGCAGTGGAAGAGGACCTGGCGACCCTAAACGTTCGGGGCAACTGGAGAAGTTTCGCCCAAGACCGACGAAGATGGAGCTCTACAATACGCCCGGCAATGGCCTGATGCTACGCTGTAGCCATCAAGGTATCAAGGTAGGTAAGAAGACTCAGCAACTAGGATCACTTGCGGACCTCTCTTCAACGATAAAGTTTAGACAGGCCGTTTCATTGATGCCAAGCTGAGTATCAGATAGGGGTAGTCCATGTTAAAATTGAAACACGTTGAAATCATTAGCGCCGCCACACAGCTTATTGCGTCAAACAGTGCACTGCAGTGGTGCATATGAAAATCTTGATGTATTTCATATTCACCACTTACCAGCCCTGTCGTCCTGCTTAGTCGCGCTTAGTCGACGACTAAGAAGCTTTTCTCAGATTTTTTTTAGAATTTTTCACCCGAAGACATAAAAAATAATGTATAAAATCAACAACAATCTAACGCCCCGTAAGATATCAATCGAAATTTCCAACCGCCCTGGAGTAATTTAAACCTACAGTACTGGACAGAATAAAGTACGCATTGGTCGTTTTCCCATACAAAATGGTCAAGTTTGGAGATCTGAATCTCAGCTTTTAGTGTTCCGATTGATCTGAAATTTTCACCACAGCCTAGATATAACATAGATTTTACTCAATTAAAATATCACTGCATTTGAAACACAATCTTTTAAATTATTGAAAATCTCTCAATTTGCAAAAAATTGCAAAATTTAGTTTTGAAAATATTTTAGAAACAACCAGTTTTACCAAAAATGATGTTCTGCAAATTTGTGTGTCTTATCAAATTGTACGTTTTTGCAGAAGGGCATATTGCTCTAAATATTTTCATATAAAAATTATTTTTACTTTAAAATGTTGTCATTTTTATCAAAATTTTAGATTTGCGATAACTTAAAAGTTCGTTAATGAAAAACTATGAATTTCTAGCCTAGCAAATTTGAGGTTACTTTCAAGCTGCGGTGAAAATTTCAGGTCAATCGGACAACTAGAAACCGAGATATAAGACTCCAAACTTGATCATTTTGTATGGAAAAACGGCCAATGCGTACTTTATTCTGTCCAGTACTGTATTTGCATAGAATTTCATAAATATCATGAGCATATCACCGCCCTGTAGAAAATCAATCAAAATTTATGGGCTGTATCAACGCCCTAGAGTAATTTCACCACATCGAATGGATATGCAAGGCATTATCAACGCCTTAGAATAATTTATAATCAAGTGCATCTTGACGCCCTGTATGACATCAATAGATATTCCAAGCTCTATCAACGCCCTGAAGTAATTTGACCTTATCCCATATCGATTAAATACATCTCAATGCCCTGTAGGACAACAATTGAAAATTTAAGCTTTATAAGTGCCCTGGGAAAATTTGACCTCATTTTTCGTAGACTAAGTGCATCTTTAAGCCCTGTAGAACATCAATAGAATATTCCAAGATTTAATAACGCCCTGGAGTGATTCGACCTTGTTCCATGTAAATAAGTTGCATTTGAACGCCCTGTGGGACAATTGTCAAAATGTATAAACGCCTTCCACTAATTTGACCTTGTCTTACGTAGATCAGGTGCACCTCAATGCCCTGTATCGATTGAACATTCCAATTTGTATTGATGCCCTGGATTAATTTGACCTTGCCTCACGTAGATCTTAGATAAGGTGCATATTAACGCCCTGTAGGACATCAATTGAAAATTCCATGCTGTATCATCGTCCTGAAGTAATTTGGACTCGTGTCATGTAAATCAACTTTTTGTTAACGCCCTGTTCGATATCTATTTTCCTTGTATTTTGACCTTGTTGTCTTACGTAGATCAGGTGCAACTTAATGCTCTGTTTCCATTGAAAATTCCAAGCTGTATCAACGCCCTGGAGTATTTTGACCTCATTCTATGTAGATCAGGTACATCTCAACACCCTGTGGGACATAAATTAAAAATTTCAAGCTTTAGCAACGCCCTGGAGTAATTTGGCATTCTTTCACGTAGTTCAGAAACACCTTAACGCTTTGTATAACATCAATCGATCAAGCTATATCAACGGTCTAAAGTGATTTGACTGAATTCCATATTGATCTTTGTGAGATATGGAGCATATTTACGCCCTGCTGAAAATCAATTGAAATTTCTTAGCATTATCAACACCCTGCAGTAATTTGACTGGAGTGACTAACTTATTCTATGATGATCAGGTACATCTCAACGCCCTGTATGACATTAATTGAAAATTCCAAGCTCTATCAATATCCTGCAGTAATTTAACCTTAGTCCACATTAATGAATTGAATCGTAAAGCCCCGTAAACATCAATCAATTTTTTTAATATGTATCAACGCCCTGAAGTGATTATACATTGTTTCACGTAGATAAGCTGCAACTTGACGCCCTGTAGGAAACCAATTCAATTTTGTTTGCTTTGTGACCTTAACTAATGTATATCAAGTGAAGAGTATTATTGGTTCTTTCCGTTGTATATGTTGTTTATAATATCTATAGTTTGTCTTTACTATTTATCAAACGATTGTGCCACTTTTCCCCGAATGTCCTTTCCGCGAATGACAGTTTCCAGAATAACCCTTTTCCTCGAATGTCATTTTGGTTTGGTTTGTCTCTTCGAGAAGTGTGCGTACCAGATGACTGGTCCGTTCACTACCCTGAGTTGTGAAACGGGATCCCTTAATTTAATGGATATAACTATGGCTGTATGCGCTTGATCCCTAATATTCGGTATTGTTAAAAAAAATGTTGGTTAAATTATCTCGAAAAAGGGATAGTTTAAAAATGAAAGAACAACTTATCCAGCTTTTACGCTCGCCATAAAAACAATATGCTATAAAATATCTGACAGAAGCTGCCAACCACCACTGAACTGAAACTTGGAAATATGTCCTCAGAGAGAGGGTCATGTGTGGTTTCCAACATCGCTGCGTCGAGTAGAGGTTCCATATTCGCCAGAGTTACAGGGTTTGCTGATCTGGGACTTAGAAGGTATTCGTTGTTGTAATCTGTGGAACAGCCAGGTAAAATTGCAGCTTGAGTTCCACAGCCGGAGCAATGCAAGATGTCAAAGAGCTGTGCATTCATAATCTCCAGTCCAAGTGGGGCGAAGAAAGATGTCTCCGAAACGGGGTTGTAGACAGGGGTTCTTTCGGTTGTTGCCATTTCAGGACTTTCTGGTTTGAATATTAGGCCGTTTTAAGTCTTCAACAGAGCTCCACCGAGTGCAGGTCCCAGTGTGTGATCCAGACTTGGCAGAGATGAAGAAGCCGCTGGCATATGCTTCCGAGTTTTCGGAATTTTAGTTGTAGCAGTTGTTCTTGACTGAAAGAGAGTTCAGCAGGATTTTCTAGGGTTCCGTCCAGGTGGCTCAAGTAACATTAGTGGCTGAACAATAGTTTATTAAACTGAAATAAGCTTGAAAGTGAATTGTTCAACTCGTATTCAACAAAATTGTTTGTTGGGGGGTTCTTGACTCCAACGTTGTCCTTCGGGGAATTGGGGGTCCCAATCTTCACCCACTCGTTACCGAACGGTAACATGTTTGTTGATTGGTGTGGTGTTAGGGCTTAAGATACTTAACGCTTAATTTAAACCATGATCGATTGCTGCGGCGATCAAGCACGCACACAACCGACTGGTGGGTGGTGCATTTTTGAAAGCAAAGTGAAGGTGGCATCGATGGGAGCGGATACAGTGAGGATGGCTCGCTCTCGAGAAAAGAAAACCGAGAGTCTCAAAAGGGGGCATCGGCGACAAACAGTTTGATACGTCCTGCCAAAATAGTGTGCCAGCCAAGCCATCTAAATAAATCACGAGTTTCAAGGTAAATTTGATATTTTAATAGGATCACCACGCCGAAAGCTCCCTCGTCCAAAACGCCCTAGAACCTGGGAGTCGAAAGAGGCCTTTGGTGCCCAACTCCGAAAGCTGCCGTTGGTTAGACCATCAGCTTGGGGCTTAGGCACGTCCCCGTCTGGGACGGCGCGATTTACTCCCAGGGTCAAACGTATTTTCACACTGAACGGTGGCAGGGGCAGGGGCTTCAGTTTCCGTTTGCTTGCTTCCCTTGAGCTCAAAGAGGTATTGCGGACTCGATCTAAATGAAACCTAAAAAAGCAATGGGATGATTAAAGGCGATTAAAGAGTTATAGGGGAAGGGGTGGTAAAATGAACACCTTAAGAACATCATCTTGTTTCTGATATATAAACGAGGAATTTGTTTAGTTCTATCGCACAACATCAAAAATAGGGATGTAATCTATAGCAGCGACATGGATTCAGACTAAAATAGCTAAATTTTCACATATTTTCATCGCTATAAAAAAGCGATGCAAATGTTCATTTTAGCTGCACTATGTGGGTAAAATGAACAGGGGTTGGTGGTAAAATGAACACCATGCAAAAAACGTGAGCAAAACAAATATTTCTGAAAATTTTCATTGCCCCACCGAAACTACATCTATTAATGATTGTAACCCATTCAAAAAGAATTTGAAAGGTATCAGATTTGACATCAAATCATAACGATATTCACCTCACTGAAAAACCTCAAGTCTTCCGAGCCAAATGTTACGTCAGTTCTAATTTTCAAACGTGGTTTTCTAAAATCTTAGTTTTCGTTGATATTTTCACTTCAATTGACCTACGTATCAACTTGAACACTCAGATTTATGCTCTAAATCGTCCGTGCGTGATAAAAGTTTATCGAAATTTGTTTGTTCTCGGTAAAAGGTAAGGTGTTCATTTTACCACCCCTGTTCATTTTACCACCACTTCCCCTACATACAAATCGGAATTAGATATTAGTTTGAGTTGTCACTTAGCAATGAAAATTATCGTTATTATTGATGGGTTGCTAAGGATTTATTTTCAAGTTTCAGTTCAGTGGTGGTAGTGTGCTTGTGTCTAATATTTTATAGCATGACCTAGGACAGGACGTGACAGCTCAACTAAGACTGCCCTGTTGTTTTTCCGTCGATAACCTTGACCTGAGAGAGAGGAGACAGCTCACTGACAACTGGCTTGTTTTCTTGGCTTCTTTGATTTCTTCTTCTCATGTTTGGGTTGTGCACAATGGTTCGGAGAGCAAAAACTGGGTCAAAACCATTTTCACATTCCATTTGCTATCAAAAAGATCATAAAATTTAAAAATTTCAATATCAATTTGAGTTTAATCGACAATATTTAAATAATCTACGATTTTATATGCGAGATCACAGGAAAACGATCTGAATTCACAATCATATCCAGTTTTAGTTTGGCCAAATTTCGACGGTTTTTACGCTCTGCCCTTCGAATGTGCGGTTTTCCAGTGACAGTTGATGACAGGTTCCCTTGACTTTTGGGAGCTCGCAATCTAAGCCAGCTGTCTCCTCTCTCTCAGACCTTGACGATACAAAAGCCAGTGTTACCAGTATCCTTTTAATGCAAATCTTGTAAACAAACTCAAATATCAAGGGTCATAATCTGATTGTTTCTTGCACGCTTCATTCATTTAGCGTAATAGGGGATGCTATATTTTCAAACAATTAGGTTGAAATTTAAAACCGGTGATATTTTCAGAGAAAATTGACCCAATTTCCACTATTTTGGTCTCAATTAAGTATTTTACATTATTTTAGCATTGTAGGAACACATGCTTTGAACTTAATATCGAATATTAATAGATTAGACACGAAAGGTAGTGCTTCGTGAAGCCCAAGCGGGACAGTTCGGTTTTGCGTCGTCCGATAGATTTGGCTCACGGTTTCGCGCATGTTTTCGTCGCCGGAGATTTTTTTTTCCTGTTTTCAAGCGTCTTGCTGGGTAGTGCTTCGTGAAGCCCAAGCAGGACAGTTCAGTTTTGCATCGTCCGATAAATTTGGCTCACGGTTTCGCGCATGTTTTCGTCGCCGGAGATTTTTTTTTCCTGTTTTCAAGCGTCTTGCTGGGTAGTGCTTCGTGAAGCCCAAGCAGGACAGTTCAGTTTTGCATCGTCCGATAAATTTGGCTCACGGTTTTGCGCATGTTTTCGTCGCCGGAGATTTTTTTTTTTTCCTGTTTTCAAGCGTCTTGCTGGGTAGTGCTTCGTAAAGCCCAAGCAGGACAGTTCAGTTTTGCGTCGTCCGATAAATTTGGCTCACGGTTTCGCGCATGTTTTCGTCGCCGGAGATTTTTTTTTTTTCCTGTTTTCAAGCGTCTTGCTGGGTAGTGCTTCGTGAAGCCCAAGCGGGACAGTTCGGTTTTGCGTCGTCCGATAGATTTGGCTCACGGTTTCGCGCATGTTTTCGTCGCCGGAGATTTTTTTTTCCTGTTTTCAAGCGTCTTGCTGGGTAGTGCTTCGTGAAGCCCAAGCAGGACAGTTCGGTTTTGCGTCGTCCGATAAATTTGGCTCACGGTTTCGCGCATGTTTTCGTCGCCGGAGATTTTTTTTTTTTCATGTTTTCAAGCGTCTTGCTGGGTAGTGCTTCGTAAAGCCCAAGCAGGACAGTTCAGTTTTGCGTCGTCCGATAAATTTGGCTCACGGTTTCGCGCATGTTTTCGTCGCCGGAGATTTTTTTTTTTTTCCTGTTTTCAAGCGTCTTGCTGGGTAGTGCTTCGTGAAGCCCAAGCGGGACAGTTCGGTTTTGCGTCGTCCGATAGATTTGGCTCACGGTTTCGCGCATGTTTTCGTCGCCGGAGATTTTTTTTTTCCTGTTTTCAAGCGTCTTGCTGGGTAGTGCTTCGTGAAGCCCAAGCAGGACAGTTCAGTTTTGCGTCGTCCGATAAATTTGGCTCACGGTTTCGCGCATGTTTTCGTCGCCGGAGATTTTTTTTTTCATGTTTTCAAGCGTCTTGCTGGGTAGTGCTTCGTGAAGCCCAAGCAGGACAGTTCAGTTTTGCGTCGTCCGATAGATTTGGCTCACGGTTTTGCGCATGTTTTCGTCGCCGGAGATTTTTTTTTCCTGTTTTCAAGCGTCTTGCTGGGTAGTGCTTCGTGAAGCCCAAGCAGGACAGTTCGGTTTTGCGTCGTCCGATAGATTTGGCTCACGGTTTCGCGCGTGTTTTCGGCTCCTAAGATTTTTTTTCTGTTTTGGAGCGTCTTGCTGGGTAGGTATTTGGAAGGCACAAGCAAGACGGTTTGTTTTCGGGACGCCAAGAAGTTTTGCTGTCAGTATCAGTTTTGTGTTCAGTCGAGGATGGATTACCAACTGGTGAGTTCGTTTCATTCTTGTGATAACACATATTTTCTTGAAAGCGTAACTTTTAAGTAATTTTAAAACAAACTTTGTATGGTTCGTCACTATAAGTGTCGGCATTATGTTTTTTTCTTATACAATTTCAATATACATATATTTGTCTCTTTTATACGTTATTAAAAATTATCTTTTGAATTGTTCGACATTGTGAATGTTGACGTATTTTTTAAAACTTGTACCATATCGAGACAAAATGCACAGTAATACTCATATGTAATTTTAAAACAAACCATGTATAGTTCGTCACTACAAGTGTCGGCATTATTCCTGTTTCATATAATTTAAAATATATACATGTAATTTTCAGTTTTCGTCATTAATAAAAACATCTTTTGAATAGAGTAGTGTTTGATCCTTCGACCTTGACACTTGCTCCTGCTGGGGCGGGTGATGAGGGCAGGATCAAACATGTCGCGCGTCGGTAGTGAAGCGGTGAAAAAGTGATCGGTTCGTAAGTAGTGTTTGATCCTTCGACATTGACGCTTGCTCCTGCGGGGGCGGGCGATGGGGGCAGGATCAAACTTGTCGCGCGTCGTTCGCTCAGAGAAATGAAAAAGCGCCGCGGATCGTTAGTAGTGTTTGATCTATTGATCGCGTCGCTTGCTCTTGCGTGGGCGAGTGACGAACACTTGTTCGGCGTTTAATGCGATTATCGAATTATTTCGCGAATCCGGTTAGGCGTGATTATATCATGGCTCGCATCACCAAACATTGGTGACTCCCAGATCTTTACCTTATCCCACTAACCCAATATCCTCTCCATGACAACCGTGGAGATGCAGAGGTGATCTCGGTCTCTAGTAACAACGGTAGTCACACTAACATTCCTTCCCTTCCCCGATGACCGTAAGGACGTGGCCGGCGCCGTTATTGACTTTTAAATTTGAGCTCTCGATTTGTGCACATTGAAGAATGGTAAGCTAATCCCAAGCCCCATTCATTAATTCCCTGTGCAACTTCGATTGTTCTGGTCAATCACGGAGTAGCACCTACGAATTGTACGGTCATCTATGCTTATGCTTATGCTTATGCTTAATATTAATAGATTAGACACGAAAAGATTTCACGAAAAATTTCCAAACTTTTGATGAAAACTCTAATTTATGAACTGGCAACACGGTCGAGCTAGTAACCAAGTGCCCTGTTGTAATCCAACTCAACGATGTGAAAGTAGGCCTTTGCCAAAACGACCAATGAGAAGTGGTCTTTTTTGACAGGCAATTGGTTTCATTTTTGTACTTTGACCTGTCACGTCTTGTCTTAGAGCATGACGAGCGTAAAAAGCTGGATATGTTCTTATGACAGTCATGTTTTTTTCTGAACCAATAATTTTCATGTGATAGTGATAAATTTTATAACCAAGTATGCACCACGAGCATAATTTTTGTGTTTTTAAAATTGATGAAATAGGTTTGAAAACCATCTGTAACTGATACTTGGAAATTCCAAGATTCACTAATATATCTATCGTAAAACTACCGTTTTGCTTCAAAATCCGGACACCTAAGAGGCAGTACAATTTCAAACTTGAATTTCATAAGCAAATTCTTGTATATCTCGAAGCTATAAAATATTTCCACACCGTACATAGATCAATTTTTGTTGCTGTGCAAAGAAAAATACAATGTTTGAGAAAAATCTCACTACCATGGTGAATCAAAATCCGGACGGTACCAATATCCGGACACTCTGGTAACTTCTACTGAATACAATGTGAATTTGAATAATTATGTGGTTTTAATGATTCACATCTGAGCTTTATAACATTGCTCATGATTTGAGTTGCTTTTCTGCTCCAGCACGCACTGGACGTAAAACCAGATCGCTTGCGGAGTGTGGTTTTCGAATGGTGTGATTATCACCTTTTGTTCGGCAGTGCTTTGTTCACAATTGCTTGTTGCGATGGAAATAGTGAACACTATTCAATTTCAATTCCCTGTTGGATCTCCTCCACCTTCATGGGCTGAAATTGCAGAGCTCATGAAGCGATTGAACTCGGATCTAATGCAGATGGAAGCTGCATACAAAACGCCACAGAAAAAATCACTCTGTGTCAAATTCAAGTCGTTGGAAGCCATGGAGCAAACTTTACAGCAGAACCACGAATTGTTAAAATTCCGATATGCGAATGGAATAACGGTCGATGTCCACATGTGCACTGCAGGGAGGAATAATGCCTACGTGCGAGTCTTCGATCTTCCTCCGGAGATTCCAGATAATGCTCTGTCTAGGATTTTTAGTGCGTACGGAAAAGTGGGAAGTATCGTTCGAGAAAAATTTCCTGCTGGAATGGGTCTCGACCACTTACACAATGGTGTTCGAGGTGTGTATGTGGATATCGAACATGAGTTTCCACCGTCACTGGAAATCTGTAACTGGAGAGCCAGGATTTTTTACGAGGGACTGAAAAACCGATGTTGTTCGTGCAATCAGGAAGGGCATCGACGAGACTCCTGCCCACAACAGAACACGCGGAAACTCAAGGAGAAGATGAAAAAAGTCATCACTTCTTACGCGGACATGGTGGAAACCGGAGGGACAGTAATAAATGAAGAAGCTTCTTTTATCGAGGAAATTTCGGAAGACCAAGAAGTAGAAGACATAATCGTATTGGAAGAGGAACACGTTGTCACGGAAGAGCAGAGCATGGAGCAACAGAGTAAGGGAAACGAGGATTCGGAACGACTTAGAGAAAAACAGGAGCTAGAAAGAGCACATAGGCGTTACATGATCAACTACGCGATTAAGGGTGGCGCGAGCGAACGACGAGCTCAATTCGCCTCAACGGGATCAACAGAGATTTTGCGTCCAAAAAAGAATGCGGGCAAAAGCTAAAATGTTATTTTTCTTTTGACTTTGTCTTTATTCTCATAAAAATAGCGATTCGGCCTCGTTAAGCCTTCGGGCGCATTGGCTTGTCAAATAAACGATTGAAAAAAAAATTGCTCATGATTTGACTACAATTTGATCTAGTAGCCATTGTCATATAATTAATAAAAATAAAAATCAAACATCAGTTTGACACCATTATATCATAGTGCAGTTTTCGTAGTTCAAGTCATTCAGAAAAACAAAGAGCGGTCAAGTTAACGATAATTAATTTCAATGACATTGTATGCGAATTGTTGCAAACCATAGTTTGTGTTTAAGTATGTTAGATAAATGATTGGAACACTTTAAAACTGTGAAAACAAGTGTAAAAGGACATTTTTTCGTGTGATAAGTGAGTGTCCGGATTTGTGAACCATGGATTTGAAATCCGAACGCTATGCGTTTAACTTGTAGTTTGCTGGAGTGAACATCTATTTTGTAATAAAAATGCACCGAAAACTAAAATAAATTCCAGAAAAAGTGGATGGTCGTGTATGAAATTAAATTGTAGTGGAAAAGTCGACTTTATGATGACGATTTTTGCAGATTATTTGCTCGCGGCAATAACCAAAAGATATAAGTAACCAAAATACAGAATAATCTTGAATATTTATTTACAAAAACATTATTATGTGCTTCCCTGTATTTAACAACAAAAAATATGATAGAATAGCCACATTTAAATTGAATGTTCCTAATTTTATTTGAATTAAGCTGGCTTAAACACGGATGTCTGGAAATTGATTCAAGAATGTCCGGTTTTTTGATTCACATGTCCGGATTTGAAAACTAGACATGTGTAATAAAAAAAAAACATTATTTCCATATTATATTCGTTATTTTAACTAGAATATTTGCAATTATCATCAAGATAAAAGTCGAAATGATTCGTGACAAGGTAGTGCGTTAGTCAAATCTAATGCAAATATATTTATATTGGAATTAGATCATGCTGCACCGCTTAAGCGCCCGGGTAATCATACCATGAAAAGTTGTAGGAAACTGACAATTTGTTAGACCTAAAATAATAAGCATGGTAAGAACAAGTTTTGGAAGAGACCAGGATTAGCGATGTACAGGGGCCCCATGATTGATACACCAGGGCTGATTCTCAAGCGAGCCGAGGACCCCGGGAAACCGTTGCATTAAGTACCCACAGTTTAGAAATCTTCACAAAAATAGTTTGCTGATGTTGATCCTATAAGCCATAAGTTTCCTGATAGTTTAATAGATAGATATTCTAACGCAGGATATTTTTCAAATATTTTTAGTCTGTTGTACCAATCTATCCAAGTTTGTAGACCTCCAAAAATCTAAAAGCTTTAAAGGTTTTGGCTTTTCTACCAAGATTCATCCAACTTTATCCTCGGAAGCACAACAATAACTCATCAAGAGATTGTTCAGACTTTTTTATATTATGTCATGGGTTTCACCTTCATGATTAAACATAGCCATAGATTACTCTAAAATTTCTTCAAAAAAATACGGAAGGAATTCCAAGACTTCGTTCAGCAATTGTTACAGAAATAATTTCAGAATCTAAATTAGCGAATACTCCTGGAAACTTTTCCCAGTGCTTCCATAAAGAAATTCTAAATAATATTCAGAGCAATGCCACCATGATTTTTCTATTGATTTCTTAAAGACTTCTTCTTCTTCTTCTTGGCATTAACGTCCCCACTGGGACAGAGCCGGAGACCTCCAAGTTTTTTCCCTTAAAGCACGCTAAGATTTTTTTCCCCAGGTTTTCCGAAGTACTCCAGGGATTCCTCCACGAATTATTGTAGGATGACTTGGAAGATTTCTGCGAAGAGTTTTTGCTAGTATTTATCGTTGAAGCTTGCGAGAATTTCTCAGATAATTGGCCACCGCTTTTGGATTCGTCCTTAAATTTTACCAGGCAGTCCTTCTTGAATTCGTTAAGAATTTGTCTCAGGCATTACTGCAAGAAGCTCTTTAACTAATAAATGTTGCATCTTTTCTTAGCGATTCTATCAGATTCGTGTGAAATGTTTCCTTTACAAAGAAGAGTGTCCGGAATTAAAAGCTGTCCGTAATATGAATCAAAACGGTACATGGGTCGAACTCTTGCCCCTCTGATTCGAACTTTTGCCCCACTATGGGCCAAAAATTGTTTCCAAGCATTTATGCAAAAACTAAAACACCTCAAAGCAACCTCATGATAGGCCTAGAAACGCCCTCACATAAAAAACATAAAATACATAAAAGATTTTATCTTCAATTGGTTCCATGCAACGAAAGTTTGACCAAAAATTACAATATTCACGTCGAAAAACAACAAGTAGCCATAACTTTTCCAAATCTCAATCGATTTTTATGATATTTGGAGTGAAAGTCTCTTACTTGAATAGCATTTGAACCACCATGACATTTATAAGTTTTGTTTTGAATTGAGCTAGAAATCTTAAAAAGAAACTCTTACCCCACTCGAACTTTTGCCCCACATTACTCTACATATTATTTCTCTAATAAACATAGATATTGTTTTTCCGGCAGGATACATTTTGAGTTTCAGATAACAAAATGTTGGTCTAAATGCTAAAATCTTAAAAAAAAAGTTGACGGAATATGAATGTTCAGTACTAATAGGCATAATTATTTTTCAGTACAGGGCCACTGTAGTAGCTTGACATGAATCTTCTACATGAATCTCCTTAATCTTATTAGAACTTTGAAAGAGGTACATAATTAGCTATACGCCGTTTTCACAATGGTGTTACGCTGCACACCCCTATTGGGGCCCCCAAATTTGCATCCGCACCGGGCCCCGAAAACTCTAGCTACGCCACTGACGCCTGGGAATAGAAGCACCCTCTGGGCTATAGCAACGCCCCCCTCAAAAAGGGACGACTAAGAAGCTCAAATTTTACGACGACAGGGCACAGTAAATCATCACTTTATGGTTTAAGCAATCGTTTACCTCGTTTGTATTTTATTTAAAATTGGCTAGGTAAGTTTACCAGTTATGGCCATAGTGGTTCCCTATTTGGCCATATGTGAAATTTCAATAACTTTTGCATTTTAAATCATTTTGAATGTTTTAACAGCATGATTGATCTTAATTCTTACTAGGGTCAGTGTTCCCTTAGTGGACAGTCCCCTATACTCGCACTAGTGGCTTTTTATGGCCGTTTTGCTTTAAATCTTTTCAAAATATTTTTAGACATGAAGGTCAGGAGCTATTTATTTAAGCACCATTGATACATAGCTTGATTTTGTTCAAAAAATGATCGAAATAATTAGTTTAGCTTAAAATTTTAGCTCCCTTGCGCCTAAAGTAAAACTATTGTTCCTATAGTAGCACTACTGATAGAAACTATTTTTTGTTATACGAAATAATTGATGAATTAAGAACTTTTTTTACATCGAACGAAAGCTTTTGAACCACACTTTGTAGGAAAAATATAAAAGTTTTGTAAAAATACGGTTTTGATAACTATTTTGCCACGCCGTGATGCTAGTGCTACTATAGGAACAGAAGTTAGAAATAGTGCTACTATAGGCGCATATATTCCGTGATAATAAATTAAAACATTTGAGTTTTCGTTCAGATGATGTAAAAGTAATGACGCTAGCGTTATTTTTCGATTTTATACGAATATTTGTTCTTAGTTATGCGGCTATTGGTACATCGACCCTAAATATAATATTACGACACACACAATTTTTCAAAAAGTGAAGATAGTCAAGTAATCATGTATGGCGAAATAGGGAACCATTATGTCCATAAGTGGTACACTTACCCTAATATAATTATTAAATATTGTGAATGAAAATTTTATTATAAGTTGCAACATTTCACAATAATTTGCCTTCCTATCTGCCAGCCTATACTGCCCATAAAGGCATAACTGTCCCATATGGAAATAGTAGGCATTGAGAAAATTGCGCTCGAAGTTTGAGTTTTGAATTCTCATACAAATGTTCATAATTTTATAGTACGTTTCTGCATGCCATATTTATTTGGCACCACCGCACAGATAACTCATTTTGCTTCTATGCATTAGCAAAAAATATAATCTTGAACACAACTCACGTTTTGCAATTGTTATTCGGATTGAAAGTTCATATAGAGACTGTAATGCCTTTATTTTTAAATATGGGACTGCACCAGCTTCATATTTTCCGCAACTTTTCCGAACAAAGTGTGTTAATTTTTACATGCATAGTAAAGAACATATAAAAACATGAATGTTGCGACGAAAAAAGGTGTTGGTTCGAAAATCCATATGGGACAGTTATGCTTTTATGGGCAGTATAGCTGTGCCACGAATTCCGAACATGATTTATATTTGAATAGTAGCGAATTTGGAGGTTTAAACAAGTATTGACAGAACCTATCGATATTGTAAATTAAAAAAAAACGCTTGAAAAATCACTGTTGAGTGTTTGATATATGAATCATGATTGAAATTCGTGACAAAACGGTATATTGAATGAAAAAGTCAAGCGAAATATGCAATGAAAGCAATAGGGTAACGACTGTTTATTTCGTTCTTAAACGCTAACAGCGCCAGCGGCAATGAGTACAGGCCGCAACATTTCGAACATTCAGCTTCTTTCACTGGTCGCCGAGCGACGACACTGTTGTTTGTATTCCTCCCACTGACCGCGCTACGCTGGATTCTTATTCGTGATCAAACGTCAACATCCCACCGCAAAATCGCTAGTGTTTGGAGGTGATTTTAACCTCCAAATTCCCAAATAACCTCCAAATAATCACCCGCAAGTTAGTTCTAATAACCTCCGTTACATGAAATATGGTGGCACGTCGATCGTCGCAAGTTTATCGTTAAACTGTCAATATTTCTCAAACTTTCAACACAAGCGCATGGAAGCATGGTAGTCGGAGAACTGTCAAAACGTATGGAAAATAATGAAAAACGTAAATTACTTGCAATTAGGAAACTGGATCAAAATAGTAATGATTAGAAATCAAGTGTAAAGTGAATACATAACTTTTTGTGTTTAGTTCATCTTCCGTGGTGCTTTCTTTGCTTCAGGGTTTCGTTTTTACTACCACTGAAAAAGAGCCATCTATTGCCATTTCAGTTTTGAATATCGCCCTATTATATACATATCTGATTTTCAACTTCCTTCCCTCTGCGTGTTGCAGAACGTGGGGTATAATAACAGATTTTTGTGAGTAAACCGACTATTGACGTCTTCAGTCGAAAACTTAAAGTCTCTCATCGATATGAAGCAACGTTCATAAGAGTGGAAATACAATACTAATCTCATCAAAATAGCTCATTAATATCTTAGGTCTGACTCTTCAAAGATGCAAAAGTATCAATAAGCACTGTATTAACGGTAAACGGTGACAAAATTAGATACTTTTTGGGAAACAAGATTTAAAAATCTGTATTATGTTGTTCTAAAAGACATAACTACTTTCCGTAATATTCAGTAAAAACCATGTTATCTGAATTGAACGTTCCTCACAAATGTGTAAAATTACTTAACACCCCTAGTAGCACCGCTCTCAATCAGCTGCGATTCACTCATAACCGGCTGAAGATGGGCACGTCAGTAAGTGCTCCAACGACGATTATTATGCCGCATATGATTCTACGAGCAGCTGCCAGTGCTGCATGCCGATAGAGGATCGTCTGTGGAAAACGCTATAACACTCACAGTTTGTTGATTGTTTTCATTTCGTGGAAAGAGAATTTTCCCGACGGCGACTAACGAAGGCATTTACGCTCTCTTGTTCTCAGAGTGTATTTCGATTTTCACGAGTACATTTTTACATGCGGGAGAAAAGCCGCATGCTGGCATGCGTTTTCTTTGTGTTTCCTTTTTTCGTAAAGAATTCCAGCAATTGAACGGGTTATCTGTATCTAGTCAGAACTTTTTCGTTGTAAACATGACGTAACGATGATTGTACTATTACTAGCACATGTTGCTGTTTTATTTACGATGCGTTAGGTATTTAGAGGTGATGTTATGAATTGAGGTACATGTTTATGCAATACCTCAGAGTATTTCTGAAGTTTCTAATAATGTCTGAATCAAAAAGTTCATTTTGAACATTTCGTCACAATATTAACTAATCATCATGAGCAATGAAAATGACTGCAAGTTTGGTCGCCAATCATATAAATACCCGACGCTGAAATATGAACTCTAAGTTTAGAAATCATCATTTTTAATCAAAATCGACCACCTTTCTGCAAAATAACTTAAACAACATTTATGTCAATGCCACCACTGCACAACTGGAAAACGGCAAACCGTCTGAATACGTATCATAACGTTTCAAACTCATTGACTAATCTTACACGTGACAAATGGTTGTGGAATCGATACTGTTTTGCATATGCCACTCAAATGGAAGTTCAAACAGAGTCTTAAAAGTGTCATGTGGGCAAAAAAAAACAATACGAGTCACTCAGCTCGCAAATAAAACATATTGCATAACGGTGAGAAAGTGACTTCTGCATACATTCACGACCAGTCACCGTTTGCTGTATCCAAGCAGGACGTCGAATGAAAAGATTTTGCTGTTCCGATTTTCTTCAGCAATGCTGGCCCACGTGGCTGTCTTTTGAGTTGGGTTTCTAGTTATGTATAACGTAATTTTCAGTTTAACAGTTATATGATCAGACACAGGCTTTTTTAATTCCTTCAAAAGTATCACTACATTCATTTCTTACATCTAGGTGTTCTGTATACTTAATTTATTTCGCCGAGGCCGGCAAAAACAATTGCCGAGAACTCAACAGCTGAGATTTCGGCAAAAATCTCGATAAAAATTCTAAGTGCCAATTGAGCTACAAAATGTTGAATCAACCCAGCTGTCAAAATTTGACGAAAATATCGGTAATCCACTGCTAAAAATCTCGGCACACCACTATCGAAATTCGGCAAATAAAAATAAAAACTGTAATTTTCCGACGTAACAAGCCGTGATTGGATCACTTAAGAATAATGAAGGCAAATCTTTATATTTGAAATATTACAACGCAATTTCATTTGATTGACTGGTCCAAGGTCACGAGACCTGAAAGGAAAAGCCATTTGTAAAATCAAATCACTTTTATTGAAGTGCTCGAAGTGAACAGTTCGGTGTCGGAATAGCTTAAAAGTTTAAAGTAAATCTCTTTGCAGTTATTTTGTGGTGAATTTTTGAACCTAAAAAGAAGAGTAAGTGCCATGATATCATTATGAAATTGTAAAGCTAATTTATTCCCATTACCAAAAAATTATTCTTTGTGTGCTTAAAGTTAGTGGAAGGCTCTAGTGACAAATTTATTGATCGAGCAAGTGGTAGGCGTTTCGGCTCGATTCCGTACGGCAAAGAGATTTTAACTATTTAGAATCACATATTTATTTGGGATCTATACGAATGATAATAGCCATGTCTAGCTAAACCTACGTTGTGTTAGACTACTGACTTATATCACAGAGCAAAGTTGTTGTAGTGGTTGATGAGGGTAGGGCTCTACACCGGTGGCATTTTGTCCGAACATTTATGTCGAAAAAACGTAGACCCAGGTGAGACAAATTGTATCTCAGATGCATTCCACCTGTGTAATAAGACCCTAAATCACGTTGATAGGTTTTACCATTAACGTGGGAGCCCGGTCGGGGCCAGTGTTGGGAAACTCGTACTCACGAGTTAAAAAATACTCACTCTCGTACTCGTTTGCGAGTAATACTCACACTGTGAGTTACTCATTCCTTACTCTTACTCACGCGAGAGTATGACGTCATAACTCACTGCGAGTATTACTCACGTAAAGAGTAATACTCGCAGTGAGTATGACGTCATTACTCTCGGGTGAGTGAGCAAGTTACTCTTTGTGAGTATGGTGAGTAACCAAATTCCAAAACAAATTAAGATTGTACATTTGTATGTTTTATACTAGGTGAAAGACTGTAGAATTAATTCATAGTATTAACACTTGCTGTCCACTTCTGTATTGTGATACGCATTTTTTAGCATGGATTTTAAAATATTACTGAATTTATAGTCAGTTTTCAAACATGAATCAACAAGTTATAATGGCGAAAGTTTGCTTGTGTTCAAATATTCCAGACCAATTTAATTCTTCTAGTAACAAATAATAATACAGATACTTTTTCTGAATACGATTATGTTATTGATATTCAAAATTGAATAGCAATATTAGTAACATTCATTTATTTAATTAACATCTAAACAGATAACATTGAATCAACAATTTCACGCCACAATGGACCGATGCACACCAATAAATTATGTACTAATCTACGATGACGTCACGCTGCAACTTCCAGCGGGAAGAAAACCTTTACTGCGGGCCGTGTTTACAAAAAATGAATGATTTCGTTGTACATTCATCCAATTCATGTTCATTCGGTGAACATTCGTTGTCCGGATGTTGGTCCGGATGTCATTTAATGTAAACATTGCCCGCATTTACAGCAGAAAAAAAAAGTGGAGGGTAAAAGAAGACCGTGGATAAGTCCATTACGATTATTAACGAAACCAATGTATGGACCAATGCACGAGTCCATTATTTGAAGTTTGAGCGGTGCCGTGTTTTTTATTTGACCATGGCAACTAGTGAATATGGCACCGCTCAAACATCAAATTAATGAACTCGTGCATCGGTCCATTTGACGTTTTCCATCGTAACATAAATAACACGGCACCACTAAAACGTCAAAGAATGAATGCGTGCGTTGGTCCATTATCGCATTCAATGGACCGATGCACGAGTTCACTATCTGACGTTTGAGCGGTGCCGTGTTATTTACGTGACCATGGCAACGAGTGAATTCGGCACCGCTCAAACGTCAAATTAGTGAACTCGTGCATAGGTCCATTTCGATGCGATAAAATCTCGCAACACTGCTCACCAGAGATTGAATCCTGAGAAAATTGAGAGAATCGCTCACGTATCGCTCTCTGTAACTATCATAACATGCTGCACATTATGAGAGACTGTTTATCGTATACTGCTACAACTTTGATCAGATTGGGGGGATAGTAGTGTATGATAAAACCCTTCTAAACATGCTCCAAGCCTGGGGGACACTATTGCTATTGGAAGTTCGTGGATTGTTTATCGTGCCAGTAAAGAAAAACACCTATCCCCAACGGTAAACAAGCGAGTAAAATGGGTTTTATCATCGCTCTCTCTTTGGGGCTCCCGCTCGCTGCTTCCATTTATCGGACTTGTTACACCTTGTGATACAATGACGATCGTGGACCGCAACAGATGGGATGTTTTTCTTTGCTTGCTTTGATCGTACTTCATACTCAAATGAGAGCGTATTCTGCAAAGCCTGCTGCTCACCTTTGTTTTCGTGCCGGTTGACGACACAAGGTGCAGTTCGCGTTCGCGTTTTTCTCCACAACGCAGAAAATAAGTTTATTTTATTGTAAAAAAAGTGTTAAATAGTGAAAATCACTTGTTACGTGGCATAGATGCCGGAATGGTAAGAAACGAGAACTTATTCGGGAGGCGCAAAAGTCTAAAACTTAAACAATTCTGAAACAGCTACCGGTGAAAATTGTATTCCATTTGGCTCTGCAGATCAGGAGCAAACACGAGATGAAAATCGTGCTAAAGATAGCGCAGGATCTGAAAGAACATCCCAGGAGCTGATCGTCACTGGTTAGTTACCTCGTCTCAATAAAGGACATCGGTTCCTCCACATCGATGTGAACAGCCCAGCAACTTCACGAAAAGGATATCCCCTCGTTCAGTTCCTGGAATTCCTGCACGGATCCGCCCTCTTGGATAAACTTACCGCCACCACCTCCGACCCCACGGCTCATCTCGTCCCCTCAAATGTCCGCACAACAG
Source organism: Aedes aegypti (assembly GCF_002204515.2). Classification (NCBI taxonomy): domain Eukaryota; kingdom Metazoa; phylum Arthropoda; class Insecta; order Diptera; family Culicidae; genus Aedes; species Aedes aegypti. The sequence goes on from NC_035108.1 coordinate 154,020,522, forward strand.
CCACTACCGAATCATTCGAGGAAGCCATTGATTTGATCCTCAAGGAAAGACACCGCTCGCCACCATCCCCCATTTTCACCGAACAGAACCTGCTCTAGGTGCAGATCAACCAGTTTCACGAGTTCAGTCTTCGACAAACGCAGATCGAAGGAGATTCTGGTGGAGATCAACACAATCACCGTAACCGTCCTCCACAGTCACCAAGCTCGCGGAACACCTGAAATCCATACTGTTTGCCGTGAGGGACGAACTCAGGCGGTACGAGTAAATTCCGTGGACGGCCTCCTCCGAGCGGAACATGCTGTACATGATCAGTAACACATTGGTGACATGACGAAGATTTTGGACTTTGTGCTGAACGGGCGCATGCTACTGCTCGAGAGCGTCCAATACGAGGCCAACCAGACCTTGCTGCTGCAAAAGTTTAAATAACAGAGGAGTGACTTGATTTTACCGCTAGGTAAGCGTTGGTTGTTGTTCGATAAGAAGGAATAGGAAAATTAGACCTCTCATTATCATGCTCAATTTTTATCTAAAAAAATCTGACAAAGTTAAACGATACTTTTCTTGTAGACAGGTTCAAAAATTTAGAAATGAATGTTGAACCCTAAATATCTGTAGAGATTACTTTATCAATTCTCCCAGCAACCTTTAGGAGTGGATTTTTTCAAGAATCTTCTCCAGGAAACTCTTCAACACTCCGTGGCTTAATAAAATACAGAGATTATCAAAAGATTTTCCACAGTTTTCCAACGATACTCTAGGGTATTTTACAAAGATTTCAATGGGAGTTGTAATAATAAAATCCACATTTTCAGATAGGACCTCTATGGACTTGACATACGAACGGACAAGACGGACGAGACGTGCATCAGGACAGACGGCTGACTGAACAACTGTAGCTTCAGGGGCATTTTCTGATTTTTAAGGCACGGACAATAATAAGTCAAAAACTTGAACGGACATTGGAACCCAGGACTCTTGTATCAAAGACAAGATAAAGACCTTCATGTCCCTTGCAATTGCCCAAAATTTTATGGCGCATAATGTAATAGAGTAGAATATAGGATTCCGTGAAAATTGTAATTGTACTTGTAAATTGTACAAACCACATTTTCTATGCAAAATATATAAGACGCTTTACTATATAAAACTAAACTGCCCATAACTGCATATCTATATAAGTAAAAATGGAGTGGTGTTTGTATGTCACGAAATGGCTTTCGAACGGGTAAACGGATTTGAATGATTTTTTCTCAGTTTTGTTCGTTAAGGGTTCCGACGTGTTTGTGTGTATAAAAATCATAGGATATTCACCGGGAAAGTAAAAAAAAAACGAGCGTGAACGGAACTGTCATTTTGTATGGGACGATCCATAGCGTATTTCTACAGCCTACTTGATGGCAAGACAAAGTTTGCCGGGACCACTAGTTTGTAATATTCGACAAAAGTAGGCATTGAGTAAATGGAATACCAAGTGTGCATTTTATTGCAGTATGGACCGATGCACGAGTTCACTAATTTGACGTTTGAGCGGTGCCGAATTCACTGGTTGCCATGGTCCCATAAATAACACGGCACCGCTAAAACGTCAAATAATGAACCCGTGCATAGGCCTATGGGAGGAAACTAAAATTTCAAAAAATTACCAGGAACTCAAAAGTGCTTTTTTGAGGCTGATTTTGTACAACTCATATCGCATACTACGTGAATAGTCAGAAAATAATTCTGATAAAAAATTCATTGCTATTACATTACGAGGCACATTTATAATCTCAATATGACTGTTATGCGGTTGTAATTAACAATGTGACAAAACAACTTGCTATTTTTTCGAATTATCTAGAACAATCTCACAGATTTCATTAAGTTGATCGAAAGTATTTCATTTGATGACTCTTCATGCTATTAACTCCAATTTGTCAAAAATGTCGAATGTAACTGTTATGCAGTTATGGACAGTAAAAAGAAACTTGAAAATAATCATTTTTTTTCTGATTGAAACTTGAGATTTTTAATTGTTATAGGGCATGTCACGGTAAACTTCAAAACGTCAAAACCTTATAACAGCCCAAATTCTTGAGACCACACCATAAAAACGATCATCTAATTACATATCATGAAATTGAAAGCCTTTAAAGCTAGAGGTTGTGCAACGAAATCAATGACAAGCCTAAACGAAGTTACACAAAATTGAGTAGAATGCGAACAATACCAAGCTCTTGTAAACCAACACATGTATGCAATTTTAATACATATTGAAGAACTGCTCACGGGATGGTTTTATCTTTTTTTTTCGCAAAGTTTATTCGAAAAGTAATCCCAAGCTTTTTTTTGTGTGGTGAATTTTAATAAAATGAAGAAGAAATCAGGATGTGTTGAAATCACACATATGGTATGCATCAGTTAAAATAAGTAAACTACCACTGACTAGTTTGTCTTTTAGAACACCGGTTCATGGACACAGTTAGACAACGATATATGTTTGCTTCGAGCAGTGTGTAATGTACTGTAGAGGCGTAACGCAAAAAAAAACATTTACGAGACAACATACGGAGCGCAATGCCCAAAGTAAATTACAGCTTGTGTTAAGAATTGATATTAAAACAAGGTTTTGCGTCCATCAAACAGTTCCCAGAGGTCATCTTCCCATTTCATCAAGAACGCCCTTAGAAAAGCCTTACATAGAACTTATTATTTATTTGGGGCATTTGCAAGTTTTTGAATATTTACAATACTTCAAGTGAGTAAAATTACTCACGAGTGAGTTAGCGTTAGTCTAAAACTCACTCACGAGTATGAGTTGTACAGCTGAAATTCACGCCTGAGTATACTCACGCGAGAGTTCAAGCTGTACAACTCATACTCGCGGGTGAGTTTTCAGTTTTCAGTGAGTACTCACGAGTTTCCCAACACTGGTCGGGGCAACGATTGCCTCTAATTCAAGAGCGGAAAAGGTTAGAAACCGCGAATTAAGTCGTAAAGTGGTGCAAATTCGTATCGGCGAGTATACACGTGGCTTCCGTACCAACGTAGTCCAACTGATGCACTCCTTGGTGTCGGGCAGACGTTTAAGCCGATGAGACTGCCGATCTACCACCCACCACCCGTTGGAAAATTCTCTCGAATCAAGCTGTTCTTGGCCGCCGACTGAATCTAACCTCTCGTTACTAGTGTAAGAGACGATGGCTGATTCTAACCTCTCGTACCTCGAGATATATCGAGTTGTGCACGCGTTACATCAACTCAAGCTTCCGGATAGTTAAGACAGCAACCTGCGGCAGGTGCCGACTTCGTCACCTGTCTCGTCGTAGAGGAAAGTTGGTAACGGCCGTACAGCAGATGAAAAGAAAAGCGTCTTCGAATTAAGGTCAGTGATCATTGTTTAGAATAACGAATTGAAATAAGCTCAAGTTGGTCTAGCTAGACAGTTAGGAGGTTTGGAATGATCCATGAATTAAACGCAAGGAATCGAGTGGTGATTATATAGGTTTTTTTTCAAATTTTAAAACGAAATAAATATGCGCTTCCACGAGAGTAGGTTATGTTTGTACATATTTTAAATAAAGGTTTTCAAAAATGATTTAATCAATGATTGCCCACAGCTACTTCTGTTTACCTATTTTTGACAATAAAAGAAATTTGAAGTTTTAAATTTGAATTTTTAAAATATGATTTTTTATGTATTTTTCTGAATTAAATTATATTTTCCGTGTAACCAACGGAAACACAGTTTTGGAGCAAAATTATTACCACCAGGCTATACTTCTGTGATAGGTTAGGTTGATATTGGGCAAATATAACATGCACGAAATTTTAGATTACACATCAAACAACAATTAAGCATTTGTAGGTTATAAAAATTCAATGTTTCAAACATTTTTACAAAATGCAAAAATGTTTCAAAACTCATCAAAAACTTTCCTGCCATGCGTGTAATAGGACAAAATCAAGTCAAAAATAAAATCAGTTTGATTTTCGAGCTACGAAAATAGACACAAAATTCCAAAGTGTACCCCGTCTAAAGGCGGGGTTTGGTATTAGACAGTTAAAATGAATTACATATTTGTAGATACTATGCTGTTTTAAGAGGTGAAAATTTCAAATTGTTTGAAGCATTTCTATTAAATTTTGATTTATTTCGGGTTCAAAAATAACCAGCAGGGTGTATATGATTTTTTCTAGAAAAAATCTACTAAATCTCGCATAATCTGAGATAACGCCCTAAAAGCCATTAATAACCACGTGTGTAGCTCATTGTTTCTGAGCAAATTAATGAATAAGCATCCAAACCAACACCACCGGCAGGTAGATAATGATCCTTTCTTCACCATAGAGTTGTTAAATAAAGTGTAAATCTATTGAAATGCTCAAAAACAACGAGCTACACACATGGTTACCAATGGCTTTTAGGGCGAGATCATAAATTATGCGAGAAATGTTTATATAAATTTGAAGTCAATGCGATTTGTATAAAAACATAGCCATCTAACAGCCGTTTCATATTTCTTCAAAAAAACTGTTATCTTTACCTAGAGGTTGTCCAAAAACCACGAATAAGTCAGCTATTCAGCATGACCATGCTGAGGGTCGTGGGTTCGAATCCCGCTGGTCGAGGATCTTTTCGTAAAGGAAATTTTCTCGATTCCCAGGGCATAAAGTATCTTCGTACCTGCCACACGATATACACATGCAAAAATGGTCAATCGGCAAAGAAAGCTCTCAGTTAATAACTGTGGAAGTGCTCATAAGAACACTAATCTGAGAAGCAGGCTTTGTCCCAGTTGGGACGTAACGCCAGAAATAAGAAGAAGAACCTAGATTTCTAAAAGTCACCTAGCTCATGAACGGAGCTTTGCACAAGAGTAGTGGATTACACTGCAGAACATGTTTTTGTCTCAAGCATCAAAATACACTCAATTAAGGGCTGCTGAATCCATTGCCATTTTCAAAAATATCATAGCACGTCCAGTTTTTGAGATATTGGCAGAGATATATGCAAAAATGACTATTTTAGCCAACGTGCTTGCAAGTTTGCCAGCTTATAGGGCAATTTATTTGCTTAATTTATCACAGAATTCGAACTGTATGTGTATAACAATACTTATCAACAAATACTTTCGATGCGAAAAATCATTTTTAGTGGTTTAAAAGAGTAGTGTATTTTCCCATATAAGAGAAACGAAAAATTTTGTATGGATACAGCAAGCATGTTGAAAAATCGGTTTAATCTAAATTTAATCGGGCAATTTCAACCAAATTACATCTAAAATAAAACTTTGAGTTCTATTATGCATGTTTGATGGATTGGATTACACAAAAGTATGATAAATTATACCTTAAATTTTATGTAAATAAAACCAGTGTTTTACGCAACTTTGGCGACCTGTAGCTAAAAATTGTGACGTGCTGGAACATTTCTGAGAATGGCATCAGATTCAGCAACCCCAAATCTACTAGAGACACATATTTTGATCCTTGAGACACGCAAACATGTAATTTTTGTTACGCTATGTTATGATTGAATTTGTTGTTTTTATACCAATCAAACTTATTTATTTGGTTAATTGTATGAACAGCAGCAAAGTTGAAAATATAGGGTTTAAAAATAGACTACATTATTGCATTTACTAGAACCGATGTATCTCGGCCATTCGCAAATATATGCAAAAACTTTTGGTAACTAGTAAAAATATAGTAAATATTACTGGAAAATTGTAAAATCTATGGTAAAATTTAAAATAACTAATTAAATCATTTTTATAACAGACATGTAAAATGTACTTGCTTTCCAAAAATCTACACACAATATTTTTTCTGGATATTTTTCCTCTCAAACAAAATTTTCTTAAGAGAGGCTGAAATTCAAATTCTATAGTTTAAACAAAATTGGCCTCCAGTGATGTAATTATTTAAAAAAGATAGTTGGTGTACAACCATACATGTTCTCAATAATAACAAAATCATCTCAACGATTCATTTTGTTGAAAAAACGTTTTTGAACTTTTGTCCGAAATTTTTATTTCTGGCCCATAGTGAACTGTAATGTAGATCTTGAGATTATAGTATGGACCTTGGGAAACCTGTTACTACATCAATAAACTTGCATGTTGAAACTAGATAAAATTTACAACATTAAATTTTTCCTGTACAAAGTATCACGCAATTACTCTAGCCTTTATCGTTGTTTTAGTAGAATGTTGAAAGTCTTTTCATTAGACATCACAGGTATTTTCCGGAATCTGTTTGATTTTCCCACAAAAAAAAACATTTTTTTCGGTACGATGTCTAAAACATTGAAAATGGGATGAGATTGGGTCAAGCAAAAACGATAGTAAATGAAATTCCAAGTCCACTTTTTTGACATTTTACGGTGCCGGGTGTTCTCTTTTTTCATAAAGATGTGTTGATTTTTTCTAAATACAGCATTTCTGAAACATCAAACAAGTCTACTTGAGTATTCCGTGCATTGAATAACAATACAACGCATTTTGACAACTTCTCAAACCAGCAACTGTGTTTCGTGGGCAGCAACATCGTAAATTTTTATCAAAAGGGTTTTTTTCTGAATTTGATTATTTATCAGTGTTTTCATATTATAGAAACATCTCACGGAAGTACCAATGTGTTGGATCGCTGAAATACTGGGATTATGACGTCAACTTCTGACTAAAATTCATTGATCGTGGAATGTCGCACCGAAATTTAACTATTTGCGAAGGTTTAAAATAATCACTGTTTCAGTACACCTTTGGGGAAACTGAATGGGCTTTATAGCAATGGGATGAGACTTTGAAGACAATTCAAGGGAAACACCAGGAAATTTATGTAAACTTGACGATAAATGTTGGGTTTACATATTTTTTCTCATAGCTCTCCAATTTTCAGTATAATCTTTTTTTTTAAGTGGGTTTATCATACTTGTGAAACATATTAGATATCTTCTTGTCTTGTTTGCATCGTTTTTTCATCAATATTTTTCAGTTGTGAATGGTTTTGAAATCATATTCTCAAAAACAAGTTATTTCAATTACAGTGACCCAATGTCACCCCCTCTATAAGGTGAGATTGGGTCATTTTTCATTCACTTGTGGTGCTGCTGTGAATAAAAAATTGTCTTTAATTTTTTGAACAGTTGTTAATGTACCATCAAAGTACATACACACCAAATTTGAAGATTATTGGAGTTAAATTGTGATAGTTATTCAAAAAATAAATCGCACATATCCCTTTTTGACCCATTGTCACCCCCAACGACGGTATAAAAATATGAGATATTAGAAAATACTTTTGGTTGAAGAGCTAAATCATTTTTCCAAAAACTCCTAAGAAAAGCTGATTGTCAAAGATAAGCATTATTTTTCGCAAAACAAAAAAACTCATTTTTATGAACAAATTGTATGTTTGTATTCTTCACTATTCTACTAAAGATGTAGCTTTAAAAAAATAAATTGTATTCCACCATTCACTGACATTAGGTAACATTAGTGATTTATCCATTTATGCCTAAATTTGTTGAAAGATCATACTTTCACTCCAAGCAAAAGAGAAAAGTAAAAAGCGTGTTAAAAACTAGTTTAGATTATTAAAGAAACTATACTTGTATAAACGAGAGCTAAATCGCGAGTTTAAACCGCAGTCTTTAGCATACATTTTACTCTTAATGGTCATTTTAATAAAACAGCCTCATACTTTTAAAATCATGTACGCATATTGATCGATCAACAGAAAATTGTAAACGTTTTTCTCCGAATATTTCAATTGGTAATCTCAGAATAACATATTATGAAAATAATATGTGGAAAATAAAACCAATTTTATTACAGCAGTGTTGTAAATTTTGATGGTTGTCAATGTGCTTTGAAAGGTCTTCTAAAAATAAAGCAATTGTTTTTCTATTGTGCATTAAATGTGATGTGGGGATTAAATAAGTAACTCTATAAAGGCGTAAGTTATTTTTAATATTAATACTACAGGGGATAGGCAAAATGATTGAGATAGGCAAAATTTTGCCCAAATTCAAATGCTTGTAACTTTATGAAAAATGGATGAAATTGGATGCATCTGGAAGCAGTCGACGGCAAATTTGGTCCAGTTTTAGGAACTTTCTGGGCCATGCATATTTGCCACTGGACACCGGAGATGTTCCGGATTTTCTGAGGTCATGTCCAAATGTCATTTTTTCTGTCGCTTGTATTTTTGTGCGGTGTAAAGTTAGATAGATGTTTGCAATTTTCCTAGAAACTAGAACTAATAGGAAGTTGAATGCCACTGGACGCATTAAGATTGGTTGGAAATCTTCAGATATATGACCATTTCCGTAAAACTGGTTCCGGAAAGCATGGTCAGTCATGTTTGTATTTCAAATCATGTAACTATTATCCGGAGCTTTATCCAAGCGGACAGCAACCTTAAAAATGATAGAGAAACTTTAAAGTAGATGGAGTACCGTGTGGAGTACCGTGACCAAGACATGACAGGTATACTCCTGTCGAAAATTTTTCCTAGGTAGTTTGATTGTGTAGGTACTTATCTGGTGTTAGTATTTAAGGTAGAGAGATGCGACGATTTCTTCAGTGGATACGAGTAACTGACACTGAAGAAGACTGCAAGTGGTAGTCGAAATACGCGTATCTGTCAAAGATAAGCATTTAGGAGCGGAATTAAAAGGTACACGGTACTCCATCTACTTTAAAGTTTCTCTATTTGAGATTCTGCTCAGAGGATTCGAACATTCATTAAAGAGACTTAAAAATGATGTTTCCTGCAGTGTATTCAGAACCATTAGATGCACAGACCACTCTATAGAAGGTTCCAGGTACCCCGGGGGAAGTGGTCAATTAGGAACATATCCGGAACCATATCAATATGGGCATCAAACTTCATGATTTTTAAAGGTTATGCTTTTCGAAGCATTTCCAGCATCACCGGCTGCCATGACCACTTTATAGTAGGTTCCAGGTGCCCCGGGGAATGTTCAAATGCTTGTAACTGTAAAATGGATGAAATTAAATGCATCCGGAAGCAGTCGACGGCAAATTTGGTGTAGTTTCAGGAACTTGCTTGGTCATGCATATTGGCCACCGGACACCTGAGATATTCCGGATTTTCCAAGGTCATGTCCAAATGGCATTTTTTCTGTCGCTTGTATTTTTGTGCAGTGTTAAGTTGTGTAATTGTTTACAATTTTCCTAGAAACTAGAACAAACAGGAAGTTGAATGCCGGTGAACGCTTTAAGATTTGTTGAAAATATTCAAAAATATGACCATTCCCGTAAAACTGGTTCCGGAAAACATGGTCAGGCATGTTTGTATTAACAATCATGCAAATATTATTCGAAGCTATATCCAAGTTGCATCAATCTTAAAAATTATGCTTCCAGCAGCATATTCAGAATAATTAGATGCACTGTCCTCTCTATAGTAGGTTCCAGGTGCCCAAACCAAATATAATGTTTATTTTGAAGTTTATGTAACGTAAAGTAAACATGTCAAATTTAATACAAATCCGTGCGTTTTTACTGAAGCTATAGCAGTTTAATTGATTTTGTATATTTTTCTCATATTAAAACATTAGTGGTTATTTTGTGCCACTTCCTCCTAATATAGAAATTTTACATAACATCTTCTTTAATATAGGAAAACAACTCCTGTAAATTTCAGCTCGATCGAAGAACATCAACACAACCTCTCTATGCAAGGGGGTTGCGGTAATCGCAAAATGGCTCAAGTTCAAACACTACCCGAAAAAAAATTTTTTTTTTCGAAAATTTTTAAAACGGCGTGTCTGGATTACACCTCAAATATAAGCCCATGAGTTGCCCTATAAAACGTCATATTTAGATTTTTGACCTAGTTCGGTTGGCAAGAAAAAAATCGATTTGAAAATCACTAAATTTTTATGAAAAACTCATTTTTTTTTATTTTAAGTACTTTCAAAATCCATATACCGTGGTGAATCAAAATCCGGACGGTACCAATATCCGGACACTCTGTTAATATTCATTAATTTCAGCTTAATTTGAATGTTAATATGTTTGAAATTTATTCTTACTCTTTACTTTAAACACTGAAGATTATTCACTATCATTTCAATCTAGTTAACATTGCCAAATAATTATTAAAAATAACAATAAGTTAGATGTTTCTGTCAGACGTCATTCCATCGCGGTTCATTTTAGTTCAGGTTTAACGATATCTGCACGCATGAGCCAAGGCACTAACAACGTTTAGTTAAATGAAAAGTGCGTGAAGTATAATTTTGTGGAGTGTTTGAACAAAATTAAGTGCAAAGTGATACTTTCAATGTTCGATAACACTACTGGTGTGAAAAATGATGCAAATGTGTATTTAACAGTGTATATAGGGACTGTCCGGGATTACGAGCCAGTGATATTAAATCCGGACAGCGTGTGAAAGACCCACTTTTCGCTAGTGGAACAGTTTTTTTCCATGGAAGATAAAATAAGAGAAGACTTGAAAAGTATACATAAACAGTTGTGAGTTATAAGAAGACGGGACAATTTAAGATTAATCGTGTATATCTTTCGTTATCACAATCAAGCCACGCGTAAAAAGGCTCGAACAACACGCGCTTTGGTTCAGGTAATTATAGTTACGTTTTGTTCTTCGTGACATTATAGGGAAAACACATACATCGAATTGATATAAGAGAGATATTTAAACAAGTTTGTGAAGTTTTCTTGAGAAGATATACAAATATTTCATACCGTGATGAATCAATATCCGGACGCTTAAGCAAGGTCCAATGTTCAAACGCAGTTTTGAATAAGTTTCCTTCGAGTTGAGATTAGGTTTAATTGTCTTACAGACAGTTTCATATTAGACCTGGGTACCAGTGGTAAATTTTATGTTTAAATTAACAATTATAATATGAAAATTGCTGATATAATGAGATATGTCTTGTTTTTAAATCCGGACACCACAAGCAAATCTTGTATTTAAATCCGGACACTTTCGCATCAAAATCCGGACAGCTGCACGTTCCACGAAAAATTCGTGCAATAATTTAAAAAGAAAAGCTTTTATCGATGAAATATCTAATCCGTAAGAACTTCAGGCATGAACGAGCATAATGGAGCACATTATTGAATGAAACATACATATATTTTAGCTTCGCTTACCTCACCTGACGCTAAAGATATCCGATTTGACACTGTGGATTCGAACAGTTTCACTGATGATTTAAATCGATCGTTTTCAGGTATTCAAATGGCATTCTGGTCACTAATAACGCTTTTGGCAATAATGTTATACTAATATTGATTATCATTATTTAATTAGGTGCTTGAACAATTAACATACATGATAAAACGGTGTCTGGATTTGAAGCCACTTGCCTGTAATTCCGGACAGTATTTATTCACCACTTTAAATGCTTATTTGCTCCATATTTTAAGGCCGCAAAGTAACCAAATCCTCGAATAGTCGTCGCTTTCACTTTTATGTTGGAAAAACTGATCAAACAATATAATTAAAGGCCGGTTTTCGTTCACTAAATGTTGTGATGCATTGTTTCGCCGTTTGGTGAAATTGGACTTAAACTCGCAAGGGAATGACGTCTAACCGGGGAAACATTTTTGTTTTCGTTTTTAATAATTATTTGGCAATGGTAACTAGATTAAATATAATAGTGAAATGATCAGCAGTGTTAAAAGTGTAAGTTATATGTAAATTCAAACATATAACCATTCAATTTTACTTTTAATAGATAGAAATTATCAGAGTGTCCGGATATTGGTACCGTCCGGATTTTGATTCACCACGGTATTATATCATATGTGTCCGGATTTCGATTCGAAAGTGTCCGGATTTAAAAACATCATTTGCATTAGGTGTCCGGATTTAAAGACAAGATAGACTCCAATATTTTATTGATTTATTTGTAAAAATCTTTAATAATACCAATAATTCCATGACTATGATGAAGATCTGAAGTGTAAGAATGTGTTACATAATAAAACATTACGAAAATTCTAACTAAACATACATAAATTGTGGTTTGAACATTCATGTCGTCTTAAGCGTCCGGGTATTGATGCACCACGGTACTATGCCAATCTTAAATTTTATATAACGTACAACACAGTCCGTGCATTTTCAATAAAGTTATGTCAGTTTTTGTGATTTTGCATGTTTAGTGACATGAAATCATTGGGGGTCATTTCGTCCCACTCTTCCCTGATATAAAAATCTAAAAAATTGCAAAACATCTTCTTTTATATAGAAGAACAATCCCTGAAAATTTCAGCCTGATCGAAGAACATCGATACAAGAAGGGGTTGCGGCTCTCGCGAACTGGCTCTTGATAATTACATTGTAGGCCGAGCAAGTATTCATCGCTCGCCCCGCAAGAGCAAGCGATGCGATCAGTAGGTCAATCACTACTATCGAATCGCGACAAGAGCAAGGTCAAAGGATCAAACACTACTAACGGTTATTCAATTTATTCTCAAAGATTCTATAAAAACTCCCACGATTGCGTAACACCAATTTCTAGAAACCTCATGTTGCGAAGCATACCTTATTACATTACATAGCTGCATTGATGAATAATTGTCCTACTTGTTACGTTATGGATATAAGCTTTCGAAAAAAAAAATATCTCTGTTAAACATTATTCTTGCAAACATAAAGTCGCAACCTTACTGACACGTCCTGCGAAATGGCTCAAATGAATGCCAATACAAGGGGCAAATGAAATATGGTTCGGCGCCCTGGCAAAAAAAACTATCGATTATTCTTGAATAAATGGCCACTCTCGCTCCCCTGCTATTGCTTCCAATAAATGGCATAGTTCCGTTTCTACTGCACAACTATACTCAGGAAAAAAGACGACGACAAAAAGTGCCACTCTGCGTCGGTTGGCCAGCACAAGTAGCTTTCTCGCAACCCCATCAGCTGACAGGGATGAAAAACAGAAAGCGTAGCATCGGAAAACGGCAATTTCCAATTTCTGTGACCCCAGGAATCGACATAGATGGCACATCTGCGAATATTGTAACTTCATAAGCTGTTGCCGCTTTGAAGGAGAAAAACAAACTCCCGAACGGAATGCCCATTGCTCTCATCAATAATTCATATTTTTAACGTTTGTGCCACTTTCTCTTCCCATTTTATCGTTTAAGGGAAGTGCGGGGCATAACTTTGCAGTACTTTCACGTAATTTTTTTCAGCACACGAGGAAGAAACCCTAGCAATACTGCACGAGTTTAAAACTTTATGAGATCAATTGTTGGGGGGCCTTCCTTAGCCGAGTGGTTAGAGTCCGCTGCTACAAAGTGAAGCCATGCTGTAGGTGTCTGGGTTCGATTACCGGTCGGTCCAGGATCTTTGCGTAATAGAAATTTCCTTGATTTCCCTGGGCATAGAGTATAATCGTACCTGCCGCACGATATACGAATTCGAAAATGGCAATTTTGGCAAAGATAGCTCTCCAGTCAAGAACTGTGGAGGTGCTCATAAGAACACTAAGCTGAGAAACAGGTTCTGTCCCTGTGGGGACGTAATGCCAAGTATAAGAAGAGATCAACTGTTCATAGATTTAAACAAAATCAATTCCATCAATGTACAGTCGGGTCTCCTATTAGACACATGGTTGGGGGCGTTATAGGAATCCGCGTTATAGGAGACCGAGGGCTAATGGGATTTCATCAATTTGGAGTGCTGTTGAATATCGTGCATGCGTTAAGAGATAGCACAGTACTGTCTTCGGCGCAGTTTCAGCATTCAGTAACTTTGACAAAGAAAGCACTCCATGAGTAACTGTGGAATATCACAAAGATCACTAAGTCGAAAAACAGTCTGAACTTCAATTGAAATATAATACCAAGAATATCTACAGGTCTACATAATCTTGTCGTTTATTCAGCACCAACTTTTGCCCCGTACAATGCGAATTTTTGTCTTCACTACGGGGCATAGATTCGCATTTGATACATTCGCATGATGATTCGCAATAATACACGAGAAATCTTTTCAAAACCTAGGTTTGAAGGTAATATGTTGAGTTATACAAGAGATACCTTCTTTGAAAAGTACGGTGCGAACCCTTGCCCCACATTCCTCTTGAGCGGCAATGTCTGTGCGCAACCCAATGAAAAATTAATTTGATTCAAATTTGCATTTGATTGTTATATTCCGGTTCGATAAACGGGTACGCATCCGTGAGCCATTTCCTATGGATTTCCTTGTCGGAGGCATGAATCACCGGAATGATGGATGGCGACTGGAAGCTTTTCCTTTTTCTAAACGGCCATGCGCCTCCATCTCGTGTTGGCCAATGTGGCGTGCCACCCCGGTTTCAGTTTAAATTCAATAAAGCGTAAACAATTTCGTTTGTTCGGTTATTTGGATCTGACAGTTTTGACACCATATATCATTCAAGCTCTAAATGGTTTATTTGATAGTGGATCGACCGAAAGCCCCAGAGAATACAATTGCTATAGCGGCTGAAGGGCAACCGCCACCGCCGCCGCCATGAATGCAATGCAATGAAAAGAAATTTTCGACTGAATATTTAAAAATAAACAAGAATAACTAGCTAGGTGGTTGCCACACGAAGAGCAGTTTGTGGGTTCCAGAAATTTGCTGTGATGGGAAATTCCACCGCACGATTACCTGCAGCAATGGTTAACTCGAGAAGTGCGATTCCGAGGTAGCGTTTACCAGATTTTGACAGCTTGACGGACAGTTAAATTAGAAGTAGCCACAAATCAAGATCGGAATGGAAAAGGCCATCCGTAGAAGAATAAGAATTGAACTTTGAATTTTAAGAAACAGCACAGTCAAGATCGTTGTATCCGTACTGGAAATTTGATAAACGGAATGGAATGAATCACAATATTCTTCTGCTTCATGGAATTACGTCCCAACTGGTTCAGAGCCTGCTTCTCAGTGCAGTGTTCTCATGAGCACTTCCGCAATCATTAACCGAGAGCTTTCCGTGTATCTTGTGGATTGTACCACATTACCACAAATGGCATTACCCCGAACGACTCATAACCCCGAATGACATCCCCCCGAATTCCAATATCATGCGGAAATGTCATCAATGTCACCATGTCAAGACAATTGTAAATTAGGAGAAATAGCATTGATGGTGATGGAATTCGGGGTAATGGTACTTTCGAACTAATTGAATTCGGGGTGATGGCATCCGAGATAATGGGGTAGAATCTATCTTGTGCAAGCTACGACGATACTGTATGCCCAGAAGAGTCAAGAAAATTTCCATAACGAAAAGATCTTTGACCGACCGGGAATCGAACCCAAACATCTTCAGCATGGCTTTGCTTTTAAGCCGCAGACTCTAACCACTAGACTAAGGAAGAAACATTTTAAAACAGTATATTTCGAACCTTTTTAAGATATTTAAACCCCAAATTCAATCCCTTACTAAAAACCTCGATTTACATACAACTATGAGAATAATTGACATTTGATTGTTCAATTTATTTTGATTCATAGACACATTTTTACCTCAATTAAAAAAAAAGTACATTGCCAATTTCTCCTTGGAGATCTCATTATGTAAATTAAAGCCATAAGTCATGCAAATCGCTCAGTGTCAATTTACGTCCAACACGGCTGCTGGCTGTCGCAAATACAATACAAATCAACCAATGTGGCCATGATTTATGTCATCGTGCAAAGTCGGTAACAATCATAGTTTTCCGGTTCGGTGTCACGTCAGACAAAACCCTAACCAGCGAGCGACCCGAGCGAGACCATGAAACTTTGTCCCCGGCCATACCAATCAGCACATCCGACTCACCAGCCCATAAAGCGAACCTCAAGCAAACAAACACCGCATAGTGGTTCATGATACACAGAAGGGTGGTCATTAAAGTGATGCAAATTTTGAAATGTTTGCTCTCCTATGCTTAAACGATTTAAACTATGGTAAATAGCATCCTCTCAAAGTTTGACGTGATTCGGAAGAAAGTTTGAAGTTTATATGGAGATTACTATGGAAAACGCCAATCTTTTGTGTTTAGCCCTCTATCTCTTCGTCATAATATTTTATGAAAAAGTGAAGAAATTCTTCTAATGTGAAATGCTCCCAGCTACAACTTTGCCGAAGACCACTTTTTGATTGGACCTCTGGATAAATTGTTATTCATCATCATAAAGTTAGTTTGCATGTAGCATGCTTCATCAACTGTTCGGCAGGCAACAGTGGTGCTCCTGGTGGGAAGAATAGATCAAAGTAATCCAGGCTACTATGTTCTACAGCAAAAAAGCAGTGTTGTTCTGAAAGTAATTGAATGATCATCTCATCACTTTGTTATAAATAAAAACAAATTATCCTTGCGTCCCATCGAAATGTCGTCTTCGGCAAAGTTGTAGCTGGGCAGTTTTCACATGAGATGAGTGTGTTCACTTTTCCATAGCTTATTGTGACGAGCAGTTAGAGGACTGAACACAAAAGGTTAGCCTTTTCCATAGTAATTTCCATATAAACTTCAAAGAGCGTGTGCACAACCAAATTTCTTCCGAATCACTTCAAATTTTAGGAGGATCATTTTTATCATAATTGACATCGTTTAAACATTGGGGAGCAAAAACTTCAAAATTTACATATATTAGGAAAAGTCACTAGTTAATCATATTCAACTAATAATATTCCCACATAAACCAACAGCTCTTTATTTGAAACCTTTAAGTAGAAATGTTGTCACGATGAGAAGGGTTCCAATAAATTGGTCAGATGAAGTTAAGTATCTAGGGCTTATGCTAGTTAAAAAAAAACAACTTTCAAAAATCACATTCAAGCCAAATGTAACAAATATATAAAATGTCTGTATCTATTATTATTAACAGAACATCGAAACTTTGTCTTAAGAACAAGCTTTTGATATTCAAAGAAATTTTCAGGCCAGCCATTTTGTATTCTGTGTCAAAATGGACTAACTGTTGTAATGGATGGAAGCTCTGCAGAGTATTCAAAGTAAAATTTTGAAAATGATTCTGAAGCTATACCAGGGAGACGTATAGTACTATTGAGTAACATAGAATATCCAATGTTGAAACCTTGGAACAAATGTTGAAAACAGTTATTCATCAAGTTAGAAAAAAAAAAATGTTGCAATATCCTATGGCCATGATAAATGCGTTTTAAATCTAGGTCAAGTTAGGTTAAGTTAATTGAAAGAATTTTTTTTCCTTATTACCAGGTAAAATCAACTCACCTGTAAAAATTCTGATCTGCTACTGCAAATGAAGTGTAGCATCATCTTAATCACAAATTTGCTAAAGGTGAATTTTCGGATTTTTGACCTTTGAGAGCCCCACTGTGCAGCGGAAGAAGCGATACCGGTGTGGTGCAGTATTGAAAAACTTCAAGAAACAATGCACCTTTGGCCGACATGGCAGCATGTTGGTGTCTTTTTTCCGCCCGTATGGTGACTTGACTTGCTCGACTTAGGACTATAAATATCAACTGGGTTAACGGTGAATTAAAAGTCGCCTGCAGTATATATGTTCCCCACACGCCTCAAAGGAGCCAGCCCCGTAGAATGATGTGAGTAAAAATGTTATTGGTTCAAGGTCAGTTTCGGTTGTATAGCTGCAATATTTGCCTCCTGCTTTGAACCTTGCTCCGGTTTTGCCTTTTCCATAGGCACTTTTTCTTTCTAGCAATATGCTGAGAAGAAAACATGAAACCGAAGGCGAAGGTGCATACATATTTAGTAGCAACAATGGCATGTCCGTAATTTCCTTTTTAAAGATCTGAACCAAATATGGGACGTATGACATGCAAAGCCAAGGTTCTCAACAAGGTTTATCATATTCTGGAATTAAATCTCCATTTACTGTAATTATATGCTAATAAGCAAGGCTATCGCGGTACACGAACGGCATTCGGGTAATTGAAATTATAAGGTTTATTTATTATGGGCGATTCAACTCTGACGATGCATGGCACTAATTTTTGCCTTATGGTCACGTTGCATCGCCATTCTACAGGGTTGCCTGTTTGATGATTTGAGACCAATTAAAATTTACCAACTGGTTTAATATTAAAACATAGTAATTTAGCAGGTAATTACACTACGACAAATTCTAATAGTAAAAATTAATCTGACGTTTGCAACCTCAAATCAGTCACCCTGTAGTGAGGGAACATTTTATTGCATTCCGCTGGAAAACGATTTACGCATCACTAGTATGAATGGTTTTCGGCCAAACCGTTTCAAACGACCATTTGAGCCGGCAATAAATCGAATGTAAATAAACAATTCAAATTTAGAATCCGCATATTTATACTAATGAAGGTAGAAGAATGGATCTATTCTTGAGAGTGAAAGCAATAGCGATGGACATTCGTAATTTAGCTGCTGTCAGGTCAAAATGACATTGCATTCATATAATAATCCAACAGTATTAACTGCAATATTTCACTGTTAGTTAGGCATTAGTTTGTTTAGGTGCCAGTTATCACAAATCGATCAATTTCCAGCACGATCCAATGACGTTATAACGTGCTTTCTAATTACTTTACGATGACAATAAGCATGCTTTCACTACGTAGCTGGAACGATAATACGACAGCTGCCCAAGCCATGAAGTCACAGTCGTTATCAGAGATCTCAACGCTCAGATTGGCCAAGGAGAGGAACTTAGACCGATTATAGGAAATCTTAGCGCTCACCAGCTTACGAAAGAAAACAGCCTAGGACTCATTGATTTTGCCGCCCTTGAGAACATGACCTGGCCGGGGTCAAATTAATTGGTAGAGAGAATTTGATTACGTCGGTGCAAAACAGCAATTACTTCCGAGAATTTTGTGTCTCTTTGGCATCACGGACCTTCCATGTTTTTCCAATTTATTTGTCTAATGCTGTTTTTAAGATATTAAATTTTTCATAAGATTAGATGGGCACAAAAAATTATCATGCTGGGGATGTCAATCCGCTGGAGCGCAACTCCTATGCAAATTATGACTTAAGTGTGAAAAACCGAACTCGTTTTTGAAATCATATGGCATAACAAGCATAATTGTTCAATCATAAAACCGTTTACTCTCGAAAAACATGATAATTTAAACGGAAATTACCTACATTAGGTGTATTATTTTGGTTTCCTAATTTGAACTTTACAACATAATGCTCAAATATGTGTTGTGAGGCTGCTTGGACACGTCAGGAGTTAATCATCAATATTAACCTCCTTTTCCCGAGCAGCCTAGATAGCCGCGTAGTGTCGGTAGCGGTTGTTTCAACTGGCTATGAATTAACACTTCGGACTGCCTGTTCCGGTGGTAAAAGTGCACCTCACAGGTGATTCCTACTTTATGGTGTAATGCGTACCGTGCCTAGGAATGAATGGTTAGGGGGGTCTAAATAAAACCTAACCGCTAACGGATCCTGTGGAGTATCAGGGCGCCCTCTGCAGTATTGTGTCCTTCCTGGGCTACCCGAATCAATGGCACAGGCAGGCTTGATAATGCTCCTCAACCTCATTAGAGTTCGGTGAAATACTCTAGAGCAGCGTGCTGCCTTTGCCTCTTTGCGAGGGAGCGAAAAAATGCTAAGCAGAGAGGCAACGAAAAATGAGCGAGGAAGATGCAGCACAAAACACAACCGAATAAAATTTCATCAAAGAAGGGTCCTCTCACAACTCTCCGAGGACTGTTTGTTCGGGCGGCAGACTCAAGAGTTCTTTTGAAGTGTGAGTTACGGTGAGCATCGCAACAAGAGAGAGAGAGAGTACCTGAAAAAATCCTCGCGTTTTCTTGCACTCTCACTCGAATCGCTTGAGGATCGGTGCAAATTTTGAGTTTAGTTTTTTCTCCTCAGATAAACGGTAAAATAGCCTCCTTTTTGCCTCGCAGAGGAGTTTCTATCCAGCCTGGGTACAGGTGACATTGTGTTTCTCCGAGATGATCTACTGCTCTTTTTCAGTCACGCCTAAATAAGGGTGGGATTATGAATATGTTTAATAATTAATTTGAATTATCACCTATATGGTTTCGCATGATGCGTTTTACACAGTGTATTCTGTGGTTTTTCGCTTTGGGCGACTTTCAATAGATACCGATCTGTTTTTTTCGTTGCTGGTCTTTTTTGTGCTAAGATTGCGAAAAGCTTAATCCTGCCTAGTTTGGGTAGTGTCTACGGTTAGGTTAGCTCAGGTCATCTTCAGCATAAAAGAACAGCAACGATCAATCTTTGCAGACTTACGCAAAATGGTACAGCCCAAGTGGCGCTAGTTCAAGAACCCTACTTTCGTAGAGGGAACTTCTATCTAGGTAACCTTGTGGACCCAGTTTTTGATACTTTCAGCAAACTTGAAATGGCAAACTCGCATTCTATGCCCATAGCATGTGTGTTCGTTAATAAAGCAATTGATCGTTGCTACACTCATTTCTGAGTTAACTACCAGAGATGTATGTGCTGCTACAATCGATGTTTCTGTTCGTGACCTCAACAGGAAATACGTCTATTGTTCGGTATATTTACCTCATGATGAACCATCCCCAACGGATGATTTCAAATGAGTTGTCGTACACTGCGTAACAAAAGGCCTTCCGCTGATTGTGGGCAGTGATGCCAATGCTCATCACATCATTTGGGGCAGCTAAGATATCAATTTGAGAGGCTCCAGTCTGATGGAATACTTAAGTAGTCTGTTTTCTTTTATTATAGACCTTTTAACCATTTGGTTATTCGGGTCTTTATACTGGTTACAGAGTTTTAGTGTTTATGACTATATTTGTATACTATATATATGGTTTGTTTAGAGATCCTTGTCCTAGACTGGGATGGCTGCGGCTGCGGCTGCTCTGGCTGCTCTTGTTGCTTGTCGTCTTAGATGTTTCTTTATCATTTTTCCAATGGTGATGAATACTTAGGAGCATCCCAATCATTATGGCGATGGTGGTGTGTACTTCTTGCGTTTGTATGATTGTGACGTCCTGGTCACCGCTCTGCTGAACTTCCTTCGAGTCTTTGTTGCCCATGTTGTAGTTGATGATTGAATTGATACTGATGTGTGGTGTTGGATTGGGTCGGTATAAATTTGTAAATTATGCTGATGCCAGGTTCGATGATGTTGATTGTGGGGCCTTTGGAAAACGCTGATTCGTTTTTCTGGAGGATGGTATATGGATAGCTGCGTTTGTTGTTTCCATGTGGTGCGGTAATTAAAGCTGCGTGTGTAGTTTTCTTTCTCTGAGGTAGTTGATTGTTTTTTGTAAAGTAGTACAGATCTTGGATTACTTAACATAAGCAATCGCTCAACCTTTATGGTATTTAATAGAAAAGAAGTGTTAGACATAACGCTCTGCTTAGAGTGTCCATTTCCCGGCCATTTTGCTCGGATTCAGGACAAAAATCTTAGCTTATCCCGGGAAATCTCGGGATCCCGGGATTTATAAAATATGCAATAAAACTAGTATTTCGGTAGAAATGGAAGTATAAATCCAACAATACAATGTTTTTAAATGAAATAAAAAGATAATGTAGCTTTCCAATAATTATAACAAATCATATTCCATATATGGTTTTCGTATTCTGTTGAAGTAACTTAACGAAAATCAAAACTTTGTTAGGTTTGCTAGGGATTTATTCAAATTTTTTATAACACTTTTGAATGGAAATATCGTAACAAATTAAGTCAAAATAATAAAGCAATTTGCTTCAGACATTTGAAAACTCATCAAAACTTTAGACAAAAGACACAATTGAAGATAATTGAAGGTGTTGTAGAATATCATGTTAAAAGTTAATAACTGAAAATTATTGACTGAAGTCTAGATGTACTTTGAAATTCGCTTTCTCAGAATTGACCTATAAAAATGGCTTATGTTGATTAGAAAAGCAATAAGGCTCACGCTAAGAAAATAAAATACTAGTTGGCTTAAATATCATACTAAAATCATATTCGATCTATTCACTCATTGTGATGCATATCGGCGTAATAAGCTTTGCTAGTATAAACGGGTTTTATTTCGGTCAATGTATTTTTGGATATTAAGCAACCAATGTATAAAGCTCTATTATCCTATAAACTGTTTATAAATAGCCATTTTAGTTCGGTCGATGTAAACAAAATTCTTATATTATTATCAACACATTTATTAGTTTTATAAGGAACTGGTCTATATTTCTACTATTTACAGCTGCTTTTTTCAAATTTATTTTGCTTCCCGACATTGACTGATCCGGTCTCCTGCGCAATGCCACTTCGATCTCGCAAAATCCATTATGCTCGGTAAATTCAGTTCCAGAATAGTGTCCCGAATTTTTTTCCGATTTCTTCACGATTATCGCGATGGGTTTCTTCCGCACAAAATCAACTGAAAAGGTTTCATATCACGTTTACTGAATGGTTTAAATATTATAGCCAGCCAACTTACCTTCCAACAGCTTTTTCGGCTGTAATTTGTACAGTTTTACGACATGCTGGAACTACGGAAGATTTCCTTTATTTGAGGTTGGTTTGTAATTTTGTCTCCAAGAGTTTCCACATGCTGCTGAACAGGATGAAAACATACTCGGGGTATTTAGGCTCCTTTTCGTGAACATTATGATATTTTTAATGAACGCGACGCGA
Organism: Aedes aegypti; assembly: GCF_002204515.2. Taxonomy (NCBI): domain Eukaryota; kingdom Metazoa; phylum Arthropoda; class Insecta; order Diptera; family Culicidae; genus Aedes; species Aedes aegypti. The sequence continues at coordinate 154,043,103 of NC_035108.1, forward strand.
CTTGCTTGAATAGCATGAATTAAGTAACCGAACAGAACGAGATTGATTTTGCAAAAGTCCAAAGAGTAGCATGGTTGACTACATATGCATGGTAAAATATATAAAAGAAAAATGCATGACAAGATATAAAATAAAATAATCCAGAGAATATTTTTTAAGTATCGCAACGATTAAATGAGGAAAATGTTTGAAAAATAATGATATGCATGCTAACTAGTATAATCGCTTTTCTCCGTATACGTAGCCCGTCATTCGTTTTGGCAGCCATGTTGATTTTGCAGCTCGCAATTTCAAAGTGATAAAACTCAGTCAACATAAGTAATATTGATCATAATCACTACTTGCGCTCACATGCAGAAAGTATGCTTCAATTTGCAATCGTGAGATTAATTAGCCATAATCATCAATGCCCAGTGCAAATTTCAATGACGGCCTACTTCGCCTTAAAACTTTGTAACTAGACAAATAAAAATATGTGTTTCTTACTAAGTACATTGGTCTTATCTTAAAAATAATTACTCTTTTCAATGTTCTATTTTATCAAATAAGAAAAATGTCATTGTATTGCATTGGAATTTAGTGGTTTTCATCCAATTCTTCGTACATGTCGGGAATCCCGGGATTCCCGGGATGTCAGAAATAAAATCCCGGGAACTGGGAAATCCCGAAATTGGTCAAATCCCGGGATTTCTTGTCCCGGGATGTCCCGGGATGGACACTCTAGCTCTGCTGTCACGAGTTGACGAATCGGCATATATCAGATGAGGAATCATTATCTGATCATCGCTACATCTTCTTTGAACATGGAAATGTAACTGCGCAGACTTTGTGTTTAAGGAATCCCCGGTCAACAAACTGGGAACTCCATATTGAATTGGTTGCGATATGGATATCCTCCGTTCATTGAAAATCCAAGTGATTTGGATGATGCCGTTGATACTACAACATCCTACATTATGGAAGCTTTTGAAGAAGCATGTCCTCTGCGATCTGTGAAGACTACAAGAGGGACCCCATGGTGGAATTCAGATCTGACTAGACTCAAGGAAACAATGTAGAAGGAGTTGGAACAGACGCCGTTCAGCTGGCTCAGAGTCGTTCAAGTCGGCTCGCAAGGCTTTCAAGGAGGCTCTTCGTTCTGCTGAACGATCCGGCTGGATAAACCTTTGTACAAATGTTTCCAGTTTGAGTGAAGTCAGTCGGCTGAATAAAATCCTTGCAAAATCTAAAGGTTTCCAAGTGAACGAAATTCGCTTACCTAATGGTGACATAACTTCTTCTGATGAAGAAGTTTTAGAATGTTTATTCAATACACACATCCCCACATTTGTGTGTGATAGTTGTGACTCCAATTATGGAACTTCGAATCATCTGATATGTAACTATCCAGTTTTTGCACAAATGCGATTCCAATTACTTGGTAAACATTTATTAAGTAAAACTGAATTCAGACGCCTGAATCTTCAGAACATTCTGTTATTCTTAATCCGCTGTGGTAATGAGCTAAAGGCTCTCTTTACGCTCCAGCGTTTTGCAGTGCCCTTTTTAAGGCGCTGTTCGAACCCATTGTGGTATGGAGCTACATGGTCTCATTTCGCTAATGCGATCTTCCCTCTTCAAGGGACCCCATCCTTATTTCCTCCCATCTTTCCCTTCCCTTTCCTCTCCCATCGTGTAGATGATGAAATAGGCTCAAATATGATGATGGCACAAATCTCCCAATTGGTGGGGAACGTGCCTTTGGAGCCGGCCTTCTGATACCTGATGAGTGTATGAATTGTTTTGTTGACTTAAGTGTGAAAATCCGAACTCGTTTTTGAAATCATATGGCATACCAAGCAAAGTTTTTCAATCATAAAACCGTTTACTCTCGAAAACGTGATAATTTCAACGGAATGCACGAGTTGTATTTATTTTGACTTCATATTCCCGAATTTAGTAGATGAGGGATTTTGTATTTTTAAACTTTTTTTTCTTCTTTATTAGTATCATTCCAATAATTACATTAATTTCTTGTACATATCGAGGATAGATGTGTTGGGCAGAGGTGGACACACCACAACGCAGAACAGGGTCACCGAAGCGGAACGCGGAACCAGGATTTCGGTAGGAAAGAAACACAACTAATCAACTACTGTACGCAAGAGAACTTTAATGTAAACACGTCTGTACGGAACGAACATCACATTACGGATGAATGGTAAAACTTTCCATTCTCCCTTTCTTCCTTCTATTTGGCGCGCTCGCCGCCTGCCCTACTTGCGCATGCGTCATTCGCCATTCTCTACACATTCAGTGTTGCCGCTTTGCTTACGAGGCACAACCATTGCATACTCCAACACTCCTCCTCAATGTTGTCCTCGTACTCGTCCGCATCCTCTCTGCCTTTCTTGCCGGGTTGATCTCCTGCTTCAAACAACGTAATCAACCAACCGGTCGGGTCGGACTCCTCGATTGCTCCTCCTGGATCGTCTAACTTTCCTACAGTCATCAGCATCCGTATCCGAGTTTCCACTGTGGGACTCCGCCACTTGCAACGGCTCCACTTCCTCGCTTGAAGTGTCCGCATCAAAGTATTCTTCTTCTTCACGTTCATCGACTCTATTCGGCTTCACTTGCGAATACCAGCTCACCACACTGACTGGTGGACTTCTTAGCTTCGTCGTGTTCTTCTCGCCAATTATCGGCTGCTGGCCCTCCACTTTCTTCTCAACTTTCGCTAGCTTCAGCCGATACAGCGACCCCGACTTTTCTCCGATCGCAACTTTCTTGCCGGATGTATCGCAAATGTCGCAACCATCTTTCTTGAACTTTACCGAGAAATCCTTTGACGTCAATTTGTCCACTGACACGAGTCCACTCTTCAACGACGGAACGTACAACACGTCGGTTAGTTTCACTTCAACTTTACTTCCGTTTCCGTCCACACCGTACACAACACCTTCGCCACAACCAGCGGCGGTAACCACTTTACCGTTCGCTAACACTACACTTGGGCCTTTCTCTTCTTTCAGCGATTTGAAAAAGTTCCTGTCGCCCGTCATGTGCCGACTCGCTCCACTGTCAATGTACCAGCACCTTTGCTGATCCACTCCAGCCATAAAACACACACTGGCACCACAATTTTCGTTCTTCACTTGTTTCGCATTTTGATTCACACGCACTCTGTCGTTCGGCGTCTTCTTCTCTTCGCACTCACTTTCTAGCTCCTGCTTCGCTAGCAAAAACGAACGACAGTTGCGACGCAAATGACCGGGTTTATCGCAAAAGTAGCATTTCCTCACTGGCGCTCTATTGCCGAGTCCACCCACGCTTTGCACTTCGTTTCGCACAACAACACTTTTCATCGCCTTCGTCTCATATTGCCTTTCACTCATTTCGCCGGAACGCTCTCTCCGACGCTCGAACTCATCGATCAGCTTCGACTTCACAAGCTGCATCGTGATGTCCACATCCGCACGACTCTCCAACGCCGTGACCAAACCACCGTATGAATCAGGCAAGCTGCGTAGGATCATCGCAATCCGCAGTGATTCCTCCAGCTGTTGGCCTGCATTCGTCAAACGGTCGAACAAATCGTCCAACACCACCAGATGACTCTCAAGGTCACCTTTTTCCGCGAGATATAACGAGCACAGTTTCTTCAGCAAAGATACACGTGACGTTACCGTGTTCTTCTCGTGATAAGCTTTCAAACCATCCCAGAAAGCTTTCGCACTGTCCGCTTCTTTCACCAAACCGAACTGATTGTCGTCTATACACAGTCCGATAGTGGCACGAGCTTTCCGATCGTCCTTCGTCCACTGATCGGTCACTACAGCCGGCCTCGCATCACCGACCACATACATAGTTCCTCTCTCGTCAGGAGCATCTCCATCCTGAACTTCCATATTTGCCAGTTCTGATTGTTCAGTCTGGCAAACGCAAACTTATTAACATCCGCCATTTTGTCCTACTAAAATCACCACCGCGGAGAAACAACTCACACACACTCACACACGGCGTGATCACTTTCGCTCTCGCGCAACCTTTTCCCTACGCAAACCGGAACCTTCCCTTCGGCACTGCTGGGCCCATAACCTGTTGGGCAGAGGTGGACACACCACAACGCAGAACAGGGTCACCGAAGCGGAACGCGGAACCAGGATTTCGGTAGGAAAGAAACACAACTAATCAACTACTGTACGCAAGAGAACTTTAATGTAAACACGTCTGTACGGAACGAACATCACATTACGGATGAATGGTAAAACTTTCCATTCTCCCTTTCTTCCTTCTATTTGGCGCGCTCGCCGCCTGCCCTACTTGCGCATGCGTCATTCGCCATTCTCTACACATTCAGTGTTGCCGCTTTGCTTACGAGGCACAACCATTGCATACTCCAACAAGATGTACCAATAGTGGAGGTACTAAGCATGATTGAACTTCATTTAACCGCCTAAATTAATGAAGCGCAACATACATGGTAATATTGTAACGGGAAGTAACGACCATTGACTTGATGATAAAAATGATTTCATCGCATTAGTCCACGGCATGTCAGTGAAAAATAATACCTCCACTATTGGTACACTGCTCCTTTAGTTGCGGTATATTTTTAATTTATGTTCCTATAGTTGAGGTATCCGTTGTTTTCTTATGGGATCCTCCACTATAGGGACGCTTTACCGCAACTATTGGTACAAGTAAGAAAAGCTTTAGCAATTTTAGTGACATTGTATCAGTTTTACAGCAATTTGGACGCTGTTTTCAACTATTTCGTGTACCAACAAGCCAATACGTCGATTTATAGTGTCGATGCTGTGGCTAATGCAATAAAATCAGTGAAAACGGCACAACCCCAACTAAAGAAACACCCACAACTAATGGAACACTTTTCCTAGGTAAGACAACACTATCATCCTAATTTGTTAAAACAAATTTAAGATTTTACTAACATTTTGTTAACAACATATTACATTTCATTTGCCGTAGCAGTTCAGACTTTTTACAGGTGAATTGATTTCACCTGCTTATAAGAGAAAAAAAATAACGCTTTGAATTTACTTAACCTAACTCAACCTAAACATATAACGCATTAATCGTGGCAATAGAAGATTGTAACGATTTTTGCCTGAAATAATTAATTATTTTATTTGACATTTGTTCCAATGTTTCAATATTGGATATTCTATGTAACTCGTTGGTACTATACCAGGGAGGAAGCCTCAGAATCATTTTCAAATTTTTATTTTGAATTATCTGCAGAGCTTTCTTTTTGGTATTACAACAGCTAGTACATATTGGTACAGCATATAACATGGCTGGCCTGAAAATTTGTTTGAATATCAAAATCTTGTTCTTAAGACAATGTTTTGATTTTCTATTAATAAGGCGATAGAGACATTTTACATATTTTTTACATTTGGCTTGAATGCCCTCAATGTAATTTTTGAAAGTTAAATTCTTATCTAGCATGAGTCCTAGATACTTAACTTCATCTGACCAATTTATTGGAACTCCTCTCATCGTGACAACATGTCTACTTGAAGGTTTCAAATAAAGAGCTTTTGGTTTATGTGGGAATATTATTAGTTGAGTTTTGGAAGCTTCAGGAGAAATCTTTCATTTTTGCAAGTATGAAGAAATAATATCCAAACTGTTTTTGCAATCGACTACAGATGACACGCAGGCTTCGTCCTTTGGCGGAGAGGCCTGTGTCATCCGCAAACAGGGATTTTTGACATCCCTGAGGTAACTCAGGTAAGTCAGCTGTGAAAATATTGTATAATATTGGTCCCAAAATGCTGCCTTGAGGAACACCAGCTCTTACAGGAAGTCTTTCAGACCTGGAGTTCTTATAATTAACCTGAAGTGTACGATTTGACAGAAAACTTAGAATTATTTTAACAATGTATGTTGGAAAATTAAAGTTTTTTTAATTTTACAATCAAACATTCATGCCAAACACTATCGAATGCTTGTTCTATGTCTAGAAGAGCAAGACCAGTAGAATAACCTTCAGATTTGTTGGAACGGATCAGATTTGTTACACGTAAGAGTTGATGAGTGGTCGAATGTCCATGGCGGAATCCGAACTGTTCATTGGCAATAATTGAATTTTCGTTGATGTGGGCCATCATTCTGTTCAAAATGACCTTTTCAAAAAGTTTACTGATGAAGGAAAGGAAACTGATTGGACGATAGCTAGAAGCTTCTGCAGGATTTTTGTCAGGTTTTAAAATTGGTACAACCTTGGCATTTTTCCATTTGTTAGGAAAATGTGCTAATTGAGAACATTTGTTAAATATATCAATAAGCTTCTTTTTGGCAGTTTTTTTTATGAGGATGTAAAAAATTCCATCATCGCCAGGACCTTTCATATTTTTGATCTTTTTAATAATAGTTCTCACTTCTTCCAAATCAGTCTCACAGGAATTTTCGAAAATGTTCTCTTGACAGAGAAAATTTCCAAGTCCTAAGTAACTTCATTTTCAATTGGACTAGTAAGTCCTAAATTAAAACTGTGCATAGCAACTGCATAGCAAGTTTTTAAGCTTTTTTGCATTTAGTAAGTAATAATTTGTTTTCCTTTTTCAATGCCGGTATTGGCTTCTGAGGTTTTTTTCAAAATTTTATATAGTTTCCAAAAGGGCTTAGAGCCAAGGTTCAATTGAGAAGTTTTATTTTAAAAGTTTTTGTTTCTTAATTGTGAGAAACGTTTCTCGATTTCTTTCTGCAAATCCTGCCATATAATTTTCACTGCAGGATCGCGAGTGCGTTGAAATTGCCTTCTCCTCACGTTTTTAAGACGGATCAAGAGTTTAAGATCATCGTCTATAATCATGGATTCCATTTTACTTCACATTTTGGTATTGCAATGCTCCTGGCTTCAACAATGAAATTTGTTAAAGTTTCTAGAGCAATGTCAATATCAAGTATTGTTTGTAAAGAAATGTTAACATCAAGATTAGAGTCAATATATGTTTCATATATATTCCAGTCGGCTCGGAAATAATTGAAAGTGAAGCTGATAAGATTAAGAATCGCATCATGGTATATTTGAAATGAAACAGGGACATGATCAGAATCAAAATCAACATGAGTAACCAGTTGGCTACAAAGATGACTAGAGTCGGTTAAAGCGAAGTAGACCGTCATTGAAATTTGAACGCGTCATTGATGATTGTTGCTAATTTATCTCACGATTTCGAATCAAAGAAAATCAGTTGGTTGTGCACTGACACAGCTGAATAAGTATCAGCATACCTTATGCATGTAAGCGCGTACAGTGATTTTTTTTTTAAGTCAATATAAACTATCAAGACTGAGTTTCATCACTTTGAAATGCAAGCTGAAAAATCATCATTGTTGCCAAATCAACCGTAGATGGATTTTTAGAAGAGGAAAAACATGTACCGCCATGTGTAGAGAAATCTCCTTTTTGGTTGTCATCATCCTTGATAATTAAAATGGCAAACGAACCTCTCGGTTTGAGGGTCAAGACAGAATTGATTTATTCAGTTATCCAAAATTATTCTGACACTTATTTAGTTCGGAGACACTTGAAAGCACTTATGTATTGTTATGTATTTGATCACCAATCAGTGATCGACACCGAAAAAGAGAATGCTCAGAGAGAGAGAGAGATACGGAGAAGGCTAATTGCGCCAAACCGAATTGCGCTTGACGACCACACGCTGTTTGCGTGTTCAGAATGTAATATGATCCCAGCCTATTTTTTGCCGGGTCAGGCTTTAAGTCATCGAACTGCTTTATGGGCTCATATTCGTTCGCCGCATAAATCAGTTCGATGGCATTGTAAAACGTTTGCTATTTTCTTTGTGGGGTGCCACTAGAGTGGTCCCTTAAAGTTTGGAAATGGGATTTGCTAACATGTGGGATGCACATGCCACACCATCCCCCTAACGGAAAGTGATTGGTTGTAGATGATTTCAAGTGTCTCTCACAAAATTGGATGTATAATTTTTCATTTCCTCTTTTTATCGAGTCCTCTCTATTTTATAAAATTGTGACTTTTCGCTATTTGTTTGGATGTATCAATGTATGTTGTATTCATGTCTTTATGTATGTATGTTTTCTATGAATCCTTCCCTTCCCCCTTTGGAAAAGCTTCAGCATATATTTTTTTCATAATTTTAGTAACCTAGATTTATGTACCTCAACTGCTTTCTTATCTTTTTGTATGGTTGCGTTTGAATCGGTTAGCTTTATTATTTTATAAGGTCCTGAATGTACCTGATCTAATTTGTAGTTGTTTTCGGATTTTAAGAATACTAAATCTCCTATATTTATTGGTGTAGTTTTAATGTTTTCGTTCATTCGATTTGTGCTTAGTGTTTTACTTTTTACTATTTTCTGCAAAACTTTTGAATGGGCAATCTGTAATCTATATCTTAGTTCGTGATTGTATGAATCATGGTTATAAAGTGGATCAATTTTTTGGGTTGCCAAAAATTGTATGTCATTGCACTTTCTTCCAAAAATGAGCTCAAAGGGTGTGTATTCATGGTCTGCACTCGGTGTAGTATTATATGAAAAACAGTAATGTGGTATCCATTCATCCCAATCTGATTTGGATTCATTAGAGAAAATCCGTAGGTATTCGTTTAAACACCTATGGTTTCTTTCTAATGCTCCTATCGTCTGTGGATGATATGCGGTAGAACATGTATGGTTTATATTTAGTAGCTTACATATTTCGTCAAACACTCCTTTATACTCCGTTCCTTGATCGGTTTTTATACTTTTCATGGGTCCGAAGTTTAAAATGCAATGTTGGACAACTGCTTTCGCTATTGTGTATGAAGATTTATCTGGTATCGGAACGATTATTACGAATTTAGTAAAATCACACTGCATAGTTACAGCGTAACGATTTCCATTCTCAGTAAGTGAAAATGGTCCGACAGTGTCTATCGACAGAACATCGAAAGGTTTGACTGGTGTTGATGTAATTACTAATTTAGATTTAATTGAAGGAAAATTTTTATTAAGCTTACATTCTACGCAAGATTTGACGTAGTTTGATATGGTTTCTTTCATATTCTGCCACGTGTACATGGATTTCACTTTTCGGTATAACCGGTTAATACCTAGGTGTCCTCCTGTGGGCGAGTTATGAAACTTGTTTAGTACATTATTTACCTGTTCTTGACTTGCCAAAAGCCTAGGTTTTTCGAATAATAATATGGTCGTATTCCTTAGAATATCATTACCGATTTGTTTAAATTTTTGAATATCAATGTATTTGAATATAAGATCGTTTGTTGCGATCGCTAGCATGTATGAATTGTTTCTTTTATTTGTTATTTTTAGGGCCCCCTTTTCAATTTCCTTCATTATTGTTTGTATTGTTACTATTTTATTTATATTGTCGTTATTACTTTGGATTTTCAGCCCGAAGGCCGTTCCCTTAGTATAATTTTTATTAAAAATTACTATATCTAGTGAATTATCGATACTATGTACAAAACTTAATTTCGGCAGAACAAAAGCTTCCTCATTACTAACTGTTTCGTACACAAAAAGTTGATCAGGCTTTTGTGACTGAACGTTAGGATGTGTAACGCTGTTTTGCCTTTTATGTATGGATCGTGTTACTACATACATCTGTTTGAGAGATTCAGTACAAATTTGAATTCTCGAAAGGGCATCTGATACCACGTTAGACCTTCCTTTTATATATTCCACTTCAAAGTCAAATTCCTCCAAATCCAGTCGCATTCGGGTGAGTTTGGAGGAAGGTTCCTTCATTGAGAATAGGTAAACAAGAGGCCTATGGTCCGTTCTTATTTTAAACTTACGACCGTAAAGGTATGGTCGAAAATGTTGAACCGCCCAATGGATTGCGGTCAACTCCTGTTCGATTGTAGATTTGTTGGATTCGCCTTTTGTAAAAGCTTTACTGGCGAATGAAATAGGTAGTTCAACACCATCATGTAGCTGAGCAAGAACTGCTCCACAGGCTACATTTGAGGCGTCTGTAGTTAAAATAAATTCTTTTCTAAAGTCGGGAAATTTTAGGATATTTGGTGATAGTAAAGACCGTTTAAGGGAGTCAAATGCTTGTTGACAAGCATCACTCCACTGAAATGGTACGTTTTTTCTTAGAAGTACATTGAGCGGGTTTGTAATAAGAGCAAAGTTTGGTATAAAACGACGATAATAATTACAAAAAGCAACGAATCGACGAGTTTCGTCTGCATTCGTTGGTACAGGAAAATTCTTAATGACTGTGTATTTATTTTTGTCAGGTTGTATTCCGCTTGCGGATATATGATGCCCTAAATAGGTAACATCTGCTTTAAAAAAATTGCACTTGTGAGGGTTAAGTTTGAGGTTGTATTTCCTCAAACGTTGAAAAACTTCTTTAAGATTGGCAATATGGTGATTTATTGAGCACCCGATGACAATGATGTCATCGATATATAGGAATGCAGTTTCGGGAGGAAGACCGCTTAATGCAATCGTCATCATCCTTTGAAAGCTATTCGGGCTAATATTCAGCCCGAATGGCAATCGGTTAAATTCATAGTGCCCTGAATTCGATGAGAAAGCTGTATATTTTTTGCTTTCTTCACTTAACGGGATTTGATGAAATCCAGATTTAAGGTCGAGCGTCGAAAAATACTTCGCTCGTCCTAGTTGGTCTAAGATTTCATCTATCCTTGGCAATGGAAACTTATCTGGGCTTATTTTTTTATTTAATTGGCGAAAATCCACTACTAGGCGCCAAGTTTTATCGCCCGTAGCGGACTTTTTCGGTACTAGAAGTATTGGGTTATTGTACGGGGAAACTGAGTTTTGAATTATTTTATTTTTCAGCATGTTTCGGACTTGAATTTCCATCTCATGCTTTTGTGCTTCCGGAATCCTGTAATTTTTAATATACGTGGGACTCGGATCATTTAGATGTATCGTTTGCTTGTAAAAATTATTTTCTGTCAGTTCGTCGTCGGTCAATGCGAAAACATCACTGAACTCTTCAAAAAGATTTTCGAGCTTGCTTTTGAGTTTTGTATCAGTTACGTTCAATTTCAATTCATTTAATAGTGCTTGCTTCCTGTGAGTATTGTTTGCTGATTTATTTATATTAAATACTTCGTAATTTGAGATTGGTACTAGTTTTGGTATAAAATCATTTGGAATTTGCACCGTTTCATCTAAAGTGTTCATGATTTTAACATAAGGGTAATTTGTGCTAATTATGCCATTAGCACAGAAAACTCCATGTTGAATTTCCTGTGCTATGGTAACGCTATCCTCAATATTGCCAAAATGCAGTCGTTTTAATACTTCGCATCGTGGTGGAATAAAGTATTTACCTCTCAGGTGATTGGTTATAGGAATTTCGAGGGTGTTTTCTGAAGTTCTGATTGACAATATCCAGGTATTATAATCAATATTGCATTTCCAACCTGCAAGGAAATCTCTACCGAGAATTCCATCGGTAGGAATTGGGAAATTTTCGTCCACGATGTGGACATTTTGGGCTAAATTTTGGTTATAAATTTTGATTTGCACTAAAGTGTCTCCTAGAGTGGATGTTGTTCCATTCCCTATACCGATTACGTTGCATTTGTTCGTTGGTCGATAAATTTGGCTTGGTTTAACTTTGTTTGCTTTTAAGACTGATATATCAGATCCACTGTCCACCATGAAGATGCACGGTGTTTCTGATGCATCAATATTAAGACATACGAAATTCGAGGCAGCTACATTTATTGCGTATGCTGCCCGAACGTTACCCCTAAAGGGTGTTGCTGTATTGATTGTACCCCTAAAGGGCGTTGTGGCTGCTGATAGTTCACGGGCGATACTAAAGGGGGTATTTGCTGCTGAAAACTTGGCAGTTGTTGTGGATATCCCTCATTTGCACTTTGGGCAATAAACATTCCATGATTTGATAAAGGAAATCCACGATTTGGAAATGAATTTCCACGACTTGACCAACCTCCTCTTTGATGTGGATATCGCTGATATCCTCTGCTTTGACGGAAACTTCCGCGATTGTGACCAAAATTTCCATGGTTGTACTGATGGAAATTTCCACTGTTGTGCTGTTGGAATCTGCCGCGATTATTTTGCGTTTGGTGGGCTCGAGCACGACCTCGAGCTCCATCTCTTGATGTCCACATTATTCGAGTGATATTTTGACTTGTTTCTCCAGTAATTGGGCTGGATTGTGCATTTTCTTGCAATTTCTGAATTGCATCATTAATATTGGTAAAGTTACCTGCTTTAAGAACAATGCGTGCTTCATTGTTCTTAGTGCCCCTGATGAGAGCATCTACGCCATGTTTTGTGGCCATTTTCTGCGCTATAGCTTCAGGTATGTTGTCACCCAAATACACCGATTTTAGCTGCGCGATAATTTTGTCGACTTGTTCACAAAAGTCAGTCACGTTGTCCGTTTGTTTAATTGCAGCGAGTTTAGCTATGAGGTTTTCTGCTGTTATTTTTGACATGCAGTGATTTTTAACAGCGTCTAGAGTTTCGTTAAGGGTTTGATTTTCATTCACGGCCTGACGAGCTTTGCCAGTTAAACGAGTTCTTACGAACCGCACCACCGTGGCTTCGGCAGCATTTTTCTGGGCAGGGGTTGCCCCCGCAAATGTTTCCTCTACGTTTGAGTGAAACAACCTCACTGCGTCCAGAAAAGTTGTTAAATGTTCTGATGTGCCGTCGTAAATTTGCACTAGGGCTGTGCCCAATTTCAGATCGACTTTAGGAGTCGCCATTGTCGTGATATTTATGACTCCTGATTTCGCGTCGTTTACTTTTATTTTCCGTTTTATTATTTCGGTTATTTCAAAATATGCTTGTCTTGAAGATTTAATCAGAAAGTTTAAATTTGTTAACGATATTTCCTCTTCGAACTCTATAAGTCTTTGTTCAACATCGGCGTAGAGTTCATGAGCATATTTAAATTTTGCTTGAAGAGTTTCGGTTCTATAATTCGTATTTATGGACTTTTTTAGATTATTGGCAAGTCTAATCAACTGACCAACATCCTCTTCAAGCTGTATCATTAATATTTTGCTAATCTTATATCTATAAACATTAAAAGTAAAAACAAATCCTTTACTTATCTTACAACCATTCCACCCGTTTAGCGGAGGCGCACTCCTCGACGCTGAATTCTGGTTCGATTGCTGTTCCTTGCGGCGGAGGCGCACTCCTCTACGCTCGCTTTTAATGATGATTCACTTTTCTGCTGCTATTCGCTGCTACTGTTGCCGGCCTCAGGCAAGGGTCTCGCGTTCATTCATCATGTTAGATTCGGCTACTTTCTTTATTATGGGCTACTGCCCCACTGTTTATCTCTTAGAGGCGAGATAGATGCCTGAAAAAAAAAACTGACCGTTTTTCGAGTTCGACACTGTTTGTACTTTTTTTTTTTTTTAAACCTCACTTAGTTTATTTAAAGCTGACACACTCTTCGCAGCTTTTAAAGCTTGCTTCCGTGAATGTTCCTTATACATGCGGTAAAACATGATTAGTAGTTGTAGTACTACTAGTATTAGAATAATGTTCAGTTTAATATCGTTTTTCTGGTGTAAACTTTCGTGTACTTCTAATCTATTGAGTACTTGGACCTGTGGGTCACCTTTATTTTCCGTGTTCTTGGACTCCGTAGTGCCCATGTTGCTGATTCACTCAAACTACACTGTTCTAACGCTCCTTGTCCGTTTTATTTCACTTCAGTTAGTTCGTTAATATGGCAAATTGTGCCTTTTTCATTCCTTTAGCCCACTCGGTGATTATTTGCTGCATTAATGCCACTGTTGCGCACATCAAAATTAATGCTAGCATTATAATTAAGATCGATGTCACCGTCATGGTGCAAAATCTTCACTTCAAAATCTTCACAACTGTTTTTCACACTTTTTCACTTCGGTAGCCTATCACTTTGGTAGCCTGTCACTTTGGTAGCCATGTAGAGAAATCTCCTTTTTGGTTGTCATCATCCTTGATAATTAAAATGGCAAACGAACCTCTCGGTTTGAGGGTCAAGACAGAATTGATTTATTCAGTTATCCAAAATTATTCTGACACTTATTTAGTTCGGAGACACTTGAAAGCACTTATGTATTGTTATGTATTTGATCACCAATCAGTGATCGACACCGAAAAAGAGAATGCTCAGAGAGAGAGAGATACGGAGAAGGCTAATTGCGCCAAACCGAATTGCGCTTGACGACCACACGCTGTTTGCGTGTTCAGAATGTAATATGATCCCAGCCTATTTTTTGCCGGGTCAGGCTTTAAGTCATCGAACTGCTTTATGGGCTCATATTCGTTCGCCGCATAAATCAGTTCGATGGCATTGTAAAACGTTTGCTATTTTCTTTGTGGGGTGCCACTAGAGTGGTCCCTTAAAGTTTGGAAATGGGATTTGCTAACATGTGGGATGCACATGCCACACATGCGGGGTGCCATTGGGCCTAGGGGGTGACTTTGACCACCCTTTTCAATGCATCTCATGGTTAATGTGGATGTCAAAAAACTTATCCATGATCATCCAGTGGCTATTTATATCGTATTCTTGCTACATGGTACATTGTTTTCATAATTCTGGTTTTAGTTTGCTGTAAAAATCTTGGCCCAAAGTCACCCTTATGGACCAATGTCACCCCGCACGACGGTAGGGCTATCAGGGTATTGAATTGAGAAATATCCTGAGGAGCACTCATCAAATGAAATTCTGCCGTTGGAGTTACTTTGAGAAATATTCCATGACCGATGTTTGGCATTAAAGTCACCAAAAGATTGACTTATGATGGCCCCCACAATTCGCGCATATGAACTTTTCGGTATCTTTCTTCACTGGGCAGTCGTCCTTAGCGTGAGAAGAACCTCCACAAATCATGCATTTAGCATCCATGCGGCAATGTTTGTACCATGACCCCACTTTTGGTGCCGATGGCACTGAGTGGGGTTCTGGTAATTTTCTCCAGGTTTCTGTAAATGTTCCCATGTCACACGGACATCGAACATAAGTCTAGCTTTTTCTAAAGCTTTAATATTATTTAGATCTTTTTTGTTAAAGTGAACTAATTAATATTTTTGAGAAAGCCCTTTCCGAACAATGCCAGATTGGGTTCTCTTTTTCATAATGATTACTTGGACTGGGGAAAATCCAAGTAAATTATTTATTCCATTTTTTATCTCTTCAGGTGACTTATAGTCGCTTGACCTTTCAAGACGACTCTGAACAAACGTTCAGTTTTGTCGTCATAAGTAAAAAATTTGTGCTTCTTCTCTTCAAGATGTTTGAGAAGAAGTTCGCGATCTTTAAGAGTTTCCGGCTAAACACGACAGTCTTCTTTCATTGTGATTTGGAAGGAAACCTTGATTTCCCTAATGGAGTTCAAGATCTCCTGCCTGAATCCCCCAAATTCGGAACAACTGACCACGATAGGCGGCACTCTTTGCTTCCTCACTTGAATCAAAGAGCCTGGGTTAGAGGCTGCTTCGATTTGGTGTTCGGAAAATTTGTCTAGTGCCACGTTTAGTGACAGTTTTAAATCCCACTTATTTGGAAGAAAGTTGTGAATTCAGAGATTCACCCTTCCTTTTGTTTGTTGTTGCAACCATGTTAAGTGAACAAGAAGACGTGACCTTCGAAAGTTTTTTTTCCCAAGACGGAGTCGCTAGCTTTCGCCAACGGGTCCAACGAAAAATCGAAGGCTCGGGTCCAAACAAGGATCGTAAAGGGATCAATAGTAGAAAAAATAGAACTGAAAAGTACTGTTTTAGTAACACTGAAAAATACCGTTTTTAATTTTAGCACTGAAAAGTACTGTTTTTGTAGCACTGAAAAGTACTGTTTTATTGCTTTAGGTAGTTTTTGAGAAAACTTCCAAGAGCAGAGAGAATTCGTGTACGCACAGCACGAAGGTACGATGCGCACTGTCTGCATTACACTTACAATGCGTGTAAATTACTGCCGCCGTTAACGCACGGTTATGAAGCCCACAATAGAACACATTTTCCTATGGGAAGCGTGAGGGTGGTAATCGGTTTTTCAGTTCTGTTGCCTAAATGGTAAAAGATACCACTTTGGACGAAAGTTGGAGTATGGATTGATGAAACAAAAAATATTTGTTTATACATTTTTCATGATACAGACGATAGTCTTTCCGCTATTTTCCCGAAAATTTTCTCCATAGTGAAAAATTTTCCGAGAAATATTTTTGTTTTCAAATGTTTATCATCACGTTACACTTTGTGAACCATTTCGTCGAAGCCTGACGTCAATTACACGCCGCGAACCTCGATCCTAACCAAAAGATAGGGTTACATTACTCCCCGCTCGGATTGGCGGACAGGTACGCGAAGCCGGGTCGCTGGGTACATGCTTTTCTATTGGAAACGTCCCGGGTAGTAATCGGCGCAATTGCCGTTTCACTCTCGTTTACGAAATCGGAAGCTTCCGTTCCAGCCGCCACTCCCTCCGCAACGATACTGCGGCCATTTTGCACGTGGGCCAATTCATCGATGCCCTCCAATTTGCAGCACGGACACGTGGCCGCCATCTCGTTACCACCATCGCTGAGGTCGATTGTCGCCATCATCGAGTCTGCGGAGTCGACATTTACCGCCAGCTAGCCATCATCGAATCAACGCCAAAATTCTGCGCAGGTACGTGAAGAGCATATTTTACATGGCCATGTTCGCTCTTTTTCCATTCCGTACGGTTTTCTTTGTCCAACTCGAATGAATGGTGAATCTTTTCCTAAAATAAACAATGTTTTGAAGAAATATTAGCCACTTTTTCCATTAAGTTACGTTTAACTATGCTTAAATAAAACTACTCGCTAACTTACATTTAGTTTCGTTCCGTTTATTAGCTCATGTGAGTAAGCATCCTCTTCTGAATATCCTAAAACTTAAAGGCTGTGGAAAAGTAGAAGTCATTCTTGCGTTTGATTTTCTATTGTTGTTTACCAAGAACCGTTCAAAACTCTCCCATAGAGAAAACTCTCTAACGTCGGGAAAATCTGACCACGACCGGTGCTCTATCATTGAGAGTGGCACTTAAGCCACCGAGTTTGCTATAATCTCTAGTAAAGTTTTACGAACGGTTACAATCCCTGAACATTTTTTTACTAGTCTTAGGTTGCATTTTGTTGAGGATTTCCAGGGAAGATGCAAGGGAAAGGGATTTTTGGAGACATCCTTAAGTAAATTCCTGAATTCGAAGAGCCGCAATTTATGAAGATATGTATGGCCGGCGTTAAGTTAAGACACTTTTCATATTTTGAGAAAAAAAATAGCTTAAAGTCATTGCTCGCGATGAACGTAGTTCAATATTTCCACACGTCTTTGTGTTACATTCACATTAAGTGATAATCATGGAAAAAACATAATACAAGCCTCTAATAGAACGATGTTTTAATGGGCTAAGTGCACTTGGTCCACACTTACTGAATTAAAGAACACCGTTCCGTGATTTGGTTAACTCCGACTGAGCAATTTCTTGAAAAATAACAATCATTTAACGCTTGCATGGTCAAACTGGATTCATATCTTTAAGATATCTCGCGTTCAGTATCATAAGGGCGTAACTGCAATGATCGATTTCTCTTAATCGATTTTCTCTTATGCTAATCACTTGGCCAGGCCACTGTTTTTGACTGCTATTTTCGATTCAGTAGAAATAATTGATCGTCCTTTGTCATGCTACATCGTAGATTGTTACCAAAATCGATTGAGCTTCGTGTAATAATCTAATGAGGAAATCGACGATTATTGCAGATACGCCTGTATAATACTAAACGCGAGATATGATTACCAGCACCCTTCGACATAAGTATCGTGAATCCTTCAAAAATCATGGGGCATGCAATTGCAACGCCAAATTTTCTAGAAACATTTTTGACCGAAGTGAGACCCCAAGAATTATCCAATAAGTTTATCATGACGCAATTTTACATAAATATGAATACTGAAAATTATCTTTAAAAAAATCAAATAATACCAATATTATCCTTCTTAGACTACCGAGAGGTAGTGTGCCAAGGTGAAACGATTCAAGGTTCATCGAAAAAAAATGATGTGGAAGCATGATACCTAGCTCACATTTTACAAGGGTATCAATTGGCACAAATCTCATAAGCAGCAAAAACATCATATATCGGTGGATATCTGGTTAGTTTGTTGATAGTGAAAGAGTTTTATGGTAAAAATTCCCCTTTTGTATAGATTATGGCTCTCTGCCCAAGCGTATGTCATCATCACAAATCCAAAAGAGTCATCATTTTTTCTCCTTCCTTTATTACTAATATCA
Source organism: Aedes aegypti (assembly GCF_002204515.2). Lineage (NCBI taxonomy): Eukaryota > Metazoa > Arthropoda > Insecta > Diptera > Culicidae > Aedes > Aedes aegypti. Next base: position 154,061,401 of record NC_035108.1, read on the forward strand.
TTTTTTTTTCTTGTCCATTCAACAATACACAATAGTTTTGCTTCCGTTTAGATTTGTTCTGTTTGTCATTTAATTACCCATTGTTTACAAAATATAAATATACGTCATATAAACTGTGTTCTGTTCCATAAATTTTATGTTTCACTTTTCAGATCGGATTTGCCTTTCCTCTTTCCATGCTGTCTGGTTGCTCCAAGAAATAATTCGATTTAATTATGCTGCATTTGCATTACTGGCCACCCTTTCTCGTATTTTTTTATCTTTTGCTAGTAAGTGTGCTATTTGCGTATGTATCTTTGTCAAAGTTCTAAACCGAATCCAATCTCACCCGCATGTAAAACGATCTTATACTATTATTGAACCTGTTTCCTCTTGCTTTGTTTTATTCCGGGGGTTAGTTCCTCACCGTACGATCGGTCGGTTTCAACTTGTTTCTTTAAAGTATTCTTATTATTTCATAGAAAAAGAAGCTCTATTTGTATGATTGCCTTGCATTCCGTCACAAACTTAGAAATGTTTGCTGTGTCTGGTTTTAAATTTCTGAATTTTCTTGGTTGGTACCCTGCCTTATCTTGAAGTGGATCGACAGCTGTAAGTGCCAGTGCTGGAAGGCAGGGTGGGACATCCGGAAGTTGCATTTTAAGCAGGTGCAGCATTGGTTATTGGGTGGTTTTGGGGCATGAAACTCAATGGTGAAAGAAGCAAGGGGTAGGTTTCCTTTTTAGGAAGGAGGACTGAGTTATTTATGGAAGAATTAAGCAAATCGAGACCTATATTTCCGGTATACTTGAATAGGGCATTGTTTGATATAAGGTGTAAGATATGACATTTATAATTATGTGCCTGTGTTTTGTATTTTGAGTAAAATTTCTTGCTCCGTTTACGATATGAAGAAAATCACATTTATATAACGATTCTTTTTTTTTTACTTTCATGGATTTGTTTGGCTTTGGCGGTACTCTTAAAAAGTGTTGTAAATTCGACATTTATTAATAACTGGCATTTCGAGAGAAAAACACTGATTCTGAACTTGGATTATCAAAAACTTGATGATGTAAACTGGTAAGATCGTCGATTGCATTTAAATATATGGGTGCGAAATTACTTTTACCTTCGACTTTGATGTAACAACATTTTGCATTTCAATTGCAGACATAGAGAAAAACGTGCATTTGTTCTGATTTGCTTTCGGTTCATGTTTTGTGGTATGCAACCAAAAGAGACAATGGTTTGGCATTGGTTTTAGTTTTAACGATACGAGACTCCTGATGATCTCGTCCATTTCTGGTTTGCTTTTTATTCTGATATTGTATGAGTACATGAAAGTAAATGGCATTCGTTTCGTGTCCTTAGAAAAATTCCTGTAATATTTCTTGTGTTGACGTTGCTGGGTATGTTCTTTCCATCGTTACGCCTAATAGTTCATCTTTTGCTAAATGCTTAGTAAATAGCTTAATTCTTTTGTATTCCCTAGAAAATAACTGAAAGCTGCGTTTGTCACAAAATGTTTCCAAAACAGTGTTTCTTCACTAATTTTACGCTTCTGGAGACGTTTTTTTTTCTCAATGATTCAACAACGTGTTTTGAAACACGCTCTGCAAGTCATTCAAACCGTGTGTATCGTTCGCTGAATTACGTCTCATTCTGTTGATCCTTTCTCTTTTTTGTCTACTGTATGCATTGATTTTACTATATAAAAAACTATCAATTCTAACACTAAATCTGCTTTGAAGTCAACTCTAAATACATTCTGCACGAAACGATTGTATTAAAGTTCACCATATATTGAATCTTAATACATGCATCGTTCCGACTCTGGGTACGCTTGTGTGAGTGTGTGTGTATGTGAGTATGCTTTGTTTAATACTGTTCGAATCAATAATTCTGCTGAGCAGCTACTTCAGGTCTAAGTTTTATTTATTTATATAATTTCTATATAATTAATTTACGTGTGTTGATTTACTGACTCACTTAATGTATATGTATAATAAATATAAAAAATTACAATTAAATGTAAAGCTTTTGTAAATTATGACTTTTTTTGTTTCATTATGTTTTTTTAATACTCTATATATTTTTTCATGTTTTCCCTCCCATTAATACGACTCACATGAACAACTTGTTCTATCTTGTGTAGAAAATTACTTTCCCTTTCGGAGATTGATAAATTTTGTGTCAGTGTGATTGAGACTATATCCACTCCCAAGGTGAGACAACTATGTGAAGCGTGAGGTTGAAATATTACATCGTCTAAAAATTGCATTCTTTTTCTTTTATGGTGTATGTGTATGTTGTAGGTATGAGTAGATAAAATTGGCAAATTACAATTTACAGAAGTCGACGCACTGAATCAAATGGAAATTTACTCCTTTGGAAGAAGCTACAAATCCAGCGTTTTTTTTATAATTTGGTTAATTAGAAGAATTATAACCGTTTAACATATATGGGTATAACATGAATACTCGCCAATGTAAAAACGCATTTCACGACGTAAGTGTGTCTTAAGACGAATCTTCATTTTATCAGCTCAAAACTATCAGTTTTAAAACTAAAACAATGAAGATTGTCTCTGTAATAGACGAGAGCGGTTCAAGCAGAAATGTAATTTTTCAAAAATATTGAAGACTAGCGGCGAACAATCTAAAATCAAAGTAATCCTGTCAAACAGAATTCAAATGGAAAAGAAGCCAAACGGTAAAATTGTGCACAGGCGCAATGAAACTATCAAATGGAACTTGGTCTAGTAGAATGACTGTACGGTGTAATAGCAGCAGAGCGTGGTTGGAATACCAGCTAATCATGGACACCAACCAAGAGGCGAAATTTGTGGTGAATACATATATTCGCCGACAATAGTTGTCATTTCAGAATGCTGCCCCTTCATACTCGAAAGGACTAAAATTAAAAGTATTACAGCAATACTATATAGCCTCAAAAATTAAAACTTTCATTAAGTTGAAAATGAACCGAAGCCAAACCTCAAATCTTCAAGAACACAAATCTGGAGAATCAGACAACCGTTTGAGCAGAAACCTTGATGATTGATCGCTCTGTGGTGGTGACCAATCGATCAAATTTTCAGTATGAATTGCTTTCTGATTCTATAGATTTGTGCTCTAGAAATAACTGTGGCACCTTTAATAGGTCAATAGGTGAAGATGCCATCTCCGGTGAAATTGTTTGCGCTTTTGTAGATCACCAGATATTCATAATAACGACTTATCACTAAGTGAGTGTAAACTAATGTAATTTATTATTGAATTTGTTTTAATTTTCTGGTAATCTCCGGTAGATTAGATGTCAGTTGTTGGACCGATTTGAATGGAATTTCCACAATTATTCACCCACGTGATTATTTAGTAGAAATCTAATTCCCGTTAACTTCTGCGTCCATGGTGTAGGGTTGACGCGCCTTATCTAGTAAACAGGGAGTCGTGAGCTCAATTCTCACCGACAAGACCTGTAACTTTTTCGCAAATTTCACATCGATTTGACGATATTTTCACGCAAATTTCATATTTTTATAAGATAACACTTTTTGCGTAGGTCATTCAGATGTTGAAAATACTCGTTCATTTTTGTTATCAAAATCTTCACCATAGTCAATATATTTGAATTCATAGAAGAAAAATGAACATTGCACTATGGTCCAGGAATCACTTTTACGCGGAAAGATGCATGTTGAGCTTTAGAATGAAACATTAGACAAAAACGATCTTCTACAAAGTTGTTTGGTGTTGAAAATTAGGGTAGACCACATTTTCATAGGAATTGTGTAACTAACTTTCTTATTTGTAGAAATTATATTATACATGCTTCAGCAAAGTTGTAGACCATTCAATTTCAAGCAACTTTGCCAAAAAAAAGATTTTTTTGTATCTCTTAAATTGACCGATTTAGAGCTATATTCCTACGGCTGGTCCGAACAAAACTGGTTCTCTGGCTCTAGAGTTTTCAATTCAAATTTCTCATCAAAATAGTCTATGAAACACCTTTAGAGCTTTGAAAAATGCGTAATTTGATGAGTGAAAAAACTCGCTATCTCCTTCCGTTTGGGAGTTATTGTTCTTTTTCTCTCAAAAACATGCCTACTTTGATTGAGAATATCTCTGATTGGGGCAAACATAAAAAATATCTTTTGACGGCATTCAAAAGACAAAATAAATTTGTATATTATATCAAAAAATTACAGATGTGTTATTTTTGTAACTCTAATAAAATGTCTTGAAAAACAAATATTTTTTATCACAAAAACTTCAATAACTTTTGAACTAAAATAGATATAAACAATCTTTTTGCATCAAAATGTTTGCTCGTTATTTTCCAATGAAGTAGTATGGGCGGTGTCAGGAGGCTGTTTATAATATGCTCATCGCTGCAGAAGTGGAAGAACAAGCAGGGGAGTAAAACACGCTGGAAGTGCAGAGGGAAATAGGAGAGGACAAGATCGAGCTATACGCCGAGAAGAAGTTCTGTTGGGCTGGATACATCGATGCGCTCCATATGGGCACATCAGTTACTCAGTTTCATGGTACAGACCCCATGTCCCGGTACCGGACATGCGGAACCTGTATCCGGTATCTGCGGCATTCCTACCGGCTGACGAGTACAGTAAACATCCTAAATCAGGATATTTGGCAACAGTATTTAGAAGCCGTGGAGAGCCATGTGGATGCAGTTTATCGAGTATTCAGCTGTAGTAGCCTACAAGCAGAAAATTGCAGTATAGCACACGCCCAATGCACAAAAACCCGCATGGATGCGACACCTTGTGAGTCGGATCGCCATACTGCGGTCAAACGTTGGTCGATTAACACAGTACAAGCAAGGGAATCGATCAACGAGGCCAGTTTGGCATGTTGCTGAAATTGTTAGACCCACAGAGCTCCGAGATCTCAGAGAAGTCGACACTTCTGAGATCCTCGACACCCATGTTCATCGGTTGAGTGCTCTTACAAAACGACGTTATTGAAAATGTTCGAAGCGGAAGGAACAAATCCGGATGTTCAACATCTACCAGAGGGAGTTCTACAACGGCATCCGAAATGACAAGATTGACTTTTGTGAGGGACTTCCGGAGATTGGCTACGTTACACAATTTTGGACCTATTTATGGGTGAACTACACCGAAAACAAAAGCGATGGGATGTGGTAAGAAGAAGAGAGACAGTTAAATGGAATTGGACACATGGTCGCGGTCTTGGTAACCGCTCAGTATATACGTGAGGCTACCCGTTATACCAGGAGCTGGGCTGCATCAGGACCTGATTTTGTGGTTTAAAAATACTCACATTGATCCATAGTCCAATGGCGGAATGCTTCAATACGGATCTAGGAGACCCCACGCAGCTTCCAGAATTTATTACCAAGGGTGTCACATTTCATTTGCCAAAGGACCAAAACACAACTAACCAAGCAAAGTACAGACCAATAACGAGCCTTTCAAGTCTGTACATAGTACTACCATCGGTAATAGTGAGTAGGGTGCAAGACCATTGTGACGCCAATAACGTGATGGCCGAGGTGTCTGTTCCCCGAAGCTACGGGTGTCACAGAAATACACAAGGCTGCAAAGATAAGATCATCGTAGATGCAGTCATTGTACGGCAAGCTTCCCAAAAGCAAAGTAACCTGAGTATGGCATACATCGACTACCAAATGGCATTTGACTCGGTACCGCACTCGTACCTTCTCAAGGTACTGCAGTTGTATAAGGCAGAGGGGAACGTCATCAGGCTGATGCAACATGCGATGGCAATAGCACATCCCTACACATTACCGACGGTACAGCTGTGTTGCGATTCAGGACTCTCAGCATCAGAAAGGGGAAGTTTTCAAAGTGATACCATTAGTCCGCTGTGGTTTTGCCTAGCCAAGAACCAAAGCACTAACCCAGTACAGCTATGGCTACCAAATGAAAAGTGGGGAATGGAGTACAAAAGTTACCCACACCTTCTATATAGACGACCTGAAGCTATTTGCGGAATCAGTGCAGAGGCTGCACCAGCTGTTGCAGCTAGTTACGACATTCAGTAACGACATCCGGTTAAGTTATGGATGCCAGCACCCTGTCTCGTACAGGAGGAGGAAGTGGCGTCACGAAAATCCAGGCACTATGTGTCTCCCAGATCCAGCTGCTGCGGGCATATTTCGTAGAAAGACAGAACCACCACGAAATTACCGCACTATATGCGAAGCTGACCACGGTTTCAGCACCCTGCATTTGGCGCAGGAGGATTACCAGCTGAACTGCGACATCAAAAGCGTCGCATAACTTCTGATCTCGCCCTAAAAGCCATTGGTAACCATGTGTGTAGCTCGTTGTTTCTGAGCATTTGAATGGATTTTCATGTTATTTAACAACACTATGTGGAATAAAGGATCATTATCTACCTGCCCGTGATGTTGGTTTGGATGCTTATTCTTTCATTTGCTCAGAAACAACGAGCTACACACGTGGCTACCAATGGCTTTTAGGGCGTTATCTCAGAGTATGCGAGAGATGATCGCCACGTGGAAACACCCCCATCAATTGGAGCTCGACCACAACGATAAGGTGGCGTCAAACACGTGGCTGGTGCGGGGTGACCTCTTCTCGGAAACAGAAGGTTACATGGTAACCACCCAGGACTCGGTGATTGCGACGAAGAATTATCGATAGAAGACGTTGAGGACCACTGTAGGAAGTGCAACTCAGTAGGGGAGACTATCGAGCATGTCATTGCCGGCTGTTCAGTACCTGGGAGGGAGGCACAGATACTACACACGAAATATGAAACAACACTTTTCCGAATTGCAAGATAACTCCCACTCACCAGCGATAATCAAGGCAGGCTTGGGGAAAATGGCTAGTTTTCTTTTTTCCGATCTCTCTGGACAAACATTAAAAAGGGCGACAGTTTTATGTTCATTTAATTTACATTTTGATAGGATAAGAGTAAAAAATGCGTGTTTCAATACTTTATATTCGTCCAAGTTAAAACGGCTTTCGTGACATTGATTGTGGGTGTGCAGAAATTGGTTTTCAACCGATTTTTGTCAAATTTTCGAAATGCAAAAATATGTTTTTAAAAATTACGCGCTTTTATCATGTTTGTTCACACTTTAAGATCCGGGCTCACAGTGACAGTTCGTAATAGCAGATTCTCGGCTCACTTTGACGTACGAAAATTTTGTATCGGTTTCTCACTCCCAGTTCAGTATTAGCTAGATCAGCCTACCTCGATCGTCACAACGAAGTTTCCAAGATTGTGCACCAACAGCTTGCTCTTAAGGCGAAGTAGGCCGTCATTGAAACTTGTACGCGTCGCTGATGATTGTTGCTTATTCATCTCACGAACTCGAATCAAAGAAAATCAGTTGGTTTTGCACTGACACAGCTGAAAAAGTATCAGCATACTTTATGCATGTTAGCGCGTACAGTGATACTTTTTCAAGTCAATATAAACTATCAAGACTGAGTTTTATCACTTTGAAATGCAAGCTGAAAAGTCATCATTGTTGCCAAAACGAATGACGGACTACTTAGTCTTAAGGACAACTTGGTGGATTTGTGCCCTACTACAAATATCTGCCTGACCCGGTTCTGGGAAAAAGTTGCATAAAGCTGTACTGGGATTGCGAGAACATAACGGACGTCCTCAGCCGAGCAAACCGCCCCGATATTGACTACGATAATAGGATGAAAAGAGTAATACTCAGCGACATCGCTGTACCGCAGAATCACAAAAAAATGTTTTTTTTTTTCGTGGTTGGACCCTATATCGGTGTACATGTCCAAAAATCTTAATTGTTTTTCATCTTCTTTAAAACTTGCGCAACATTAGTTTTCAGCATAACTTTTTCTGGACGAAAACTCATATTTTACCAAGATTTCTAAAACTTTCCCGGATGCAAATTTATTTTTGTCTGTCGTTACCTTCATTCAATTTATAGCTCTTATTGTAGGTACGTAAAATTACAAAAGGACAGCTTCGTCATGTCATACAAATTGCTCCCCGCTACTCCCCGCGGAGATATCTTGACCAAATGCTCTTTTAAGTCCAAGGAATCGATTAGGGAAGAATGCTCTTCCCTAAGTTTACCTAAATATTCGTATTGTGAAAAAGTTGAGAGCCTCTAATTTTATGGAAAACCGCAGTTTTGGGAAACATTGTTCCATGAAAACCAAAAAAAATGGTGAATATGCCCAGAACAGGATCTGCAACCTTGAAACATGTTCTACAAAACATGTTATGATCTTTTCAATTTCATACCTGTTAAAAATTTGTTTGCTTCAGGAGGGCCTTAAAAATAATCGTAAATATGTAGTAATCGTCCCTTTCACTACGAAAACGGAGTTAGTTCTAGAAATCTTGGAATGCACCAAGTGAACAGGGTCAATACATGCAAGTCATTTTGAGTGCTTGGGAATAAAGTTCGTTCGAGACGGCCACTAGTGACTTCACCAATCTGGTCTCACAGATGATATTCACAAAGGCCGAACGAAATCATACAAAGCATTCTTCTTCAGCAGTTTAAAATTAATAATCTCATCCTAATAAACTTAAAGTGCTATTTTTGGATGAATTTTATTAGAAATTTCTATTAAAATCGTGGTTGAATCATTTTGAAAACTTTGAAACGGTGTTCTGAACAAACTGCCGTGAAACACTTATAGAAATTTGAGAAAAAAAAATAAGAAGATACATTTCAACTGTCAGGAAGGACTTTTCAACATGCTTGTTTTATGTTTTGTTAATTCTTTACTTTATTCTTGGAAGAAATCTTTGTAAATATTTCGTGAGAACGTTTAAGGATCAACAGAAATATCAGTAAAATTTTAAAACGAGAGTACTTTTTCATTCTTCAAAACGTTGCTCAGAGGACGGACCTGGTCTAGTGGTTGAAACACTCACCTCTTACGTCGAGGACCTGGGATCGGATCCCATCCCCAAGACAGCCACTTATGACAAAAAGGTTGTAGTGACGACTTTCTTCGGAAGGGAAGTACAGTCCTGTGTCCCAAGATGAACTAGTCTAGGGCTCAAAATCTCGTCAATGAAGATAAATAAACGTCGCTTACTTTTAAATTCCCCAGAGAAATTTTCAAAATCTAGATTTCTACCGAACATTGAAATATTGTGTCGCTTTGAGCAGTTTCAGTAAAGTAATAGCAGTATTTGTATATCGCTTGGCTTCTATTAACAATATGAACGACTAAAACAATAAAACACAAGACAAAATACAAACCTATATAGAATAAATAAAATCTCACAAAACTGACAAACCATTTTAAATCGATCGTGTTCCGCTTTGAGCGAAACGTTAGCCGTGCAATGAAAAACCCCCACCGGAAGATTATGAAAAGTGATACAAGGTGAGACATAACGAAATAAAAATAGCCGTTGTGTGATTTGAAAATGAAAAGTTTATATTTTCTATCCGTAAATTGCTTAAAAATGTGTATATAATATAATGTTTACTAACTCAATAAGACACTTAAACTAGTTTGATTAGCGTACAGTTGAAACATATTGAATCATGTAATTTCAAATAAAAGAAAAAAAAAACACATCCATCCGGATGAACAGATTTAATAAGTAAGGCAAAATAAATTCGAAAATTAATCATGGAAATACAGGAAGAAACTATATGTATGTAGTACGAATGATGACCGTCAATTTGTAATTGATCGATTGCTCGCGATTAACGCGTACACACAAGTCTGACGCGGCTCGCTTAAACAACTTAGGGCAATAACAGTTACGATAATTTCGAAATCAAATCAGTCTCAATTGCGTGTGTAGAAAACTATGAACCACTCTTTTTTGTCTCATGCTTTTACAATTTAATCAACTTTTTTCCGTTTTCTTCTAATACAAATTCAACTAAGATCATTTTTCGCGTGCATTTTTTTTTGTTCTAATCTAACGACTGGACACGGGTATGAATGTGAGGGTGAGTACTTGTGTCATTACTTGCAAGAGAGTGAACCGGGTGAATGCCTAAAGTGAGCGATTCTTTTGTGAAAGAAAAAAACCTATGGGTGTTGTCTGTGTGTGTAAGTGAGTGTGACATCTACTTTGATATTATAAATAAGTTAATTTTCCCCTAAAATAATGAGCAATAATAACTTCCGCTCCAACATTCAGCATCGGGACAATTGCTGCCGACTTTTTGGATGCCTGTTTTTGTTTAATCCATTTTCGCTATATGTTTATAATAAATGTTTTCATTCGATATAAAATGAACTAACTTCAATCTCAAGTTTCACTAAACATTAACAAACTAGACTTTACTGCAATCTGCGTTCTTGTTTTCTTGCTTTGCTTTCGATTTAGTATTAAACAATAAGCATTCCTAAGAGATAGCTCTACTTTTCTTATTATTTCACTTAAATTTGGCACACAGTTTTTTTTTTGTTCATATCATTTCATTTAGTTAATATAATTATATGCTTCATTGTCCCCTTAATAATCTGACGAAAGGGAAAGAGTACGTGTTACGGTTTGTTTTTATCAAGGTTTGGATGTAAAACTATAACCGGGTTCACGTGAGTTCTTCCATTTTCTATGAGCAAGGATTGAAGGGCATTAAACGAGAATTGCAATGCCTGCGGTTTTACATACTTTTTCTTGTATTTACGCTGTGATTATATAAGGTTGTGTAATGTGTTTGTAAGTGTATTTTGAAATTGTGAGTACGTATAACAAACGATAAACATTACAAGTTTTTTTTACTTATCATTCGAGAATATTTGGCTTAAGTTTGGCGGTGCTGACAAACCGGAAAATTTCCAAAGGGGTCAGAAACTGGGAAGACCTCTAAATTATTGTTTATATTATATGTTTCTCCATTTGCTTCAGAGTGAGTAAATCGATTTCCTCAGATTTTGAGAGCATGTTTTTAGCTTCATTTGACTATATTCGAACGCTAGGTTAGAGACAAATGATAGAAAGTTGACACTACGATAACGAACGAAGAACATAACTGTTTAAATCTTAATTTTCCCTACAATAACAAACAAAAAAATTCGAAGCATTTGACGTTTTAAGCTCGAACCGAAAACCTAAAAGCAATGAACTAAAGAAAGTAAAAGCATTTGAAAAATACACATAAAGGGACGTGGTTTAGATGTGTGTTAACAAACAATGTTTTTTGACTCTTTGATTGCCATTTTGCTCCAATGTGAGTGTTTTCGTATTGCTTGGCATAGCTTTTTTGGTGGCTTTTTTTTTGACGGCAAGTTGACATTGGCGGTGGCGACGGCGGCGGCTATTTTGTTTTCCAATTCAGATAGTATTTTGACAGTTCTCTCGGACAGTGTTTGTATGGCGGCCTGGATATTTGATTGTGGAATTTGTTTAGCTTTAACTGTAACACGCTGCAGAAGAATTGGTTTTATGGTTTCATTTTGCTTTCTCTTGGTGAAGAAATATTTGCACTTTTAAGTAGTTCAGTTTTTTTAGTCATAAGAGCACCTTAGTTCTAAACGAGACCCGCTAGCCATGGCCCGCTCTGTTTGACCGAAGTCTGGCCGGGTCCGTTTTTATGTCTTTTATTCCTTTTTAAAAATAATTTCTTAATATTTCTCTTTTTTGTTTTTAGCGTTAGTTGTTCCACGTTTTTTTCTTCTATATCTCGAGTCAGTAAACAAAATTCACTTCATTTTTAAACAACAAATTTTCTACCACTAAAATCACAGCCCTTTATGCGTTCTAGCGAAAAACGAAATGAATGACTTTTTTTGTAAGAAAAATTCATCACATGTCTTTCTGTCTACTCGCTTATAATTGTATTCTCTTTCAGCAGTTTTAGCTCCTTTTAACACTTCCTATTTTCTTCCCATTTTCCTCTCCCGCTGTCGCTGCGACAACTCCGCTAGGGAGAGGGTTTCTGCCTTTCTCATATGAATATTTTGTTCAACCTAGAAGAAACTAAACCATACACTCTAGATACGACAACAAAATAAGAATCGAAAACAATTTCTACTTAAAAAAGAAACAAAGGCGAAATCCGTACAATTACAAACAGAGAGAAAATTCCTTAACTCGTTTCCCTAACTACGAAAAAAGTTACTGATTTTATACCTTTTTTTGCATTGCTTATTGTTAAATAAATGAAAACTGAGTTTTATTCCCCGTCCCCACCACCCTTTCCAGCATTCATTTAGTTTTGTTCTTTTTCTTTTAAAACGTAATACGTTCAATTTCTCTTAATCTCTCATACTTAACTGTTAATTTATGTATGTATGTATGTGTGTGCCACAGTGCGACACTGCTTTACAAATTGTTCACCCCTTGTTCGGCATCGCTTCCGTTCCTTTGTAAGTGCTGTGTATAAGATTTGTCAATATATAACTCTAAAAATTATACATTCAATTACTTTTTTTATAATGATTTTCCACCTGTACTTCTCTCGTGTTTGTCTATTATGTCCTCAGAGTTCCGTGTATGATCGGTGTTTTTTTGTGTATGTGTCTGTATTTGTTTCCTTTAATATAATAAAGATTATTTCTTTGGTTGTTGATCCCTTTTTCCGATTTTTTTTTTTCATCTTAACGTTTATGTCATTTTTTGTTTTGTTTTTCGGTAGATTATGAATATTTTTTTCAGTTTTCTTACATTATTGAGATTTGCTAGCAACATTCTTTTCGACCTCATCTTGATAAATCAACGCACTTTTTTGGCTCTTCTTCTACTTGCGTTCGTACGAAATGATAAATCTTTGATACTCGGATGACTGTCCTGGATGATGTCTTCAGCCCCTTTCTGTTACTAATCTGTCCTGTTTGCATTAGTTTTTAGTGCTGGTTCGGCGCGTTGTTTTTATTGTGTGTTGATGGGAGCACTGTTTCTGTTCTGCCATTTGATTATTGTTTGGGACCTTGAAAAAATATTGCTTCTCAAGTAAATTCTTCTGTTATCGGTTATGTTTCTGTTATCCGTTCGTTCAGTACATTGAACGACACTCGTTGACTGCTGAGGTGCGCCATTATGGTGACTCTCGAAACTCTTTGTAAGCTCTACAAGTAAAAAAGAAAGTGGATGAATTGCTTTATTTGCTAAACCCTCCAAACAAAATCAATTACAGTCAATCAATTTCCTTAATAAGAAGATTGTAGACTGCATCGTGAATCGATCTCAAGAATCTTCAGCGTAGCTTTTTCTTAAAGCAGCGGACATAAGGAGCTATCTGTGTTTCCAACATTTCATAAAGCAAACCCTTCGAAATTAATTTCAGTCTAGAATTTGTAACGCGCTGGTACTTGACCGGTGAAATCAAATTATGTTTTGATGAACATTTATGAATTTATGTGAATTTCGGTAAAGAAAAGCCCAAACTCTGAATACTTCAATAGTGATGAGTGTTACACTATCCCATAAACACTATTGAACGCTGAATTTGTTATAATGCCCATCGTTGAATTCCAAACACCCGATAATAATTAAATTGCCACGCATTTGGAAAGGCAACCGTGGTCGCAGCAATTTGCATGGAAAAGCTTCCCTAACTTCCATTCCGGCGAAAATTGCTTTATCAATTTTACAACAACACCAGTTTGCACTCATATACGCACTTCCGATCGGATCCGCAAAGTGCTGGAATTGATTTCTGATAGTCAATCCAATTTATTTGCTAAACAACGAACTGCAAACAATCAGAGCGACAGCGCAGAGCATATGGCGATAAACGATTATAGATACAGAGGCTCACGCCTCGCGCCTATCCACCAATTTCTCACACACGTACCCTGCATTATCAGTTGGTGCATAATTTCATTAACTGCACATATTTCACGCTAATTGATAAAACATGCACCGGATGTCACCGCGCGTGAGCATGGGGAAAGAAGAAGCAGTGGAGTAGCTATCTATACCTAAGTGGGTATAATAATTTCCGCTGCATTTTTCCAGGTTGAATTCAATTTTTGCTTACATGCCAACCGCAACGAGGCACTATGGGCCAGAAATCAGAAATCTCGACCAAAATCCCAAAATGATGATTTTAAAAATGAATACAGCTTATTACATTATTAGTCCCTCTCATGTGACAGGTTCGTCTATGTATTTGTTTGCATCGATGTAGGATCGGTGCTAACACGGGCCTGTCGTTTTCATACACGGAGAAAACGAAAAACTCATATTTGAGTCTTTTTAACTTAATTTTGAGTTATTTTTCTCTTCCTATTTCATTCGCTCCTTCTATTATTGTCAGAGAGCGAAGAGCAAAACAACCAGCAAAAACCGAACCTTAGTGCGTTACCTCAAATTTGAGTAAGTGGCATAGTACTGGAAGTCTGATCTGCCGGTTGAGTGAAAAGAACTTAGCCAGTAGGTACTTTTTTGCATGGCTTCAAATGAAAACATCTTCTACCCCATCAACTTAAAGCTAGGTTAACGCACGAACCCCCTGAATTGAGCGGAATGAACTCACTTTTGAGTACTTCATTTTTTCCGTGTAGAAGAAACATCAAAGAGCATTCGGATCAGCTAATTTGGAACGTCTTGTGAAAAGTAGCCATTAGCAGTTTTAAAATCCTGGATTGTATGAGATTAATTTCTCATTAAACCGACTATTTCTTTTTTCTGACGGTACGTCCCAATTAGGACAAAGACTGCTTCTCAGCGTAGTGTTCTTATGAGCTCTTCCACAGTAATTTACTGAGAATTTTGTATACCAATTGTTTGCATGTGTGTATTGTGTGATAGGTCCATACTGTATGTCGTGAGAAGTTAGGAAAATTTCCGTAACGAACAAATTCTCGACCGCTGGGATTTTAAACCACGACCCACAGCTTGATCTAGCAGAATAGCTGCGCGTTTACCGCTACGGTTGGGGTCCACATATTTTACTCGGTTTATTGTAGAATTTTATTGCACTTTGTCGAGTTCAACTTCGTTCAAATTTCAGCACATTTTACGAAAATATTATTGGTAGTAAAAAAAAATGTGAGAATTTAATTTGAATAATGTCCCAATTTAAGTGCCAAACGCTTAAGTTTAGGCCAAAAACACATGTTTACTCAAATTTTAAATGTTTTTCGTTTATTTGAGTCCAAACATGTTTTTATGTTTTCTTAGATTTTGTCACATCCCTTGGCTTAAACTCAAATTGTTGGGTGTATTCTGTTTTCCGTGACCCTTCCGAAATGTCAGATAGGAACAACCCCAGTGCTAAAACTAAAACCCCTGTGGTGTTTTTGTCGACTAAGCGAACGTCAATCATGATCTTAAGTGTCAAGGTTCATTTATGGACCCAATTTTTAAAATTGGATTGGGGCCCAGATAGCCGTAGCGGTAAACGCGCAGCTATTCAGCATGACCATGCTGAGGGTCGTGGGTTCGAATCCCGCTGGTCGAGGATCTTTTCGTAAAGGAAATTTTCTCGATTCCCAGGGCATAGAGTATCTTCGTACCTGCCACACGATATATACATGCAAAAATGGTCAATCGGCAAAGAAAACTCTCAGTTAATAACTGTGGAAGTGCTCATAAGAACACTAATCTGAGAAGCAGGCTTTGTCCCAGTTGGGACGTAATGCCAGAAAGAAGAAGAAGAAGAATGTGCAAAGTTTCGCGTATACTAAATTGCAAAAGAGCCTTATACGTACAACACTGAAGGCGATATATGTGCATATTTTAAATGATGAGAAATAGCATGCCACGTAAGTTTGCAGATTTTATTGCGTTATTACGTACTTTATGCGACTTGATTTATGACAACATAGTTGATTTAACACTGCTACGTATTGATCCGACTTACTTTGTACGGGTATACGGGGCGAAACCAAATGGACATATAAACTGATAAATGAGCATTTTAAGCGATGAAACGAACAAATGATTTCATCCACCATGTAGTGCGAGCGTGATGCAAATGACTTTGTTTGTTAATTCTTATACTGGTTGTCTGGGATGTTTTATGCTAATTAGTTGTGTAAAATGGAGAAAAATCCAATTGATTACAAATGGTGGTATGGCAAAACCCGGTACTTTCACCACATAACATGCTATACAAGTTTTAAAACCTGACCAATTCATTCGTCAAGTTCATTGATAAATGGAATACCACCTCATTTTCAAACATTAGTTAGAGAAAATTAAAAACTTCCATTGAATTCAACCGAAATCAATCGTTTTTCGTAATATAAATAAGTTTATTTCAAATAAAATCGAATGAATCACGTAAATTATAGGGGGCTTTGCATACTTTTAGGTGTTTAACGTTTAATGGAAGTTTTGGCTTTGATTGCAAAAATAGCCCCAATTTGTAAAAATACATTTTTTTGCTAGAAGATTTGAGACCGAGTTCAAGATCTAGTACAAGTAGCCTGTCAAGGATAAGTGTCAAACACTTTAAACCCTTATCTGGAAGTGGTTTTAGAACAGATTGTTTGTAATCGTTTCAAAATTGCTAAAATCTCATAAATTAATATTTAAAACATTTGAGGCTAGTCAAATGTTGTCGAATCCAACGAAAATAGCTCGAAAATCAAGTAACATATTAAAACTCTTTACTTTTGCATTCGTTTTGCTTAACTGATTTGCAGAAACTGTATTATTATGTCTATTATATTGTGGGTCCCGCACTATCAAAGTTACCCGCATTATCAAAGGTATTTTGTTTTATGGCACCGTAATCCGGAGTCAAAAAGACCAGTACCAAACAGCATTTTCTTCCAAGGACACTGAATTTTTCGTTGGCATCACAGACATTCACAGACAGGTGTAAGGAAGCAATGCTGTAGAAAAACTCTGTACTAAGCAACCCACTTAGCACCACTGGTCATAAGTCTACAAGCAAAATTTAAATATTTGGAATGCTGCGTAAACTTAGTTGTGAGCTACTGAATCCAATTCTGAAATCATACAAGCAAAGTTTTTTCAATCATAAAAACGTTCATCCTTGAGAAGCGTGATGATTTCAAGGAAAATTGCCTACATTTAGGCGTATCATATCAAATTTCCAAAGTTTAATTGTGAAATAAAATTACACGAATTGTAAGAATTTTTTCATCAATCTCAGATTCAGTGGACCGAAAATTGATAGAAATGTTTTTAATTTATTTGAAATCTGCTTTGATATAATGGTAATTCAATTTTACCCCCTCAATAATGTTACTTAGGAGCAAAGCATCATTTCAAGCAAGTGATTTCTTTAAGGCTAAGTAGCCCGTCATTCGTTTTGGCAGTCGTGGTGACATTGCAGTTCGCAATTTCGAATTGGAAATGCGCTGACATGCAGAAAGTATGTAATACTTTTTTAGATGCGTCAGTGTCAGTACAATACAAACTAGTTTCTTCAATTCAAATCTATGACATGATTTAGCAACAAGCATCAACGACGCTTACAAATTTCAATGACGGTCTACTTCGCCTTAAGTCTTGATGATTCTTTATATATGAAAGAAATGAAACTGAAAGCTCAGAGGATGAACGTTTTTGAGCAGCTCTGAGAACGCTTCTTGACAAGTTCGGGAGGTATCGAAATTATCGATTAGATCTCGGATAAATTATCCTCCCTGATTAGAATTTTCTTCGAGTTTGTGAAATCTGATTAATGGCATGGAAGTTCTGCTCAAGATAGAGTTCTCAATTTGACTGTTTGATTCACATTTCGGACACTTAGGTTTCAGTAAACTATAACTCATTATGAAGCAAACAAATTCGAAGATTCTGTATTCCTTAGCAATATTAAGATTTGACAATATTTTACTTTCAACTGATGTTATTTTCGTCATATAAATAACCTTTAACAAATAGAACTATATGTCCTTTTCTGATTCTAATCCTGAGCGCATCTCCACTTTTGCTTCATATTTCGTTCACTATGATTCGAATTAAAAATAAATGAAGAAAATGAAATGCGTTATCTGACAAGTCAAATGTAATAATCACTCACCAACTCGATATATACTTCTAAGCTTGTTTAACAAGACAAGTTTTAATAAATATCATCATGACAAATTCTTATTGGAATGAGCCACTTTTGAACAAGAAATTTTGAAATATTTCAAGTGAAAAATTTCTCTTAAAAATCCGTAGTGTCCATAGATGAATCGAAATGGTATTCTCAAAATTCTTTATCAAAATAAAACTTCTCAGGAAATTTGGGAATACCGCAAAGCTAAAAAACATCTCATATAATAGTTGTTATAACAATCTAACCAATTATGGCTTGCTGAAGAAATCTAGATCAAAATACTTTAAATTTTAGAACTGTGCCTTCGAAAATTGACTATGTATTTCGAATTTAACCATAGGTGAATTTCGATGCAAAAGACCCCAATAGGGTCCTGAAATGTTTACTGAAATCTTGTTTTCATCTGATAACACGAAAAAGCATGTCACTGCAACTACTTTAGCAATTTTTCCCGCTCAAATAACGGTTGTATCATATTTTAACTTTAATTTAAAATTTGGATCCATAAATGAACCTTGCCATTTGCGATCATGTTTGACATTCGCTTAGTCGACAAAAACACCACAGAAGTTTTAGTTTTAACACTGGGGTTGTTCCTATCTGACATTTCTGAAGGGACACGGAAAACAAAATACACCCAAAATTTGAGTTTAAGCCAAGGGGTGTGACAAAATCTAAAAAAATATATAAAAAAAGTTTTTGTACTTAAACAAATGAAAAACATCAAAAAATTGAATAAACATGTGTTTTTGTCCTAAACTTAAGCGTTTGGCACTCAAATTGGGACAGGGCCTTAGGATCCTATTAGAATAGTTTTCCTAATTTCATAGTCATAACAATTATTCCCAAATCAATTCAAAATGCATCTGAACCACATCAATCACGAATTTTTCGTGTTTATTTGAGTTTTTATTGCTTTCAAGTTGATTTTTATTCATTATGCTTGGAATTTTGTCGCAAAATTCCTATTTCTGGCCCATAGTGCGAGAGAATCAAAAAAACCCAACCATAATGACACACTAACAGCAAACACGAGTGTAGGTAAGAGTGAGTCAAAGAGTAGTGTGTATTTTTTAATTAAATTTAACTCGCCGCTTTCGATCGCATTGATGCGACAGAGAGCTTTTCAGCAACTTTGTCTCGAACGAAACATTCCGTGCCAATCAAAGCGGACACTCCGTCGGTATGATGTTTTTTTTTAATCCAATTGCCTCTTTTTTGTATTCCTATTTTTATTCACTACTACTGTAATCTTTATTACACCGGAAATTTCGCTAGCTGATTTGTTTTTAACTTACTTCACTTTGCTACTTGATTACTTTGTACAACATGTTGTTTTTTTTTTTATTCATTTACGATCTATTATTTGTTCTTTAGAAACCAAATTGAACTGTTTCCGCGCTTCTTCATCGCAGTTTCTGCAGGTAAGAAGACGTTTGTTGTTTGTCACTTTGTTCGCTGCTACTAGTACTACTACCATTAGTGTGACGAGAAAAACCCTGTAGGTTTTTCTCTGGAAAAGCAAAAGTAGTCTCGCGACGATACGGGTGACGACTTCGTCCAAGATTTCAGGACATTTTTCTGCGCTCGGGAAAAAGGGATTCACATCGATAAGTGTCTGATATGTTGTGGGGGAGATTATGATATTGTGTGTTTACATTTGCGTGTGTAGAAAAATCTTCACTATTTGCCAACCTGTTTTTGCAATATGTATTGTTGTGTTCTTTTGCTTTCATTAAAGTTTGCTTGATATAACTAGTACAAATCGGACAACTACGGTGTTGCCCTACTTTTTTCCATTATAACGTACGTGTGTGTTAATGAGTGTGAGTGTGTGTGTGTGGGTATGTATCTATAGGATATGGTTAAGAGTAAAAACGTGATAGTCTTTAGGGTTAAATAAATTCGATCTACTTGAGCTTTTCACTAGGTTACTAGACAATGTTTGCTTCTTCTGGCTTCGGGCAGCTCTCTTCCTACTTCTCTCATTTTTTTGTATTTCTCTTATACCTGTTCGATAGAGCTATATTTTCACTGTGTCACCCTGTTTATTTTCTCATTGTTTAGTTGTCTCTAATGCGCTAATAAGCTTCCGCACAAAAGACATTCTCTATCATTTAATTCTCGTCGGAATGCGCGCACATCCGAACGCTTTTAGAATCCCTAAATAAGTTTATACAAAATATATGTATGTGTTTATGTGTGTAACACGCTTCCGCATGGATCTTCGCGCTTTTGTTCCGAAGAAAGTTGATTCATTTCTTACTTTAGAATTGCATCTGATGGTGGCTGTTTGCTCAACGGATCGCTACTAAGCTATTTGCATTTCTACTTTGCTTCTCCGGGGGAGTGGAAATCTTTAACTAAAGGTGATCTTGATTTGGTTGTTACTAGTTTGAAGCATTTGTTAGCTTTTGCATCTACTTGACTTTCACTAGATATGCCGGAAAAGCGTGCTTGAGTGTGCAGCTGAGGGCGAAACTAATTGCGAATAATTTTTGCTCGCTTCTATTTTTTGTCTCGGTAATATTCCGTTCTATATTAGCTGCTGTAACGGGTTTCTGTTTACTGTTCTCATGATTTTAGACTGTGGCTGATGGTAAATTCACACGTTCTATCAAATACTGTGACGTTGATTGTTCATTTTAAGTGTACGCTCTCTTATTTATCTTTTAAACATAACTTGGCACATTTTATTTCTTCTGGAATTGGATTTTGAATATTTGTTTTTCTCTGAATTGTAATTGTTACTTGTGTTTTGGATGTTATGTGCTGAAGTTTTTATTAAACATATTAGCAAAAACCATTGTGCTCCTTCATTTAAACTGTTTTGAAAATTGAAATTCTTGATGTTTTCTAGTGTTGGTAGACTCAAACTCAAACCTTAATCATTTAGTTCTCATTTGAGATCTGCTACGCAAAACTCACGCACGAAATTTTGGTGCAAAATCATACTGTCAAAAAGGATTCAATCATAAAACTCATCGGAAACCTGTCAAAACTCAATTCCCCCCGCATAAAATTCAAGTAACCATGCAATTCAGAGAATATAAACATATCACTTTGTCATGTCTCAAAGTTTCCCAGATACGTTAAAATCATTCCGTAGGAAAATACCCTTAGAAACTTTTTTTTTCGAAAACGAACTCAACGGTCTCATGGTTTCTATCGAAACAAACAGATGATAATTTAATGCATTGCACTTTTTCCGAAAACTGATATGTTCTTTATCAATATGTATTTATACCCTTTTAATAATATTACTTGCCGATAGTTTTGTCGTATACTTTCTCACTTGAACCAAAAACTCTTGACACCGACCGAAACCCGGTATAATGATCTGCCCTTGCACTTTTGATGACAATTTGAACAACTCCTTTATAACACTAGCCAACGGTTGTCCACCCAACCTAAACCTAAAGAACCTAGCATTTTTTTTTCTTTGATTTGTAACCACCAACGATTGCCTTATAACGTTTACTTAAATTGTACTGCCCTGTAAATTCGAAACTAAATCACCTGACTGCTTTCTCTGAAAGCAGCCAGAAATAACCTACACCCCTGTGGCAAGAACCGTATCGCGTGCTTAAAGCGTCCTATAACCGAAATGCACTTAAACAGTACTAACAGTAGCAATGATGTAAAAAAAAAAGAAAAAAATACACAGTTTCCTCGACGAATCGATAATTAATAATTGCCAAAACCGATAAAAAAATGCGCAGCGATTCGAAATGTATCGATTGCGATGCCGATGATAAAGTCACGCGATATCAAAGCGTCTATTGAAGTTTTTTGTTGAATGTGCTGCTTATTGTTAAGCTCATTGACGATTATAATGGTTTTAAATTGATTGCACAACTGATGCCACATATTACAACTTTTAGTGTTTCACTTTATTTCAATCGTTGATATTCATTTCCACTGTAAGCAATCTATGGATAGTTTGGCAACACTTCCAGATTTTTTGAAACTCACAATAGTCGCCTCAATCAACATTTCAGTTTATGAAATCTTCTTCAGCCATATTTTTTCTTATAAATTGTCATTCACTTTCACATGAAGTCCATGCTTCTTTGTTATCTTCTTGTTATTCGTGTGATGTTAGGACTGCATTCATATTCGCTTGTTTAACTAAATCAACTATCCTTGCCTCTTCCGGGCCGATTACCCCAGTAATGGTTGTCACGGTTTGTCTGAAACCGTTATTGACGAAGATAATGACCATCAATTCTGCAACCACAATTCGAAAGATATGGTATCCTACCCGGGTAGAGGTGAATAAGCCCACTATAAGAGCATAGGATTTTGTAAGGAATCTTCAGAATTCAGTTAGAAAACTCCTAGACCCAGCTAGGGACCAGGATCTTGTAAGGAACATTTTCATTATTTCATGCGATCCGCATACTTGATGAAAATACCGATATGGCACCAAGTGCACTCCAGCCCGAGTACCACTGGTATAAAAAATTCGATTGTTTCTTAAAAAATCGAATTCATCGCATATTCTAATGAACTTATTGAGAATAAAGTGTAGTTTAGACTGTGTTTGCATTTGTTATGGTGGCGCTATAAATGGCGTATAGAAGAAGCCATTGAGTCATTTACTTCTCTAGCTATTTTCAAAGTAATGGAGTTGACGCTTCTGAAATTCTCTTGAATACGAATTGACTTGAAATACGCAATTTATTTTATGAATTTCCATAAAAAAGTTAGAGACACGTCTTTTTGCTTGGCTTGCTTCTATTGTTAT
The DNA here is from genome assembly GCF_002204515.2 of Aedes aegypti. Taxonomy (NCBI): domain Eukaryota; kingdom Metazoa; phylum Arthropoda; class Insecta; order Diptera; family Culicidae; genus Aedes; species Aedes aegypti. Next base: position 154,084,058 of record NC_035108.1, read on the forward strand.
GGTGTGCTTTTACATACACAATATTTGTAATTTCACAATAAAAAGAATAGCGAGCTGAAGAGGCAGGACGAAATCAATTATAGAAATTTTGTTAGTTATAGACGTTTTGTTCCTTTTGTGTCAATGCTTGCGCTTTGTTCTAGAGAAACAATAATTTTATCACCCATCGGCATACTCAGGTGGGCTGGTCATATAACGTGAATGCCTGATAGATTTTAGCTCTAGTTGAGATACTCATAGAGAATAATGACTTCATAAAACGTTGCGAATACACGACCATCTAGAATCGAAGAAGCGCGTACGGGACCTCTATCAGTCTGTGCGATTTGGAAAATGGAATTCTGGAATGCGTTAAGCATGAAGCTAGCTTGCATTTCAGATAACTTAACCTGAAGAAAGAATTATATTTCCAAAAAATCAAAAAAGTTTTTGTGGCATTAGAAATGTTGCCAAAAAGGGACCCCTTTTGTTGCCAAAATTGGGGGATGCCAAAAATGGAGCATGCCAAAAACGGAATCCCACTGTAAAATGTTTCGAAAATCGCAAATAAGATGTTATGATAATACATGCATATTCCAACACTGAAACAAGCGTTGAAGTAATGAGAACCATGAACGAGTTTTTAAATTTACTATTCCAACCACGATTGAGCTATCATGAACGCTTTTTATTTGCGTTTTGTTCCCTCTCAATCGAACCGTATCGATAGCCGTGCGGTAAGCGTTCGCGCTTGACAATCACCAGATCCTCGGTTCGATTCTGGTCTGCTGCAAGTTTTTAACCATGTTATAGTTATTTTTACTATTCAAATGGTGCCATGGTAGAATTGAATGCACAAAATATTCGAAATAAATGCGAATTTAGTCTGCACAAATCAAGTGGCAATGTGTATTTAATTTAACCCTCTGATATATTATTTTCAACCGCAACGCTGTTCTCAGTGAAAACATAAAAATCCTTTGAGTTTAAATGTTCCGTTTCAAGTTTTGCTGTCTCTCAATCGAATTGGAAATCACGGAGAAAATACCTACTCAAAAAGCTTCTTGAAGATGACGTTGCAAGTTATGAAACATGACCTTAAGTGAAGTCTTCATAACTTCTTTATTTTACAACCATTAACCTTTAAGCATCATTTTTTTTAATAAATGCATGAAAAGATTGTAGAACAATCTAAAAAACTTGTCCAAAACCAAAACCAGTTTTAGTTTAAAGTAGTTTTCTTCATTTTTTTCTTTATTTTACTTAAACATTCAAATTTCTTTGACCAAAACTGCATGAAACATCAACCGATTTCAAATATTTCTACATTGTTTTAAAGAAAATTAGGTTGTTTCCCAAAACCGTTAAGAACATACACTCCCGTGCAAAAGTTTGGGTTCACCCCCTCAAAAACATACAAAAGTGATCTGTCCATATCTCTGTGATTACACGTCCAATTGAAACTCTCTAAGCCGCATTCGAAAGGCAAAGAGTTATTCTGACTTCGAATGTATTTTTCCAAAAACATTTTTTGAATTTTGTATACTAAATTTTTACTTAAACTTTTGACATTTTTCAAAAAACACACTGACAATAATATCTAATTTCCTCAGCATTGGATCGACCAAAATTTTAAATCAAAGTGTCATTAGAATCGTAATCTTATGTTTTTTTAAGAGCCCCACAAAATTTTGGCGGAAAAATCTGGAAAGTATTCATAATCAATGAAACAGTCAGTCAAGTCATCGTGCAAAAGTTTGGGTTCACCCCTCATAATGATGCAAATCGTGCAAAAGTTTGGGTTCACCTGAGCCGCTTACACAACAATTTTGTCAATATCTCCGCCATTTTTCAACCGATTTTAATAGTTTAAAGCTTTTTTGAGCGCAAATAATGGCGCGTACATGATTGGTTTGAGATTTCACAGATTTGAGTAAGTTCAGGTGAACCCAAACTTTTGCACGATACACCATACTGAGGGGTGAGCCCAAACTTTTGCACGATGACTTGACTGACTGTTTCATTGATTTTGAATACTTTTCAGATTTTTCCGCCAAAATTTCGTAAGGTTACCTCAAAGAATATAAGATTACGATTCTAATGAAACCTTGTTTTAAAATTTTGGTCGATCCAATGCTGAGGACATTAGGTTTGTTTTTACAGTGTGTTTTTTGAAAAATGTCATAACTTTAAGTAAAAATTTAGTATACAAAGTTCAAAGAATGTTTTTGTAAAAATACATACGAAGTCAAAATAACTCTTTGTCTTTCGTATGCGGCTTAGAGAGTTACAATTGGACGTGTAATCACAGAGATATGGACTGAACACTTTTGCATGTTTTTTAGGGGGTGAACCCAAACTTATGCACGGGAGTGTATATAGTTTAGAAACCGTCTTGACCTACTTATTTAGCAAAAACAGCCCAAACCATGAAATTTTAACGAAAAATACAAAATTTTTCAACTCTTGTTAAACTTTAATACGAAAGCTGAAACTCGTTTTTAAAATATTTTGCATGTATTTTTTTTAATAAATTATTAAAACTCTATTTTTTTATTGAGTGTGTTCTATACACAGTTTAAAACAACTAAAATTGCTTCCAAATGATGTGCAAAAAATCAGAACCGATTGAGTATTCATGAGGTTATGGTCAAACAAAGATGATTTTTTAAAGAAAAATATGGAAAATTTGAACAAAACTACTTTTAAATAAAACTCTTATTTTCGACAAATTGAATGTTCTACAAACTTTTTAGAAATTGTCGCGAAAATATGTCGTTTTGTAATTCCGAAAATTAAACGTTATCCAGCTTTTTACGAGCGGTAATGGCTGCCAAGCATAAGCTCACTTTCTGGTAGGGACCAAACGATTTGAAGTATGGCGTGGGACGATAGAGAGCTGATCGATAAGTTTGTTTGATGATCGATCTTATCGATCTGTTGTCAAACAGCCCAAGTCAAACGTCCAAACGCTTGATCCCTACTAGAAAGTGAGTTTGCTTGTGGCGGCCATTAACGCTCGTAGAAAGCTGAATATAAGTGAGAACACGTGCGAAACACGTAGGATCGATAAACTAAATTTGTTTACTCTTCTAACTTACGGCTGTTTGAATGAATTTCCAAGAACTGCAGACACATATTTATTAATAAAACAGTTGAATCCAAAAGTTTAAGATGTACATCTAACGCAAATACCGTTTTGTTTCAAATTACAAACATGACTCATATACCGAACACTCGACTTTTCAAAGCGATTTTTCAAGCAAACCTCTCAAATTCTTCACAAGATCATCAATTCTTCTATGATTCAAGTTCTCTACATTTGAAAGTTATGAAAACATCAATTCTTACCTTTGAGAACACCAATGTTCTCAATATCAGTCATTTTCGGAATTTGAGACAAAACGGTATGTTTCGACCTTTTGTCATGTTTCGAATCTTGGGTGAATATTCTTCTATTCTAATTTCGAATCACAGAGGGTCTGCTTTGTTTCGATGAAATAAAGACCGATTTTCAGAGAAAGTTCTCGATTACTATAAACTTCGAATGTCGAGTGTCAATCATAAGGATATATCTTAGCTGGTAATGGAATCCAATGATTTAACAAATGCATAGAAATAAACCACTTGGTTATTACAGTGCTCACACTATTATGGGAAACCTAGTCGCTATTATTAGTCACTCCACCTGCAATTCAAATGGAGATGGCCTATAACAGTGGGTGACCCATAATAGTGTGACCACTGTATGTGAAAGACGCAATCTACTGTAACTTGTGATTCCATTGACGAAATGCTTTCAAATTTACAAAAAATATGCTTGAACCTTACATTTTTTCAAAATTTTAACCTGATATGATTTGTTTGAAAATGGTGAATAATTCAGAGCACGGATTTTTTTTTTCAAAAATGAAAATATCCCTTAAAAATGACCCTAAGTCTTTCAAATCAACATTACATTCGTTTCCCACGATGAAGCATTTTCAAATTCATGGTGAGGATGTTGAGATACCATATCTTTCGAATGGAGGGTATAGAATTGATGGTATTTTTTTTAATTAATAACAGTCCCAGACACACCGTGTATTGTAACCTGGAATTATGTATCCGCAGGGAGAGGATTTGCGGATTATGAACTGCATCAATCAGTTTCCACTTTTGATATTTATTATCCCTTCCTGTTTTTGATGGCGACTGTTTTTTCATCCTCCACTCATCTGCAGAGCTAATATTCGACTCATTTTATTATCATATAAATAATACGTTAAGAACGTTTTAACAAACATATTAAAAGCTAGTGATAAAGCCTACATAGTCCGCAGTTTAAAACTAGTTCAATAAAAAAAAAGAACGATAAACACATATCCCTATTTGTTTGCTGATCCGCCCATTATTACACAGATAGAGTGTGTGTATGCGAATCGAAACTGAATGCAATAAAAAAAAGCCTGTCGAACACAAGCAGCTATAAACGGTGTGCTCGCTGGCACGCTGGCACTAGTGTTTGTTTTATCAGAGTTACTTTTTTTCCTTCGCCCGATCAACATTGGATGTGTAATATTTAATTGATCACCGGAAGCGAGCATCCGACCAAAACCGGTGTGTGTGTGGGGGGCGAAACATAATATTTGGATGGAAAACCTGCTCCATCCCATAATACGTCGTCTTTGTCATTTGCTGCTGATGCTGCAGTTGCTCTCGCCCTTTTCTTTTACGTAAATTGTTGTCCTAAGAGATCTCGTGTGTTCACATTGTGGAAGATGACCTTTCGTCATCTTCCTCATCATCATCATACATGCATGCCTAGCGGTGTTCTTTTCCCGGTGACTTTTCTGCTAACTGTTAAGATTTACTATATGGCTATTAGCAACACAAATGGCATTCGGGGGTCGTCGGGGTCCGGCTTAATGAATGGGTGCTTTCACGATGTGGTTCGGAGCGATGTAGTGGTAGCCGGGGATCGGCAGTCCGGCCGTTTCCATGGAAATTCTAAAAGAATAGGGAAATTTACGGTGAAAAGGAGAAGAACGGATTAGTTTTCTGACTTATGATTTTGATAAACTAGAATATTTGTTATATTTCAGAAACGGTAAGTACATATGATATGCGTTTTCATTCATCTCGTTTGTTTCGCTTCTTTAGAAATGCGTACAAATGCAAACTGTAGTCAAACCGATGACAGTATGATGTAAAATAAGGATTTTTCCGTTCTACAGACGACGTTGCCATTCACTTTTTTCCACTGCATTTTCCGAGTGATTGTTCATAGCATGAAGATAATTTTTCATTTGTGGCTGAGACATAATATGAGCTTATGAGCATGAGCATTGATGACCGTACAATTCGTAGTTGCTACTCCGTGATTGACAAGAATCATCGAAATTGTACAGGGAATCAACAGATGTAGCTTGGGAGTAGCATATCATCTTCAATGTACATTTTCGAGGACTCTAAAATTAGTAATGTCAATAACGGCGCCGGCCACGTCCCTACGGTCATCGGGGAAGGGAAGGAATGTTAGTGTGACTTCCATTGTTACTAAAGACCGAGTATACCTCTGCATCTTCATGGTTGCCACGGGAAGGAGTTTTGTTAGTGGGAGGGCTTCAAAGCTACATGATCAGGATTCACCTTGGTAAGTGATGCGATTCATGTAACCTCTGTTTAAAAAGTTATCTATCAATGCATCGACATCTTAAACATCGAACTTTTCAAAGGTTTGAATCTCGAAATTTTATAAAACATGAATAAGCGCTTATGTCAACACTTAAAGTGACGAACTATTCATAGTTTGTCTAACAAATTCATACAAATATACATGTTATGATACAAATGTGTTATTACAAGCATGAAACGAGCTCACCAATTGGTAATACATCCTCGACTGAACAGTTAAAATCGCAGCGTCAAAACGTATAAGCAGGAATATGAAAAAACTCCGATGGCGCGCGAATGAAGTGCTAACTGAAAAACAAAAACACTCCGAGCGCGCAAAAAAATGAATCGGACAGCTTGAGTCTTCGCAATGCACTGGGCAAACGAACGAAACCAGCGAAAAACACTCCGAGCGCGCGATAATGAATCGGACTGCTTAGGTCTTCGCAAATCACTGGGCAAACGAACAAAGCCACCGAAAGCACACTCCGAGCGCGCGAAAATGAATCGGACTTCTTGGGTCTTCGCAAAGCACTCCTTAATATGAGCTTATTACCTATCAAAAACTATCGATTGGGCGGCAGCTGATAAACTGTAGTGGACATGAAGTGGGTGCAAATTCACAGTGACTTTACATACCCATATGTAATGGGCATTAGAGTGATTCCAAGCAACAGCACCAAAATTTGGTAAATTTTTTAATTCATTTTTTTCTATTGAGCTGAAACTTTGCACAGTTTTCCAGTTCCATCTAAATCGTCATTTTCCGATATCAAATCTTCAACTTGAGTCACGACTAACTTTTCAAAAGGGTGTATGTGAAAATGGTTCAAAAATATTCAAAAAGCTGCACAGCAAAAACGGTTCGTTCGATTGTTAGACAACTAAAGAAACAAAGTTAGACAACTAAATAAAGATTCCAAAAAAAATACACACAGTAAAAAAAATTTTTTTGCATTAAAAAACATAATTTTTGACACAAAAACTCAAATATCTCAAAACCCTATCGGAATACCAACGTAATTTTTTGAGGGAAAACGGTCCATTATATTAGCTATCTACTATAAAAATTTGGTGATGGTAAACCAATAAACAAAAAAGTTATGACATTTCAAACATGTCACAATTTTCACATTTAGTAGAAAAAAAAAATTTTTTTTCGGTGTAAATTATTACGGGAACCGCAGTTTGTTGCTGATTTTATTGTTAAGAGCCTTGCGTGAATTAAACAATTCGTTTTCATGTATTCATTAGTATTATGTATATTATATGTATAAATATTATGTATATGTATAAATATTATATGTATATGTATATATGTATAAATTAAAATGAATTAACAGATTACACGAAAATATTTTTTTTTTACCAGGACATTTTTTTTAGAGTATGATCGATGTGTTTCTAAATGTTATATATAAACTTTAAAAGTTTTGGATTTGGGTATGAGTTATGAGATCATGAAAACATTTTATTAATACTTATTTATTTATTTATTGTTATTCAATTTTTTTACAATATCGAACACTTTTGCATCATTATCAGTACAGTTCGAGTATAGTTTTGCTTTAACCCATTAACGCCCAGTGATCTATTTTGAGATCAGATGCCTCGAACGCCCAGTGATCTATTTTGAGATCAGTAACATTTCTGAATACAGTTAATTTTTTAGACAAAATGAATGGTTGGTATCTTTGACAAAGTTGTGAAAGACATTATGGGCAGTCTAATGACAGGTTTTTTAATTCATATTTCTTCCTCTAGGTTGCGCTATCAGCATGAAACATTTCTGTTTTGTCACCAGCTCTTGTCGGCATCACCACGCTCGTCTTATACTACCATAAGCGTGGTTTGCAAATCAGAGATTCCTGAACAATTATAGAATGGTTCATGTGCCGGAAGTCAGTGTGGATTCCGGGATTCCAGCGTAAATTCTGAGATTTCAGAATATATCCTGGGATGCCAATGTGGATCCAGGGCTTCCAGTGCAGAATCCTGGGATTCCAGTGTGGATTCTGGGAATCCCGTGTGGATTCTGGGAATCCAGTGTGGATTCTGGGAATCCAGTGTGGATTCTGGGAATCCCGTGTGGTTTCTGGGAATCCCGTGTGGATTCTGGGAATCCCGTGTGGATTCTGGGAATCCCGTGTAGATTCTGGGAATCCCGTGTAGATTCTGGGAATCCCGTGTGGATTCTGGGAATCCCGTGTGGATTCTGGGAATCCCGTGTGGATTCTGGGAATCCCGTGTGGATTCTGGGAATCCCGTGTGGATTCTGGGAATCCCGTGTGGATTCTGGGAATCCCGTGTGGATTCTGGGAATCCCGTGTGGATTCTGGGAATCCCGTGTGGATTCTGGGAATCCCGTGTGGATTCTGGGAATCCCGTGTGGTTTCTGGGAATCCCGTGTGGATTCTGGGAATCCCGTGTAGATTCTGGGAATCCCGTGTAGATTCTGGGAATCCCGTGTGGATTCTGGGAATCCCGTGTGGATTCTGGGAATCCCGTGTGGATTCTGGGAATCCCGTGTGGATTCTGGGAATCCCGTGTGGATTCTGGGAATCCCGTGTGGATTCTGGGAATCCCGTGTGGATTCTGGGAATCCCGTGTGGATTCTGGGAATCCCGTGTGGATTCTGGGAATCCCGTGTGGATTCTGGGAATCCCGTGTGGATTCTGGGAATCCCGTGTGGATTCTGGGAATCCCGTGTGGATTCTGGGAATCCCGTGTGGATTCTGGGAATCCCGTGTGGATTCTGGGAATCCCGTGTGGATTCTGGGAATCCCGTGTGGATTCTGGGAATCCCGTGTGGATTCTGGGAATCTCGTGTGGATTCTGGGAATCCCGTGTGGATTCTGGGAATCCCGTGTGGATTCTGGGAATCCCGTGTGGATTCTGGGAATCCCGTGAGGATTCTGGGAATCCCGTGTGGATTCTGGGAATCCAGTGTGGATTCTGGGAATCCAGTGTGGATTCTGGGAATCCAGTGTGGATTCTGGGAATCCAGTGTGGATTCTGGGAATCCAGTGTGGATTCTGGGAATCCAGTGTGGATTCTGGGAATCCAGTGTGGATTCTGGGAATCCAGTGTGGATTCTGGGAATCCAGTGTGGATTCTGGGAATCCAGTGTGGATTCTGGGAATCCAGCGTGGATTCTTGAAATCCAGTATAAATTCTGGGAATACAATGTGGATTCTGGGAATCCAGTGTGGATTTTGCGAAACCCAGTGTGGATTCTAGGAATTTAGTGTTGATTCTTGGAATCCAGTGTGGATCCTGGAATTACAATGTGGATCCTGGTGTTCCAGTCTGATTCCAAGTGTTTCAGTGTGGATCATAGGATTCTAGTGTAGATTGTGTTGCTGCATTGTGGATCCCTGGTTTCTAATGTGGATATTGGAATTCCACTAGGTTTGTTGTATTTTTGTGTATATCTTGGGACTGTTGTTCCGAATCTTGGTATTCCATTGTGGATATTGAAATTCCTGGAATTGAATCCGTGAATTCCAGTTTAGATCCTGGGATTGTAACATGGGTCGTGTAAATTCAATGTGAAACCTGAGATTTCAGTAGGGACCTTTGGTTTTCAGGATTGATGGACCTTGCAATTTTAGTGTGAACCGCAGGATTAGAACATGGGTCCTTGGTTTCCAATGTGAATGCTGGGATTTCAGTGTGGATTTTAGGATTTCAGTGTGGATATTTGAACACCAATGAAGATAATGCATTTTCAGTGTAGATCTTTGAAAGTCACTGGGGATCCTGGGATATTCCAGTATGGATTTCAGATGTGGATCCTAGGGTTTCATTGATGGATACCAGTGAAGAGTTTGAGTATCCAGTGTAGATTCTTGAATTCCAGCGTGGATCTTTGGATTCCAGCATAGATCATGGATTTCTAGTTTGGATTTTGGAATTCTAGTGTAGATGCTTGCAAGCATGGGAAACACTCACTCAATTTTTGCGTTTCCCTCACTCGCTTCCACGCACAGTCGGGAGCGAGAAAGCCGTTTCTGTAACCAACCCGAACGTTTCAATTTCCAGTGCCCTTTCTGCTTCTTCAACGAGCGCCAAGCGAAACAAACAACGGCAACTGATTGAGTCGCTACCGATTCTGAAAGCCGAAGCCAACCTAATGCATACCGAATGATTGTTTACATTCTGATTCCGTTGGAGTGGCATTCGGGTTTGAGTGCTGATGAGCGTTCACTGAATGGCAATCCACACCACGGGATGACTCAGTGAGTGGGAATCCGCTCAATCAGTTCAATGCATTCGGCGAATGGATGCTAAATGCGTTCACTTGATATAAGTGTATTTGTATTAACTTCTCTTTGTGTTCCTTCCGATTCTCGCTTTTACACCATCGGTTTCGACGCTTTCATGCTACACTCCAACCAGTACGGTTCAGCTATCACTGAATGTTCGGATGCAGCAGATTTTTTTGCTATTTTTTATCGACGGCGTTCGGGTGAGTGAGTGAATTTTCCCATGCTTGGATGCTTGCATTCCAGTGAGGATTCTGGCATTCCAGTGGGAATTGTTAAATGGTAACCCAAGGATATACTGAAGGAATCCTGTTAGAGTTATGCAGTCTGTGCAAATTTTGTAAAAAAAAATTGCGAAAATAGTGAGCAAAAACATTGGGAATCTAATGAGAATGCTGAGATTCTTGTGATGGCCTGTTGAAATCTTGTCTTATAGTTATATGGCAAACAGTTAGTATTCCTGAGAGAATCACGTAGAAATACTTTGGGAATTTGGATTGGTCTCATTGGTAAGAGTCAATTGTAAGAATTATTTGGGTATTGTGTAGAAATACTGCGGGAATTATCAACATTAAGAGAATTCAGCATCCTGGAATTAATGCAATGTGGATTTTGTGATATTCTTCGAGAATCCTGAGGGAATCCTGTTGGAATTCTGTGCGAAGCCTTCAGGATTTCTGTAGAAACAATATGTAATTGTTATGAATCCTGCTAAATCCTGAGTGGTTTTTATTACGACAAAAAATATCATATTCGTGGAAATTTGTATAAATGTGTACCCCGTAACCATTTGATACAAACGAGCCTGGCGTAAAATAAAGGAGGAAAATGCGACTACTGCGGCTATATGTGTATGAATGTATGCATGTTTGTATGTGCAAACGAGTATGTGTTGTGCATGTACGTGTATGTGATCGTGTGTGAGTGTTTCGTACGCGTGTCACATTCAGCATCATTCTGTGGTGTAGTTTTCAATTAAGCCTCGTTTTGTTATTTATACTTATGGTATCATGTTCTTACCGTTTACATAATGTTTGTCATAATATCTTGTCACTTTTTAATGCACCATACCACCTTCAAACATTTGCAAAAATAATCAAGTATTTTACTTGTTTTAATTATGAATCGTGGTTTACGGCCAACCAGCCGAGTGGAAGTTTAACAACTACCGAAAAGCTAAACATTACATATAATTTGCAATTGGATTAGATGGACAAATTGATTTGAAGATTTGCGAAAAAGTTACACGTCTTCTCAGTGAGAATCGAACTCACGACTCCCCGATCTCTAGTTGGGGCGCGTTAACCACTACGCCATGAGAGGACTCATGAACGCAGAAGTTAACCTGAATTCGATTTCAGCTCAATAATCACGTGGTCCTCTTTCGCAAAGTGCACCTCTTTCGGAAGAATTAGATGCCCATCCAAACACAACGCTTTCTATATATATCCAATGCCTAGCCCGAGAGCGCATTGTTTTTTAGATATAGGAATAGCACACTACACTAGCCAGCAACTGCGCTGGCTGAGGTTTCTATTGTGTGGGCTTCCAATGGGTCGCGACGTTCTCAAACGACCGGTTACGGAACATGAGTCCGTTGCTCGATAAATACTTGTTTTAATTATGAATCGTGGTTTACGGCCAACCAGCCGAGTGGAAGTTTAACAACTACCGAAAAGCTAAACATTACATATAATTTGCAATTGGATTAGATGGACAAACAAGTATTTATCGAGCAACGGACTCATGTTCCGTAACCGGTCGTTTGAGAACGTCGCGACCCATTGGAAGCCCACACAATAGAAACCTCAGCCAGCGCAGTTGCTGGCTAGTGTAGTGTGCTATTCCTATATCTAAAAAACAATGCGCTCTCGGGCTAGGCATTGGATATATATAGAAAGCGTTGTGTTTGGATGGGCATCTAATTCTTCCGAAAGAGGTGCACTTTGCGAAAGAGGACCACGTGATTATTGAGCTGAAATCGAATTCAGGTTAACTTCTGCGTTCATGAGTCCTCTCATGGCGTAGTGGTTAACGCGCCCCAACTAGAGATCGGGGAGTCGTGAGTTCGATTCTCACTGAGAAGACGTGTAACTTTTTCGCAAATCTTCACATCAATTTGTCCATCTAATCCAATTGCAAATTATATGTAATGTTTAGCTTTTCGGTAGTTGTCAAGTATTTTAATTTTATTCAATATTTTGCGTACATATGACCCACTGTGTACTGTGACAAAATGTGACCGTAGATTTCCATTTAAATGACGGTTTAAGTATTCTCTTATCATAATGCGATACTCCAGAAAGAATCAGGTGATTACTATAAATGTGAAATAATTCGGGCGTTAATGGGTTAAGGCCGCACGGGACGTCATCATAATCGCCCTATCCATTTCAAGAAGCAAATCTCAAGAACCACTCCAAATATTGATGCGAAAAATGTATCACTATGATTTTATATATGTAGTGCACAACCCGATACATTTTCAGCTTCATCGGTTCACTAAAACTCGAGATTTGCTTCCACAAAGTTTTGATGATAATTGTTAGAGTGAGATGAAAGATAGGGAAAATAACACGGTCTCCCGTGTCCCCTTAATTTTATTTTCTGACAATGGAATGAAACAGTGAAATTTTTGGGTTCCTTGGATCGTTTTCGCGTTATTATATTGCTCGCTGAGCTCTGATGCCGTTAATTCGTACTCTTCAGTAGTAGTAAAACAAAATGATAATTTTGTTAAATCTTCTTCTTTTCTGCGATTCGCCCAATCAAATAGTTCTTTTGCAGTTTTAATTGGATGCTCACGTTCTTTGGCTAAACTTGCTCTTGTGGCCATGCGCTTTATGGTTCCTCCAATAGCATCACAAGGACCTTTGCCATGTGACGTAGCAAAGAAATGCCATTCTGCATCAATTCCGTACTTTGATTTAAATTGACATAGGCTCGAAAAATTCTTACGATTTTTGTACTGCGATGCTGCTCCATCAGACATGTAATATATCTTTCTGATTTCTTTATCCTTATCAACGCGTAAAAAGTTAATCATTTTGGCAATGAACAAATTTACAGATACTGAGTCGTGTCTTAAATCTTCGGAAATTACAATAAAACTAAAATGTTCAATTTGCGTACTTCCATTGAAATAAATAACGAATGGATGAATTGTAGCTTGTTGTACGTTCCAGTGATGGGACTGCACTTCATCTTGCAATACAAAGCTATAGTTTTCAGAAAAATCACAAATGACTAAAAATTCACCATCTTGTAATGTATTTTTCGTATTTTTTAAAAAGCGGGATTGCTCTGTTTTAATAAAGTCGTGAGGAATTAAACTTTCTAATTTCAAGCAAAAAAATGACACAAACTCATCTACAGGTTTTGCAATAGATTCTAGGTCACACCTATCCGTGGTCACCCATTGCTCAAATGATAACTGATCAATATAATTTTCTTCAACCTCAGCGAATAAAGTATTTTCCAATGATGAAGAATCTGGACAATCCGAACAAGATCGTAGATAGCAATTTGATGTTGTATTTTCACACAAAAGACTACCAGTTAACATTTTAATATCCTTTGATAAATTGATTCTTTTCAAACTATGTAAGATTAGGTTAATATTTTCGTGTGTTGTGCACACACAAACATTATGTGTTCCTGAATTGGATAGAAGCTTGCATTGCCTTGGACGAAGGCTTGCAAATGAGGAAAAACCTACCTTAATATTTTCGTTAATTTCCTTGAAGCGTGTATACGCTTCCTTCAAAGTAGTCATCATTAATCGTTTTTGGATTGCTTGACGCTTTCCATCTTTTTTTACAGATACATAATCTTTTTGGCCAGGCATAGCTCTACTTACTTCATCGTCTTCAAAATATTGAATTATTTTTTCTTTTGTCTTATCTGTTAACGAAGTACTCGACCTAGCATTTTTGGTTGCAAGACAGTTATTATTGAATTGTTTTGCCTCTTTTGCTGTATTTCTATTGGTTTTGAACTCATCAATGGCGTCTCGAATAGACCACGAGCTTGGCAGCATCGACAAAATCAATAATTTTTCTTTCCTTGTCGTGGCTAGATTCGAGAACCTTTCCTTCATATTCATAATTACCTCATCATAGTCTGTATTTTCCACATCCTCAGGTCCTAATTTGAAGAGGTTTCTTCGTACAGCTTCGTTGATTTCACGGTATTTTTTCTCGGGATAAATGACGTAACCCAGACAACCAGAATGCACGTATAATGAAATCATCTCTTGCGTTATGCGATGCTTATATGTGCAATGTTTCACGTATAAGATGTCGTGAAAAGGCCTTATACGTACAAAAGTGGAGGCGATATACGTGCATGTTATATATGATGAAACATACACACTTAGAATAGAACACAGAATTCGGTAAAATAAATCACAGATTCTGAACTGTGAAATATGCTTTTACGGATTTATCTGTGGAACACAAATGTTTTCAATCGAACTGTCAAAAATTCACCGAACATGCTGTAAATGCGGAAAAATTACAGAATTCTGTTAAGCTTGAACATATCTTTCGGTGAAGATAGAAATTGTTTCTGCTTTCACCAAAAATCTGTGAAATCATTTGTCTGCCAGATTAACAACCGCTGCTTGAGTCCAAATTGATGATTTTTTCAAGCGAAGAAAGCTAAATAAAGTAAAAATCAGAGTGTCTTTTCAAAATGGAAAATAGTTTGGACTTCCAAAGAAAGTGAATGTGATTGATATTTTTGTGAGGGTCAAAATGCAATCTTATTGTATTCATTTGCAAGACCGTTAAATTTGCAGTGATCGGCACCGGGGTGTCTGACTTCAGTTGCGTTATTCATTATGCATAGTTAGAGTAATGTAGGCGCTGCTTAGTGATGATTGGGATAATATCATATTACGAAAAATCCGAATAGAAACATTTTCCCTTTTCACAAAACTTCTGTAAGAATACACCGAATCAATCGGTGAAATGCCAATTGAATAACAAATAAATAACCGTAAATCTGTGGAATTTCACCGAAAAGCTCAGTGAAACCTTCTGAAACAACTAACAATTCCACAGAATATCTGTACAAAATCACCGGACTATTCGGTGCTTTTGACAGATGCACTTTTTCAAGATTCACAGATCGTTCGGTGAAGTAAATAATCACCGAACGGTTCACCGAAAAATCTGCTGTTGAGAATTCGGTGAAATTTCACAGAAATCTGTGATAAATTCTAAGTGTGTAGCATTCAATGCGAGTGTGTAGATTTTATTGCGAACTAATCTATACTCTTATGCGACTTAATTTATGATAACAAAATTTATTTGACAGCTGCTACGGATTGATCCGAATTACTTTGTACGAGTATACGGAACGAAACGAAATGTACATATGGACTCGTAAAATAGCGTTTCATGCGAGGAAAATCATCGATGAAACGATTTCAACCACCATTTAGTGCGGATGTGATGCAATTTGTATGAGTAAACGACTTTGTTCGTAAACTGTTATGCGACTTCTGGTTGTCTGGGAACCCATCTTCGTCCATTTAATCGGAGTCACTTTTATTCCAGCTATCCCTTCGTTGAAGCGTTCGATGTTGACCATCTGGATGCACTCATCTTCTGATTGATTTGTTGAAACAGATGTCGCTGATGGTACCGTGGCAAGACTATCTGCACTTGGTACTTCTGGTAACTCCTCAGTTGTTGTCGGTGCATCTAGTAATTCCTCAGTTGTTGTTGTTTTCGAACTTCCTGCAACCTGATCCACCGATGATGTACAGATTGCCCGTTTGTCAACGTTTAAACGGCAGGACGTACAAATGCGTAAATTTGTATTCAATGTAGACATTGGAGCATAACCAGCCGCTTTCAGTTTATCTATGGTGCTTTCGGTGAGATTTCGTAGCTCTTTCGAACACTTTTTTTCTGCAAACGGCCTGCAACAGTTGAGAAAGCGACTACTCATGTTGCTCGTTAGATTTTAATAAACAAAATCACTTTTAAGTTTTTACTGACTAGTTGGGTGTCGTTTGCTTGACTGAAGAAAAATTTTACAATTAAATCTTTTATAACCATAGTGGTAGTATATTTTTAGCTTTTTCGTGAGTATGTTCATGGTATGTACCTATCATGTTTTTGATGTTGTTGAAGTTACTCGCTTTCTCCCAAATATGATTAACAAAGTCTATTCTCTACCAAGGCGGGTCTATACCCAGGTGTAATCAGATTTTAACTTTGTGGAGAAATCCAGCGCCGAGATAACCGACCTGCTTTACGTATACTAGATCACCTGGGTATAGACCCGCCTTGTTCTCTACGAGGTAAACTTATTGCAGGTAAACTAGTCGTATACCTGTATAGAAAAATTTTTTTGTAGCTTTTGTCTTCAATATTAGATTTCTTATAGGTTTCTTTTATCAAAAGGTTTCAACACTATTGAGAGAATTTTTCTTCAGTTACGTACAATAAAAATATGACACTATCAAGACTTTAGATCACAACACTGGATCGCGTCTAACTTTCTAATAGATGCTATAATAGTTATGAATAATTAAATAAAATATCATGAAAACAACTTGTTAACTTCATGTGGTACCCTTAACAAAAAAATCAGCAACAAACTGCAATCCTAAAAAAAAATTAACAATGAAAAAAAAAAAAATTTCACTGAGTGTCAAATTTGTGAAATATTTGAAATGTCATAACTTTTTTGTTTATTGGCTTACCATCATTTTTATGGTAGATAGCTAATATAATGGACCGTTTTCCCTCAAAAAATTACGTTGGTATTCCGATAGGGTTTTGAGATATTTGAGTTTTTGTGACAAAAATGATGTTTTTTAATGCAAAAAAAAAATTTTTTTACTGTGTGTATTTTTTTTTGGAATCTTTATTTAGTTGTCTAACTTTGTTTCTTTAGTTGTCTAACAATCGAACGAACCGTTTTTGCTGTGCAGCTTTTTGAATATTTTTGAACCATTTTCACATACACCCTTTTGAAAAGTTAGTCGTGACTCAACTTGAAGATTTGATATCGGAAAATGAAGATTTAGATGGAACTGAAAAACTGTGCAAAGTTTCAGATATTTTTGAAATGGTCGATCAGAATCGACTTGCATGCCTCCGTGGAATCCCTCACAAGGGTTATTCTTTGGAGGCATTCATGAAGAAGTTTTCACTGGATTAGACAAAACATAAAGAGTTCCCGTTGTGAAAATTTGAATTTACAAATATTGCTGATATGCAGTGGTATGAGACAAAATCACAAAAAAGAGCAATACAAATCTATGCAAACTACCAAATTTGTGAAACGATGTGTTACGATCGACATTACTTCTGAATTTGATAGGCCCCTCTAGGCCCCCGTCAGGAAAAGTCCTAGCTACGCCAATGTGTATAGGTGGACATTCAACATGTTTTTAAGAAATTTAAATCGACCTGTTATTAACTTATATTTATCATGGTATATTGGTATATTTAATCTGTATTTGTGGAGCTTTACAAACGAAATAATTTTAATTTTACAAATATATTCGAAAATTGAAATCAACACACAAGAAATACAGGTTGGACTCGATTATCCGGAGTATAGATATGTTTTTCACTCCGGATAATCAAATCCTCCGGATCATTGAATAACTAAAAGAAAAATTAAAATCTGCGATAAAAGAACATAAATTATATCTTTCTTCGTTGTTTTATTTATATGATTCAGTGACGTAGCCAGAAAAGATTTCTAAGAACATAAGGGGTATTGAGATGAAAAACAAAATGGTAAGCATACACGTAAAACCCTTTTACAAACCTACCTACACCCAAAACTGCTAAACCATTCATATTGTATTGTAATTCATTGTAATATGTGCAATGCTGAATTATCTCAAATTAATTCATAAAAACTGAAAACCAAGAATATCAAAAACATACTTCGGTTAATCGAGTCTAACATTCCGGATAATCGAATGCCGGATGTTCGAGTCGCCGAATAATCGAGTCCGGCCTGTATTGAAAAACTACACTAAGATATTGATTTTTCATGAGGGCTTACTTGCAATGATGGATTTCTATTCGTCGCTGCACGCTTTGTTCGGGACACATTTTATTGTTATATCACCAAATCTTATTTCGTATGTAAAACAACATATTTTGGCAAATTATAAATGAAAGAGGAGATCGATGAAGAGAAATCGATCAAGCCAGTTAAGTCTCTCTGAAGGAAAAGAGTCGACTTATTTGAAATGGCTTCGCGGTCCCCCTGAGAAGTCGCCAGTTGGGGAACCCTGCTCTTTGAAATTATTGTATATTCCATCAAATGCCTTAACATCATTAAAAGAACATTCCTGGCATATACTTTATTCGACCCCATTTGCATCTCTTACATCATGAACCGCTCCCATTTGGGGGAACGAGGCCTTGCACAAACATCCGCACACAAACGGAGCGCGCGATGCCACTTTGATTCCCCAGGTCTATGAAAATGACGATAATAATGAGGGGATTATCATAATAATTGTGCACATATGTGACCACCAAACACAGCTGCTGTCGTTGCAATTCCAATGAAAGGACGACGCCGATAGAATATCATGATGATATGCACGGTGGCGAACGGACGGCAACCAGGATACCTAATTAATTAAAATTCTGTGATTGCTGCTGCGATGCGAGCAATCACAGCTTAGTCCACCGGATTATTCAAATCTAACAAATGAATCCGAACGTCTCTATTCGAATTCCACATGCGTAAGCCGCTCTGTGTGAGAATTTTACCCGGATCGTTTCCTAATTGGGGGAAAGATAAAAATTTGGCGTGATAAAAATTGTTCATCGGAATTCGAAATTATCCGGACAACATTGTTTGGCTGAAGTAACTCTGATCGGCACTCCCGCCACCGGTTCATACAAACTTTACAGGTAATCAGATTGCCCAAATCACAACATTTTAATTAGATCGTTTGCGAAAAGTGTATCAATTAGTACGTTTCGAGGTCCTGTTTTCCATGGGAACGGTATCCAATCCCTCGGTTGTATGGTCGGATTGCAAAAGTCAAACTCGAAATCGAAATGCACTCGTGACTCCTATTCAACTGTGGGGTGGCCATAGAAAGCGAATACCTGCAGTCGACGGACGAACGGTGGCGATTGTTGTTTGCTGAGTGGGTGCACAGAGCAATTTTCAACCGGTTGATGGTTGTGTGGGAACATGCCATAGGAAACCGTGACCTATGGGCCTTCCAACGGGGTGGTGGTGTGCAGTTCTGAAGAGTTGTTTTGGAAGCTGGACGCGGAATGTTACATTTTCAAACGATATTACTTGTTTGTGGTTGATGCGCAGTTTTGGAAAGTCGTTATTCATATTTAACTTTCCGTGTTCAGTTACAGCATTTCACGGAATGCTCACGTGGAACCGGATTAGCAACTTATGCTCTTCATTACGGAAAATGTATTTGTACAGAGGTTTCCAGAATCGGTATACAAGAACCATTTTCAATCAACTAGTAAGCGCTTCTGAAAACTACGAAAGTATACAAGTATCAAAAATGTCTTCATTTCGACGACCAGTAAACAAAGGACTATGCAAATTTTAGCAAAAAAGTCAAATGTCCATGTCCATTAATATTGTTCCAATCCATACGAGCAATTATCATCCAGAAACTATGGAAACAACTCATTCACTGATCAGTATTGATCTATTATTTTTCGACAAAGAATATGTGCGTGAATTCATGGTTTGTCAAAGTTTCAGTAATCGGATTTTCTCTTTACTAATGAAAACTAATTCCGCTCCACATACTGCTAACACCTACTGCCATTTAAGGCATGAGGACTCACCGGTACACAACACGACACACTTAGCCAATCCATCATCATTACTTTGAACAGCAAATGACCAAATGAAAGAAACAAATTTCATAAGGTCCTTGGAGCTCTTATCGACTTCTTTTTTACTACCTCTGACTACATACCTTATTTCCTCCTTGCTCTGATTATAACCAAAGCGTTCTAGCCAGTGAGGAAATGTTACCCATTAAAACTTTGATTGAATCGATGATTTATTTAGATTTTGGTTACCTTTTGTAGGTTTTCGTTGAACTGTTCTTAAGAATTAGAATCACTAGACCCTTTGTCTGTGTTTGGGGTCAATTGTCTTTGGCGGGGCTGTGTTTTTGTTAGTGAACCGATTTGGGAAAGTTTTCCACATGTTGGTGAGTTTTTTTTATTTGCGAAAAGATTTTTTCCAATTTTCTCGAATAATAGTTTTCTAGAGTATTATTTATGAAAATAGAACGTTGTCTGTCTTTTGGGATCATATTGTCCCCAAATTTAAATCGCTATAACATCGCGTAATACAAATGGATTTTCGATTTTTCTGCAGTTTTAGAAAGCGAATTTAATTGAGTTTTAATGAATAAATAAAAAAAAAATCAAAGGGGGATGATTCATCGCAGCGAGTGGATATTGTAAAAACGGTCCAAAAACAGCGAATTTCCAAAACTTTATATTGCGTTTCGTTGCAAGAAAAATTCTGATTGATGGAAAATTCATGGTAATCTATCGGGAAATTTTTCACCAAATGCATCGTACTTAGTCACCCGCGACATCAAATGTTGCACTATTTATGTTTATGTTCCAAATTTTGACATTGACCTGTTCTTCTATCTCACCAAATGCATTGTGTCGCGTTTTATGTGATAACTATGGTTAGAGAAAGTAGAAAGGATCATTTAATTGAACTGATCCGTTCAAAGAGCATGTAGTTGCTGATACAAAATTTGAAAGATACAAAAATCATTTATAAATAGGAGCGTAGGAGGGTAATCAAAAATCATAATAAACGGAATTGGGGAATGCAACCAAATGATTATTTTCTGAGTCGTATATGACGGATTTCACGCCAACTCGACAAAGGGATTGGCAGAATTCAATGAAACTTTCTGGATGTGAAGACTTTGTGAAACTAAGATACTTTACATACTTTGTTTTTTCAAAATCGATCTATACTAACATTTGGAAAGGGTCAAAGTTTTTTTTTTTTACTTTTTTTTATAAACCCGTATACACGGTGCTCCAATTACCGTTATTATCAAATAAAATATACCATCCAAACGGCAGTCGGCAGTTAATTTCTAACGTTGTTCTGCACCTCTGGGCCGAATTTAAAAAAAAAATCCTTAGTCAGAATTTTGAGTTACGCCCTTTTAAAGTTTATATGATAAAAATCACATGAAATATGCCACTTAAACTTGTTTAAACAAAGAGATTATAATAAAATTTTGTAGTTTTAATTTTTCATATGGTTATAGATAATAAAAAATACATTTTTCTAATTTTTTTATAGACTGACATTTGAAAAGGGCCAATGCTATGTTTAATTATTCCTAATAAGCCAATACACGAAAAATTATATCTTTCAAATTAACGCCTGATAGTGATTTTAGGAAATTGTCTAAAGCATTAAAATTTGTATGAAAAATTCTTGGACAGGATATGCAGATACGCCCTTTGAAATGTATGGAAAGAATATGGAATATGTAATATGGTGGATTTTGCTCCATCTATAATCAACGGTTAGCTAGGTGGATACATAATAATTACACCTTTGCGATTGTTCTTATTTCATTAAATTTAGCAAGTTGCATAGAAGGAATGATTCAAATATAATGTAACGCAGAATTTTCCACGTTACAGCTTTTGTATGGAAAATGTATGAACCGTAACACTACTGAACCTCCTAGTAACGTAATATTTGGATGATTCCAAATTTACACGTACACATAGTGTAATTGAAAAAGGACCAAAGTATAATTGAAATATACACATTTCAATATAGCTGAACAATGACTGTATCAAAGTTGACCGAAACACTCGAACATCACTTATCTGTATCTATATTATACATCTGTAATCTATTTAATTCTTTTCTATTCTAATCTGTTCTATTCTATTCAATTCTACTCTACTTAAATTTATTCTACTCTGATTCACCCCACTTGTTCTTATACATATTTTTACAAATGGACACAATAAAAAGATTTTAACGGTACACTTTCGATATTTGTACGGCTTTATCGAGCTCCCAGTTGCTATGTACAGATTTTGACTCCTAATGCGTGCTACTCATATGATCCAAGAAAATGAAGTTTTGAATTATTATTTCACAGTAAGTCCAAATAAGGGTTTCAACTTATAAATGATAATTGTTATGTATTTTAAGGAACTGAAGCATTATGTATTAAATGCTTTTCATATGAGCTGGATCATTGTTTTAAAGGTTATTTGAACAAGTTTGTCGAGAGCTGGGAAAAGCAGAGTCTGACAAAATCTTCGAAATATCATATCACCTAGTTTCATGTAAAAGACTTCTGCAATGCGACTGGTCGAGGACTAGGCTGACATAATGCGCAAGCGTCGGAGTCTGTGCATAGCGCTGTTTCACAGACCTGTCAGTGCTATAAAATCGAACAAACATCGAAAGTGTACCGTTCAATTCTTTTGCGCGCAGTTGTTGATTATAAGAACAAGAAGGGTGGATCAGAATAGAATAAATTTAAGTAGAGTAGAATTGAATAGAATAGAATAGATTAGAATAGAAAAGAATTAAATAGAATTGAATAGAATATAGAATATAGAATTATGTAGATACAAATATGTTATGTTCGAATGTTGCGATCAACTTTGATGTTCAGCTATATTGATGTGTATATATTTCAATTATACTTTGGCCCTTTTCTAATGTGAACGTGTAGATTTTATGCAACTTGCTGAATTTAATGAAATAAGAACAACCGCAAAGGTGTAATGATTATGTATGCACCTAACCGTTGATTATATATGAAACGGAATTCACCATGCAATATTCTTTCCATACACTTCAAAAGGGCGTATCTGCATATCATGTCCAAGAATTATTTATTCAATGCTTTGGACAATTTCCTAAAACAGCTATCAGGCCTTAGATTGTTAGATATAATTTTTCGTGTGTTGGTTGATAAATAATAACTAAACATAGCATTGGCCCTTTTCAAATGTTGGTCTATTTTTTTTTTTTATTAAAATGTGGTTTTTTTTTATCTAAAACCAGATAAAAAATCAAAACTACATTTTTTGTATTATCTCTTTGTTTAAACAAGTTAAAATGGCATATTTTATGTGATTTCTATCATATAAACTTCAAAAGAGCGTACATCAAAATTCGACTAAGGATTTTTTTTTCAAAACCGGCTCAGAGGTGCAGAACAACGTCAGGAATCAACTGCTGACTGCCGTTTGAATGGTATATTTTATTTGATAATAACGGTAATTGGAGCACCGTGCGTATAACTCGAAAACGATAAGACCTACAAAAAAGTGTTGTATGGGGGACTGTCGTGAAATTTCCTGACGTTTTAGAGAAAAAAATAAAAAAAATAAAAACACATTTTCTACACTAAAAAAAATTATTCAAAACTTTAAAGTCGATTTAAAATAAAACGGCCATTTCAGATTTTGATCATCCTTAAGCAAAAAGTTTCGTAATTAAATTTACTAAAAGTCGTCCATACATTGCAAATTGGGCATATTTTTGGGAAATTTTTTTTTCTAACATCGATTTTTTTAATTCCCAAGTTTTTTTTTTATAAACCCGAATAACTCGAAAACGGTAAGACCTACAAAAATGTGTTGTATTGGGGACTGTCGTGAAATTTTCTGAAGTTTTAGAAAAAAAATTGAAAAAATAAAAACACATTTTCTACACTGAAAAAAATTTATTCAAAACTTTGAAGTCGATTAAAAAAAACGGCCATTTCAAATTTTGATCATCCTTAAGCAAAAAGTTTCGTAATTAAATTTACTAAAAGTCGTCCATACATTGCAAATTGGGCATATCTTAGGGAAAAAAGTTTTTCTAACTTCAGTTTTTTTAAGTCCCAAACTGAAATTTATTTTTTCAAAGATTTTGTTTTAAACCGTCAAATATGATTGTGTTTTCAAGTGATAAATGAGTTTGAATCAGAAAATAGATTGTATTTTTTATTGAGAATAGTTAAAAAACGGAATTATACAGTGATTATGTTTTTTAAATGCAGGCAATCAATGGACTTCGCCTCTGCCTATTAGAAAATCAACTCCGTCTAACAATCCGACGGATTTTTATGGTTTGAAAGGTATCACAACAGTATTGCAAACATTGAAAAGTAACAACCTTATCCATACCCTATTAAATTCTCTTCTAGAAAAAGTTTTGTGAAAAAAAAAACTTACTACACGTACCTGCGTTAAACGCCAGATGAATAAGAAATAATGAATATGTTTGTATTGTTATCTACCTAAAAAAAGTTGATAAGCTCATAACTCATGATTTTATTTGCAAATAATAGTCTGTTGAGGGGCCCAAATAGCCGTAGCGGTAAACGCGCAGCTATTCAGCAAGACCAAGCTGAGGGTCGTGGGTTCGAATCCCACCGGTCGAGGATCTTTTCGGGTTGGAAATTTTCTCGACTTCCCAGGGCATAGGAGTATCTTCGTACCTGCCACACGATATACGCATGCAAAAATGGTCATTGGCATAGTAAGCTCTCAGTTAATAACTGTGGAAGTGCTCATAAGAACACCAAGCTGAGAAGCAGGCTCTGTCCCAGTGGGGACGTAACGCCAGAAAAGAAGAAGAAGAAGTCTGTTTTCTATGAAACAAAAAAGACTCCTTAAAACAAGGTAAATACTGGTAATTAGCGACTTTTCTGAAAATTATAACGCTGCTCAAGGATATCACTGGAATATTTCCCAAGCAACGATACACCAATTATAGATTTACCATAAAAAAGATAATAAATTGGAAAATGTTAATTTTATTATAATATCAGATTCATGACACTGTAGCAGTTCAGCTATTTATTTCAAAATTGATAAATTTTGTTAAACAAATCAAAAGTTATTTTTAAGTCAGATGGAGCTGCAGCTCATCACAAAAAAAAAAAATTGTCAGCTTATGTAATTTCAAGAAAATACATGGATTGGAAGCAGAGTGGCACTTTTTTGCCACATCCCACGGCAAAGGCCCCTGTGACGCTATTGGTGGCACTCTCAAGCGAATGGCAAAAAGAGCAAGCCTTGCAAAATACTATGGAAACACAATCGCAACTCCGCGAGAACTATTCGACTGGGCAATGAAACAAACTGATACATGTATCACCAAATTAAATTTCAGTTGTATATCTAATGAACAATATGTTAAAATGTCAGAGGAATTGGTGGAATTTTTTGATAAGGTTAAAACTGTCCCTGGTACCCAAAAATATCATTGTTTTATGCCTATTAGTGATACACAAATTGCAGCCAAACGGTATACGAATTCAGAGGATGAACCAAATATATTCAATTTATTCAGAAAGCCCAAAAATAATGTAAATATTCATGTGCAGATACTACGTTTTAGGATATATAGCAATAATAAAAATAAAAACAAACCACGACTTTTTTTTATAAGCATAATATTGACCCTTTCCAGACACCTGTTAAGATTGGCTTTGACCAAATAAGAAATTAAATATTATTGTGATATCTTTCCAACCATAAAAAAACCATCGGATTGTTAGACGGAGTTGATTTTCTCATGAGCGGTTTGGTGCGAGATCAATTAAATTAAATATAAAAAAAACTCTGTATAATTCCGTTTTATTTCTTTTAACTACTCCCAATAAAACAAATATGATCTATTTTGTGATTAAAACTCATTTATCACTTGAAAATATGATCATACTTGACTATTTAAAGCGAAATGAAAATAAAATAAAAAATTCATTTGGACTTAAAAAAATCGATGTTAGAAAAACTTTTTTCTCTAAAATATGCCCAATTTGCAATATATGGATGACTTTTAGTAAATTTAGTTACGAAACTTTTTGCTTAAGGATGATCAAAATCTGAAGTGGCCGTTTTTTTAAATCGACTTCAAAGTTTTGAATCATTTTTTTTTCAGTGTAGAAAATGTTTTTTAGTTTTTCAATTATTTTTCTAAAACGTCAGGAAATTTCACGACAGTCCCCCATACAACACTTTTTTGTAGGTCTTACCGTTTTTGAGTTATACGGGTTTATAAAAAAAAGTAAAAAAAAACTTTGACGCTTTCCAAATGTTATCCCCTTCCAGCGATGAACCATCCCTCTTTTGAATTTTCTTATATTTTTTAGTAAAATTTAATTCACTTTTCTTTCCAAAGCTACAAAAAATTGAAAATCACGTTTTGAATTTGTGGTCAATGTGATCCCAAAACAATAACAAGTTTTAGGACAAGAGTGATATTTTTTTTATCTTTGAAGAATGCCGCAATCCAGGATCGAAACGTCGGAGTGCCGAATCATTAACGATGACGATTTCTCTTTCTACAGCTAGTCCTGTGGAAATCTTCTACCTATTAGCGTAACTTGAACTCAAATCTGGAGAGTGCTTGACTGATTCGATCAATGAAAAAAATCCTCAACATGACGCATACTAAGCATGAGATATTGAATTTTCTGGGGAGGGCTGAAATTTATCTTTGCTGAATTGATGTTTAAAAGATGTATTCTCTTGTAAACTTCTAAAAATGTTGGCATCAAATTCCCACAAGTATTTCATGAATTGTTCCAAAGAGAGATTCATAGAATAATATGTAGAATTTTAGAACAACAAATCTTATCAGCTTCTCAATAAAAGGATAAAAGGAAGGGCTAGCAGGATTGTTGAAAAATTAATATAATATATTTAAAGTTGTTCCTACACGATTCACGAATGAACTCTTCGACCATCTTCGAAATTTCAGATTAATCCTAGGATCTGTGTCTGGTAATCTCTGTTCAACTTCTTTCAGGAATTTTCATCTCGGGATTCAATTTCGAATTTCAACGAAGGATAAAGAATTGAGAACAATCTTACCAGTAAATGAAAACGCACAGTATTGTCTATGGTTCAAATCTTTGGTCTTGCTCCAATGGGGAGCATAACGTGACAAGCCATACAACATTTTTTGGAGGTCTCAAACAAAAAGCGTGACAACGGAGGGGAGTATCAAAACGAATGATACAGTACATAACTGCAATCAGAGATCCTTATCGAGATCATGATCAAATGACCTTTATTGTGATCAAATAATCTTTATCATTTAAATTGTGTTTTAAAAAAATCAATCCTTGTTCTGCCAGCACAGACCATACTTTTTTGTTTGGTTGAAATATAACTAGTAAACAATATTATTATTAAAATCTTTCACCGTAGTTCACTTTCACTACACATACTTCATAATTTATATACATTTTTGTTTACAATTTTATTTGGGTTTTCTAGAGAACATTTGACAAGATTGTAAAATTCTTATAAATCACTAGTTTTTCTATCCCCATAAGATCACATCACTAAATAAAAGCTTTTAAGGTATGTTAAATTTCAAACATACTTTTGTAATTCAAATCTCTATTCCTTTTAATAAGCAACATATTTTTTTGATTTTTACATGTTTTACGTAGGAGCAATATTAAACCGAACTCCAAAAACAGATTTTCTTTGCTAGGTTCGCTGTGCTATGCTTGATGGTTGATGCCAATATCTCAGAGATTCCATCAGGAAATCTTTCTAGAAGTCCTTAGTCATCCAGGATTTTGTCCGGTGATTCTCACATGGGTTTTTCCTCCAAGACACCCGTTTGAAACTTATTCGAAAATTCAACCAGAAACTCCAGAGTGGCCTTCCGGGATGTCTTAAGATTTTCTACAAAATTGTTCTTATAAATTTCTTTAAAATTTTAACTAGGAATTCATCTAAGGATTTTTTCAGGAGTTACTGCAGAGATGTTCATAACCCTCTTTATCCCATGACTTTGATCGAAATTCCGTTACGAAAAAAATGTTTTTATAAAATGTGCTTGAACAAATGGTCAAAATTTAACGATATTGGTTAAAGAAATTTTGACTGTTTTTCAATGGTAAAGTCATTGTTTATCAATCGCTTCAATACTGTTTCACTGTTGACTTTTGGACTAATCATTTTTATAATAACTATTGCATAGTATTGATTTGATTCGGGTTTTATCGAGTTCGTCGTAAATCAATGGAGCTTCCATGGAAAAGAGAGGGTAAGGATTTGATTGGAAATTGCTCCAGTAATCTAAGAGATTTCTGAAGGAAGTTTTTAAAAATTTGTCCAAGCATTCTTGCAGGCATTTATCCAAGGAAATGTGAATTGTTGAAAAAAATCGTGAGGTAATTCCCAAGCAAATATTGAAGTAACCTTTGATGAAGCTTCTGTTAGTTCTTAAGTCACCCTTGATGAATAAGGAGAAAAACTTATGGACTCTTGAGAAATTTTTTGAAAATTTTCTTGGATAGGGTGCCGGTACCAATGGTTGTAATGTACCAGTAGATTGGACTATGGAATAAAACGTACATTTTTCGATAAAAACGACCTGTGTTATTTTTGGTGGATAGATCGCCTCTAGTTTAGTCGATTTGACAAATTTCAGCTTTTTATTTTATCAAAAAGTCGTATAAATAATTAAGTTTACGCAAAAAATTTGCTTCCTTTGCACCAATAGTTGCCGTCGTGTTCCAGTAGTGGATCAACGGATGGAAGCAGTTTTTAAAATGGATGTATAAAAATGAAGAAAAGTTCTAGAGATGTCTACTACTGGAGCACTAGCGCAACTACTGGAACACGTGTACCAATAGTGGCTGAAGCGATTTTATGTTAAAAAAAAAGTTTTATCACTCTTTTTATATTTTTCCCATATAGTAGAGGTTGAAATCTTTCTGTTGAAGCCAAAACATCTCTATTAAGGCTTTTCGTTATTTTGTTATGATTTTTATAGCTTAGGTAGTCCACTAATGGCACCGGCACCCTAATTGCTAACATAATTGAAAAAAAAAACAATCAATTAAATCTCTGGATAATATCCCGCAAGAATTTGTAAAGAAACTACTTGAAAAATATCAGGCGAAATCCCTATTATGTTGTGTAGGAATGATCGGAGGATTTCTCGGAAAAAAATGCTGTAGTTTTGACTGGTGAAATCAATCAAATGAACTTTTGATGATTTCATGAGGATTTTTTGAAAATTCATATAGAAGTGTTTGGAAGAGCTGCAGTAATCCTTGGTTGACATGCTGGCGAAAATCCTAGAAAAAAATCTAGAGGAACTCAATTATTAAACACAGGTTGAATTTGAGTGATTCTTTTAAAAGTTCTTAGTAGATTTTCTCGAATGATCCCTCGAGATTTTTTTGGAACAATTATTTGGGTTAACCGTGGTTGAAATGGCGTAGAAATTCTTGTCGGGTTTCTTGGATAAACCCCTGAACGTTTTTTTCAAAAACTCTGGATTTAACCTTTGCAAGTGTTCTAGTAAGAAATTCTGTGAGAATTTTTGGAAGATCTCCTCTAGAGGAGGTAACAACTGGAGAATTCGGTTGAAATAATGAAAAAAAATATCTAGAGGAAGCCCTAGGATAGTTTTAGGAAACATTTTTAAACTAGTACCTGAGGAAATTACTGAAGGTAGTAAAGTTGAAATGCTCAAGGATTTTTTGAAGCTATTTGAAAAAAAAAATGCTCAAAGTATATCTAGGAAAATTGGTAGATAAATCTCTTGAAGACTCTGTTGAGATCCCTGTAGAAGTCCCTAGAAGTATTCCAAAGGATCTCTGGAGCAACCACAAGGATAATTCTTGAAGATTTTTCTCAAGAAATATGAGAGCAAATTCTGAGTAAAGAGTCAACCGTAACAGTCTCTGAAAGTTTCGTGGAAGCCTGTAGAATTTGCATATAAATTCACTACAAGCAAGATACGAAAACATTAGAGATCATTTTGGTTAAAATAAAGACTTTAGAGTCCTTTAATAAAAAAGAGACTTACATAAAACTAAAGACCAAGTCTCTAAAAAGAGATTTTCTACCAGCCTTGTGTATGTAACAAATTTCATGGAACATATAAAAATTATGTAAAGAGCGGCAGTACACAGTTTGTATGGGAAGAACCAACGAAAAACACGTGTTCAAATTGCTCATAGTTTTGACCATAATCATTACAAACGTACCCTCCCAACACAATATTTCCATATTTCGTAACAAGTATGGATATAGCTTGGGTGCTGCGTAGTCTTGAGTAGATGATGAACTAACATTCCTTCCCTTCCTTAGCGATTATGACGTGTCAAACAAACATTGTTACGAGTAAACCGATAGAGTGTGAACATTGTACAACCTCAAACGATTTGTACAGTAGCTTATCAAAAGGCCTGCTCCAGAGACACGTTTCCTGCCAATTGGGAGATGTGTGCCATGCAGTGATAAGTCAATCTTGCTGACTTTATTTCTTGATTATGAAAATACGATAATACATCATCTGTCATCTACAGTTTGCACTGAAAACGCGAGAAAACAAGCATTAAATATATCATTCTTGTCAGTTGAACCCAATGCAAAAAAGTGCAATTAATGTGATGATATAATATTCAAAAAAAGTATGGCTAATAAATGGTTGTCTATAAGAATATAACAATTCAATTAAGGGAGTTAACAACAACCGGATGTATGGTATGTGGGTGCCTACTAAATATATATGCACTGGAATGAGCAAAACATATGATACAAAAAGACAGAAAAGGGTTTCGGTAATTACTGTGCAGCAAATCGGTTTCAGCGTGGAGGCAAATTTGGTTAGTGCGGATCCGGGATATTTGGTGGTGTTCCGTCCAAAAGGAGGCGCTTATCGTGTGGTGACGGCAGGGAGGCGGATTTCGGACTTAAGTATCGGTCGGTAGGAAGATTCGGGATTGACGGTCACGCGTGTGGGTCCGTCAATATCTGACGACTGGGTGATGGTTTTTTTTTCTATTTAATGGTTGATGGTTGGTTGTGGTGGTGGGTGGATGGTTTGTGTGACGAACGAAAGCACACGCGACAAAAGAAGGTCGAGATGTTTTTTTTTTTTTTCAGGGCCGTGATAGATGGTGTTACGATTGATGTGGAGTTCTGGAAAGATGTTTTTTTTAGTAAGTTGGTGATATACACATGGTGAGGTGGATTTTTGAAGCGTTCGATTTGTGGTTTTTGGTTTCGATTTTACGCTTGGTTTTGGTTGGTGGGGTAGAAGAGATTTTGTTTGTTTGCTGGATTTTGCTGGATCTGGAAGCTGGAAGAAGAAATAAAGATTTAAAGGTTTGAATTTCGGATTATATTACAAATGCTAGACAATTTGGATGGATTATGGAGTTGAGAGAAAAAAGAAAACGAATGGAAAGAAAGTCGAACCTTTCCTTTTTTTTCGTGATGGAGTTTGGTGGGTGGTTTGTCTTGGTTTTTTGGTGGCTGGTTGGTAGAACGATGGTAGGGGATAGTCGAGCCTGGAAGCAGGTGGCATACGGAACGAAGAACGGACCTGAAAATACACTTAGTGCCTAGACTAGAGTTAGTTGGTTCGAACGAAAAACGCGTACAGTTTGCTAGTTTTTGACTTATCTCAATGTCTATCTTTATTAACTCATTTTCATTGGATTTGATTACAATTGGATCATCAAATAATGTTTCACTGTATTTTTTTTTTCCTGTCTGGTAATGTCATTACAGTCAATTAACTGGGATTGTAACACCTAATTTGTTGGTTATGTATTGGCTTTGTGTGGTAATATTAAACATATCCACGTGTAGAAATTGGATTTGCTTTCGTATGATTCAATAGAATAGGGTGATTAAATACATTACTAGTTGAATTGGATTAAAATTGGGTTTCGTATGCATGCGATTCCATTATACTAACGTGAACCATCTAGAGAATAGTTACTTGCTTTCATTTGAAACTTACAGCTACGAATCCTTACAGTGTAACGTTTTGTATGTTCTTCATTCTAAAAACTACAAAATTCTATCTCAAGATTTGACAGCGTGTTAGATGTTTCAGCAAAAGTTCTCGACTCTATTTCTCTTACTCTAAGTAAGTCAAAGTATTATTCATAATGTTCATTTTTCTGTCCCGCCTCAGGAGGCTATTCAAGTTCTTTCCCTGCAATTTGATTCTCCTCTACGTACCGCGCAAAAATTGATACCTTAACGAAAAGCCTAGAGCACACGAATAATTCTTATAAAACTAAACGTACACCATGTGGATTAAAATTAATAGAAATAAAACTTAAAGCATAAAACGGTTCGTACCTATCATGGTTTAGTTTAAAAACATTCTTCCTACGTAGCAATCCGATCAGAAGCACGGTCATTGATTTGTA
This sequence comes from Aedes aegypti, assembly GCF_002204515.2. Classification (NCBI taxonomy): domain Eukaryota; kingdom Metazoa; phylum Arthropoda; class Insecta; order Diptera; family Culicidae; genus Aedes; species Aedes aegypti. Next base: position 154,116,179 of record NC_035108.1, read on the forward strand.
CTGCATTTTTTTTTCTCTCGATTTCAACATTGTTCCTAAACTGTGTTCGTTGGCTAGGATTTAAACATATTTTCTCTTTACACTTCAATTCTCGTTCACTAACGACTGGCTTCGAACGTCGTAAAAGTTCATTCGTGACTCCGATCAGGAGTCTATCATTCGAATGCAGAAAAAAATGGTTGCAATATTATTACCAAACCCCAATTAGTGGCTGCAGCAATGGAAATAATAAATATCAATATCGATATCATGCAATCCACCCTCCCCATCAGAATACATCTCGACTCGACACCCATATATCTAGAAGGATAAAGGGCATGTCGTTTTTCACCAGGCACACATCAGCGTTGCGGCCAGAGGCTCGGGCGTGTGTCTGTGCCTGCAGACCCCGACGAAAAACGATGAAATGAAAATTGATGAGTTCTACGTTTAATGTGTAGTCAAACTGGAATAAGCTCGACTGACTGACTGACAGACAGACAGACGGTGAATAGCAGTGGTTTCCAACCTTTTTGAAGCTTCATGAATATCCACGCCTAAATCTAGATGGTAAATTGAGTCCACGCCTAAAATTGGATGCTCTCGGACTGAAAATTGATGTGAACCCTCAATTCCTCTATGAATCAACAAATCTTTGGCAGGCACATCCAAATGTCACGTCTGTAATCCACCAAGGATATTTTAAGAATTCTTCTAGGATCATGTACCAAATATTTTTACAAGAAAATTCTTCTAGGAAAAATTCAGCTAAAATTCTAGTAGTTGAGACAAAATTCCAACAGGAACTTGGGCAATCAATTTGTCAAAGAGTATCCCAGAAGTACGATGAAGAATTCTAATACAAACATCTCAAAAGGTATTCCCAAGTTTGAAAGATTCTATTATAATCCGCGAAGTTCGCGAAGCTGCTATGAACATTTTAAGAAACTTGCAAATGGGCTTCTTAGGAATCAATGGTCGTGCATTTGTTCAACATTTCGCCAGTATCTCTTCAAAAACCTTGTCAGATATGCACCAAGATTTTTTGCAGTGATCTTGCAAGGATATATACTACGGTTATCAGCCAAAATCTCATCAAATCCTTGCAGACAGATTCGACAAGAATCCGCCAGTGTTTTGAACAGTGAAAAGCGAAAACAGTGAATCCTGCCAATAGTTCGCAAGGAATTGAATTGAAAATATGTCTGGAACATTTAGAAACGGTATTAGTTTCCTTTTAATGTTCGCACTGAACAAAACATTTTTATAAATTTAACGCGGTTGGTGGTCTAATGGCTACCGCTTCTGCTTCGTAAGCAGAAGGTCATGGGTTCAATCCCAGGCCCGTCCCTTTTCTCGTACTTCGTATTTGTTTCTTTCACTCGTTTCTATCTTCCACTCATTATCTATCACAGTTCATAGCATTTGCTAGAACCATCTCTACGCTTCCATTCTTCCATCATTATAACACGCCTTTTCTTACGCCTGATACATAGGCAGTCTGCTAACCAAACAGCAAACGTCTCTGCCATAAAATTATACCTGTCCTATTGCTTTCCGCATGGACTGCCGTAGATGCAGGGGTATATCCGGTCTACTGCGGGAGCTATTTTTGTCTAAAAATAGAAGATTACCAGCATTTATACACTGAGGCTGTCTGTTAGTCCCAAGCAGTCAACTTCCTTGTGTAAGTTCAGCTGATCTGGCGATTCTGGAGCAGCAACCACGGGCGGCCAATCAAGCTCAAGCTAATTAATTATTTATATTTTGTAGATAAAAACAGCAAAACGAGAAATATAAAATTTTGAATCTCGTTGATAATTCAATTTTCTTGCAAAAGATGCGAGATGAGAGTCTCTTCGCATTTATTCATCGATCAAGAAAAACGACAATGGCTTCGCGAACCCCCGAGAAGTCGTCACGGTACCTTAAGGGTCCGCAGACCACCAATTGGGAAGCGCTGGTGTATACCATTGGATGACTGAGCCTGTGCGGGATCAAATCCCCTTTTTATTGACTGGCGGCTTCCACCAATTCGATAACCGACCGTCAGATAGTAATAATGATGATCATCTCGGAGGCGCGTCACAGGGAAAGCTTGCTCATCTGGTTTTTCGGTTATCCTATGGAAAGTTACGGCGCTGGAGGATTTTGGAGGAAAACTTTCCAATTTGCGAACAGAAGCTTTTCCAGTGATTGCCTTTTGGGCATTCTGAACTTACAGGTTGAGTCATTAGTGAATATTTTTGCGTAATTTGTAAGATGGTTTTCATTTGTGGCAAGGCTCAAATCTACTTTTGATTTCGTTTGAAATATCAAATAAATGTGATAAAATAAATGGCGGAAGTAAAATTTTGTTGGCAAAGGTAATCCTTGTTGGACTGCCTTTGGAAGGTCGAGAAACCTCTTAAAAGGTCACTTCTCTGAATATGATTCGTTTAACAAAAATGAGCTTTGAAACTGTTGCTAAATGTAGCAAAAATGGAAGGAAGGAAGGTCTTCTCTTCGAAATGTGCACTAACTTCCAAGGCTGAAATAGACATATTTCGAAATTGTATCGAAATGAGCAATCAATTCGATGCTCGAGATAAATTTTCTGAGCAACAAATCGAAGCAGCCTATGGCCCAGGCTTTTCTATACAAGTTAGGAAGCAAAAAATCCGTCATTCGCGGTCAGTTTTCCGAAATTGCTGCATTTAAATACGAGATGAAAACTCCAGGAGAGATCCTAACTTTTTCATTAATCATAATGATCGTGATAGATGGAGCATGTGGTGGAATTGATATCATCATCGATAGACGTATGAACCATCAAGTTTTTTCGTCATTCGAAACCATTTTTTTTAAAAATTTTGGGTATTTCTAGGCTCGTTGAATTGACATTCATAGCTGCACATTTGTCTTTTCAATGCACTGGTTAGTAAATTCACCTTATTCCAACTGATAGGTGAAAATCTAATTTTTAGACATGGAAGACTTTGGTGGAACAATTTCCAAAGAAAGAAATTCCGATGACAGATTTCTGTTTGACGCTCTGCAAGTTATTTTTCATTCCAATATCCTGATAGCTATTTTTTATATTGGGGAGCTTAAGCCACTGCGTCTATTGGATTGAACTTTTGTGGCATATCCCTTTTTACTATGTGAACTGTCCACCAATAATCAAATTAACAGCTTAAGCACTTTGATGCGACTTTTCCCAGTCAGGTAAAATAAAGTTAACCCCTCTAAAGGCAGCTCCATTTTTTTCACAAAAAAAAATCAAACAGCGATTACTTATTAGTTTTCCGTTATTTTTTAACCATTTTTTCACAAGTTCTCAAAAAACTCTTCTATTTGTAGAACCTTTGTCAATATTTATCATTGATCATATGGTTTTGAAGTTTTCAGAGATTCCTTGGGGGACCGACATTCTCCATATAAAATTTCTTCTGCCGCCATTTTGTTTTTAGTCAACTTATCAAAAACAAAGATGTGGGCTATACAATTGAAGGCTATAAGGAGCTTCGCTAAAAAAATCATACAAATCGGTTAGGTTGTCTCCATAAAATCTGAAAATTACAAAATTATGTTTTTTGAGTTTCCAAGATCTTTATATGGCCTGATTGCTATCAAAAACAAAAATGTGCGTTACTTCAAAAGGGTTGCACCAATTTGATTCATTTTTCCGTACAGACTCATATAACCGAACATGAGAAAAGTTCTGAAGACTGAGATATTTACATGGGTTATAGCAAAACGTCGGTACCCCGAAAAATTTTGGAATATCTTCGGATCCGCATTATCAATAAGCAATATCCACACACATTCCTAAAATAGAAGAGTTGTTTGAGGGTTTGTAGAAAAATGGAGCAAAAGAAAACAAAAAAGTTATCGCTGTTGATTAATTGTATTGTGGTTAAAAACTAACATTGCCAGTAGAGGGGTTAACAAAATCTACAACCTTACTGGGATTTCCCGTCCAAATTTAACTTGGTTGTAAATAATAATTAGAAATTTGGATTTGCACAGAGCAGACGTTCCGATGTTTAGCGTGTTTGTGGTTTTAGTTACAAAACGACAGATTTAATTCTGAACCTGACCATTCTTCTTCAAATGATAGCTACTCGGACAGTGTCCAGTTAACATACTATACCTACAGTAAAGAAACTCTATTGTTGAGCTCTGATAGCTACATTTGGAACTAAAAATAGTAAAGCCCTGTCTCTATTTCAGTACGGAACGCTTAAGTTTAGGCCAGAAACACATATTTACTCAACTTTTTTTCGGTTTAAGTTTAAAAAATAATTGTTTCCGGTTTTAAGATTTTGTCAGACCCTTTGTTCAAACTCAAATTTTTGGTGTATTTTATTTTCAGTGTCCCTTTAGAAATGTCAGATAAGGCGGCATCCACAAATTACGTAACGCTCTAGGGGGAGGGGGGGAGTAGGCTCAAGCGTTACGACCCATACACAAATTTGAAATTTTTCATACAAAAAGCGTTACGGAGGGGAGGGAGGGGGTCGAAAATATCCAATTTTAGCGTTACGTAATTAATGGACGCTGCCTAAGAATAACCAAGTGTCAACAAGTTGAACCTCTGTGGCGTTTTTTGTCGACTAAGTGAACGTCAAACATAATCAAAAATGTCAAGGTTCAAACTTGACCCAATTTTAAAAATAAAGTTCAAATATGATAAAGACGTTATTTGAGCGTGAAAATTTGCCAAAATAGTAGCAAGAACATGCTCTATCGTGTTATTCTATAAAACAAGGTTTTATAAAAAAAAAGGACCCTATCGGTTATCACCCTTTGTCGTCCCTTTCTATGTTTAGTGCACAGTACGATTTGCCACATTATGGTTACGGGCCAATGAACTGTGTATTTGGACACTGTTCAGCAAGCTCGTCTGCCTTTTCATTTACTTCAATGCCACTGGGTCCCGGCACCCAGTACAAATATACCAAGTTCTCTAGGTACACCATTCGCAATGGCAAAAGTCTCCGCTTAGAATACTGTTGGAAAGCTTCCCATCGCCATTGAAACGTTTGTCCAGGGCCGTAGATTCCTGCTTCATGTTTGTGACCCAAGTTTTGAGCAATCTGTGAAAAATTTATGGAGCCTTGACGAACATTGGGACCTCCGACATCTCAATCCATACGCGTCTTGTCACATACATGGTAAGTGACATCAGAGTAGTCCACAATTTTCTTCCAGTCTTCATGCATAGTCATCACTGGCCCACAATCACAAAGTGTCCAACAAGATCACCTGATTTGAACTTATTTAATCTGTTACGCTTTAGAAAACTCGTCTCCGCTTCTAATTGTACATTCATACAACGGTAGCAGATGAAGAATAGCATCTAATGCTTTGACGGAGTCGATATTGTACTTTTGATAGTTTTGCTTGTGTTGTGACCTCTTTTGTTTTTGGCCACCACACTGAAGTATTCGTCAATTATAATTATTTGCTTCCGGTCGATTCCGCCATCAGCTGAACACACAATATGCGTAGGTTGCAAATCAACACATCCGTTCGTCACAAAATCCTTCACTAAACTGACTTCTCGACCACCCGATGAAGTTCAAATCAGTTTTCGCGCTTATTGTCTTTCGAGCTGTCAATTGAGAGCACGCTCAAAAGATTCTTACGAGGTGAAATATATTGTACAATGACAAACGAATTATACACACCAAAATAAATGCATGACTATACTATTCTTCACTGGCATAAATTATTGAACATAACTCTAGCTAACACTTATACTAGCGAAGCATATGTTACTTTTGGACGAATTATGGATAAGTAATACACAATATCATTTTTGATGTCAAGTTCCATCTTCTGCCAAAAATTTGGAGCATGCCCAAAACGAGCTGGTAGCTTTACTAATCATACTCATATGAGCATTCCAATTGAGTTTATAATCCAAAACTCCTCCTAAGTATTTAACATGCTCACTAAGGTACATTTGTACTCCTACGAGCTCCAAAGCTTTTAGGATGAATTTCCTTGTCTTAGTGAAAGGGACAATTATTAATTTTATAGGACAAAGGAATCCAAAATTTGTTTTTTTTTCTTTTGGCCATCTGCCAAAAAATTTGGAGCATGACCAAAACGAACTAGTAGCTTTGCTAATCACATACTCAATATGACCATTCCAATTCAGTTTAGAATTGAAAATTACTCCTAAGCTTTTAGGGTGAATTTCCTTTTTTTGGTGAAAGGGATTATTACTACTTTTGAAAGATTTATGTAAAGGCCATTTGAATACATCAAGAATGGGTAAAAATTAGGGCCAGTTGCAATCTTTCTGAAATGATATTGTCAAACCTTTCTCTCTCAATAATCACTATATCATCTGCAATTCCTACAGCTTCAAAACCTTTTTCTTCCAAGCTGTTAAAAAGACCATCAATTACTAAAGACCACAATAGAGGTGAGAGGACTCTTCCTTGTGGACATCCTTACTACTATTCCTTACTAGTCCTTACTATTAGAAACGAAATTCCCAGCTCGGAAGTGATTTCTCATTTTATTGATCCAGTTAATGATATACTTGTTGAAATTCCTATTCTTCATTGAACAAGTCATTGAAGAATAGGAAGCGTTGTCGATGGCTCCTCCAAGGTCCAAGAATAAGCAAAGTGCTATTTCTCCCACTAAAAGTCACTTTTGTTACCAATGTATGAAGTGCTGTAACTGTTGAATTGATAAAATCGTACAACACTTTTTCCATAGCCTTCAACAAAATTTGCGAGAGACTAGTAGGTCTATACGATTCTGGATGCATTTTATCTCGTTTTCCTATTTTAAGAATAAAGATAACCTTCACTCTCCAAATAGATGGATCATAGTTTCATCTTAAGCTCGCCTAAAACATTTCAATTAGAGACCAAATCAGCACTGCTTCTCCGTTTTGAATCAATACTGAGAATATCTGGTTCGGAGATAACTGTTCTATCAGGTGATAATGTTTCGACAGAACACCTTTCATACTCAATTATTCCAGAGCTGTTTGAATCCGACCCAGGAAAATGAGTTTCCATGATCAAATTTAAGGTTTCATTCGGAGTTTTCGTAGAAACACCGTCCTCTCTTGTCAGAGACCCAAGTTTGAACTTCAGATCTTTGGCAAGCACTTTCTGTAGTCTTACGACTACAGGGATTCCCTGTCATATTCAGTCAAAGCTCTCCTGTATTGAGCCCAATATGAAAATTTTCGTTTTATTCAAAGGCTTACGAGACCTTTCTAGCTAAGTGTTCCACCAAGGCACGTCTCTACTAGAAGAAGATTGCTTCATAGGACAACTGGTATGGAACGAATGAATATTTTTTCTCATTTACCTCTTGAGTAACCGGCTCTAGTTTTTGAATATAATCAGTTTTTTCATCCTTCGTAAATAAGTTTGAATTCAAGCACTGTGCATATTGTTTCCAGTTGGTTTTCCTGGGATTTAGAAATGCATTGAAATGTTTTTTAAACCTATCCGTTTAAATTTCTCACAATTGAATCCTGAACAAATCTTCAAAATTGCTTCAGCGGTGAGAGAGAAGAACAAAATAGAATTGAACAAGCGCCTAATACTCCATACACTTGCTCATCAGTTCGAAAACACAAACATTATCAATTTGGGTCTCACTAATCTAATATAAAATCAATATGCAAAAGATTTCGAAAGTATTCTCTATCAAAAGGCAACTTTTAGGGGACTGATTTGGGAGAGGTAGAACTGTTATTCAAAAATATCATCGTCAAGGTTGAACCATGTTTGGAACATGCCGAGGCCTATAACTATAGTCCAATCAGTTTGCTCTCTTCCACCAGCAAACTTTTTGGAAAAGTGATATTGAACAAAATGATGTTTCACATCATTTAAAACATCACTTACCACTTTCAATGTTTAAAGAATTTAATTCGTTCTAACAATTCTGAACGAATTCATAGAAGATTTCTTGACTTACACCATTTGGAGAATTTTTTGGTACGCTCAAGTTAAGCAAAACTATGAATATGTAAAAATATATTTGTTTCTCAAAGTAACCTTAAATTTAGCAAAACTGGCGATATCCATTCAGATTGTTCAACAAATCCTTTAAATTCTACCAACAAACTTCTAATACCTAGCCACGTCATAACTCCACTAGAGATTAGCCAGCTTTTCGAACAAATTTCCATTTCTACTTCCTAATTACGAAAAGATATTCTTTTCCTTCCCGGAGAGCTTCCAAAAAGGCCGAACCTCAGCGCAGCCCAAAAAGCGAAATCGTCTCCTGACAAATAAATAAATTAATTTCCCAGAATATTGTCCCCATCCATCAAACAAGATTATCTCCCCCTGGTCGTCGTCGTCGTCGGCAGAATATGACACTGTTGTTGCGACACTGTGGAATGGCAGTCTGTCAGGATTTCGGCGACAACGCCGACGACGACAACGTAAAACGATTGTTCTCAGCCCATTTCCACGCACTTCTCCTGTGTGTGTGTCCTTCTCCTCGAGGAAGGAAAAGACCGATGCGTGGCGCAGAGGGTACAAATTGAATCATTAAACTGTCATAAAATTCAGCGCTTACACATTTTTAATTTTATTCCTCCGCTCACGCGGTTGCCCGGGTTTGCAATATACAGTGTTGGGCAATACATCTGGATTTTTTTTTTTGATTTTCGGCTCCGTTGTGCCTGACGGCACTTGAGCCTACCAAAGAAATGAGTAAGTAAAAAAAAAACTTTTTCGGTTTTCCACACACAGTGATCAGCTTTTGTAGGCCAGATCTCAGCTATTTATAGACCGATTTGAAAAAAAAATTGCACAGCGCGTCAGAAATAACTTCCAACATATATTTTTGAGTATTTTTTTTTTTCAATTACGAGTTGAACAACAATTTTTGACAAACAATGAACAACAAATTACACTGCGGAACACGTTTTTGTCTCAAGCACCAAAATACCGCTATACACTCAATTAAGAGTATAGTTACATATTTCTCAGGAGCACATAAATGTACTGAAGAGCCTCCAACAAAACCATCTCTCAGCTCATCGGAATCCTAGTGTGCTGCGCTAGATGGAGTCTCACGAAAATTCTAAAAGCGCGCGCTAGGTGATGTGCTCTCGGGGAGACTCGTCACATGCGCTGCTCGGCGCTATGGCTCGCCATCGGTATCCAAGTTGTGAAACAACTGCTTAGTAACGAAGAGTCTCAACAGCTATTTTCGCCTCATCATGCAGGTGTCTAGATGGCCTACATGATATGATCGAAGACTCGCGATTCAAAAGTTACAATTTCGATCCTCGTTGAAAACTTTTGTAATCACTTCAATTATTGCGCTGAATTTTAAACAGCACATGTGACGGAGCGCATGAGACCGCAGTGAAACACATCTCAAGAAAAATGAGGCGCACCAAAAAAGGTCTCACGATGTACAGCGCTCCCGTGCGCTTACAAGCAATGAGGCTCCTGCACCTAAGGCTGCAGCACGTGCACAGTAACTCTAATTAAGAGGTGCTGAATCCATTGCCGTTTTCAAAAATATCATAGCACGTCTAGTTTTTGAGATATTGGCTGTTGAAAATGCAAAAAATGACTATTTTAGCCAACTTGCATGCAAGTTTGTCAGCTTGTAAGGCAATTTATTTGCTTAAATTGCCACAAAATTCAAACTTTATGTGTATATCAATACTTATCAACAAAGTTTATAATACTTTCGATGCGGAAATGTTATTTTTTATGTTTCAAAAAAGTTTTGTTTTTTCCCATATAAGAGAAACGAAGAATTTTGTATGGAGACAGCAAGCATGTTGAAAAAATCGGTTTAATCTAAATTTAATCCTGCGATTTCAACCAAATGAAAGTTTAAGTGCAAAATGGCATGCTTTGTAAATAAGATAACAAAAAAGTTTGATAAATTATACTTTAAATTTTATGTAAACATCGATAAAACCAGTGTTTTATACAACTTTGGCGACCTGTAGCTAAAAATTGTGACGTGCTGGAACATTTCTGAAAATGGCATCAGATTCAGCAACCCCAAATCTACTCGAGACACATAATTTGATCCTTGAGACACGCAAAAGTGTCATTTTTGTTACGCTGTGTTATCTAAAAATATGAAAGCTGTATTTTGCAACCTTGTTCATCGCTTCTAAATTTACAAAGTATGCTGAAGATACCATAAAGTTATTCCTTCAATATTCAAAGGTTCAAGATTCCATCATTCAATCATCAAAAATTAAAAACCAGTTTTTTTGTTCAATCAAATCACTCAAAAATATATGTTTAAATTAATTAAAGTGATGTCTCAAGAACTGTAAAATGTTCATTCAAATCGGTCAGTGAATAACTCAGATGTTACCCTCTATTGATGATTATTTTGTATTAAAAAAAAAAAAAACGAAAAAAATGCAAAAGTATTGTCCAACACTGTACATTGCGAGCCAGGCGATTTTTGTTGTTGTTACAACGGAGTCCGTTTGTCATTAAAATCCGATCTACCTACGTGAAGCAAATCCCCACCGAAAAGCTGGAGTTAATCTTTCAATTTAGGAGCACATTTCTTGGCGCTTGTTTGCAGTTTGGATGGTTGGATCATCTCGGGTGATTGAAGGAAGAAAAATCCTGTAACGAGCACGCAAACGATTAGGGTCGTATTTCGGTCAAAATTTGATCCTACATTTTGGTTAGAAATATCGATCAAATTGGACAGTTTAAAGACTAATCCACATTTGTAGTACAAGGCAGGGTTTCCCAACCTTCACAATTGTAGGGCAGTGAAACCAAAATCACAGTTATGGATCAAGGATAAAGCGATTCAAAAAGAAACGCCAGTTTTACACCCTACATTTACTTTACGGATACATTGCTGTTGTTATGTTCTGATTCATAATATCTGGAAAACGTATTCAAACAGCAAACAAACTTAGTTTATCGATGCTACGTATTTCGCAGACGAAATTCTACACGCTACACTCTAAACCAACTCTTAGTTGATTCATAGCTTGGGGTGATTGTACTTGCCGAAATCTTCGAAAAAGATTATATTGAAGAAATTTTAAATTGTTTCTCACAGGATTATCGACAATTGTTATCAGACAGGGTTATCGGAGAGCTCCTGGTGAAACTTTTAACGAGTTCTTACCACAGACGATAAATGGTTTCTAAGAAGTCCCTTAGCAAGTTTCTTTAAATATTCATAGTAGCTTTCAGAGGATGCTTAGTGGATAGTTAACAATGTTTTGAAAAGTGTTCTTGTGGCGCTTGAGCAAATCTTGTGAATCTTTTTAGACATGATTCCTAAGGAAGGCTTCTATAAACTTGGAATATCTTTGTCTAATTGGTGGCAGGGTTTTTGAAGGACTGGTCCCAAGTAGAAAGCCGTATCTTATTCCCAACACGTTCGATTCACCTTGACATGTGGGTTTCTAGGGTATTCTGGGGGATGTTTGTAGAACTTCAAAAGGAGCCGCAGTTTTGAAAAGTTTGGGATCCACTGATATAGAGGATGAAAACTCCAAAGGCTGCCCTCCATAATTTGCGTGCACGCAATTAACCTTATCAATGATTTCCACCTTGGTCATAAATCGCCTAATTTAGTACCGTCCGAGCACATTTCTAGACTAACACGTGAAAAGGGCGAAACAACCATTGCAAAACGAAGTTTATTCCGTTCATCAACAGATAGGGCTGGCTCCTCTCTATTTGTTAATTGGAGAAATTTACTAGAATTTGTCGAAATAAGCCTGAGGTCATACGAACAGCCTTGATTTGCAAAGCTTATTTCGCCTTTTTCACATATTGGTCTCGAATTTTATCTTGCTTTCTGTGCTGCCGCCACAAGACATCAGAAAAACGTTAAAAGCGGCCAAATGAAATCACATTCCGCATAACCTTCCCCCCATTTCTAAGGTAGGTACTCTGATGGGGCAATTATTTCACCATTTAATGTGAAACCCAGTTTTAAGCCCCTTATCTGATACCGTTATTTTCCCGGAAAAAAAACATATTAATTTTCAATTTGTCACCCGAACCTTCTAGAGAGAGCGGTTCAAGTGCATCAAAATACCATAACATCGATACTTTTAAGAAGATTTGCCACACTTTCCCCAGTCCACGAGAGCGGTAATCAATTTTGCTTTTACTGACAGGGAAGAAAAAAGTTCACACATACATCCCCCTTCCCTTCCTGTACAAGGCAGAGCAGAGTGGGCATGGGGACATGTGGTACTGTTCAACTCAATTTCGGTCCCTTCCCACCCCCTCTGGGGGGAGAGGGGTGGAGGAAAACCGGCTTCGGTAAACACCGTCCAGGACCACATTCGTCGTTCTCCAGTCGTCGTCAGCTCGCTTTGGGGCCTAATGAAGAGTGAAGAAGGTTTGTCCCCACGGGGACACCCACGAAACCCGAGCCGCGCGGTAAACTGATATGTTGGTTGGTGTTTTTGTTTTTATCTCGTCACGCTCTTCCCGAAACGCTGTTCCTAGTCGTAGGGGGAAATTGGGGGTAAGAAGTCGATGTTAAGGAAAAGAGTAATTTGTGCTATGAAAGGCATTAATGTTATGCACTTTTCAAAACGTAATCTGATTGGCTCTGCACCTTTTTCACATGGAACACAAACAATACCAGTGCACAAGGTAGATCTCGTGATAGCTTCAGAAGTTTGGTTTTCTATCGACCTGAAAAATTAACTACTAGAAAATCACACAAAGTTGCAACGATTGCAAACAACTTTGTTTTCAGGTTTTTTACGAATTTCTACAGAAATACATAAAAATGCATATAGCGAAACATTTGCTGCACATTTTCTGTGACTTTGGATAAAAAATAGTTCTTTCGTCCAAATTGAGGGCGGCGCTTTTTGCCCCCGGTTCCCCTAGTCCTTGTCGTCGTAGTGTAGCTGGGAAATTACATTACCCAATTGCGCGACGACGTTCCGTACTTTTTTCCCGTCGCCAATGCAATGGAAGGAAGCGACGGAAACCGACGACGTGAGTTTTCCTTCCCTCAGGTAGACTTTGGCGCAACGATGTCACATCCACCTCACAGGTTTTGGGAGGGGGGGAGGTTGTAACGCTTATAAATTGAATTACTCTCTCTCTCTCTTACTAACTTCCACGGTATGGCTGTATCAGTGGATTTTAAAAATCGAATGCACATTCGATTTTCAAATTTTACTGATTCAGGCATAGCGTGGAAGTTAGTAAGAGAGAGATCGGGTTGTTTCTAGCTAGAGATAAGTATTTGGGCTATGTTTTCTAATCTGAAGGTTTGAAAGTATCCATGGTGAAATTTAAATTTTTACGGTTTTCACCAAGGAAATTCTATTTTTACGCATATCTGCCCATACAAGACGTATGGAAAAAAATCTACCGATAGAATATTTTCAAACCTTCCGAATATAAAAATATGATTCAAAGCTTAATGATTTTGGAAATTTTGTCTGGAAAAGTGTAAAACGTATATGGAGAACCTAACAAATTCATGACAACTTTTTATCTGGACCATCCAGATTTTTGTGAAATCTGGAACATTCCAGACAAATTTGAAAGTTTGGCAACGCTGATCATATGTTCATTTGATTTTCAAAATCTGCTGGTTCGGTCATAGCGTACCTTTCTACATACCTGGTAAAGAAGGTCGTAATTCGGGAGTAAGGTAGTGAGAAAAAAACTTCCCGTGATTGACAGTTATCGGTGGGACCGAGACGGCGACGGGTGTCAACATTAACGGGTTGAAAAATCGATTGCCAGTGAAGTTTGGTGAAGAGTGATGATGTGCAAAATGGATTTTGAGATTTTGACGGTAGGTACGGTTTTTTTTGGGTTTACCCTCGAGAACCGTGATGGTGATAATGTTCGTCATTTCAGTCTGCATCACTTTCGTCATTTACTTCTCTGAGGAATGAATACTATCGAAGTCCCTGGCGGAGTTGTCACAATTACAGGAGACACATTGGTTCCAAAGCATATTAAGGATTTAAAGACCCACCAAATTTATGCAAATATAGAACATCATTGCATACTATATGAATCGATACGACTTCAAAAATTACAGCGTATATATCAAAGCACTACTTGAACACCTCCTCAACTCACTTTGCTTTTGTCTTGGTCAAATTGTCGAATGAATTCGAAAGATGCCCTTCTTTATTGCCAATTATGAGCTCAATAGTTTCAGAATTACTATTGGCAAAGTGAATCAAAAATTCCGCTAACAGAATACGTCTCCTTCTAGTGAAGCATATACAGAAGTCGACGAAATATCCCAGTTGCTCATCAATAATTGCTTCTTTATTAGCTCATCTCATATAAACTCATCCAAAATGGATGATACGTTCAGTGCAATATTAGATTTCCATAAGCATTGCATCAGTTTTCATGGAGAAAAATGGTTTAGAAAAACTTGTAAAACGATGACTGCAATTTTCCGTTGATGTTTGACGTTTCCAAATAAGATAATCTCATCTATCCTAAAGTAGTATAGATTCACAAAAACCAAGTGATTTCATCGTAATAGGATTCAGTACATCTCCCAAAGGCAAACTCTTTCGCGAGGATTCGTAGCTTATTGTAAAAGCACACATCTAGTCAATATACATGGTTCCAGTTCAGAAAAGGCGATAAGCGTGATGTCAAGAATTATAGAAGAATTACTAATCTCTCTACCGCATCACAATTGTTTGAAAGGTTTATCAGTCACGCTACTCAGAAATTGTTATAAAGATTCCTCAAGTAATTATCCCAGGAAATTGTCTTGAAATTCTCTAAATGATTTCTCAAGATATGCTTAGAGGAATTACCTCGAAATTTGCTCCAGAAAATTCTTCGGACTGCCGAATTGAATTACAACGAAAAATCTTACAGTGTTTTCTAGAAAAATTCTTTCAAACATGTTTGTTTCCATTTCTTACGCAGATATTCTGAGATACCTACAATATTCTTTCAGGAAAATTAACAAAAGTTTATTCTAGGATTGAAGTTTTCAGGCAGTTTTTCAGATATACTTCCAGTCGTTTTCAGAATGAATCCTTCAAAAATTATTCCACGGATTATTCCAGAAATTTCTCTATAAAGTCTTCCATCCATTCCATCTCCACAATCTATTAGGATTTCTTAACGAATTTCACAATAAGTTCAACCGGGTTTTCGTCAAATAAAATTTCCCAAAATTCCAAGTTCTTTCAAAGATAGTTTGAGTTATTTTTGAAGTAAATTCTCCATGGATCTTCCATTTAAAAATCCATTCGGGGCCTAAAACCACAAAATGCTACAGATTATAGGAATAATCTATAAATCCTCAAAAAGTTCCACTTGAAATTTCGAGGAATTTCTAGAGAATCTTGGAGGGTTTCGTTTGGTAAATTCCCAAGTAACCAAATAGCACTTAAATTCGCCTCGCGTGCTAATATAGTGCCATTATACAGCTGACATGCCACATATTAGCCGTATGATAGCCCTATCTGCCCAAAAAGGGGAATTAGCGGGCTAGTGGTATCTTTAGGATTTCGTTTAAGAATATCCACCGGATTATTTTTCAGGAATTCTCACCATTGATTTCTTAAAAAAAATCTTAACATCTCCTTGGACACATTCTTCGAGAAATTCTGTAATAATTATATGAAGACTTTTATGAGAAATATTCATAGAATATCATTAGAATCATTAGATTAGTATCATTAGAAAAAAATATCTTGTTGACTTCTTCAAGCTATCTCGAACGAAAATCACGAGGGAATTGCCTTGGAAAATGTGTGAACAAATCGCTCAATGAACTCCGCTTAATGAAATCTTCGAATTAATAGCTGAAGGGAACTTTGAGCAAATACCTAATTAGCATTTTGAAGAAAATGATTAATCACATGTAGCAATTAGTGACGTAACGTCTCTAGGAAGCCCCACAAAAAATAAAAATAAAAAGACGCTTGGAGAGACGTCTTGTCGGAAATCCTTATTGAAACGAGAAACTACTTTTCAGCCTGTTTTTGGTTTCGTTTTCCAGCCATGAAGTCTCTTAAGTTCCTAATTGTGGACACTAATTCATTATCAGCCCTGAAGTTGTATCGACATCATTCTTCATGGATTGAAATTTTGATTGCTAAATAACAAGCCAAAAACGAAAGTTCATTATTTTCAATCACAGAAACGACTCCGCACCGGGCCTCGAAAACCCTAGTCACGCCACTGGTAGTAATCTCGTCCTTATCAGAAAGGAAACATCGTCAATGAAGCTACATTTTAACCCTTGAGGGAATTTTCGACTCATAGTTTCTGCCGGTTTCTCGATGATCTACAAGTGTTTTCATCATAGTTGAAAGCATCTGTTCATCTTGTATTCAGCCAATAGGTTGTAGAGCTTCTTGGGCACTTCCCAGATTCGCTTGGCATGAGGGGCTTTTCGTGACCGAATTTCTGACACTTTGTAATGAGAAGCACATATTGTGGCCAAACTTTGACAAACCCCACTGCCGAAGTGAATCAAAAATGCTAAGAATGGGATCAGGCTCCCTATTGTTTAAAGTGAAATAATAGAATTTTACTAGAATTTTCATTACTTTGACATGAACTCATGAGAAAACTGCTGAAATAAACAGATCAAAGATCTTTTTCTAGGTATCGTTGAATCCTTAAGAGATAATCGTAATACAAAAGATCTGTTGAGTCTGATAATAACTGAAATACTTAGAATACAGTTTTACCCTATCCCTGGAATTCCAAATTTTGGTTCCTAAGGAAAAGGCACGACATGGAATATATTGAATCTCAAAATTGAACCCAGAAGATGAGACAGTTTCTGAAAGACTTTGTAACGAATTCTTTAAAAAATAAATGCAGTGATGCTGTTCCGAACCTTTCAAAAGCTTTAGTGAAAGCTTTATAGTACAACTACACTTCAGAAGGTTCTTGAAAGGTATATGCTGTGAAATAGCTTCTAATTTTGAAATCTTTGAGATAATCTTCAACTTTTGAAAATGGTTTAACAACTAAAACATAAGCATTAAGATCTTTTTGATGCGAGTTAGAAGCTTTGAATTTGTCACTCTGATAGAACAAAAGTTTTCCTACCATCACCAGGTTCGCTAGTGTTCGCAAATGAAACGAGCTGTACTTTTCGTTAAGAAGATGTCTGCAAAGCATGTCTGTTATGTGCTACTAGAACGTCATCCAAAAAGCCTACAACGAAATAATGACGCATGGATTGAAACATTTTGAAACTTACGAGTCGGAATCGCTTTCAATGTTCAAGCAAGCAAATTTTCACGTTCTTGGCATTACTTCAAACTGAACAATGGAAATAATTTGTGAAACTTTGTATTCGCGGTGCTGACATCTCACGATCGATGGCACCACCCACTGCAATATATCTGCGCGCGGAAAGCAACCCATCGGTAGGAACTTCGTGGGTGGTAAAAACCCCCTTTTCTCACCAAGAAGGGTGGATAATTAAAACGGTTAATCAACTAAATGAGTGAACGATGCGAAAAAGATTAGAAAAGCATTCCAACCGCGCATCCTTCCAGATCATCCGCCGCGGCGCGAAATCACTCGGCGGCGGATGTTTCTGCGATGATGAGTCCCCCATTGAAGGTAGTCGAACAAATTTCGCCACATCATTCTGACAGGCGACGACAAGGCAGACAGGCCTCGCGCGCTCGAAGCATCCCATTACACGGGTGAATAATTTGGATTAGTGTGATTAGGATCGAATTACTGTGATCGATATGCAGCCACCAACCCAGGGGCCGCCCCACATTCCACGCAGGATTTAATGATTCCGCCTGAAGTTCAGAGATTGATTTTCCGAACGACGACGTTGTCTTTTTTTTCCTATTCTTCCTATCGCTATAATTAAAGTTCGACTTTTGGCGGGGCACCTGCTGATGTGCAAGGCAAAACGACGGCACAGATTTCCTCCATTCAATCATCATAGGGTCGTCGTCGTCGAGAATGTTTGATCTTTTCGACGGATTCATGGCACACGGAGGACTCGCGCTTCGGTCGAAATTGATTCCAGTTTTTCGCCGCCAACGAATAAATGGATGAAGAAAATTCGGCAGCAGCAAATGAGATGAGTTTCCAAAGCAACCCCCAGGCTGTTCTCTGCTGGCCCTGGCGTTTAATTCGTATTGATGATGCGCTGAGATGGATTTGATGCTTGTGCTGCTTTGCATGTCTGATAGAAGAATCGATATCAGGTCAAAAACTGTTTGTCGAGAACAGCAAGAAGTTTTTGGTGTTTATTTCACGCCCTCTGGATATAAACCAAAAATTGTGAGAATCACAATATGATTGTGATTGGAAAGATACGACTGGGAATGAACATTTGCAGGGTTCGAAGACCAACGTTCGTGAGGCGAACTCATGCCACCACTTACTTTTACCGATTTTAATCTCGAAGTCAACTTTTATTAGAAGCCAACAATCTATTGGAGACGTTTGCCTCACTACCTTATTCAAATGCCACTCATCTACTCTCCTAAGGAGCCAAGCGATTCAAGCCGTCGATTCATTTTAAATATACAATAATTACAATTAATTAGAACCGTAATGTGAATCATACTGAAATATTCGGTGACAGACGATTGTAGTTAATTTTAAAGCAAACTACCAGCGCCTATGGCTTTGAAAAGAAAAAAAAACAAAGAATCTGCAAACATTTCGCGACGGCACTAATTATAGCTATAGCACGCGGCCATCAAACTCTACGGAACGCAAACTGCTGGATGAATGTTGGCTATCTCGAGTAGAATGGTACCGAGGGCACAAAACCAACGAAAAAAATAAAAGCTTAAACGATTCTGCCCTTTTCTACATTCTACGACGTCTACTATCTGGCTCTCTTTCATTGCCGCACTGTAGACTGCTGATCGTGATCCTATTTTAAATCTTAATTGAATTAAATTCTATAAATAAAACTTTTATCTCGTCTGCTTCAGCTGATTCTTCCATCGCTACCAGATCCTTCCCAGGGATCTCGTACTTTGTAAACTGGAAAAACCCTCCGCAGAGTGCATTCGCGCATAATCCGACGGGGAAAAGAAATTCTACGAAATTTTCCTATACCAATCGTCAGTGCTCTTTATAATAAATTCATGTTTGACTTTCTCCACTTCGATTCCTCCGATCGAGGAAAGAATTGGCAGGACTTTTTTTTTCCTCCAAAGTGTCGTCTCAATTAAACTTTGTCCCTACACAGTCTACCGCTAGCGTACACACATCTATTCATATATTTGCGCAGGATTCCGGCGCCTTCTCCTACACTGTTATCCTACTCTCGGAAGTTAGTTTTAAGCTCCACGACCATCCCGCCCATACAAAGTGCATCGGGAGCTGTCCCTTCCTAGTAGGGATTAAATTTATTGCGCTCGCTCTTCTTATTGCTATCGCCATTCATGCTGGTGTTGCTGTTCGGGGACCTCATCCGGGTCGTTTTCGGCCGATTGACGCCGGTGGTCTGAATGGCGGTCAACCCGACTCCGGAGGCCCCGCTGGACAGATTACCGAGCAGGTCGGACAATCCGCCGAGGGCCGACAGGCTGGTCAATGCATTCAGCGCACCGGGTTTGGAGAGTAGCTGGGCCAACGGAATGGCCGAGGCAAGCGGATTGCTTGCGATGGCACTGGCAGCGGCACTATTGGAACCGGACCCCGAACTACCGGAACCGGAGCCGCTGCTGGTGGTCGGGAGTAGGGGATTCACCGCGGAACCGGTGCCAGTGGTTCCCGAGCCGGCGGCTTCATCGCCCAGGTTCGCCTTCTGCAGTTCGACGCTGTTGGGAGAGGAGAGAGAGAGAAGGAGGAAGTTGTCCGGTTAGGTAGAGAGAAGAAGGATTTGCGGTTCGTAGGGGGGAAAACAGGCCAGGCAGTACGATGAATGAACGGATATTTGGAGGGAGGGGCCAGGTGGGGGGCGTTCACGGACATATTGGGCAGGGGGGAGGAGAGAGAGTGTTGTGGACATCACGGGTTATTCGGTTATTACTGAGTTGGTACACTGATGAGTGAAATGTATGATTAAAGGAATGTTGAAGGGCTGGGTTGCACATGGACGCTGAGAGTAAGTCTGAAGAACGTCTGGATAAACGTTTGGTCATGGGAGTTATTGAAGTATTGTCATTCATTCAGTTTTGGTAAAGAAAATAGGAGATAAATTTCGGGCAAATAACGCACAAACTTTATTGTATCTGACGAAATCAGATCTCGTAATCCTGATTGGACATCGCCTCTCGTTTGTCTCGTCGATTTTTCACTGATTTTGGTTGCAACTTCAAACTAAACGAAGGATGAATCTCTGAATTCCAAAAAAGTGGGTTTTAAAGCTGTCACTATAAGTGGCAAAATTGGAAGACAAGGGTGAAATGGTTAATGTTGATAATTGCAACGAAATGAGCAATCAGTTCGATGCTTTAGATAATTTTTCTGAGCATCAAATCGAAGTAGCATCTAGTCCAGGCCCTTTGATTCAAGTGAGGAAACAAAGAGTGCCGCCTATCGTAGTGAGTTGTTCCGAATTTGGGGGTTTTAGGCAGGAGATCTAGGGGAATGAAGGTCTCATTCCAAATCGCAAAGAAAGGAGACTGTCGCGTTTTGCCGGAAACTCTTAAAAATCGCGAACTTCTTCTCAAACATCTTTTACTTATGACGTCAAAACTGAACGTTTGTTTAAAGTCGTCTTGGAAGGTCTCTCAAGTGACTATAAGTCACCTGAAGAGATCAACAATGGAATAAATGATTTACTTGCATTTTCCCCAGTCCACTTATTCAATAAGAAAAAGAGAACCCAATCTGGCTTTGTTCTGAAAGGTCTTTCTCAAGAATATTATATTACATTATTAAATAATTAATGATTATACAATCAATTATCAATATAATATTATTTAGTTCACTTAAATAAAAAAATAAATAAATAATATTAATGCTTTAGAAAAAGCTAGACCTATGTTCGATGTCAGTGCGACATGGGAACATTTTCGGAAACCTGGAGGAAATTACCAGAACCCCACTCAATGCCGTCGGTGTCAATAGTGGGGTCATGGTACACAAAATTGCCGCATGAATGCTAAATGCATGATTTACAGAGGTTCTTCTCACGCTAAGGACGTACGTCCAGTGAAGGAAGATACCGATAAGTTCATATGCGCCAATTGCGGGGGCAATCATAAGTCAAATTTTTGGGCTTGCCCTTCGCGTAGGCGAGTCGTCGAGGCTCGTGCCAGGCAGATGAAAGATAATATCCGTTACGATAACGGTTGTTTCCGGTATTTCCCTGGTAAAGTATCGCACAATGCTTATTTTTCAGTTAACGATTGCTTGATTAGGAATCATACCCATCAGGAAGATTATAATCATGCAACATTCACAAGCTTATTTTAATCCGTCGGGTAGCCGTTCGAATGTATCTACCCAAGGAAAACCCTTTGCCGATACCGTAGCAGGTATTTTGAACTCCTCCCTTATTCATACTAAGAGTATCCATTCTAATTGTTTCAAATCAAATGGAAAAACCCTGCCGCCACAGGAAACTTCTTCTCCGCCTCTTAGCATACTGAAAGTTCTAACGGTAAATCATCAGATAATGTACCAACTTCAAGTGATATGCCTGCCTCTGATTTTAATTTTCTAACTGAACAATTGAATCTAATGAATGATGCAATGTTCAAAGCCACCACTATGACTGAAGCAGTCCAAGTCAGTGTAAAATTTACTAATCAAATTGTTATTGGATTAAGTTTTTCTAATAGATCCAATAAATAATAATTTGAATATTTTAAATTGGAATACTGGTTCCTTGAACGGTAAAGAGGACGAGCTGTTTAATTTTCTTACAGCTAATAACGTGCATATTGCAGTTATTACTGAAACGTATTTGAAACCTGGATCCAAACTCAAAAGAGATCCTAACTTTTTTGTTTATCGTAATGATCGACTTGATGGGGCATGTGAGGGAATTGCAATCATCATTCATAGGAGTATGAAACATCAACTTTTTTCGTCATTTGAAAGCAACAATTTTGAAACTTTGGTTGTTTCTGTTGAAACACAGCTTGGTATATATAATTTCAAAGCTGCCAATATGCCTTTTCAATGCTTTGGGCAGCAAGTTAATTAGCTCCATACTGACTTACGAAAATTGACTCGCAATAAGCCAACAATGTTTTGTCATTGGTGACTTTAATGCCAAATATCGCTCATGGAATAATTCGCAAAGTTATTCCAACGACAGAATTTTATTTGATGAGTGCTCTTCAGGATATTTCTCAATTCAATACCCTGATAGCCCTACATAGTTTTCCTCTCCTAGACACCCAATTGACTCTAATCTCGATGTTAACATTTCTTTACAAACAAAACTTGATATTGACAATGCTCTTGAAACTTTAACAAATTCCATTGTTGAAGCCAGGAGCATTGCAATTCCAAAATGTGAAGTAAAATTTGAATCCGTGATTATAGACGATGATCTTAAACTCTTGATCCGTCTTGAAAACGTGAGAAGAAGGCAATTTCAACGCACTCGCGATCCTGCTATGAAAATTATATGGCAGGATTTGCAGAAAAAAATCAAGAAACGTTTTGCACAATTAAGAAACAAAAATTTTGAAAATAAAATTTCTCAATTGGACCCTGGCTTTAAGCCCTTTTGGAAATTATCTAAAATTTTGAAAAAAAAAACTCAGAGGCCAATACCGGCATTGAAAGAGGAAAACAAATTATTACTAACTAATTGCGAAAAAGCACAAAAAACTTGCTATGCAGTTTGAAAGCGCGCACAATTTTAATTTAGGACTTACTAGTCCAATAGAAAATTAAGTTACTCAGGACTTCGGAAATATTTTCAATCAAGAGAACGTTTTCGAAAATTCCTGGGAGAGAGATTTGGAAGAAGTGAGAACTATTATTAAAAAATTCAAAAATATGAAAGCTCCTGGCGATTATGGAATTTTCTAAATCCTGATCAAGAAACTTACAGAAAGTAACTTATGATTCATAGTTGATACATTTAACGATTGTTTTCAGTTGTCATATTTTCCTGACAAATGAAAAAATGCTAAGGTTGTACCAATCCTGCAAAAACAAAAATCCTGCAGAAGCTTCTAACTATCGTCCAATCAGCTTGCTTTCCTCCATCAGTAAACTTTTTGAAAAGGTCATTTTGAACAGAATGATGGCCCACATCACCGAATTTTCAATTTAGGCCAATGAACAGTTTGGATTCCGTAATGGACATTCGACCACTCATCAACTTTTACGTGTAACAAATTTAATCCGTTCCAACAAATCTGAAGTCTATTCTACTGGTCTTGCTCTTCTAGACATAGAAAAAAGCATTCGAAAGTGTTTAGCATGAAGGTTTGATTTTAAAATTAAAGAACTTCAATTTTCCAACATACATTGTTAGAATCATTCAAAGTTATCTGTTAAATCGTACACTTCAGGTTAATTATCAGAACTCCAGGTCTGAAAGACTTCCTGTAAGAGCTGGTGTTCCTCAATGCAGCATTTTGTGACCAATATTATACAATAATTTCACATCTGACTTACCTGAGTTACCTCAGGGATGTCAAAAAACTTTGTTTGCGGATGACACAGGCCTCTTCACAAAAAGGCTTCGTCCTTTCGTGTCATCTGTAGTCGATTGCAAAATAGTTTGGATATTTTTTCTTCATACTTGCAAAAATGGAAGAATTCTCTTAATGCTTCCAAAACTTAACTTATAATATTCATACATATACAAAAAGCTATTTATTTGAAACCTTCAAGTAGACATGCTGCCACGATAAATTGGTCAGATCTAGGACTCATGCTTAATTGAAATTTTACTTCAAACAATCACATTGAAGGCATTCAAGCCTAATTTAACAAATATGTAAAATGTATTTATTCACTTTTTAATAGAAAATCAAAACTTTGTCTTGAGAACAAGCTTTTGATCTTCAAACAAATTTTCAGGCCGGCCAACACTAGGAACAAACAAATTAATTATCTTTTAATTGCAGAAAACTAGGTTCATCTATAATAAATTTCGCGCATTAAATTACGCACCGGCCAACCGACTCCCGCCCGGTAGGCTTTTCTTGTTCCATTTTATTATCGCGGGTGTTGCCTCATTTCCATGAGTGCTTTTTTGCTGGTCTGCTAGGCCAACCTAGCAGAGTATCGCTATCGAGCCAAATCATTATTATTAATATACTATAAATGGCAAATTAATCGCTTGTTTAACCCGCGAGTGGCAAATTGGACCGGAAAATGCTCAATACGTACCATAAAAAAACAACAAACAAGAAAAATAAAACTCGAAACACGATTTTTTATTGGACTATATTTATCCACACTGCGAGCGAACGAGTCATGAATTTTCAATTGCGCCGTTCAGTCAATCGTCCGGGATGGCCTTTGATTGGGAATGTTTCTGCTTGACCGATTCTTAAAGCTGTTTCTAATTGGCAATGGCAATAAAAAGCGCAACGCCAGAGCGATTAAACAAAGTCAGCAGAAGTAATGATCCAACAACAATTCTATTACTCTTTGCGCCGCCGAAGAAACTTTGGCTTCGTTGGGGGAGCATCAAAGCGGAAACGGAGTTTCCCTTAAACTTTTTAAATTAATATTTATCATCCCGGGATAGGATTGCCATTCGTCGGACCGACCGAGCGGCTACCCGTCCCACAATTTGTTATTAATCCTTTTCGACGCGACTGGACGTCAGAGGAAAAGCCAGCCAAGAAACTTGACTCAACTGTCACCACCCTCGCTCATACTAGATCGGTGCGATGCAGCTGACTTGTTTATCCTGGCTTCTTGCTCCGAGGAGTTTTAATTGTTGTTGTCGCCGTCGTCGTCGTCGTTGTCTACGTCTTTGTTGGCAACTTTATCCTCCTGATGGCGATGGACTTTCGTGGCTGGTCAATTGTCCTTGCGGGAGCAAACTGCGTAATAAGTGTAATGAGGTAAGTGCGGAGTGGTCTTCGCTAATGCACTACTTTAGTTCTCATTAACGGGTTCATATTCTGGGGATTTGAACGAAAACAGAAGACTTAAAAGAACAAGACTTAAGAGTTTCTAGTCGTAGTGGTAAATACACAACT
The DNA here is from genome assembly GCF_002204515.2 of Aedes aegypti. Taxonomy (NCBI): domain Eukaryota; kingdom Metazoa; phylum Arthropoda; class Insecta; order Diptera; family Culicidae; genus Aedes; species Aedes aegypti. The sequence goes on from NC_035108.1 coordinate 154,141,218, forward strand.
ATTCAACAAGACCATGATGAGAATGGCAGTTTCAAATCGCTGTCCGGTCGCGGATCATTTGGGGTGGACATTTTCTCGACTTCCTACTTAGTGCATTTTTGGTAAAATCGCATAAAAAGTGCTCTAACTGTAGAAGTACTTATAGAACAAGGAAGCTTCGTCCCAGTTGGGATGTAACGCTAAAGAGAAGAGAAAAAGAGCATTGAATTCCAGTAAAAGTTGAGTACAGAAGAAGTTTATCTAGGCAGTCTAATCTAACCGAATTAATCTATTAATTCACGATCAGTTGAAACCTTAATCATTGCCAGCCAATGCCTGAAGTATTGATTCTCTTTACTTTACTGGCAAGCATAAGTTGCTGTTGTAGTGTTTCTATTTTTTTTTCGGAGGGCGTTGTAATATTCAAAATATGTGTTACAATTCTTGGTCGTGTGGTATTTCGTTTAAATTTCAATTGAGCTTACATTTTTCGACTTTTAATTCCCTGTAAGAATACATTTTATAATGTTTCTCAATCCAAAATTCGACATAACAATTTTAGAGTTTGGTTGGAAAAAAGGAACAACATGGTTTTGGAGTTACTTGCGACAGTAAACATTAATACTGTCAACACAGTTTTTGAACAAGCACTTCAATTTTTGTGTTTTAAAAATACAATTGGCATTTTTTTCGATAGCAGTTTTTTGCAAAAAATAGAAGAAAACGGAGTATAAGCTTTTTGTCTCATACTCACTGACGTATAAGTCTTGACTGCTTCCAAGTAACGAAACTGCAAAATCCTGTCCGTATTAACATCATGGTAGCTTACCATGAAACGCACACTCTCCAGGTAACCACCATGCATGGTAGGTATCTGTAGGCAACGTGAGCAAATAAACAAAATTGTTCAGAAATTCACAAAATTGTGCCTCAACTCTTCCGATCCTTTTTTTTCAAGCTAAACGCACGTGTTCACAATGATATTTTCTCGGCTTCTCACAGGGAAATATACACGCACAAATATGGCGAAAAACAACACATCACTTTGGGGCTTTGGCAAAACAAAAGCTTGTTCCCAATAAATTTTGGATGAGCCGCTACACCGCCATGCCAATAGCTGGCGGTAGGCTTCCCGGGGATCAGATTTGTTTTGTCACTCAACTGCCGAGTGGGGTTTCGCAATGGATCCACTTTACCGGGGTGACGTCGGTTTTAGTAACACGAACGCCTTGCTTCATATATGGAATCATAGAGTGTGAGTCGATCCGTATTTTACGTAATACACTGGAACTTGCATTTAAGCAATAGATCTGGGCTACGTATATAGAATTTTGCGTAAATAGAAGATGTGTTTCGTAAATATATTTCTTGTCCTGGAAATTTATTTTTTCTATTTTTTTAGATTGATATCAAATTGATGAAACTTTGTAGATTACAAATCTTGAAGCTATTTGCTAACTGTCCTTGGTAGTCTCGATCAGCCACGAAACAGACCTTCAGATCTAAAAGCGTGATCAGTGATTTATTGAAGGTTTCTGGAGCACATTTATAAACATACTCCGTCATGTTTCAAGTTCAACGACCGGTTAAGGTTATACTAAAACTTCTTTGAGATAGCTTGTAGACCAGCGATCATTGGATATTTCGACATTCCTGTTCGAAGGATAAGGACAAGATTAATTCATATGGACTCATTTAATGAAACATAATTATACTGTTTAAGGTTATCCAAGAACTGATTGGAATACAAGCCATCAGATCTACAAGCGAAACGATGACCTTCCAGAGCATTGCGAACAAGGATCATACCTATACAGACTCATATAGTTAAGTTTTACCAAGTTCTGAGTTCAACGGCTATTCAAAATTAGCCAATACCTAATTCCTTACAGTACAGGTCGGATCTACAAGCATAATCAGTGACCTCTTAACGGTTTATGGACAACAATCATGTCCGTACTCCGTATACTTCGAAGGATAATGATCAAGGTTGATACCCATACTGACTCATTTTATTATATCCTACTAAGATTTTCGTGCAACGACTTAAATATGGAATTCAGATCATCAAATCTACAAGCGTAAAGAGTGATCTTTTAGAACATTGCCAACATGAATAACACCCATACAGGATCAAAACCTTGGTAAAAAGGTTGAAGTTCAAACACTGTTTAAAGTTAATCAATAACTTAGAATACAGGTCCACAGATCCTAAAACGTAACCAATGATCTTTCGAAGGTTTATGAACAACATTTATATCCATCTCAGTGGCGCGGGAAGTGGATAGGACAGGTAGGACATATACTACGCACAGTCGAAGGATTGTCCTACCCATGATTCATCAGTTCAATATACATACAAATCGATCAAACTAATTATCGTACTTATTCTTATGGAGGATGGACGACATGATAAGGTTTTTCATGGTATTCTCATGCCTAGTAAATCGTGACATCGTTTGTGCAGGACACTCAAAAGTATAGGCGCATGACAAGGATTGAGAATATCTACAGTGAAAATTCTGGGAAACTAACTGTAATAATTGCTACCAGAAACTTCTTCATTTGTTAAACAAATGGAGCAATCCTCTAAGGCATTTCTGAATGAATCAGTGAATGCTTTCTTAAATATATCTACGACCAACCCTGCATATGTTCTGGGACAAATTGTCGTGACCATTCCTGGAAGTAATTCTTTTGAGAAGTCTCTGGAACATCCATAGAAAAATATCAGACGATTATTGAAGAATATTTGAATGAAGTAATGGACTAATCTAACAGCCAGTCGCATCGTGTTATATACAACACGAGTGTGATGGTGCTAACGATTTCTCAACGTGCGATCAATCGTGATGTGATCTATCACGATCTTGTGATCTATCTTGACGATTTTAAGGTGAAGATGAATCGGAGCCAAACCTCAAATTTTAAAGAGCACAAATCTGGAGATCCGAACGTCCGTTTCAGCTGAAAAGTTAATAGATTGATCACCAGCTGGTGATGACTAATCGATTAAGTTGTCAGCTCAAACGGGTGTTAGATTCTCCAGATTTGTGCTCTTGCATATTTGAGGGTTGGCTTCGATTCATTCTTCATATCAAATAGGATTTTTTAACGCTTATTCGCTACCTGAATGATTCTTCTGCATATCTTCGAGTTGAAAAATAGCATTAATTCTTTCATTTTTTTGGTCTAAAACCATTGATAAAAATGAACAAACAGTTGAACAGCTGAGATAAGATAAGAAAGATAGAATCTGATTGTTTTTTTTAACGGAGGGCTCATAATTCAACATGATGAGCGCTGAGATGGTACAAAATCATTCAACTGCTGAAAACCAAGAAGGCGTCGAAATCCAAGATGTCCGCCAGATTTTTCAACCTCGAAATGATACACCTGCGTTTCGGCATTACGTCTACATTAAAACAAAACCTACTTCTTTCAATTTTGCTATTCTTCACATGCATGTTGGGCGCTACTAAAAATGATTCTTTATGGCTCAGAAAATCAAGGATGTTTTTTGGCTTTAAAATTTAAGACTTTCATTCTAAATTAATGCAATTTTGTCAATGTTTTACGTTAAAACTTCAGATATTACCACAAGACTTACTAATGTCCCGACGCGCAATCTAAAAACTTCATTCAATGAAAACAATGCACATGGTAAAAACATGTTTGTTTGATACAATCAATGTATTTGGACGGTTTTCATTTATTGTATTTATTTATTCGTTATTACTGAATTCAAAGATATGTCGAAGAATTATTCTATTGTCAAAAATCGCAATATAAAAAATCCTGTTTAATAACCTGTATTTACAACTAATAAAGCTGAGTATCAGGCTCGGTTACGGTAGGGACGTAACGTCAGGAAAATGAAGAATAATAAGAAGAAGAGTATACGTAACTTTTTTTATTGGTAGCCTCTAAATTCGACACGCTGAGTGCTATCAAGGTGAAAAATTAATTCTTCTACTTAAAATCATTATGGCGTCAAAATCTAAGATGGCCGTCAGATTTTATCACTCAAAATAATACTCTTATTCTTTACTCGACTCGAATAAAACACTAACGAATGAAAACTTGTTTTTTTGTTGTACAAAAAATGATGTTTGTATTGATTGCACTCGTCATATACGTCAAAATCGTAGAACATGATTTAGAAAATCGTTCATTTGATATGGTAAATACCATTGCTCAAATAGTTTCTGTAGCCTATCTTTCGCAATTTTTCCTCAGCTTTCTGATGGTGATGTCAGAATTCAAAACTAGCGGTGCACTAATGGTGAAAAAACGATTTTTCTAACAAAATTCAAGATGGCGGTCAAATTCAAAATGGCCGCCAATTTTTTTTTTCAAGTTTAAATGAAACCTATATCCTTTCTCTACACGATGCCACAAAGTTTGAGTTATGAGACATATCACGTGAAGAAATACCCAATATTTATCAAAAAATTTCCTTTTTTTTGCAAACTGTTCAGCTAGCTGGCGTACGAGGGGTCCACCAATTTGAGAAAACCGAAAGGACCACCCTTAAGTTTTATCGAAAACTAGCGATCAGTGACATAAAATTGGAATTCTAACGATGGGTGCCGATGGCGGCCTGGTTTCAGCGAGAATTGCTCTGTGTTGTTATATTCACCAAAATGGTTTTGGTGAGCGAATTTGGTGGATAGCGAAGACAATTTCTGCTGCATAGTATTCATCGAATGTAACGCGGTTATTGCACCATGGCCAGATTCATTTCTCGAACGCGTGCACGAAAAGAAATAACAATTGTTATTGAACACTAAGTCACCGAATAAGTAAAACATTAATTATTATTTTCTATTCTTCTTCTATTTATTCATCTAAGATTATAAATTGAATCACTTTAGGATTCATCAAGAAATTCCACAGCTCTCTGGGATTCTTCTGAAAATTTCACTGAGATTCTTCCTGGAACCCCTAATCAAGTCTTCCGAAAATTTATCTGGAATTATTCCAAAGATCTCAAAAAATGTTCCGGTGATCCTCATGGAATCCCTTATAAGAAATCCTTCTGAAATTTATCAGGAGATCACTCTGTAGTTCTTTCATAAACCTATCTCGAGCTGTTCCGTCCAAAAATCCTTTTTTATTTATTCCGAGAATTCTTCTGGAATTTTTCTTGCAATTTCTTTATAATACTACAGAAAATCTTACAGAGAACCTTCCAAGAATCCCTGTGAGATTGTTCTAAAAACCCCTTCTGGGATTCTTTCAGAATTCTCTCGGAAATTCCTCTTAGTTTCTTTCGGAAATCCCTCTGAAACTATTATAGTCGTCTCTCTGATCGCTCTGTGATTCTTCCGAACATCTTTCTTCTTTCAGATTATCTCGGAAATTCCTCTTGGATTTTAATGGAAATTCTTCCGGATTTTTTCGGTAGCATTTCCCTGGAACAGTCTTGGCAACTGTGACAACAAATCACCACAGTTCATCGATTCTGCCATTCAACCAAAACACAAAGCAGCAGCAGCATCAATACCATCAGGCGTTGCGCTGCCAACGGTTCACACACTGCTTGACTGTTTTTGTCTCTCCACTATGACCGTTTTCGGACAGCCATTCCAAGATGAATGATTGAAAAAAGTGTTAAATCAATCAATCGCTAATATTTCGCTAGTGTTTTCAACTAATTGAAATCTATTAGCTCTAACAGAAAGAGCACAATCATTCCGTTGCGATACATATAAACAAGTTCAATTTCATGCTACCTTTATCGAGCAAAAATGCAAAACCCCGAAAACCGCACAAATCGTGTCACCGCAGTTTCACCGAGTCATTTCGCATTCGGGGTTGAAAAACGTTAGGAAGAAGAAGATTACAGTTTTGAAAAGCCGTGACATTTTTTGGTTTTGAACGGTCATGGTTTGCTTTGGATTTTGATGGTCGTGTAGAAAGATGTAAATGTAGAGGCGGTAAATGTTTGCTCCAGTACTTTTCTCATCACTGTCCTGGAACTCTGCCGTTAATGTTTCTACGATTGCTTTAATGATGGATAGATTTTTTTTTCAAGATTTGGGATTTTTCTGAATATCTTGAAGATTTTTCAAGGTTTCCTACAAAAATCCCTCAAGATTCAGAAAAATATAACTGAATAATTTTTTTTCAAAAATCCGTCAGTAATTATTTTGTGAATGTCCCTGAGTTTTTTTGGATATCCCTCTTTGATTCTCAGGATTATTCCGATTCTTTTGGGATACTCCCAGAAATCCGTCCGAAAATACAGTAAAATAACTATCCTTTTTCTGTCAGATTATTCCTTTCAAATTCTTGGAATTCTTCGGGAAATCAAATTCTTGGGATTCTATCGGAAATTAACATTTTTTAAGGAAAGATTTTTTTTTAACAATTTTTTACTAATTTCTTAGAAATTCTTCCGAACACTTCTCAGGAATTGTTTGGAAATCCTTCTAACCCTTTCCAAGAAATCCTTCTACAATTCTAACAGAAATCCTGTTTAAGTTTTTCCAGAAATGTTTTTAGAAAAATTTCGAATTTTCGTTTGGAATTATGATATTCTAATACAATTTCCCTGTGATTCCTCGTTAATGATTTTCGATTTGTTATTTAATTTCCATTTTTGATTTATTAGTTAATATAAAAATCACTCTTGCATTTAAATGGAAATCCCTTAAGAAAACTTCCAGACAGCCCTATGGGACTCTTAAAACATATCCCTGAGATTCTTACGGAAATCTTTCTGTAACTTTTATAAAAGTTACACTGAAATAGTTCCGGAATTTAAATTCTTCCGAGTTCCCGACATTCCGGACATCGCTCTTGGAAATCCTTTTACAATCCCTAAGAAATTCTAAGAAGGATGTTCAGATAAAAATCCAGAAAGATATTTGGAAAAGTTCTAGAATTATTGTCTGAGGAATCCCAATGGTATTTCCAGACGAATACCAGCACGATTCACGGTAGAATCCCAGGAAAACGTCCGTTGCATCCTTGAATGATATGGTATTTCCGGATGAATCTCAGAAGCTTTACGGAAGAGCAGGGATAATTCCCGAAAAAAAAACCGGGAGAATCTTTGAAAGATATTATGGAGCTTTCCAGCAAGATTTCCGGAAGAAATTCAGAAGTATTCCGGCAGAATTTCCGAAAGAATCCTAGGGAGATACTCTATAGAATGATCACACGGAGATTTCTTGAAAAATTTAGGAGGAATACCCAGAAGCATCGTAGAAGCAACTCCGGAGGAACTTATGAAACAATGTTCGAAAAAAATCTAGTAGGAAGTATTCAGAGGATCCTCAGAAAGATTACCGAAAGAATCCCATGAGGTTTACGAAAGATTCATCCAAAGATATCCGGAAGAATACCAACAGGATTTTTGAAGCAGCCCAAGAAGTATTATAAGGATATAGACAATACAAATTACAGAGGCATTTCAGAAAAATTTCAGAAGGATTTTCGAAAGTATCCTCGAAAGATATCCGAAAGTATTCTAAAAGGATCTCAGATGATTTTCGTTAGAATCAAGATGCATTCTCGTAAGAATCAGGAGTATTACCGGAATAATCTCAATTTTTTTTTTGGTAGAATCTCAGAGTTCGGAGGAATTCCAGAAGAATTTATATTTATATTAAAAATATCCGGTAGAGGTGCATCATTATTTTTGGTAAGAACTTCCGTTATATTCCCGGAAAAATAATTCTAAGATTTTAATCCCGAGAAGATACACGCAAAAATAACAAAGGGATTTCTGCAAGAATCCCAAAAATATATTCTGAAGAATCTCAGAGAAATATCTAGAAGAATACCGGAAGGGTTCTATAAAAATTTTTGGAAGAATATCAGAGCGATATTTTAAAGAATACTGAGGTTTCCAGAAGAACTTAGAGAGATATCAGAAAAAATCCCAAGATTTCCAGAACCATCTCAAAGAGTCATTTACAAGAACCTCCAGGATGTTCAGCCGCCGATTCCGGGACCCTGAAAAAGGGCATCAATCCGATGACTGTCAACTCTATCATGCGACACATCAATTTTCTAGATTTTTCTCTGGGAGTATAATACGATGTAAACTGAATATTTTTTTGCAATAGGGTCGATTACAAGTACCTTTGGGATGTTCTGAATCTGATTCCGGGCTTTTGAGAAAGACGTACTGAATAATTTCTTTGAACATAAGGTTACAAATACTTCCAGAATGGTTTTAAGCCGATTCAAGAACCCAACAATTTCCAGCAATTTTATGGCATGATATGGATCGCAATCATCGGATTGATGTTCTTCTCCTGGGTCAGCAATCGGCTCTAGAATATCCCGTAAGTACTTGTAATTAACCCTATGTTACAAAAAATATTCAGTATGCATCATTTAATTGATCTGTCGCATGATAGGATTTCCGGAAGTACCTGTAAATGACCCTATGTTACAAGAAATTATTCAGTGTGCATCGTATTACACTCCTGGCGAAAAATCTTAAAGACTGGTGCGTCGCATGATAGGGTTTGCAGTCATCGGATTAAACTCCTTATCTAGGGTCCTGGAATCGGTTCCAGAACATCCCGGAAGTACTTGTATATGACCCTATGTGCTAGAAATTATTCGGTATGCGTCATTTTATACTTCATACAGCCACTGGACTTGTCCGTAGATTCCAAGGCGTTCATTCAAAGTAGTCTTTGGACAGTTGCAAATAATGATTGGTACGACATATTTCATACAGCCCGCATGGTTGTAAACTTCATCAACATCGGAAAGTTCATAGGCTACGGATGTAGATCTGAAGTTCTATATGAATAAGTACTTGGATTCCCTTAGATAGGCGGTGAACGCGTGTTTGACTATGAATTTTAATGACAATGATGAAGCTCCCGATGGTCACTGATTAACTTTATAAATCTGAATACCTGTACTCCAAGAGGTTTGTAAGTTCAAGAAGACATATTTTAGGTCATCTCGAAGATGTCCGTTTGGAAGTTACGTAAATGGAGGTTTGTGTGTACGCCAAACACTTGAGATCAGAACTAGAGTAAACGCGTTTCTTCGGATTTCTTTCATTGCTAAGGAATATTACAAAAGTTAAAAAGGTGTGTACCATAAATTTTGGAATCCTTCCCATTCGGTGTGAATTTTCAAGTTAAAGGCTCCCGGCCACAATTCACATTAAGTGTAGGTAGTCTTTCGTCATCGTCATTGTGGGTGGTTCAACTGTCGTCAGCTCTTCAACGCCATGTGCGACCCAAATAGAGACTGCTTGCTTGTACAAACGAACGAAATTTCGGCGGGAACAGGGGAAGCCTCACAGCGCGAAGCGGGATTTATTCGGGTGGAAAGGCTTCGGAAAATAAATTTACCATGAAATTCCGGCAGAAGAGATTTTTTCCAGGCTCGGGGATTCATAAATATTTTCATAACGGTCTTCAGGTGGATGATTTGGGCGGAGGCGGAGGATGAGATGAGTGGAGGCTGTGTGCGAGTGTTTTTGACAGTGGGCTGGATTTTAATGACTGGAAACGAGGGAAAGCTTTTCCTGACATATTTACTCTCTGCAGTCAAATGATGCGAAGCAGGCAGGTAAACGTGAAGTGATATGAGAGGCAAAGTGGAAAAAGAGAGATGGAGGCAAGAACGATGGTTTATGAAAAGGGAAAGAGTAAATGATGATATGAAATGATCAATAACGCGCATGAGGACAGGACGGTCGGTAAGTTTGGGGTTTCGGGAGTTTAGCGGGAGGCAAACGGGAAAATCAACAGGAAGTGTGAGTGCAATTGTTTCGAATTTGACGCGAGTAGTCACATAATTGATCTGCGCAATGAGGAATAAATTTCAAAAACTACAACGGGAATTACGAACTAAACCGATGAGAGCATCACTTGAACTAAAATAATATACAATCAGCGACAAGGTTCGAAAAATGTCTGCACGCTGCCTCTACATCAAAGGTAGCAGATAGAGGAGAAGTAGTTGCAACGATGCTAGAATAATGCTAACACCAGTATATCGAGCAATTTACACAATCTAGTTCAAGGCATCCCACCCAAAAACGAGTAAGGTCCCGGGCCTTAGTCCACAACACACAAAAACGTGCACATCGTTCGGATCCCTTCCAAGATTAGTTCCGAAAAGCCAAGAGACTATGTAATGAAAGCAAAGCACCACTTACCTCATGTTGATCAGATATTGCGCCAGGGCCACCGAATCTGGATTTCCGGTGATGGTGATGGTTCGGTCGGTGTTTCCGCTGTCCCGTTCCTCGCAGTTGGAGATGCGGATCATGGCACCGGAGATCTGGCGGATTTCGGCAATCTTGGTACCGCCCTTGCCGATGATGCACCCGATCAGGTCGTTTGGCACTGTCATCTCGTGGGACTGGGACTGAACCTGGGACTGGACGTTGCGGTTGTTGTTGGTCCGCAGCTGGGATCCGGCCAGCGCTGCAAGAGCTACGGGCGAAACGGAAGACGGAGGGGATGCTGTTTAATGGTGGCAAAGGTAATTTCTAATTAGCTCGTATGACAATGTGGGTGATGCAAGTAGATTGGTGATAATTCGACGAAACTATATACGTCAGGCAATCCGGAAAGTATCAAAAGTTATAAGAGAAAAGAAAATAGCAAAACAAAAACAAATATTTTTCAAAAAGCCCATATTAAAATATGTTAAGGCCTCACGGGACGTCATCATAATCACCCTATCCATTTCAAGAAGCAAATCCCAAGAACCACTTCATATATCGATGGGAAAATGTATCACTAAGATTCTATATATGTAGTGCACAACCCGATAAATTTTCAGCTTCATCGGTTCACTAAAACTCGAGATTTGCTTCCACAAAGTTTTGATGATTATTGTTAGAGTGAGACGAAAGATAGAGAAAATAACACGGTCCCCGTATGCCAAAAGGTTGTGACGTAAATACGTATCACGATTCGCATATTGCATGATCGAATAATATCGCGAATTACTCCCAGATCCTCACCCTATCATCCTAGTGCAAACTTCATTCCATAATAACTGTGGAGAGGAAGGGGATTATTGATAACAATTATTGTTTAACACGTCAGTACACACACTGGTGTATATTTTACAATAGAGATGAAAACACCTCGCCTTTTGTACACAGCATAAGCGAGGTGCTTCTGGTGGAGGTCAACTGCGCGACGACCGGAAGGGTAACTAATATCTTTTTCTCTTCTCCGATAATCATTAGGATATGGCCAGTGCTGTATTGACTTTTAAATTTTGAGCAACGAAGTTGAGCACATTAAAAATGGTTAGGTAATTCGAAGTCCCATTTTTATTGGATCTTTGTACAATTTCTAGCAACTACAAATTGTAGATTAGTGCTGGTGAAGGTAAAGTGTACAGACGGTGTAAAGTGGGCAACTATTGATCCTACCGTTTAACTATTAACAATTTATCATATTATTTTTCATGTCAACTTGAGTCCAACCAACATGTCAACTTAAGGTGAAGATGAATCGAAGCCAAACTGCAAATTTTCAAGAGCTCAAATCTGGAGAACCGAACACCCGTTTGAGCTGAAAACTTAATCGATTGATCACCACCAGCTAGGGAAAGTGTACCAGTTATGGCCATAGTGGTTCCCTATTTGGCCATACGGGAAATCTCGATAACTTTCACATTTAAATCTTTTTGAATGTTTAAACATCAAGATATATATTAAATCTTACTACCATAACACACAAAATCTTTCAAAATGTGAAAACATTCAAGTAATTCCGTATGGCGAAATAGGGAACCACTATGTCCATAACTGGTACACCTACCCTAGTGACCAATTGATTAATGTCGTTTTCGTTTTTAGGAACTGGGTCGGTGATCAACACATAAACAAACCAACGTTAGGCAAATTGTAGTTCGGTCGAACCTGAATCGGGTTGGGGTTGAAACTGTGATTCAGAACGGTTTGTGCCAGTTCCAACCTAGGTTCAAAAACGAATTCGACATAAGGTTTCAGCTTAAACGGATGTTTTGTTCTCCAGATTTGTGCTCTTGAAAATTCGAAATTTAGCTTCGATGCATCTTCACCTTAATAGTCCTTCATTTGTTGTAGACAAGACAGCTCACAATTTATAAGTAACTTAGTTTTCAGCGTAATGTATTTCATTATGATAAAGTGCTCTAAGTTGATGAGCCAGCTTTGTCCCAGTTACATGAAAAAAACATGCTGATACTAGGAGTAGATTAGAAATCCTTTATAAGAGAGATTCGCGGAAGCTGACATTTCTGTCAAAGTGTGAGCCAATCGAGCAGCGAGAGCTGTCAAAGTGTGAGCCAAAACATGCGTTATGTTTGTTTTGAACTTTTCTTGAGGAGTAATGAAATCCGCTTGAAATTATTTCGGTAAAAGTAATTTTGCATGAAGCAAAAAAATGAAATGTTATACTTTTTTTGAATTTTTGTCAATGCGATTTTTAGTTTTTGATTTTTTCGGCTGTTTATTAGTTTTGATATGTAGCTCAAAGATCTATAACGAAACAAAATACACTTTATAGCAATGAGGAAGTCATGTCCGTGTTACAATATTATTCTCGACGCCGAGCAAAATCAGCACTGCTGGTCTGTTGCCAAATCATTCCATTTTACTTCCGCTTATCTCTCTATAAAGGATCACTAGAGTAGATGAAAAAACCGAATTTAGTACTATACCATTTAATTCCACTAGAGTTTGTATCCTTTGACAGATACTCGAAGTCGAGTCTAGTACACGACACTGAAGACGGCCTTACAGTTGAGGTCGAAATACGCGTATCTGTCAAAGGATACAAACTCTAGTGGAATTAAATGGTATAGTACTAAATTCGGTTTTTTCATCTACTTATAGGTATTCTACTAAACAGCTCGAAGATTTATTATCATGCTGATACTTTTAAACCATTTGATTTTCATTACTATGAAATGGTGAGATAAAATGGCAATAGTCATAAATTTGAAGCTGTCAGCTGTAATAATTCTATTATGATTTTTTTTCTGCATTAGAATGATTTAGAATTGTTTAATTCCGTGTAGGTATTTCAACTATATTACAAAAAAAGTCTGTTTATTATTATGGTTGATCACTTTACCAGGCGAACAAAAAATAGCACATTTTCAGACAAAAATTTAGTAATCATAAAACCAATTGTAATTATAAATTAAAGCAATATAAATGTGGAGGATCTAATCAGCTTGTATGTTGAACAATAATTATAATGAATAAGAATTTGATGTTTCAGTTTCTACGCAGCAAATTATTTAGCTGTCGCTGATCTTAAGGTGTCCACTTTACCCCCACTACCCCTATCAATGCTCATGCCTCAGCATAAGACGTCATGAGCGTCTAATCATAGTATTTCATATGTAACAAAATCAACGACTATTTCTTTTTCCGAAGAGAGGCGTAGGGGGAGATCCCCTAGTACCGGACACTTAAGCCACTAAATTCATAATTCGAAAAATATTGGTTTTATGTGCTCGTGTTACCTATTTATGATAAATATTATGAGTTTTATAGTGTACAAAAATAAATTTGAAAATATAAATATGAATTTTGACATTGAAATTTGATGATGTATTTTAGTACCAAATTGATCGATCTTGAAAGGTGGCACCCAATACCGGACACGATCTATTTATTATTATCTTTATTAACGAGACTATAGGACACGATCTGGAAAAACCTCGAATTCTGTAAATTTGTACATCATTGAATGTGTTCACTATAGGAATAGTATATAATTGCCAATTCAATGCATTTGCAACATTTACAAGAACAATTTTAGTTTTTCTTTGTTTGCAAGATGTCCATCAAAAACCTCTTACATATATGATGAAAAATAGCACGATGTTGTTCTGAATATTCATTCTTCTTAATTTTATTGCATGTTTGATACCATGATCTACGGAATCCATGAAAAATGAATGTATTTTGAGACACTGGTGCAATAATTACAAAGATATCATATAACAAATCAAGCTGTCCGAAACTGGGGGACAGTAGGTGCTTAACCAAAATTGTAATTTGTCCTTATTAAGTTTAATTATGGTACAAAATATATTCATACTATCTAATTAGGATTATGTTCGATCATGCTTGCGTGATCCAAAGAATTTTATCATGATCAAAGAATTACTAAATAGGCTCAAAATTAAGGCGATACGTCAATTTTTTCAAGATTTTCAAACTTTTCTACTTTTTAAAAAAGGCATGCATATTTCAAGGATGTGTTATTCTAAACAAACATTAGTCTCAATAATAGCTTTCTTTTCTTTCAATACACCATCTTGATTGGACCATGATTTCTCAATGTTTCGACTTTGTCCGGTATTGGGTGCTGTCCGGTACTGGGGGATCTCCCCCTAATAAATAACATGCCTAACTTTTCTTCAATATTTTCAAGGAGTCTACAAAATTATTTAATTATTATTGGGTCGTTTAGATTACCGGGATAATATTGACATCCATTCAAGCATAATTTCGCTGTGACATTTTCCCCGATTAGACTCAACGATTATCACAGTCCGATTAATTGTGCACAAATCACACAATTGCGCACAGCAAGGTATGTTTAACTAGGTAGGCTAACATGCCAGCTGTCAAAAAGCTGAATAAACCTATCTCATGATAGACCTTACTTATGTACATTTGCACTTCGAAACCGTATGCAAGATTCGTCTGTGATAATAAGAAATTTTGGGTGAGTTTAAATGGGTGCAAAAGTCGCAATACAAACTAGTTTTCCCGATTTCATTAAAAATTTTAGGACCCAATTGTCATTTTTTTTGCATTACCCGTTTTTTCAAGTTCCTCATTGGATTTACACAAATATTATTTCACACAAACACACGTCAGAATACTCAAAGGATCTAACTGTACAAGAATGATGTAAATCTATTGAACCCTTCTCAAGCCAACTCGTGACATGCAAACACCATTCCATTTTTATTTATGTTATTATAATTATTACAAACAAGTGGTCCCGACAAACTTCGTTTTGCCGTCGCTTTTCGTATACAGCTTCGAAGCGGTTTTTTGGTTGGCGGTGGACTTGAGTGTTGACAAAAAATGTAACAGTTTTTTTTTAAATTATAGCTTGTCACTTTTGAACTGATGAGCCACCAAGTTTCTATTTTGAAACTCCCATTTTCTTCCCGGTTTTCCCGGTACAATTTTCAACATTTTCCCAGGTTTCTGTTAATAACACGGTTCCTATTGTTAGCGCTTTTGTTTCACTTCGGTAGGGGTTTGTTTTGAATGCTATTAGGCCCATATTTATATCCTTTTGTGTATCTTACTGCCGAGATTCAGGCAATTTGACCGACAAAAAGCCCAAAGTAAATCATCGAGGTGTCTAAGTAGTTCTTTATCCTAATTAAACATATCTCAATTCCTTACCCTTAAAATTTATCACTCCTTAAAAATGAAGAGTTCTTTAAAGCAAATACTTTTCGTGTTCGTGTTAGTTGTCTAATGTTAGTGATCGTTCAGTTTGTGTCTGGAGACGGTGTAAATTGTCTTTTTTTTTAAGTTTAAGGTAAGGATGAAACAAAGCCACACATGTAGAAACATGTATCTCGCCTTACTTATTCAATTTTTAGTCGATTTTTAAAACATATAAAAAGCTGTTATAAATAAAAGAATAATTTCAAGAACATTTGGATTTATTGATTTATTATTCGCTATTAGTTCAATTTAGATTAAACTTTTTTTAAAGAAATCTTGTTTTTATTTAATTAAACGAAAGAGCATGTTTAGCAATTTTTCCCTCTCAAATAACGGCTATATCATATTTATTCAATGTTAAACTTTGATTTAAAAAAAAAAATGAGTCCACAGACCCTCGACACTTGTTTAACGTTCACTTAGTCGACAAAAACGCCACAGGGGTTTTCTGCTGTGTGATGAAAAAAATTAGAGTGTTACGTCTGTTTGTCTGTGCTGGGGCTGTTCCTATCTAACCAACATTTTGGAAGGGATACGGAAACACAAAATACACCCAAAAGTTGAGTTTAACCAAGTGTGACAAAATCTGAAAAATGGGGCAAATATGCCTTTTGGACTTTATCTTGAATTGTAACACACATCAGCAAAATGGCGCGAATATAATTGGAAATTTGTAGGCCGCAACATTAGTTTTTATTGCTTAAAATTTATTGATGATTTCATAGCACCGTCCATAACCTTCAAAAACCTTGCTCATTATACGTTACAGAATTAGCGACTATACATTACGCATTAAAGCGAATTGCCTCTTTTTCCTCTGATCGATATTTCATTTTCACGAAAAGTCTCAGCTCCATTGAAGCTATACGTTCAATGGGGCCCGTAAAGCACTTTCCACCGTGAACTACGATCTACTCTGAGTGCATTACTGAATCATACTATCACCTTGGTTTGGGTACCTTCACACTGTTCAATTCTAGGCAATGAGAAAGCGGACACACACGCCAAGGTGGGCACTATGTTCATGAACGACAAATCGCCTTCGATGAATTTTTTACAATTGCTCGTCGGCAGACCTTGCTTAGCTGGAACAAAAATCGGATGAAGGGTATTTGGGTAGCTTACATTCCATTCTATCGCGGGTGTCGAAGAAGGCGTGATTCAAAGGGATGAGTCGAGACTTTAGCAAAGTAATGTGCCAACCTCTACTCGTTAGGCTCGCATTTCTGTCCAATAGGTTTCACTGAGAGCAATCGATGTGGTTCCTCTCGAAACTTGTTTGTTTGCACCGTTGCAGGTTGTTATGTCCAATCTTCCTTGTCCAGCACCAGTATCAGCTCACCGAATTACATTAGGCTGCTGAAAAGCAACGGAAAGACCCTCTAATCCCATGTTTTTCTCAAAAATAATTGTATTCTCTAACCTCGATCAAACCGGGAGTTTTAGGGTTTTCCAAAGCTAACATAGTACAATAAGAATCAATCATGATTTTGTAATACAAATCTATTGAATTCGGCTCCGTTATGCCTTATGGCGATTGAGCCTTTAAATTAATGATTAAGTAAAAAAAAACTTAATGATGTTCACGTTATACAAAAAAGGATTTATATGAGCTCTCTGTTCAAGAAGTCATCAGTCAATTAAAAATATCACGTTGTTTATTTCAATGGCTCTCGAATCCCGCTATTATTTTAACATCCCTAAACTTTTTATTCTATGAAAAGGAGTTTTCTGCTTACAGATTTTCGACAACGATAAAATTTTGAGGTTTTACGGTACTTTTTTTCTCTAACGAAAATAATGATTAGGAGTAGCGGAATTTGGGGCAAGTGTGCCACCTTAAGCAAATTATGCTCTAACTTTGTCTAAAGCTCATAGAATTCACCAATTTATCCTCATGATGTTAGTTTTACATCTTTTCATAACCACTGTGCCATTTAAAAAGAAAATAATTTCAAAAAGTATTAGTTTTGGAGCTTCTCAAATATCATCCAAAATAACCTATTTTTCGACACTATGGGGCAAGTGTGCCACCCATATGGGGCAAGACGGCCACCATATGAAAATCGTATATAATTCCACTTGTAATGAAATTTTCTTTATTTCCTATTAATAATACTTACAAAGCAGACGGTAATCGATAATTAAAACAAGAATTAAGTTTACCGTGATAAGGGGATGCTTTATAACAGGATTCAAAACATGCGTAACTCCCTATTACTCAATCCGAATAACTAAAATGGTTATTTTTGTCTCCATTCCATACAATATATGTATTACCCTTATATTACGGCTAATATGTATAATATTAGTCTAGATCAGCACTAAATAACGGTAAAATATTGATGTAGATATGTAAAACTGTACTTAATAAGCCGAAAAACGTATTGAATATTGAATATTCTGAGAAAAAATCACATTAGGGGGCAAACATGTCAGTTATTCCCCTACTATACTTCAGAAATTACTACTGGTGCCTCATTTTGGTTTATTATTATGATTCTGTTGAAGATGTTTACATTTTTATAAATTTCACTCCAACAATTTTTGTTTACCAAATAGGTGGCACACTTGCCCCAATAGGTATACATTTCAACCAAACTGGATTTCGTTGGTAAAACTAAATACTTTTTTGATTAAAATGCCACAATAACTTACACATTTGAATAGTTTCACGATGTACAGTACGTGAGAAAAATCTGTTAATAATTGACCTTTCACCATGCTATTTAGAAACAACAAAATCTTATAAAATTCCACTCAAATTTGGTTGTCTTAGCACAAGTCGCTGTAAATACGTGAAAAATAGAGCAATTTTCATCATATTTTGATCATTGTATTGTGAACTATAAGGGAACATATTGTTAAGCTCAAAAAGAAAATATATATTGTAGTTTTTATAAAAAGCAGGGGTGGCACACTTGCCCCTATGGCACACTTGCCCCAAAGTCCGCTAAAGTTTTTTTTCGAGGATAGATTGATTGTGTATATATATAAAATATAAAAATATTGTATTATTCATTGGTCTCATTCAGGCATTTTAGGATATAAAATAATTCAACTTTTCAAACATATTGAAGCTATACAAAATGTCCTTTAAATGTACTATCAAATCATCATGATACCGTGTTAGCCAAAAATGAAATCATTCTAATTTCCTAGCCTTGAAAATATACAAATATTTGAACACTTAGCAGGCTCTGTACCAGCTAGAATGTAACATTAGAAATGAAAAATGGAAACATCGAAAGAAGGCGTATCAAATATCTGGCACATTGTATTCACTTCATTAACCTTCCTAGTGCATGGGGATCATCTTTGGCCTAATTAACAATTTTAAATTTCGTAAAATCTTACTTTCCAACGTTTTGCGACGAATGCCTAATATAAGGTATTTTTTCTACATCGCCAGATTGGAAGTTTTTGTTTTCGCGTTTTGTTGGCAATGCGCTTGGTAAAACCTTGAGACGAGACTCGCGAAGAGAAAAAAATCAACGTTATATGCAGCGAAGATACCGCTGTCGCGAAACGACAAACGCAGCCGGTCGCTTTTATGGCTGAAAAGTGAAAAGTATTGCATTCAAAACAAATTGTAATTAAAAACCTGATTCAGCGCAGCAGTTTTTCTAAAGAAGCTGATAAATCTAAACACAAGTCTAGTAGTTTCTTATGTCTACACGTTTGCTGGCATGCGATTTTACTCAAAAGGTTATTTATGCTTCGGTGTGATGCCAACGCAATATTTTTCTGCTGGGACTTTCTTGTGGAGGTTTAACCGGCTTGCTCATTGATTGATGCAAACACAGAGTGGAATAAGTAACATTTAGAAATCACAGAAAAAGAAGACCGTATTCGCGAGTCTCGTCTCAGGTAAAGCAAGCAAGCGTTTCGTGATTTTTTTTCTGTCGTCAGTGCGCATGGTCAAACCCAAGCAAGCGGGTTCGTGTTTTTTATTTGTGTCGCCGGAGTGACTTCGACCGAGGATGGATTACCATCTGGTGAGTTCGTTTCATGCTTGTGATAACACAAATTCGTATCTTAGCAATGTTGCATTTATTTAACCGTTTTAAAAACTATGGTTGGATCGTCACAATAAGATACAGGTTCCAATTATGTTATTTGTTTGTCGCATTTACTAAATACATTAAAAGTGTCGAATCACTATTAGCTATTTTTTTAATTGAAGGTGCATGAATCTCATCACTTACCATGGTGAATCCTGGTCTTGTTATTATTATTATTATTTATAAAGGACACTTTACCACTTTAGTGGCATTCGTGTGCACTCTTTAAATATATATAAAAAATACAGCGTAATTCACACCATGACTTAATGTCACATGATGTAAAAAATGATAAAATTACACAAAAATATGTTTCAAAAGATGTATTGGGCAAAAGATGTAATTTTACACGTTAAAGGACACGAAAACGATGTCACTACGATCGGCATTTCCCAAATGAAATGCTATAGTTTTTAAAATACGACATATATTTAATTCATTCTTCTCGCTTCTTTTATGTACATCCAAAAGACGTAAAATTACATGATGTACCGTAAAAAGGGGTAACTCTGATAGTTTTTTTTACTCAAAATTTAATATTCATGCATACTGTTTCAAAGAATTATTATTTATATTTTTAAAACAAGTACTGGCATCGTAGCTATCGATTGTAGTTGATAGATTGCCAAAAGATTTATTTTGAATGGATAAATAATTTTTCATATATTCGAAAGTCGGTTTGTTATTTTGGGGTTTCTTGTATAATGGAGTATAAATCGAGCAAAACTGAATGAATTACGTAACATTTATAGGGCATTGCATACCTCTAGGCGTTTAACGTAATATGAAAATTTCTGATTTAGATTACAAAAATTGACCCAGTTTGTGGAAAGACTTTCCACTAAGAGATTTGAGACCATATACAAGTTCTATGATAACTAGGCTATCAAAGACAAGTGGCCAACTATTCAAAACTACATCAAATAGTGATCGTAGAACAGATTGTTTGTAAGCGTTTCGAAAATGCTTAAATCGCATCATTTTATAATATTCGTATATAAAGCCCCAAATGTTCTCGATTCACATGAAAAAAGCTTTTACATGAAGTGCATACTAATAGTTTTGCATTCACTTTGCTTAACCGGTTAAAATAAAGTATGATATTTCGTTTAGTATGTAGTGGGTAACGCACTATCAAAGTTACCCGCATTATCAAAGATACCCCGTTTTACGGTAATGATAGTGTGTTGCTTTTGAACCCTTCCACTAATAAAATTCCTTCCTGAGAAAGCCATGGATATGCAGAGGTAATTTCGGTCTCTAGTAGCAATGCACGTCACACTAACATTCCTTCCCTTCCTCGATGACCATAATGACGTGGCCGGCGCTGTTATTGACATTACTGAGTTTGAAGTTCGCAAAATTGTACACTGAAGAAAGTATGCTACTCCCAAGCTGCATCTGTTGGTTTCCTGTACAATTTTTTATTTTTCCGGTCAATCACGGAGTAGCAACTACGAATTGTACGGTACATATGCTATGCCTATGCTTTTGTGACAAACGCCTAGAATAACTCAAATTCAGAACACTAGAATTAGCAGTGTTTTTTCTAAAGAAAATTACTAACTTCCTGTGAAGATACTTCAATTTTTTATATGTAAATTCCACGATGTTGAGAAGTTTAAAAAATATTAATTTTAGCTATTGAAATTCCACAGTCAAGTAAAAAAATTACAGGTAAAAAACGATACAATGTACTTAAATCTCTTATCTCAAACCTGTAGAGCTGATATTCTTTATCTTATAGAAGCGGACAGTTTGAATGAATTGAATTATAACTTTGTTTGGACAAAAAAAGATTGGAGTTTCAATGGGTGTTCTGCCATTTGTATGTACGTACTAGTCTATAAATGATCTTCTACAAAATACATAATAAGAGTAAACAAAGCAGGAGAATCGAAAATGAATATAAAAATTTAAAGATATCTAGTTTTTATCTAAACGAAACGGCTAAATTATATCTATTATGACCAATGGCGTTAACTTTTCTGCCAATCATCTGGCAAACTTTGAGCCTATGGTTCAAATCTTTATCAATAATAAATTATTTTCGTTTCTGTTGAAATGACCAAAAATATATAACAAGAAAAATAACGATACAGCTCTGTATACACAAAGCATAAATAAACTCAACCTAAATAAACCATCGCTCAACTACAGAATACAACGAAGGGCATTACACGCCAGCCCTTCTCTAAGGTAGAAATAAAATACAATTGATCACACAACACTCTCAAAAAATTGAAACCATGAAGAGCGTAAATCTGGGATAACACCAAAAGGAACATACCGGTACAGTTGGGAGATTTAACATCAACAGCAGCTAGAATTAGAAATGAAAATAGGAATTTGTTTTTGACTACGATTTTGGTTGTATTTTTTTTTTACATTCATGGATTCTCTAAGCTATTGATGATGTAAAAATGGATAGTGATTTTTGGTAAGATGTGCAGTTTCGGAGGGATGCTTTTTCAATAATATGATAAGTGATGGAACGATTTCAACTTGTGGAAAAAAACAAGGGGCTACTCTTTACAATATGAAAACCAATTGAATATACAAATTGAACAAAAAAACAGTGGAACGAAAGTGATCCATTGTAGAACAATATGCTTCGAACCAAGCAGCCAAAAATATTGTTTAACACAATACTTATTTTATTGTTTGCCGTATTCAAAAAGCGTAAACTGGGGAAAATCCTGATTATGGCAAATTTCCGAAGCCATTGTTTTAGAGCCAAATTTCACGAAACATTTGAAAAAGTTTTAACGTAAGATAAACTGAAGCCGAGACTGTACTGTAAAAAACTGTAAAAAAAAGTTAGTTTGAATATGCATTTCAAAAGGGCGAACTGCTTCTGATGCAAAAACACGATGGTTTTCTTAGAACTTCGTTCCGGTAAAAAAACAGTGCTAGTTCGATATTGTTTATTCAGTACTAACTAATTGTTGGCCATGATATATCAAAAATATTAAAAAGGAGAAGCATTGGATATACAGATAGAGGAAATATAAAAATTATTTGAACTATTTGTTAGAAAAAATAACAGAGGCCCATTTTTGGTGTGTATGAGAAAACATAAAACTAAATAGATATTTATATTTACAAAATTGTATATTTTTTCAATTGTTCAAGAAACCATATAAATCCATATTTCACATTTAGTCTGCTTTCTTACGGCGGACTTTGAAATAGCATAAGATTTCATACAACTAAAATTAAGTGGAAGTTTGAGTTTTTGTTCGACGTTTGTAAGTGGACTTATATGGTTTATAAATCAAACGAATCCATTTTGAGGCAATATATTTTTGTTAGAGCACATTTTGTTTCGATGAGTATTTGAAAACAAAATTATATATAAATATGACATCCCAATTTTAAGGCACCGAATTACTTTTTTTAAAAATCGAACTCTAGAAAGAACTTACTTCTTCTGTCTTCAAATTTAGTAACATTTCCATCAAACATCACCAATCCACCTAAAGTGCGAAGTTAGATATGAAAGCAAATCGTCAACACTTACCTGTTGGATTCAGTCCACCGGTGTTAGTCGGAATGGCACCAGCAAGCCCAAGTGCTGCCAGTCCTGCAAGTGGGTTTTTGGCGAGTCCGCCGACCTATATTGACAGAGACAGAACAGAAACGAAGAAGAAAACGAGGAGAGATGAAATGGGAGATTTAATTAATTATTCCAACAGTCTATTTGTCTAGCGTCTAGAGAGCTACATTTTGGCGCAAATGGAAACAGAAAAGATCAAACACCACCATTACGTTGGGGGAGGGGGCAACATAGCATTCCATGAAGTCAACACTTGCAACAGTTCGGTGAGTAGGGACAAAGGGGGGCGGACAATGTAATTGCCATTAGTCGATGATTTTTATTAGTACTGGAGGAAGGTGGATCTCCTACGAGGAATAATGCATTAAAGTTCGGTGAAGAATAATTTTGAAGCGTGTAAACTATCTCAATTTCAAAATACTTCATAATAATTATAGTCATTTATCAAATGATCGTGAACAAGAATAGCATTAGAGAGTTTTACTAAAATCTAGAAAATTTAGAGGGTATATTTCATAAGTTTCCCCAATAATTCACTCGAACAGGGATTGAATTCTAAGAAAATTTAGACTATCTCTAACTTATCCCTCTCAGTAACAATCATGATTCGCTGCACTTCATGAGAGTCTGCTTATCGTCTACTGCTACAGGTCTGATTATATGGGAGATAAAACCCATCTCAAGAAGCTTCAAACCTGGTGGGAACTATTGTTAAATTTTCAATGGATTCTCCTACGATTTACTACAGAGTTTTTGTAAAGTTTGCTTCAAAAATGTAACCAAATTTTCCTGTGTTCTGAAGATTTGCTCCACAATTTCAGTACAGATTTTTTTTCGAGAATTGAAACAGGAATTCCTCTAACCATACTTGCAGTGGTTTCTTCAAGGAAATTCCCAATTAAATTACCCATCTTGTAATTTTCCCATGGAATCTTCTAGGATTTTCTTCCATACTTTCGTTCAAGGCACCTTCTAGAGTTCAACCAATAATTAATCTATGGATACCCACTAGAGTACAGCTTATTTTTCGAAATTTCTCAAACCAAAACCAAACCAAAACCAAAAATTTGTGTGCTCTTCTGAAATTGAATTCCATAATAAGAGAAACATCGAAGTTTGAGCCAAAAATATTGAGATTTAGAGGTGGCGCCACCGACTTGAAGGAGGAATTTCAAAATATAAAATATAGCCTTGAAGCAATTGGCATTAGTCTCTTCATAATTAAATTCATAAAAAGTTTGTGAAACACCAAATTCGTCCAAAATCAAAACTAGTCTTAGTTAAAATAGTTTTCTTCAAAATTTTCCTCATTTAACAAAAAAAATAATTTTTGTTTTTCTATAACATCATGAATACTCAACTAATTTCAAATCTTTTAACATGATTTTGAAGCTAATTTAGTTGTTTTTAAACTGTGTGTATGCAATTTACCTAACTAAAATGGTTTTGACTAAGTTATTTAACAAAAACTGTACAATACATTATTTTTAAAGAAAAATACTAAATGATTCATTTTTTTGCCGGTTAAACATTATCACTAAAGCTAAAACTGGTTTTTCTCATTTGTTGATCCTTTGAAAAGGTCTTTGCAATAATTTTGAAATAATTTTGTTACGAAAATATGTGTGCATGTGTTACAAATTATGCACCATTCAACTTGTATTAATAACAATAATGAAGCATCTTGTTATAAATACAAGTATAATATTAACCCCTCTACCGGCAGCTTCATTTTTACCGCAAAATAAATATTCAAATCGTTATAACTTTTTTGTTTTTCAATATTTTTGCATAATTTTTTCACAAGTTTTCAAACAACTCTTTTAGTTTTAGGATCTGTGTCGATATTGATTATTGGTGATTTTCCATATAAAATGCCTTTGGAGGCCATTTTGTTTTTGATCAATTTATCAAAAAAATAAAATGTGGGCTATATAATGCCAAGTAATAAGGAGCTTCTCTGAAAAAATCATACAAATCGGTTCAGTATTCTTGGAGATATCTGAAAAT
This sequence comes from Aedes aegypti, assembly GCF_002204515.2. Classification (NCBI taxonomy): domain Eukaryota; kingdom Metazoa; phylum Arthropoda; class Insecta; order Diptera; family Culicidae; genus Aedes; species Aedes aegypti. Next base: position 154,166,263 of record NC_035108.1, read on the forward strand.
TACGATATGATGTTTTTGAAAGTTTTTAAGATCATTATTTGGCCAGCGTGGTTCCAGAAACCTAAATGGTCTTTACTTAAAGACGGCTGCACCAAATTGCTTCATTTTTTCACAACATACTCTCATCAATGTATTGTTTCGAAGAGTGAATATCCGAATACGATTAAAATTCTGTAGCCTGAGAAATAAACGGAAGGTTGTAGTTACGGGTCGGTCCCCCAAGGAATTTTGGAATATCTTCAAAACCAGATGACCAATGATCAATATCGACACAGATCCTAAAACTAGAAGAGTTTTTCGAGAGCTTGTGAAAAAAAAGTGCAAAAATATTGAAAAACAAAAAAGTTATAACGATTTGAATTTGAATTTTGCGGTAAAGAATGAAGCTGCCGGTAGAGGGGTTAATACAAGTATAAGATTAATATTTAAAAAAAGTGAACAAGGCGGAAGAAACTTATATATTCCAATAAATTAGAATTAAAATTAAATATTTCTGGTTCAAATATTAGGGTTTCTCCTTTCATGTGATTCGAAATCAGAAGGGCATAAGAATTTTTGGTTTTGAGAAGTGTCGGAAAATAAGCCGCATCCTATAATCCACCCAAAGTACTCCAGAAATTGCTTTAGGTTTTTCTCCAGAGATTTTTGAAGAATTTCCCAAGAAATTTTAGGTATTTTGTTCATACTGTAGCTTGCACAAATTTTCTTATAAATTCCTCCAAAATTAACGTTTGAGGATTTAAGCAGGACTTTCTCTAAGAACACCTTCACCGGTGCACATCCCCTGAAAAATTCGGTCCGGTATGGTCCATGCGGAACCGGTTCCTGGAGTCCCGGAAGGTGGCCAATCTGGACAATTCGATAAAATTACTCGGATTTATGCCCCAGAACCAAATGAATTGTGCCTAACTCTTTACGATTTTCTATGTTTGGATATATTTTGCAAAAAGAATTAATGGATGGCATTTCTGGTCCTTTTGGAGCACCGGAATGGCCACCGGGAAACCCGTAATATGGGACCACTAAGTTTTTGCACCAAAAGTAGGCATGCGACGGCTCAATCTTCATGATTTTCAATCCCTGTGACTCTGCTAGTTCAATTATAAATAAATGACCGCATTGGTTCTTCTGGACCACCGAAATATCCCAGAAATGACCACCGGAGATACCCGTATTGTTGGACATTTCAATTTTGTGTACCAAATCTAGGCATGCGACGGCTCAATCTTCATGATTTTGAATTGCTGTGACTTTGCTAGTTCAGTTATAGCTGAATGAGAACTTTGGCTCTTCGGGACCACCGAAGTAATCCAGGAATGACCACCGGTGATACCCGTATTGTGGGACATTTCAGTTTTGTACCAAAACTAGGTATGCCACGACCCATTCTTCATGATTTTGAACACCTGTGACTCCTCTAGTATTACTTTAGATGAATTACCATTTTGGTTATTCTCCACTACCAAAATAACCCAGGAATGGCCATCGTAGATACCCGTATTGTACGATATTAAAATTTTTGTACCAAAACTAGGCATGCGACGGCTCTTGCTTCATGGTTTTGAATACCTGTGACTCTTCTAGTTCAATTTTAGATAAATGACCTCTCTGGCTCATTGTTACCACCGAAATAACCCAGGAATGGCAACCGAAGATACCCGGTTTGTGGGACATTTCAGTTTTTGTACCAAAACTAGGCATGCGACAGCGTAATCGTAATTCATGATTTTGAATACCTGTTATTTTTTTAATTTAATTATTCGTGACTGGAGCTGCAGAATCGGTTAACCCGCCCAGTCTAGCGTATAAGGAGTTGCGGGATCGAAGCATCTCAATTCGTCTAAATTGACTTCTGTGTCTACGTACTTAAGTTTTTTTTCGATCACAATTAGCCAGAGTGGTCATTCACCTAAAATTTAACTAGAAATGACCCAGATATTCAAAATCATGAAAATTGAACCGTCGCATGCCAACTTTTGAGACAAACACTGAAATTTCCCACAATACGAGAATCTTCGGTGGCCTTTCCTGGGTTGCTTCGGTGATAAAAACAAGCCAGAGAGGTCATTCATCTAAAATTGAACTAGAAGAGTCACAAGTATTCAAAATCATGAAGATTGAGCCGTCGCATGCCTAGTTTTGGTAAAAAAAAACTGAAATGTCGCCGTTACTTTATGGAGCCATTGAAAGCTAAATACGAACAAAAAACAAGACAAATTTTACAAGTTACAAAAGAATGATTTTCTTGAAGTTATTCTAAAAAATAAAAATTGCTAGAATCAACTAAACACTACATGATGCAATTCCTTGTATAATGAAAACACATTTTACTAAGATTCCATAGATATTTTTTTTTGGGTGAAATCAAGAATAAACTTCTGGACAAATTTTGAGAGGCAGAAAAATATCTACAAATATCGTAGAGGATAAATTCGAGCTACTCCCAGGAATGATTTCTGGATTGAATAATTGAAATGGCTATTGAAGAATTCCTTGAAGAATCTAAAGAAAAATATATATTGTAAAATAACAAGGTATCCCAGATGGAATTCCAGACAAAAATATGCAGTAATCTCTCATCAGGTTTCATAACGAATTCTTCGAAGAATTCCTGGATGAACAAATTTCAAGTAAACTTAACATGTTGCCTTTTGATTTTAATAACAGATTTTTGGCAGATTCTTTGCAAGATCCTTTGCGAATTATACATAAAACCTTCAAATGATTTCTGGTAAGATCTTTGATAGAAATCTGCATTTCGGATGAACTTCAAGAGTTATTCAATAAGATTATCATGACACAATTAAAAATAAGCATGAATGTTATAAAAACATGTTAAAACTCGAGAAATAAGTCTCCAAATGTGAATAAAAAACAGAAAACTATTTAGATATCATATGCCTTTAAAGACCATTTTGCCACAATAAGAAATTTGAGAGGTCTTTTTAAAAAAACTTGCTTTAATACAGTGGCATAGTTAAAAAAAAGTCCTGGTATTAGCCCCCCATACTTAGTTCATGAATTAGTGAGATTTAAGTGGCGTAAGCGTAAAGTGTTTTTAAAACAAAATCTAACTTGAACAAATTCTTTATGAAACTTTCAAAATTGTTCTCATTTTCTCAAAGAAGAAATCATTAAAATTAAAGCAAGTAAATCGCCATTGGCATTCCAGTGCTTTATGCTAATTAATTTTCAAGGAAATTTTGCATTCCAGAGTATTTCACGCATTAATAATCGTTTATTGCTCTCCTCATCCCACCATACCCCCTCTGATCAATCCCTGTGCCGGAGGATATGTAGGCAGGCAGGTACCTGATTATTGCGATCAGATCAAAAGGATGCTAATCTGAAAGTAATTTATTTAATCTGGTCCATTTATCCGCTCGATGGAGAATTCAGAGCTCATCAATCATCGTCCTGGCGCAAAAAAGCCAATAAACGACAACATCGATGATGATGATGCCCGAGCAGGAACGAATATCTGTGCATATCATATTTTGGTATTATACCATAATTGGATATTGTTCAGCAGTCGAGGCATTGCCCATATTTCAATTTAATTTTATTGTGGTATTTGTATTATACCCTTTTAAGAATATTGAAAAATATCTGTTATGGAAAACTCCTAGTTTGGTATTCCGCAGCAATTTTTTTCTGATCGGGTGATGACGTTGACGATGGGACTCCCTGGAAAGCCATCACTTGTTTGCTCGGGCGCACTGTCAATGAGCAAATTGATAGCAAATAAACGCTCCAACGGGCGCCAAAAATGAACAGCGCACATTTTCCGAAATTGGGGTCCAGTTCTGTCGAAGGACCAGAAGAAGGCTCTCAGCCAAATGTGTCAATCTAACGACAGTGGTGACGAGTTGGTTGTTACTATTTACTTTCAACGACGGTTTGTTTGAACGTGGCGGCGATGGCTATGGATAGCCGCCCAGTTGCATAAATGCACAAACGTGTCGTAGTAAAACTACGGTGAGTGACTGTTAGCAGACATCTTTCACATATCATGTTGTCATGATATAAACATGTACCGAGAGTAATTTCATGATTTTAAAGTCAATTTTGAGTTTCTTGAAAGAGCTTTTTTAATTATTTTTTGTTCATACATTAGTCGTACATCATTTTAAATTCTATTAATGCAATATTCTAGCACAAAACGCAAATCGCGAAACTTGCACAGCAGTTATCCACAAATATCCGATATGATATTTCCAGACAATGTTTCGCAAGCTGTAACAAGTTTCAAAAATAACAGCAGCAAACGAGAACCTCAAAGAGAGACAGAACAATTATAAAACCCATTCTTCTCGCTTATTTACCATTTGGGCCAGTTGATTTATATTACTGACATGATAAATTATCCCAAAATATCTTATATCAATAGTATCGTCCAGATTTGAAGCTTTTTTAGAAGTGTTTCATTATGCACTGTTGCCCCCGATCTAATCAGAGTTGTGGCAGAAGATGAAAAACAGGTTCTCATGATGTGTTACGAATCATGATTTTTGCAGAGAGCGATAAGTGACAGATACTCTCAATTTTCTTAGTATGCAATTCCTGGATGGTTGCCATCAAAATTTGGCTGTATTTCCATTAATCAATAAAACAAGCAGAAACCAGATAGAGCTGGATTCCTCATATAAACTAATAAAAGTCTGATCTGAAAGAGTCCCTAAAAATATCTCTGGGAACCTTGGTGTTTCCTGAAACTTATTAGAAGACATTTGATCAAAATGCATAGGCCTTTTTCAATATATAGTCTAGCAAATTTTAAAGGGAATTGTCACATCCGATGGCTACAAATGCTAATACAAAGTTTCATCGAAGTCGGTCAAATATTTGCAATTTTTATTTACATTTTAAGCTGGGAAAGCTTTTCATAACAATCAAGAACGCAAAAGTCAATCGTTTTTCGAAACAACCCGGCTTAACACATCGACATATAAACTGTGCTTTTCCCGATCTCAGTGGTTCACTCATATGACCATTTCAAAACGTCCATATTCACCACCAGCCAATATTCAGAAATCTAATTTACAACGGAGCAAAATTAGTTTCGAAAACAAATAAACACCGACTGGTGGTGGTTGTGTAATGGTAGCGCAATGTCCTCTGGAAATGCGGCGATGATGTTCGGGGGTTGCCGGGCCAGGGCAGGATTGATTTGTCCATTTTCGATTTCAATTGAAAACGCCTCAAACCAACATGCGGTGCGACGAGTGCTGACACAAAAGTTACACCCACCCAGGACTCGTGCCTCCGGCTCCGAACCCTAGCAGCGAGAAACAATAATCATTGAAACACACAATCGGTGATGTTTTGACCGCCTACTCGAGAGCGCGCCGGGGTACATCTACTTCATGTGTACAGTGATCGACGAAATTTTAGGAACACCTCACTAAAAATTTCAATTTCACAAATAACGTATTTGCAGAACACAACATGTGCAAAAATAATTGGGAAGTACATTTGAACGTAATGAGCTTGAGAATTGCGCAACAAAAACATAAGACCACTATTGGAAAATATATTTCTGACAAAAACTCACTGGTAAAAATAATAAAAATTACTGTGGCATAACTCTTATGACTGAATGGCACATGATAAACGTGATGGAACGACACAAAAACGTGTCCCTGATGATGTATTGACATTGTATAGGACACGAAAACGATGAAACTGTGATCGACATTTCCCGAATCAGACACTAATGTATTTAAAATTAGATACCAATTAACGTCATTTTTCTTTTATGTGCATCCCAAAAGACAAGATTTTAACTAATATTTCCAGCAGTCACTGCAGTTTTCCTGGTAAACAGTTTTGTAATGGCGTGGAATATGCTTAATACGGATACATTTCTATGTGCTGCATCAAAACTATTTCAAGTTCCAAAAAGATGTATAAAGAATATGTTTGCTTAGTTTTGTCTAACCATTGTTTGTCTCATGCTTTCGACCAAGTTTTAATCAAAATAGTGGATGAATGTGAACACAAAAACCATATCAAGGGCATCAAACCATATTTTTATCGTATAAATTAAGTACATTGCAAAACTTTTGACCATTAACCCGTATAGGCCTGAGTGAAAGCAAAATTACTAAAACCCTCACCACTCAGAGAATTCTTAACAGATTTAAGTAATTCCTTGCCAGATTTGTACACATTTCTAAAACTGGCCAAAGGCGTTATTCCGGTGTGTCATTGGATCAGGTTTTGGACTATTTAGAATGTACTACTCGGACGTAATACCTTGAAGAACCGGCTGTGTTTGTTGGATGCTAAACCGTTTCAATTCCCTAAAAGTAGAGATCAAACATAACAGTTCTCAAAAATGCGTTCTCATCAGTTTTAGATACAAATTAACAAATTTACAATAAATTTGGAATATAAATGCAGGAAACTTGGTAACCCAATTCAATCGTTCTTCAAATGTTTCACAGTGATGCGTTTATCCTGAAATTCTGTAATATAGTGGTCACATTATAGCCGATTCCGGAAACTATCTGTGATTTGAAATTTGCTTACTTTCAGGGGCAGAAAAGCACGGCACCCATCTTACCCGACATGACCCAGTGACCCAACGGAATAACTCCATCCACAGGAGCATTCCCCAGATCATTTGGCCAGTTTGATTGACATCCGTTTAGCATTCGCTGAACGGTGACAGTTTTAGCTTTTTTTTCTTTCGCTCAGGCCTATACGGGTTAGCCACAACTCTGAAGCCATTTGTATTCCAGCATATTGTTTTAAACCCATTTCAAGAACTATACTTAATTGCACGGTTTACAATATTTGTGAGGTTATATATTCCGAAAACTGACAACTGCTTGAAGACGTCATTCCTATCCACCTATAACAAATTTATTGAAAAAATAACCTAGTGATCCAGATCTTATATACTACGAAGGAATGACGTCACATTTTTAAAATCAAATTTGATGTATACGTCAGTAAAGAGACTGCCTTGTCTGTGTATGACGTGTTTAGTTGTACTGGGATCATATTCATTTAGCAAGAACAATGAGTTGCCAAGGAGTAGAAACACTTTATGCGGATGTGAGCGAGACTTTCATAAATCGTGTCGTAATATTTTATGATTTTTGTAACAACTATTTCTCATGGAACCAACCGTTTACAGCCATCCTGGCAGTCAATTCTCGTTTATAATCTGATGATAAGTAAATTTAATTGAAAGAATCTGATAAAAATCGTGGATTCCATTTGTAAGATATGTTTTATGCATAACGCAAATGTTTAAAACTTTTCTATTATCTGCCAATATTGTGTTCACAGTTTTAGAACTACTTGATGGACACATAGAATTACATGCCAGTAGTACCATGCAAATATCTTGAAATAAGATCTAGAACAATAGGCTTGATAAATCATGGCTTCAAAGTGGTGTTTTACGGTCAAAAGTAGTGCAAGGCAAATAATTTTCATACTGAAAATAAGATTTAAGAATCATGTTAAGAACTTCGTACACAAGTTAATTCTAACCAGAATTTAATCGAGAAAAAGTTACATATAAGCATTACACAAAACAAAAGTTATTGGTTGAAAGGAAACTTTCGAAACTTGATAGAGTTTGATGAACAAAAAATGTAGGTGCTTGCGAAGCCCGATTTCGCTGAGGTTTCGAACAGAACGCTTCAATTTTGTATGTTTTTCTTTTAGTTGTAATTCACTGAAGCCTTAAGTATCCATGGATCAAAACGGTACAAACTTTTATCGTAGTTTATTCCCTTATTATTGGATCCTACTGCCCTAACGTGCACGTTTTGTTAACAATGGCCTAATCTATACGATCTAACCTGCTATGCTGCTTCAAAAGTATCGAGTCGACTTAGTGTTTCGTAGAACTATGGCGAACAACAGGCTTTTACAGTGCCAGAGATGCACACGTGGACCTAGCTGCGACTTGGATGGTCACCCAAGGAGCTGCACGGAGGGCCACGCCTGTCAGGGCGTCGAGATGTCGGCCGGACGAAACTAGCCTGATCTGTGACCAAAAGATAAACCTTCGACTGAAGGTTCTGCAGGCGAAAACAAAACGGGCTTAGAACTAGCACTACTGTCTTTATAGATCTTCTAAGCTATGTAGGAGCGGCGTCCGGCCATTTGGCCGAACGCCGATTGGCCGAATTATGAACAGAAAAAAAACTAATTGCTTCAACACTGATGAGCTATAGAGTTCATAAGCTAAGCTCAATAACTGATTAGCATTTTTTTTATGATGTGTTTGTTTTTTGTCTGTTTTGATGACAATTTGATTCTCTGCTTCCTATACACTGTCTAACGGTTTTCTAACGGTTCTAACGATCCGAACACTCGTACAAGTCTCACAGTAATGATCTATAGTGGTCACACTATCATGGATCACCTTGTCACGATTATTAGTCACTCTGTTTTGCATGCAGTTCAAATGGCCCATAATAGTGGGCGACCCATAAAAGTGTAACCACTGTAGCTTTCATCAAATCGTATAGGTGCACACCAAATTTTGAGTTTGTCTTCCAGCAAAATGAATTGCTGAAAGAACTTCAGCAATTCAAATTTTGCTGGTAATTCAGTAAACCAAATCTTGTTTGCTGGATATTCAGTAAACTGATAGTTTACTGAAACGATCAGCAAGACATCTGTCAAAAAGATGGCTTGTTTTCTTCTCACTGAATAGATGGAGAACCATCCACAACAGACGTTCGTAAGTATGAAAAATATAACGAACTAAACATAAATATTACAATTAAAGACATTCGTTTATTTTTTTTAGGAATTGTTTTATACAAAAGGAGTCTTCCGGCACACCGAAGCACAAATCGGATTCATTTTCAACTGCTGGGTGTTGCGCTAAATTTTCACTCCTCGTTGTTCGGCATTCCACAAAATATAATGAGATGGACGATTCAAAGCAGTCAAAATAATAATACGCATGATTAATAATGGGATAATTCATGTTGGAGTTGTAGAAAAGCGTGTTCCACAATAAATTGCCAATAGAAAGTGAAAACATGAAATATTTTATTACCCAAACCGAATTTACTGATTACTGATAATCCAGCAAACATTGTTTAGATTCAAATTACTGATTAACCAGCAAACGGGCTGAGCCATCGGGCTTGTGTATTGCTGAATATTCAGCAAACGAGCTGTCATTTCTCTGATCATACAGTTTGCTGAACGATCAGCAAATTTTATTTTGCTGGATGGATTGCTGGAATTACAGCACAAAAAAAATCAGCAAAATTTTGCTGGTAGCCAGCAATAAAAATTTGGTTTGTGGACCTGTGCCATCCACTTCGTAAAAACTGCCCACGAAATTAAAGTTCAACGTATCCTACTGTGATTGGACAGAAAAACATCATACTATGATGTGCAACAGAATTAAAAAATAAATAAATACGATTTTAGCGAAGACAAAAACCATCACAAAGGTAGCACAATCCCGAACCCAATCTACGAGAGCACTAAAAATCAAGGCGTTTGCAATGTACATGCAAGCATGATTGTGTTTGTACCAGTGTTGTAAGCAATCACGGTAGTCGACACGTTTTCGCTGATATTTGGCAGCGCTTCTCTTAAAGATTCACGACATGAGCGTTCAAACGAATTTCGGAAAGAAAAAAATGTTAACTGAAAGCCTCTGACCACGATAGCTGTCATAGGAAACGTTACGGTTTTGTTTGTTTCTGTCATTTTTCGTAATAGGCACTACTTTCACTCTATGTGTGTCACATTCGATATAACAAGCAAGATCAAACTTTTTTTTGTTGCTTATGATCCAATGTATCTGAATCATATGCAAAACTTGTGAGTTATGAAAATGTCATCGTGTCATACGACATTCAATTTACATTTTTTTGTGCTTCTCGATGTTCATCCTACCGCTCAGGCTGTGAGAGATAAAGATAGCGGATGAATGCAGAAAAATAAAATGACTGCTGACCATGGGAACGATACGAACGTCACGCAAAGTGTCGAATGTTTACAGAACTGGTTCGTACGTTTACAGCACGTGCTCAAATGACGCATTTCTTCCCGCATACAAATAAAAGTGTAGATAAGAACGCTTTTTTAAAATTTCATTTAGAGGGATTCCACGGAGGCATGCAAGTCGATTCTGATCGACCATTTCAAAAATATCTGAAACTTTGCACAGTTTTTCAGTTCCATCTAAATCGTCATTTTCCGATATCAAATCTTCAAGTTGAGTCACGACTAACTTTTCAAAAGGGTGTATGTGAAAATGGTTCAAAAATATTCAAAAAGCTGCACAGCAAAAACGGTTCGTTCGATTGTTAGACAACTAAAGAAACAAAGTTAGACAACTAAATAAAGATTCCAAAAAAAAATACACACAGTAAACAAAAATTTTTTTTTGCATTAAAAAACATCATTTTTGTCACAAAAACTCAAATATCTCAAAACCCTATCGGAATACCAACGTAATTTTTTGAGGGAAAACGGTCCATTATATTAGCTATCTACCATAAAAATTTGGTGATGGTAAGCCAATAAACAAAAAAGTTATGACATTTCAAATATTTCACAAATTTGACACTTAGTGAAAATAAATTTTTTTTTTCCATTGTTAATTTTTTTTAGGACCGCAGTTTGTTGCTGAATTTTTTGTTAAGGGTACCACATGAGGTTAACAAGTTGTTTTCATAATATTTTATTTAATTATTCATAACTATTATAGCATCTATTAGAAAGTTAGACGCGATCCAGTGTTGTGATCTAAAGTCTTGATAGTGTCATATTTTTTATTGTACGTAACTGAAGAAAAATTCTCTCAATAGTGTTGAAACCTTTTGATAAAAGAAACCTATAAGAAATCTAATATTGAAGACAAAAGCTACAAAAAAAGTTTTCTATACAGGTATACGACTAGTTTACCTGCAAAAAGTTTACCTCCTAGAGAACAAGGTGGGTCTATACCCAGGTGATCTAGTATACGTAAAGCAGGTCGGTTTTCTCGGCGCTGGTTTTCTCCACAAAGTTAAAATCTGATTACATCTGGGTATAGACCCGCCTTGGTAGAGAATAGACTTTGTTAATCATATTTGGGAGAATGCGAGTAACTTCAACAACATCAAAAACATGATAGGTACATACCATGAACATACTCATGAAAAAGCTAAAAATATACTACCACTATGGTTATAAAAGATTTAATTGTAAAATTTTTCTTCAGTCAAGCAAACGACACCAAACTAGTCAGTAAAAACTTAAAAGTGATTTTGTTTATTAAAATCTAACGAGCAACATGAGTAGTCGCTTTCTCAACTGTTGCAGGCCGTTTGCAGAAAAAAAGTGTTCGAAAGAGCTACCAAATCTCACCGAAAGCACCATAGATAAACTGAAAGCGGCTGGTTATGCTCCAATGTCTACATTGAATACAAATTTACGCATTTGTACGTCCTGCCGTTTAAACGTTGACAAACGGGCAATCTGTACATCATCGGTGGATCAGGTTGCAGGAAGTTCGAAAACAACAACAACTGAGGAATTACTAGATGCACCGACAACAACTGAGGAGTTACCAGAAGTATCAAGTGCAGATAGTCTTGCCACGGTACCATCAGCGACATCTGTTTCAACAAATCAATCAGAAGATGAGTGCATCCAGAAGGTCAACATCGAACGCTTCAACGAAGGGATAGCTGGAATAAAAGTGACTCCGATTAAATGGACTAAGATGGGTTACGTCAATTATCCCGAGAAAAAATACCGTGAAATCAACGAAGCTGTACGAAGAAACCTCTTCAAATTAGAACCTGAGGATGTGGAAAATACAGACTACGATGAGGTAATTATGAATATGAAGGAAAGGTTCTCGAATCTAGCCACGACAAGGAAAGAAAAATTATTGATTTTGTCGATGCTGCCAAGCTCGTGGTCTATTCAAGACGCCATTGATTAGTTCAAAACCAATAGAAATACAGCAAAAGAGGCAAAACAATTCAAAAATAACTGTCTTGCAACCAAAAATGCTAGGTCGAGTACTTCATTAACAGATGAGACAAAAGAAAAAATAATTCAATATTTTGAAGACGATGAAGTAAGTAGAGCTATGCCTGGCCAAAAAGATTATGTATCTGTAAAAAAAGATGGAAAGCGTCAAGCAATCCAAAAACGATTAATGATGACTACTTTGAAAGAAGCGTATACACGCTTCAAGGAAATTAACGAAAATATTAAGGTAGGTTTTTCCTCATTTGCAAGCCTTCGTCCAAGGCAATGCAAGCTTCTATCCAATTCAGGAACACATACTGTTTGTGTGTGCACAACACACGAAAATATTAACCTAATCTTACATAGTTTGAAAAGAATCAATTTATCAAAGGATATCAAAATGTTAACTGGTAGTCTTTTGTGTGAAAATACAACATCAAATTGCTATCTACGATCTTGTTCGGATTGTCCAGATTCTTCATCATTGGAAAATACTTTATTCGCTGAGTTTGAAGAAAATTATATTGATCAGTTATCATTTGAGCAATGTGTGACCACGGATAGGTGTGACCTAGAAACTATTGTAAAACCTGTAGATGAGTTTGTGTCATTTTTTTGCTTGAAATTAGAAAGTTTAATTCCTCACGACTTTATTAAAACAGAGCAATCCCGCTTTTTAAAAAACACGAAAAATACATTACAAGATGATGAATTTTTAGTCATTTGTGATTTTTCTGAAAACTATAGCTTTGTATTGCAAGATGAAGTGCAGTCCCATCACTGGAACGTACAACAAGCTACAATTCATCCATTTGTTATTTATTTCAATGGAAGTACGCAAATTGAACATTTTAGTTTTATTGTAATTTCCGAAGATTTAAGACACGACTCAGTATCTGTAAATTTGTTCATTGCCAAAATGATTAACTTTTTACGCGTTGATAAGGATAAAGAAATCAGAAAGATATATTTCATGTCTGATGGAGCAGCATCGCAGTACAAAAACCGTAAGAATTTTTCGAGCCTATGTCAATTTAAATCAAAGTACGGAATTGATGCAGAATGGCATTTCTTTGCTACGTCACATGGCAAAGGTCCTTGTGATGCTATTGGAGGAACCATAAAGCGCATTGCCACAAGAGCAAGTTTAGCCAAAGAACGTGAGCATCCAATTAAAACTGCAAAAGAACTATTTGATTGGGCGAATCGCAGAAAAGAAGAAGATTTAACAAAATTATCATTTTGTTTTACTACTACTGAAGAGTACGAATTAACGGCATCAGAGCTCAGCGAGCAATATAATAACGCGAAAACGATCCAAGGAACCCAACATTTTCACTGTTTCATTCCATTGTCAGAAAAAAAATTAAAGCAAAACTATACTCGAACTGTACTGATAATGATGCAAAAGTGTTCGATATTGTAAAAAAATTGAATAACAATAAATAAATAAATAAGTATTAATAAAATGTTTTCATGATCTCATAACGCATACCCAAATCCAAAACTTTTAAAGTTTATATATAACATTTAGAAACTCATCGATCATACTCTAAAAAAAAATATCCTGGTAAAAAAAAATTTTATTTTCGTGTAATCTGTTAATTCATTTTAATTTATACATATATACATATACATATAATATTTATACATATACATAATATTTATACATATAATATACATAATACTAATGAATACATGAAAACGACTTGTTTAATTCACGCAAGGCCCTTAACAATAAAATCAGCAACAAACTGCGGTTCCCGTAATAATTTACACCGAAAAAAATTTTTTTTTTCTACTAAATGTGAAAATTGTGACATGTTTGAAATGTCATAACTTTTTTGTTTATTGGTTTACCATCACCAAATTTTTATGGTAGATAGCTAATATAATGGACCGTTTTCCCTCAAAAAATTACGTTGGTATTCCGATAGGGTTTTGAGATATTTGAGTTTTTGTGTCAAAAATTATGTTTTTTAATGCAAAAAAAATTTTTTTTTACTGTGTGTATTTTTTTTGGAATCTTTATTTAGTTGTCTAACTTTGTTTCTTTAGTTGTCTAACAATCGAACGAACCGTTTTTGCTGTGCAGCTTTTTGAATATTTTTGAACCATTTTCACATACACCCTTTTGAAAAAATAGTCGTGACTCAACTTGAAGATTTGATATCGGAAAATGACGATTTAGATGGAACTGGAAAACTGTGCAAAGTTTCAGCTCAATAGAAAAAAATGAATTAAAAAATTTACCAAATTTTGGTGCTGTTGCTTGGAATCACTCTTTATTGACACCAGAAAGATGAAAAGAGATGGATTTTTGTTCTATTTGTTTGTCTATCAGATAGTGATTAAAAAGATCATATAATAATGTTCGAGGTTTTCTTCCTTAACCTTCGGTATCAGGTATCAGAAGGCCGGCTCCAAAGGCACGTTCCCCACCAGTTGGGAGATTTGTGCCATCGCCATATTTGAGCCTATTTCATCATCTACCCGATGGGAGAGGAAAGGGAAGGGAAAGATGGGAGGAAATAGGAGTGGGTCCCTTGAAGAGGGAAGATCGCATAAGCGAAATGAGAGCATGTAGCTCCATACCACAATGGGTTCGAACAGCGCCCTAAAAAGGGCACTGCAAAACGCGTGAGCGTAAAGAGAGCCTATAGCTCATTACCACAGCGGGTTAAGAATAACAGGATGTCCTGAAGATTCAGGCTTCTGTATTCAGTTTCACTTAATAAGTGTTTACCAAGTAATTGGAATCGCATTTGCGCAAAAACTGGACAGTTACATATCAGGTGATACGAAGTTCCATAATCGGAGTCACAACTATCACACACAAATGAGTCAGCACGCTGAATATTTGCCATGTGATAGTTGAGTCGGCAGTGGCCTGTCAACGCTCTGACCAAGAGACTGCAATTCTGCTTTGACAGATTTGTTAAATACTTCGCCACCTTTGGAGATGGCTCAGTAATATACAATTTTGTTTGACGACACGACTCCAAACTATTCCAATATTGCTTGTGCTGAGTTGCCGCCCAAGAGTTTATCTGAAGCTTCACCCAGCACTTCGAAATTGGAATAGCCGGCTCAGGGCCAATGAAGTCATGCGATGCTCCATCGCGAGCTAGCTCATCAGCCAATTCATTTCCAGCGATGGAAGAATGGCCAGGTACCCATACAAGGTTTACAGAGTTGACTGAATTCAGTTCCTCAATTTGAGTTCGACATGCGATAACAAGCTTCGACCTTGAGTTGGCCGAAGCGAGAGCTTTTATAGCAGCCTGACTATCTGAACAGAAGTATATGACTTTACCCATTACGCGCTGTTGAAGTGCTGATTGCACTCCACACATAAGAGCAAATATTTCCGCCTGAAAAACGGTGCAGTTTCTACCAAGTGAGTAAAACTGATTCAGCCTTAGCTCACGAGAATATACTCCTGCACCAGCTCTACCTTCAAGAAGGGAGCCATCAGTGTAACATACTATATTGTTTGATATACTTCTTTCCAAATAGCCAGACGTCCACTCTTCCCGTGAAGGGAATTGTGTGGTAAATGTCCTGTAAGGAAAGTTACAAGCAATTGTGAGATCACTTGGAGCAAGGACAATTTTGTCCCAATTCACCAAAAGTGGAAACAACGAAGTGTGTGTAGATCTACGATTCACTGGATTTTTCTCCAGTAGATCCAGTACCCATAAACGGTAAGAGCAAGAAAGTGCTTCTTGTTTAAGATATATGTGTAGTGGCGCAACGTCGAAAAGGGCCTCGAGCGCTGCTGTGGGAGTTGTAGAGAACGCACCAGACATCGCCATCAAGCACATCCTTTGGAGATGGCCCAATTTTGATTGGATTGTTCTCACTTCGCCCTTTTGCCACCACACAAGACATCCATATGCCAATATTGGTCGAACAACTGTTGTGTAAATCCATTTGATATATTTGGGTTTGAGGCCCCAAGTTTTACCAAAGGTTCGCCGGCATTGACCGAAGGCCATGCAAGCTTTTTTGACTCTGAAATCAATGTGAGGTGTCCATGAAAGTTTGGAATCTAGAATGACTCCGACATACTTTACTTGATCAGTCACATTAATCTCAGTGCCAAAAAGACGTAAAGGTCGAATTCCATCGCGGTTTCGTCTTTCCGTAAAAAGAACAATAGATGTTTTATTCGGGTTAACCGAAAGGCCATATTGGCGACACCAACTCTCGACTACCTGAAGAGCACTTTGCATCAGGTCGAATAGGGTGCTTATGCACATACCAACTATCAGAGCTAGATAGTCGTCGGCAAATCCATAAGTTGGAAAACCGCAATTATTGAGTTGCCTCAATAGCGTATCTGCTACGAGATTCCACAAAAGTGGTGACAAGACTCCCCCTTGGGGGCATCCGCAAACACTCAATTTTCGAATCGCTGATTGACGCAATGTCGAGAAGAGATGTCGGTTTTTGAGCATTTGATGAATCCAATTGGTAATCATTGTAGGTAGCCCATGGTTTCGTGCGGCTTCCAATATGGCATCGAAAGACACGTTATCAAAGGCACCCTCAATATCCAAGAAAACACCCAAGCACGATTGCTTCTGAGCGAATGCTTTCTCGATATCGTATACAACTTTGTGTAAAAGAGTCACAGTGGACTTTCCAGATTGGTAAGCATGTTGATTCACATGAAGAGGCATGTTTGCCAAATAAACATCACGGATGTGATGATCGATAATCCGTTCCAGACATTTCAGAAGAAAAGAGGTCAGACTGATTGGTCTAAAACTCTTCGCTTCCTCATACGACGCACGTCCTCCTTTTGGGATAAACTTTACAGTAATATCACGCCAGGATTTGGGAATGTACCCGGTAGCAAAACTGCTTACAAGTAGCTTTTTCAAAACATGTTTGATAAACTCAAATCCCTTTTGGAGCAGAACAGGATAAATCCCATCCGCTCCTGGAGATTTGAAAGGAGCAAAACTATTAAGTGCCCATTGAATCGATTCAGTAGTTACGATACTGCGAGCCGAGGCCAGAGACTCGTAACTACATGAAAAGACATTTGATTCATCCGTAGATGCTATGTCCACACATCCGGGGAAGTGTGTATTGAATAAACATTCTAAAACTTCTTCATCGGAAGAAGTAAAGTCACCATTAGGTAAGCGAATTTCGTTCACTTGGAAATCCTTAGATTTTGCAAGAATTTTGTTCAACCGACTGACTTCACTCAAACTGGAAACATTTGTACAAAGGTTTTTCCAGCCGGATCGTTCAGCAGAACGAAGAGCCTTCTTGTAAGCCTTGCGAGCTGACTTGAACGACTCTGATCCAGCTGAACGGCGTCTGTTCCAACTCCTTCTACATTGTTTCCTGAGTCTAGTCAGATCGGAATTCCACCATGGGGTCCCTCTTGTAGTCTTTACAGACCGCAGAGGACATGCTTCTTCAAAAGCTTCCATAATGTAGGATGTTGTAGTATCAACGGCATCATCCAGATCACTTGGATTTTCAATGGACGGAGAATATCCATGAAATTTGGTCGCAACCAATTCAATGTAGAGTTCCCAGTTTGTTGACCGGGGATTCCTAAAACGCAAAGTCTGCGCAGTTACATTTGAATGTTCAAAGAAGATGTAGCGATGATCAGATAATGATTCCTCATCTGATACATGCCAATTCGTCAACTCGTGACTGATTCTATTCGAGCAGAGCGTTATGTCTAACACTTCTTCTCTATTAGAAACCATGAAGGTTGGGCGATTGCCTATGTTAAGTAATCCAAGGTCTGTACTACTTAAGTATTCCATCAGACTGGAGCCTCTCAAATTGATATCCGAGCTGCCCCAGATGATGTGATGAGCATTGGCATCACTGCCCACAATCAGCGGAAGGCCTTTTGTTACGCAGTGTACGACAACTCGTTTGAAGTCATCCGTTGGGGATGGTTCATCATGTGGTAAATATACCGAACAATAGACGTATTTCCTGTTGAGGTCACCAACAGAAACATCGATTGTGATAGCACATACATCTCTGGTAGTTAACTCAGAAATGAGTGTAGCAACGATTGCTTTATTAACGAGCACGCATGCGCGGGGCATGGAGCGCGAGTTTGCCATTTCAAGCTTGCTAAAAGTAGCAAAAACTGGGTCCACAAGGTTACCTAGATAGAAGTTCCCTCTACGAAAGTAGGGTTCTTGAACTAGCGCCACTTGGGCTGCACCATTTTGCATGAGTCTGCAAAGATTGATCGTTGCTGTTCTTTTATGCTGAAGATTGATCTGAGCTAACCTAACCGTAGCCACTACCCAAACTAGGCAGGATTAAGCTTTTTGCAATCTCAGCACGAAAAAGACCAGCAACGAAAAAACCAGATCGGTATCTATTTAAAGTCGCCAAAGGCGAAAGAGCACAGAATACACTGTGTAAAACGCATAATGCGAATCCATATAGGTGATAATTTAAATTAAATGTCAACATATTCATAATCCCACCCTTATTAAGCCTCAAGATAGAGACTGAAGAAGGGCAGCCGATTATCTCGGAGAAACACAAGGTCACCTGCACCATTGCTCCGGGTAGCACAGGAAGGACTCAATACTGTGGAGGGCGCCCTGGTACCCCACAGGCTCCGTTTGCGGTTAGGTTTTATTTAGACCCCCCTAACCATTCATTCTTAGGCACGGTACGCATCACACCATAAATTAGGGGTCACCTGTGAGGTGGACTTTTACCACCGGAACAGGCAATCCGTAGTGTTAATTCTTAGCCAGTTGAAACAACCGCTACCGACACTACGCGGCTATCTAGGCTGCTCGGGAAAAGGAGGTTAATATTGATGATTAACTCCTGACGTGCCCAAGCAGCCAAGCAATAATGTTCGAGGTTTTCTTCCTTAACCTTCCAGTTAACTGCAGTTGTCGAGGGGTTGACCATCGCCAGATACACCGTGTTGGCGCGGAGTACAAAAAGCGAGGTTTTTTCTCCACTGTTGTACACGATACAACAGCGTAACTACTGAAGGGTTGACATGGGCGTTATGTCCTAAGTTTCCCCACAAAAACGTTGTTCATAAAATTGAATGGTAAATGAACTTGTAGACGCAAAATCACAATGTAAATAGGCTAATTAAGAAATTATAAAACATTTAGGTTAGATGATCTTTAACATTTGTCCGTCACTGTATACGCGCCTACTGAACAATGCTCCAAATCGGGCGACCAATGGCATATGAAAGGAATCCGGGAATGACCATTGTCGGGTTGACACAACATACGGCCAGGTCCAAAAGGGCTGAGAAGCCAGCGGTCATTCTGGCCTGTGGCGAAGCTCCACCAACAGTATTGCTGAATTGAAATGGGTTGCGTCGTTGTAATAGAATGGAATTCAATTCAATTCAATTCAATACCTACACGATTGGAAACTAAATCCGGAAAGGACCTTCGGTGTCGGTGTGTGTGTGTGCATATTGGCTTCAAATATCGGATTATTTCTGTGTGCCTCCAGGATCAGAAATGTTCGAAGACATAGAGGGGCTCATAGTTAGAGACAATCAATCGACAGTTGCATGAAATGCAATAATAATCGGAATGCAGAAAAGTTGCAATATACATTTTACATAAAAAATGGTCTGGGTTTCAATCAAATATGTTTGTATGCAGCAACACATAAATTGAAATATTACGTCGCTTTTGCTGTACTTCTCTCACATGGTGATTATTGCGATTATACTCTAAACCTTGTAACAAAATATAAGGAACAACACACATTAACCAATCATGTCGTTTCATCTACGTTATTTCAACAATTTGAAATAACTGTGATTTGAATACTTCAAAGATTTCTCTAGTTCTTTTCATCTTTATTAACGATATAGAACACACCAATACAGTATTTAGTAGGCCTTTATTTTGGAATTTTAAAGACGTATTCGCTTCTGCTTCTATATTTGGTTGAACTCGCAATTACCGTTCTGACTCATATTACAGACTCCTGAGGCTTCAGTGAACTATAGTTCATTAGAAAGTATGTAATTCTGTTAATTACTTCACTAACACTGAGTTTTGATCTTTGAAATAACTTATCGCTTTCGAATAATAGTTTTGCATCTTAGAAAACCTTAAATAAGCATAAGTTCCGCACACTCTTGCTTAATATAGCAGACTTCTAAGCTTGTCGTACGTTGTAAATTTGATTAAATATTTATGGAAGGCGAGCATTACCTACTGCACGATGAAGGGTATAGTCATCTCACAATTATGGATCAGTGTTGGATTAAATTAAGAATATCTCGTCAAATACTTTTGCGATAACACGAAAACCATTTTTCGTACCTAAACTTCCAATTTATACAGCTTTGCAATCACCTAAAATGAACCTTAACACATTTTCTCTGTTCCAAGGAGATACAATGTCTATCATATTCTTAGAAACATTGATCCATATCTGTGGGGTATTGAAAACCATACCACAGTTTTAAATCAAAGACTAAACGATTCTGAAAGAAATGCTAAAACGTGTGCTTACAATACATAATACAATTGCTGTTATAGTGTTCTGATCTTTCGGATGAACAACGGTTGGAATCTCTATCTAAATTCAACTATATTCTGCATTATCAGGACGGTAATCTGGTTTGGTACAGCGTCACCATAATATTAACCGTATATTGTTCTTCAGTTGATCCATAACTGTGGGAAGACTATATGCCGGGTTAGAAGCCACTACGGTGGAATGTGTCCTGGTGTCAAAGTGGAGCGACCGGAGAGGCAAGGGTATGGTATCTACAACCTACAAGGCACGAATCAACAGAAGGACAAAGATCTAAGTCGGGTGCGGGGATGCCACTCCCATTCGACTACACAGGACAGGTTCGGAATGCGGGACACAGATGTTTGGCGCTTACAGATGCATAAAACGGGGGGGTTACAATCTACAGTGAGTATATTTGCGGCCGAGTCGGACTTGGGGGGTAAGGTCCAGGAATTGCATTCAAACCAGAGTTTTTCGGTGCGGTTAGTTGCGATAGGGCGGAGTCAGGGACAGACGGGCGGGAGATGATGGCACGCGGAACCGGAACAGGGGAGTGATTGGAGGATCCGGATGGGCGACTTGGTGTAAATCGGCACCAATCAAAAAACGATTAGACTCACATCAGGTATCGGTTGTAGATGATGTGGAGGTATCGCTCCTTGTAGATGTGTTCCTTTTAGTAATGGATCGGCTAAACCTGAGATGCCTGCCGCATGCAAGCCACCGGCTATGGCTAGTGGAAATACTGTGCAGGTCTACACACGAGTTTCAATGTTTTTTTTTTTTTTCAAGAGAACAGTGTAGAATGAGACAGATTCAGGTTGGTATGGTGGCAAAAGATAAATGTGGTCGAGAGAAAAATGAGAGATGAGATTAGAATCGCAAAATCGAGCCATTACGTTGGAGGGTGGTGGAGATGTGATCGGTCGAGGCAATAGAGAAAAAGAGATCGAAAAGAAATTACATTTTTTGTATGAAGAAGCAAAGGGGGGTACTGGATTCGGAGCACGCTACTAGAGAGAAATCAGATTAAGGACTTAACGTAAGCATCGGTAGGGTTCAATTGAAGGATTGAGTGCTAACAATGGCGAAAGAAATTAATTACACGGACGGGAGCAAAGTATCTCTATTCTCGACGTAAGCGTGTAATATGAGTAAGGATGGGCAAAAAAGAGAAAGATATATAAAAGAATCAGAGCAATAGATAGAGAGATACAGGTCAACTGGAGCAATATAGATATGTACGCATGAGGAATTAGCGAATTGTTCGAGTCCTTACCTCCTGTGCTGGAACGGCGTAGTTGCCCTGGATGGTGTACGCCTGGCCGTTTGCTACTATGACCGGTCCGTTCATCTGCGGCTTCGGCCTGTATGGGATGGTGGCACCTTTCGGGGGCGACTGCAAAGAGAGAGATAATTGGTCGAGTGAGTGTAATGAAATGAAATTTTATTCAATTAATTATGATTTGCTCGAAAGCGAGTGGCACTCGCCGGTAGCCGCAACCCCTCTGCAGAGTCCTTTCTGGTGGTTCGAGGAGAGTTTTCTAAGTGGTATCGATAACAATATTTTATCTGCGGGTTGTATTGTTGAAATACTCGGAAAAAAGCTATCGATATCACTTCAATGTGATTTTCCGATAAAACTGTGGGGAAGTTTATGTTTTTTACATAACACTGGCAAACTTTTAGTTAGTCATATAAACATTTTTCAGTCTGATAGGCAGATCTATTGGCAAAGATCTCTGTAGAATATTTGGAATGCAGTGGGATCCCTTTTTGTCACGCTTAATTTTTGGCACCCTCGTAATTTTGTCAACAAAATGGATCCATTTTTGGCAGTTTTCAATAGGATTAAAATTTAAATCTTATTTTAAATATTATCACGTTATTTGCTTAACAACATTTAATTTTCACGCCGATCGTTTTCCGGAGCCTTATCTTCGTTAATATTCTCTAAAATTCTCCAGGGGTTCCAATACATACTGTTTTACTGCTGGATGGTTATGTATATGCAAACATTCATGAGATCACTTATCTCTATAAGTATCTCTACTAGATTTTCAACGCCTTTTTTCACACATTCACTTTGAGTGACGAGTCCACTTTAGTCTAAATGCTACGATTCTAAATGAGGAATATGGGTATCAAACTTTCGGAAATCGCCTCATCAAATTCTTCCTAGTTGTTATGGCTTCAAATGATGTACTGATCTCGGAGTGATCATTTCAGAACATATTTTCCGAGAGTCTATGATTAACTGAAATCACTTATCAGTGTAACCCCAAAAATATGAGAATCAGACATCAGGAAATTTCCTTGACTCCCCTGGGCATAGAGTATCATCGTACCTGCCACACGATATACGAATATGAAAATGTCAAACTAAGCAAAGAAAGCTCTCAGTTAATATCTGTGGAAGTGCTCATAAGAACACTAAGCTGAGAAGCCGGCTCTGTCCCAGTGGGGACGTTAATGCCAAGAAGAAGAAGAAGACATCAGGAAATTGTCTCAAAGTTTACTTTTGGACTATCAGTACTATAGAAATTGAACTTGGGTTGACCATTGCATAGCGAATTTTCCATGAGGTTTTGGTTAACCACAAGCACTCCCAAAGCTGTCACGGTTGATCGCTTAATTTTTGTTCTATGAGAAGCTATCAGATAAGTAGACCTCGAAGTGGTAATTCTGAAAAAAAGTTTTCTCATAAGACGTATATGCTTGGAGTTTACAGAATCTTATTTTCGAACCATTTGAGCTCACCATAAATTTGCTGAACAATTTCTTATCGGAATACTCTTTCAGACACACAAGTGTTGATGTTTAAAATTCTGATAGAAATAAAGTTACGGGCATTTTTTATGTATATTCAAACCTTCAGTCTACCCTGCAGTATAATACTGATCTTGAAGAAGCCATTAGGAGAGCTGATGTGCTAAAAATTGACACTATCGTCACTTTGTCACTTGTGCACATGTCATCGAAACATCTTCTGGGAATGTATATACTATTCATTCAGTTAATCCTTCAAAGATATCGCTTGCTCTCATATAGAAAAGCGATTTTTTTTTTCGATAATTCTTTTAGGATTATGTTTACATTCTTCTGTACATTTATTCTTAACAGTTTCTGGAAATCCACTATAGCTTATATTATTGTATAGAAAGAAGTGGTTGCTGTGGTTTTCTGACAGGCCTTTATTTGTTTTATGTGTGAAATTATCTAGGGATTGCTCCCGAATTTTAAATGCTACAGATATTTCAGCTACAAGTACCTCAGTGATTCGCTCAAACATTTCCTTAAATTTTCTCAATTTTTTCAAATCATCTACTAACCCTTTTTTTAATTCTTTTAGGAAATCTTTCAGTGATTCTTTCAGATATTATTTAAGGTACAGTGGGGGAAGTGTATCAGTGGGATAAATGGATCATTCGTCAATATTAAGCATAAATACTTGAATATGTTGAATGTTTTCGCACCATTGCTTCATTTTAGGATATATTCTTACGCCCACACTGATACTATTGCAAAACTGGTACTACACGCACACTAACACAAGCAAACTTGTTAGCGGCAAAAATCAATTAATTTGAAAATTGTTTTCCATCAATCAAAAATCCATTGTATCTCTGTCTAAAATCGAATACTATTAGTTTTTTCGACACATGGTGAGCATTTCAGTTCTTATTAAATGAAACTCAATGAAAAATATGTGATTTTTATAAATAAATACAGATATATTGTACATGGTACACTTACCCCTACTTTTTAATGGGGTAGGGTAAGTGGATCAAGCATTATTATTATTTATTGGCAGACTGCTTACGAGATTTTTAATAAATTTTTAAATCCGCAAATGTTGTTTTCTTTTAACTTTATTCATTCCTTGCAGCCTTTGTCAAATTGACCATAGAAAATTCCATAGAATCCACCTAAAAGTTTTTTTTAACCTTAAATAAAAAATATATAAAAGTATAATAATTTCAAAATCCACACGAAACTTTTCGTGGTTTATCTAAGCTGAGTTGCGAAAGAGCAAAATATACTAATTTTCCAATAGAAAGCATATTATCGTACCTTATTTGACCATATAAATTGTTCTAGACACATGATACAAATATATTCATAAATAGAATAAAGGGATTTCAGTTTGTTATTCAAAAGTATATGTAACTAATATTTCTAAACTACGAGTATTTTTCGAAAACATTGTTGGGAATAATCCTACAATACTTCTGTAAAACTTATGTGTATAAATGAATGAATTTTCTCCAAATTATTCTAGTTACAATGTTGTTTTTTTGTTCAAATTAAAGTGAACTAATGTATACATATTTTTTATTATATTTTGATAAAATAGAGATACTTTTTTAATTTTAAAGTATTAAAATGTAACATTACTAGCACTTATAACAAGAACGAGAGTAGTATTATTCTTATTGTACATAATTACACCACATTTGTTTTGAAAACAGATTTTTTTTTATTGGCGATCCACTTACCCCACCATGGTGGGGCAAGTGGATCATTTGGCGCAAATTTTTAAGTGCCTCATACTCAATACATAACAATCAGAAAAATCTAAATAAATGACGATTTAAAGTATATTAGCCCCTCATTTGTTATCCACAGAAAAAAGTTTGAATTACATTATCCACGTTAGCTGTATATAATAATGAAGTTGACTGTTGATTTTTCTGTATCCACTTACCCCACGGTACCCATAAAATAAAATCGCCAGAGCTGTTCAAACATTTCTTGCAAAATAATATTATTATTCATCAGTTGCTTAATAATTATTACCCCTTAATATATTTCTCAAGAAATCATATTGAAATTCCATTTGAGATTTCACCAGGATTTCTTTCCTAAATTTCGTTCGTTCGTTTTTTCGTGCAATGGTTCAATATTGAACCATATTTTCATGAATAATTTTTGGTTGAGGGTCAACTATGCGATTACTGCAAAGAATCGCTGAATACATTGAACATCCAGCAGCAGAGTCTTTCAAATCTTGTGATAACTTTTTGAGACAATTCGCAAGATAATATACATAGCCCTTTTGTCACCATTTGGTAAATTGTATGCGGGAGTTGGAATATTCCCAACTAACTGGTCGGAAAGAATATTTTTTTGGGTTTTGGTGAGATCCTTTCTTGAGTTTCTTATACCTTAGGAACATGTTGGGCTCCAGAAAATCATAGCAAATTTTTTGCATTATTTGTAATGGATTACTGTAGTGATTTGGGTGTAAGTTTAATGATATCTGATGGATCTTTATAAGATTCTTCAATTAAATTTGATTTCATGTTTAGGGGTCCCCGGAATTTTTTAAAGAACTCAAAAAGGGGTCGTTAAATTTAATGAACAGAACAAATCAGTTGAAATCAGTTTGACCATGCGATAAATATGACAATTTTTTTCGGTAATTTGAAAATGGCTCCTCAATATTATATTTCTTGTGTCGTAAGACATCTTTCTTTCTTCTTGGCGTAAGACATCCCATATCAAATGATTGACTACAGTCAAAAGACATACAGAAATTGCTGCAATCAATTACTGTATTCATAAATTATGATATTTTTCGGAACAAAATATTGACTAAGCCTACAATTGGATTTTCCATAGAAATATGGATGCAAAATTCCACTAGAAATAATTACAAATTGGTATATAAGAGTGATGCCCAACATGCGGCCCGCAAGCCGTATGAGCACCCCAAGATCCATAACTGTTTGCCATAATTTCGTGCATACACAAATAAGCTTTTCATTGCTTCAATTAGAATCCAAGAACCCGATAAGAATCTTCAGGTGTCCGTTAAGAACCCACATAACCCGCTAGAACTTTGAAGTAGCTCGCTAGGAATCCACAGAATCTTGCTTAGAATTATCAGAATCTTGCTTAGGAGTCAGATAGGAATTGACATCTACCCAAGAGTTTGCTAGCAATTTTAGGACACAATTCAAGAATATTTCTAAAAATCCACAAGTCTCCGATGGAAATTTTCAAAAGTTCATGAAGACTTCCCACACTGTCACTAACGATCTCCGAATTCCGCTGGAAGGCTGGAAATATTACAAATACAATTTTTTTGTGAGTCATAGACTTTTTGTTCCTCTTCCACAAGCATTGACTTGTGCTTTGTCAAAATCCTAAGAAACATATTTTTATTACCGTAAAACGGGGTAACTTTGATAATGCCGGTAACTTTGATAGTGCGAGATCCACAACATACTAAACAAAATAACAAAGAGTCTGTTAATCAGTTAAGCTAAACGAATGCAAATGTAAAGAGTATTAATATGACACTTAATGTCAAAGCTATTTTCGTTGGAATCAAGTACATTTGAGGCTTCATATTTGAATATTAAAAATTTAAAAGATTTTAGCATTTTTGAATCGCTTACACACAATCGGTTCTACGATCACTAATTGATGGAGTCATTATGAGTTCGTCGCTTATCCTTGACAGCCAAGTTGTCGTAGAATATGATTTTGGTCTCAAATCTCTTAGCGAAACGCATTTTTACAAACTGGGAGCATTTTTGTAATCTAAGTCAGAAATTTCCATATAGCGTTAAACGCCTAGAGGTATGCAACGCCCTATAAATGTTCCGTAATTGATTCAATTTTGTTCGATGGAGTATACATTATCAAAGTTACCCCAAAACAGAAAACCGACTGTCGATTGTATGAAAAATTATATATTTATTCAGAATAAATCTTTTGGCAATCTATCAACTGCAATCGATAGTTAGGAAACCAGTACTTGTTTTAAAAATATAAATTATAATTTTTTGAAACAAAATGCCAAAATATTCAAGTTTTCTTCGAAAAAACTATCAAAGTTACCCCGTTTTACCGTACCTTTATCACCAACAGGCACACTCAAGTGGGCTGGTCATATAGCCTGAGAAAAGATGTTGGAATTCTAGTTGAAATACTAATAGCGAAGAATGGCTTTATGAGACGTTGCTAACACATGACCATATGGAAATAAAAAAAGCGTGTATGGTACTCCTAGAAATTGGTAAGATTTGGGGGAATATGGACGAAAATTAAGCTCTGAAATGCGGTAAGCTTGAAGCTGGCTTACTTTTCAAATGACTAAAACAAAAGATACAATGATGTTTATGAAACTGTATAAATTTTAATGGCATTAAAAAATGTTGCCAAAACAGATCCGTTTTTGCCAGAATTGAGGGGTGCCAAAAATGAAGCATGCCAAAAACGGAATTCCACTGTACTTATTTATCTTTTAGGTGATGATGAATCGAAGCCGCACCTCAAAATTTCAAGAGCACAAATCTGGAGAACCGAACATCCGTTTGGGTTGAAAACTTGATCGATTGGGCACCTCCAGCTAGTGACCATTTGATAAAGTTTTCAACCCAAACGGATGTTTGGCTCTTCAAAATTTGAGATTTGATTACGATTCATCTTCACCTTAAGACTATTATTTCTAGTTCAAGAACATTTTCCTCTATAATGTCGAAACTGTTCGAAAACTTCGGAGAAAATTCATGTTGTTTTTATTTGCCATCCGGACATGAGCTCAATTCAAAACTAGAATATAATAGGTACCCTTAAGAACTCTCCTGGAGAAGTTTACAATCACTACAACAGCAACTCATCATCTCCTTCTGTCGGGTGTGAGATCACTGCGTCCATTTTTTAGAACTATTGTGATATACCCTTTTGCTTTTACAAAGACACTCAATGGCGAGAACGCCACCGGAATACTTTGCACAGTGACTGAACTTTTAGCCATCTGCCATTGATGGGCAGAAGTCCTAAGTTGCAGCATTGTGAATCCCCCAATCTGGTACGATCAGCCTGATAAAGCCGACCACTTCCCTGGGAGATGCGTTCCAAATATCGGCCGGCTCCAAAAAGGGCTTGCCAAATATTTTGGATCTTCGTTGTATATGTGCACTGCAGGAGCAGAGAATGTGTTGAGAGGTTTCGCACGTTTCACTACAGAAACGGCAATTTGGGTTTTGGATGGCTCCGATCTTTTGTAAATGGTATCTGCTGGGGCAGTGTCCAGTTATTAGACCGGTGTAAGTGCTGAGGTTCCTTTTGTTGAGACCAATGAGTTTTTATGTTTGTTTCGAATTAATTGTGACGAATCTTTTGGACTGATTCGCATTGGAAACTGTTTTCCAATTGGATATAATTTGACTGGACAACCAGCTGTTCAGTTCAATATTTAGTGAGCAGTTTGATATACCAAAGAATGGCTCAGGACCAATGAATGTATTGGCCGATCCATTCCTGGCTAGCTCATCGGCAATTTCATTACCCTCTAGACCCGTATGCCCCGGGATCCAATATAGTTTAACTCGATTGCGGATGGCTAGGTTTTTTAGAGCAAGAACACATTCCCACACTAATTTTGAGTTTAAAGTGTAAGCTTTCTGAGCATGAAGAGCTGCTTGGCTGTCGGAGAAAATACAGATTGTGGCATTTCTGTAATTCCTCTTTACGCTGAGCTGCACACATTCAATGATAGCATACACTTCAGCCTGAAAAACTGTAGGCCATTGTCCGAGAGGGACAGAGATTTTAGTTCTTGGTCCGTGCACTCCAGATCCAGAACGATTGTTCATTCTCGATCCATCAGTGTAGAATTTGATTGAGCCTGGAGGAATACTCGGTCCACCTTCTTGCCACTCTTGCCACCGTATATGATATGTCATAATTCACAACCATTTCCATCCAGTCACTGCATTTTTCTACAATTGGATTTATAGAAAATTCGTTTAGTATGCTTAGGTGACCGGTAAAATCACCTGGTAGAAGGTTTAGTGATCGTTTTAGCCTCAGAGCAGTTTTTTCAGCATCCAGCTTTATGAATTGATCTAGCCGGGGCAGATTAAGCATTGCATCTAGGGCGAATGAAGGGGTGCTGCGAACTGCACCACTAATGGCGACGCACGCAGCGCGTTGGATTTTGTCCAGCTTGGCTCTAGCCGTAACCTCGCTTGTTTTTGGCCACCAAACAAGGGAAGCGTAGGCTATTCTAGGCCGAACGATGGTTTTATATATCCACATGATCATATTAGGTTTTAGGCCCCACTTCTTTCCACAGGTCTTTGAGCAGACCCACAGAGAATTGAGACCTTTATTTACCATGTTTTGAAGATGTGTGTTCCAATTGAGTTTAGCATCAAGCGTAATGCCAAGATATTTGACTTCATTTGAGTAAACCAATTGTGTTTGATTAAGGAAAAGAGGTTGCAGCTGTAACTTTCTGCGCTTTGTGAAAGGAACAATCGTAGTTTTTGAAGGATTTATTCCCAGTTTCTCTTTCAGACACCAGGAGAGCGTGTAATCGCATTCTTGCAAGGACAACGCTTTCAAATTTGCCGCGTACAATGATGACAACATCATCAGCGTAGCCAACAACCTCAAATCCTCTTTTTTCCAAGCTATTAAGTAGATCATCAACCACTAGAGACCATAGCAAAGGTGAAAGTACCCCTCCTTGAGGACACCCCTTTGTGGCCATGACAGTGGCGCTCAACTCGGATGAGATTCGGCGATTTGCTAGCATAGCATGTACCCAGGTAGCAATGCATGGGTCAAATTTTCTCCTATGCATTGCTGACACTATAGACGAATAGGAAGCGTTATCGAATGCACCCTCAATGTCAAGAAATGCCACGATGGCGATTTCCTTTGCATGAAAAGTTTTCTCGATCTTGTTGACTAGCATGTGTAGTGCTGAGATCGTAGATTTTCCACTTTGGTAAGCGAATTTTGAATAAATTTTGAATTTAAGAACTCTCCTAAGACCTTTTCCATTATTTTGAGCATCACCAACGACAGACTTATCGGTCTGTATGCTTTGGGATTGGTTTTGTCTTTTTTCCCCGCCTTCGGGTTAAAGACAACTCGAACTTGACGCCAGTCATCTGGAATATGTCCTAAGACTAAACTGGCCTTAAAAATCTCTATCATGGGAGGAATAAGCGTTTGCTCCTCTTTCTGGATAAGTGCTGGGAAAATTCCATCCATGCCAGCAGATTTAAATGGCTCAAAGGATCTCACTGCCCTTTCCACCCTTGCTCGCGTAAAGGCTTCTTTGGCAACCTTCAATGCGTCTCTTTTGGTATTTGAGTCCCATGACAGGAGCTCTTGTCGAGACGCCATGTCTGTCGCCATTAGCGTTCACGCTCGCTTCAGGGATTGAATCAGGGAAGTGAGTCCTCAGCATTTCACTCAGTGTTTCTGTGGGATCCACAGTGAGCGAACCGTCAGTCTTTCGGAGAGTTCCCAGACCATTGGAGTGGTCTTTCGATAGAGTTTTATGAAGTCTGGCAGCTACCGGAGTCTTCTCAATGCTTTCACACATGAGGACCCATGATTTCCGCTTAGCAAGCCTTATTTCCTTGTTATAGTCTGTCAGAGCCTTTCGGTATAGACTCCAATCAGTAGAGCGTTTGGCACGGTTGAACTCCCTCCATGCAACTCATGATCACTGGTGATTCTGAACTTTTTGAGATGTTGCAATATTAAAAAATGGGGAGTGGTAGTTAAACCTTCAATAGTGTGAATCAATGGATCGAATCACCAACCATAGGCGACCCCAGATACTTAACTTATCCCACAAACCCAATATCCTTTCTATGACAACTGTGGGGATACAGAGGTATATTCGGTCCCCCTAGTAGTAATGGTTGTCTAACTAACATTCCATTCCCTTCCCCGATAACCGTAAGGACGTGGCAGGCGCCGTTATTGACTTTCAAATTTCAAGCTAATGGTAAGCTAATTCTAAGCCCCCTTCATTTAATTTCTGTGCAACTTTGATTGTTCTGATGATTCACGGAGTAGCTCATGTTGCAATATTAAAAGGGTGTTTCCATATTCAGTGAAACGCTTTCACACTATAGAGGGGTATGCCCAACGACAATTATGTGAAATGTCCCGACCCCGACTGTATACAACACCAGCTCAAAAATCACCCAAAAAAAAATCATCAACTGTGTCACACAATTCGCGAGCCAATTTTTCATGCAATCAACTTCAACTATGTCACGCACTTCAATAACCATCGGTACAACATGGGGTCGCTGCCAAATGGAGCGCATAGAAATCGTTTGCTGCCCTCGATTCTGTGGTGCCAACGTTGAACCCCATCATCATATTCGGGTGAAAACACTCAGAGGTTTCATAAACGGAGTACTACCTGCC
This sequence comes from Aedes aegypti, assembly GCF_002204515.2. Taxonomy (NCBI): domain Eukaryota; kingdom Metazoa; phylum Arthropoda; class Insecta; order Diptera; family Culicidae; genus Aedes; species Aedes aegypti. The sequence goes on from NC_035108.1 coordinate 154,197,961, forward strand.
GAGCGACTGCTGCTGCTATAGCCCTTGTCCGGAATGCCACGCAGATGAATATAATATTTCATGAATTTTAATTGAAATTTATATTACCTTGTGCTATATTGGCTATAAATGACCGGTTGCCGTTCGCCACACGAACTTTGCCGCGCCGCACAATGGTTCTGTTGATAGGCCAGAAATTAAAAAAAAATGTCTTCTACACTGTAGATAATAAGTTACTCCAGAGTTCCGTCTGCTTTTCCGACCAAATGCTCATATAATTTTAAATGACGCTTTCTATGTGCGTAGAATTCCGAATAAGATTTGTTGAAGTGATATCACTAACAACAATATCAATAGTATTTTAGACAGTCAAAGCATAATTGATATGGCAATTTCTGCTGATATTTTTAATCAAATATTGTATAAGATTAATTATGACGGCTTCGTAGAACAAACGGACCCACTGTGCGCAGGCCGTTGTTGGTTGACTAGCGTTGGTCATAGCCGGAAATTTACAGCCGAAATTGGCCTTTTTATGACGATGTCGTTCCTCACCACTGCGATACCGGCGCGCATTTCCGCATTTTCCCAACTAAGTGAACATTTTCCGAGTGTGGGTGCATAGGGACGACACCACTTCAAACAACAAGCGCTTTGACAACTCGTTATTGTAGAGATCCTGGGCTCTGATTTGGCGTATCTACGCCAAGTCGTTGCATGCGTTCGGGCGAACCCCATTCAAACACACTTTATTTCGTCTTACAGGAAAACTTTTGTGCCATAAGTTTTCCGGCGCAACTGAGAGTTTTGCATTCGCACAAGTGTACCGCAAGCTCTTTTGCTGTGTAAGCTCTGTTAGCTGCTAGCACGGGTACGATGCTCTGCCTTCTTGAAGTTTGTGGTTGCAGGATCGCAAATTTACTTTGGCAGAAAGTTTTGCTGACTGCCGGTCGTCTGTTGTCGTTTTGCACTAAGCGGGTTCGCTCCATATGTAAGTTAGCATCTTTTGAACTTTATGGAGTTTTGCTGGGGTTAGGTACTTGGTCTTGCTCATTAAAACACTGGCGATGGGGTTCCGGGACGCATAGCAATCAAGTCGATTAAATTGATTGGATTGAATGCAATTTATTTCCACTGAATTACAACTCATTTGGTGATACAGGGAAAACGTCGTAGGAGGAAGACGCTTAGTGAACGTAGTCTTCATGGATTAGGCCGTCAGTGCGCATCATACTCTCATACAATGCGTACACAAATTATTTCTGCTGACGGGGGACTTGAGAGCACCTAAAGAAATTTAATAGCATTTCTCATCTTTTTATACCTATTGATCAGATTTTGATCCTCGTAGGACCTACACTACCCGCCATAAGTATGGAATCACGTATTGCAACACTCATACTGAATATTGCAGCACCTTGATAAGTTTAGCATCACCTAAAATGAATATTATCTCGTGATTCTGAAGTGCTAGATCAATGTATTTTTGAGGTCATCTTAAAAAATATGTCTTTGAGCTCCTGCGATTTTTTATTTTCGTTGAAAAAATGTTTAGCACTGGATTTTGGGAGATGCTAAACTTAAAAGTGCTGCAATACTCAGTATTGCAACGATTCCATACTTATGGTGGGTAGTGTATGTCGAATCTTAGTGAACAATCAGCTCGATGCTTTAGACAAATTTTCCGAGCAGCAAATCGAAGCAGCCTCTAGCCCATGCTGTTCGATTCAAGTGAGGAAGCAAGGGTGCCACCAATCGTGGTCAACATATCCAAATTTGGAGGATTTAAGCAGGAGATATCGAAATTCATAAGAGGAAACAAAGTTTCACGTCGAATTTTTTGTTATTCTCTTCCAAAAATGTTGACAACGAACTGCCCATTACAGAATATCTAGACATTAGGAAAAAATGACATGATACATAATTATTAAAAAAAATATATGTGGACGGTAAAATTTTGTATGTAATCTCCACAAATCTTTAAGAATTTCTCGTGAAATTTATATGGAGATCATTTTCAATTCTGTTCAAGGGATTTTTGCGGGACTTCTGAAGACGATTCGTCAAGGAATCACCTGAAATCGCTCCAGGATTTTCTCAAGCTTATTCATAAATTATTTAAAAAAATATTCATAAAACTTTCTGAAAAGAGTCGCTACGAACCTAGCTTGAGAATAATCAATAGAGCAAAACTTAAAGGCCTTCTCAACTAGAACGACGACCCAATTTCGCTTCGCTCAACTGCTACCTTGGATCCTGGTTCCCATCTACCAGCGACCGAACGAACCAGAATAGCTTGACAAAACTTTCAAATTTATCACAAACCGTGACAGCATCCCACTCAGAGCTGTCCTTTTCTGTCATGACAATGCGAAGCCCTCGTTATTTGGCTCTGCTTATTCTGGGCGACTCTGTGGATTAGTTCGTTTCCACCATTTCATGGAAAGCATATTTCGCGCAATTCAGCCAGTAGTAATCCAGCATTGTGCAGAAGGCTGGAATTGTGCGATAGTGACCATAATATGATTACGATCATATGAATGTATGTCAGATTCTAAATCTTTTCGAGCTCACTACATATTATGTAATGCCAAGCTAAATTGCCAACTTCCTGCCGGAGTGACACTTAACACGTGGCTGTGGAAAAATATGAATTCGTAATTGGTTTAACGCTTTGCGTTCGAAAAGCGAAGCAAGTGTGAGGCCCTCTGCATCCGTTCGAATTCCCCACAGCAACACTGAATGTGTAATTGATTTCCCTCCCACCGGGCCACCCGCAAACAATGTCGACTAAAGCTGTAATCCCCACTGTTTATTATTCTAAAACCGGCAAACGCATGAATGTATTAAAATCACTAATGAATAACATTTGCAACCCATTTGTAAACGGGGAAAAATCTAATTACTCTCTTGTACTCCGCTGCGAGCGAGGACAACCGAATCCCGACCGCTAATTGTCTAAATTAATAATAATTCCCGCATTTTATTAATACCAAGCAACACCGGCGGCAACTGGACTCTGAGGTCTACCACAGGACCAAAAAAGCCAACAGCTGACATGGAAGGACCGACCGTTTTGGAAGCTTCCAAAACTCACACACACGTGCTCGCGTCAACCTGATTAATGGTCATTGGTTAAAGCCTGGGCTTTAATGCACACGGTTCATCCCACCGAAAGCAGGTGGTAAAACTCGAGAATTGAATAAAAAAATCCATCATAATTAAATCTTGAACGCCAACCTGGGCTTACGTTGCACAAATGCGTACCGTAAAGAGGGGTAACTTTGATATTTCGGGACCCATAACTTACTGAACGAAACAACATAATTGCTGATAATCAGTTAAGCAAATCGAATGCGATGAAACCATGAAAGCGAAAATCATCTCCCTTACTCGATATTACGTATATCGATATGAAGTTAGTGAATCATAGTACAAGTTGGTTTTCATGGCTACCTCGACGATCCATAGTTGTACTAGTTTTGTGTTCTGAACTCGATACCTCCATAACTCGATGTTCCCTTCAATATTGAGTTAGAGAAAGTTGACTGTATCACGTCCATCCTTCAAAACGTCGTGAAAACCGAAATTTGTTGTTTACGTTAGAAAGGATTACTGCAATTCTATCAGACTAGCAATAAATCATTGCTTTGTGTGAGTAAACTGTGGAAATACAATGAGTCAAACAGATGAGTCAACTCATCCATGATTTTTTGACTGTTGAGTTGCGTGATTGACAACTCACGAATGAAAAAATTCAATCGTGAAGTATGAGAATTCTCACAACACTGATCATAGCCTGCAAACTGAAAGTTACTGTTTCTTCATAACGGTGATTACCACAAATCTGAAAAAAACTTCAAGATGGCTAATTTAGTGGCGATTCCCTAACCTCAAATCGATCTGTTCTACGCATATAAATTCACAAATTCTCACAACAAATGCTCATCTATTTAGTAGATACTGGTTTGAATTGTTAAATTAATCATTTATATTTTGCATTTGATTGTAAAATTGCCATTCAGTGTCGTAGAACATGTAAAAATAATGCTTACGAGTCGGTCCTGCATTAATCAGATCAACTTTATTAGTGATTTTTTTTTAATTAAATCTATATACTTTTCCAAACCAGTTTACTAAGATAATCTTGAAAAAATATATGGATAAATTTCGAAACTCAATAGTAGTAATTTTCTAAAACTGAGTTCCCCAACCGGTGGTCCGCGGACCCCTAGGGGGTCGTGATGAATTTTCAAGGGGCCCGCGAAGCCATTCAATTGATGAAAAGAGATTTACCGGGTCGCATTTTATTGATATATAAAAATTATTTACATTCAACATATTTAACATTTAACATATATTTTTAAAATACTTTTAATGCCATTCTATCTAAGAGATTTCGCACAATAAATAATAATAAAATAATTACTCTACATGCATTCGTTTCTAGATGTATTCGTAGGAAATTTCTGGAATATTTGCGGCTTAAGGCTAAGTAGCCCATCTTTCGTTTTGGTAGTTTGAAGACTTTGCAGCTTGCAATTTCAAAGTGATAAAACTCAGTCTTGATGGTTAGTATTGACTTGAAAAAGTTTCACTGTATGCGCTAACATGCATAAAATATGTAGATACTTTTTCAGCTTTGTCAGTGTAAAACCAACTGATTTTCTTTGATTTGAAATCGTGAGATGAATTCAACGACGCTTGCAAATTTCAATGACGGCCTACTGAGGCTTAACAGAATAAAAACTATCATCGTTTTACAGATAGTCCAAACCAGTTTGTGCGTTCAAAAACTAAGCAATGTTTATAATGATCTATCACTGGAATACAAATGCTGTCCGGAATGCCGTGAAATAATTTTCAAGAAGATTTGTCGAATATGAACGAAAAAACTGATTTAATTTCTGACGATTAATGATGATTTCTTGCATCTTAATCCTTGTCAGCTATTGTTCTGCAAGTTTCCTCTGTATCTTGTCAGTTGTCAGCGCTAAAGAAATATGAAATCTCGAATTATCTCGCTCGAAATTATCTCAAGTGTTTAAGTGAGATTTTTGACGAATATTTGTAATAGTGATCATTGGTAGATTTCTGCAAACATGGTAGATGGATGTCTGATAAGGTTTTTGGAGAGCTCTTGTAATTTTTTTTTACGAATTCATCCTACGACCGATAAGTTGCTTCTGAGAAGCCAATTGGAAAGTTTCTTAAGATATGAATTAAACCTGATGGTGGTACCTAAAAATAATCATGAAAACATGTTTGGCGAGGTCTTCATGGATTTCTGATGAAATCTATCAGTAGATCTTCCAAATCTTGTGAATCTTTCAGACAATCTGTTTAAAGTCGAGACAATGTGCAATTAAACTCCGGTGATTTTTTTTAATAATTTCCAACGTTTAATTTACTTCGACAGAAGATTTTTTGAAGCTGCGAGGCTTATATTTTGCAAAAATCTTACTGCTGAGTCTCAGACAATTTGATCGAGCAACCCCCAATGTCAAAATGAATTAAGATGGTGCCTACGTAGTTCTTCATCTTACTTGCCCTGCATAATTTAAAAAGTTCTTTATCGTTCAATTAAAAAAAAAGTTCGGTGGACTATTGGTTAAAATCCTATTGGACAACTCTAAGGGATCATATTAGAATCATCACATTATCTGTGGTGAATTACAAACGTGTTTTTTTTTTTGTTGTACGCCTGAAATTCTGAGATCTTCGGTAGGTGTGCATCAACTTTGATTCCAAGAACATCCATGTTTTGGGAGTCCGCGGATTGTTTGTAGAACTTTAAAAGGTGCCGCAGCTTCAAAAAAGTTGAGAACCACAGTACTAACCATTAAGCTATGCCTCAAAGACGAAGTTTTACTAGACGGATTCCCGAGACGTCCTATGCTAGATTCACCCCAATCACCGACGTTACAGTTAAATTGTAGGTTTCTGCGTCACTGAAACCAAGTGGGACAGCTTGCTTGATTTGTCCTACAGAAGTAGGTGGTTCCAGGGCCCAGATTTTCTGTGAGAACATCCCGAAGTTCTTTGTAGTGTTGAAAACAGGACATATAGGGGCATCGATTTTTCATGCGGCAAATTAGGGTTGACATTTGCCGGGCTGAAAAATCGGTGCCCCTATCTGTCCAGTTTTCATAAATCCCGTTGATAGAAATGTGTTATAATCTTGTTATGTGATTCTGGTCTCAAAATGTGCCTAAACCATGGCTTTTGCAAAGTATTCGAGAAGAAAGCAGCGCGGGCGATTTTCCTGCAGCAAGGCACCCGTAGTAATGTGGAACGATACAAACAGAAGCGAAGAAAGTAAACCCATATATTCCTGGATAAAGAGCGCCGCCTGGAAGGGTTGGAGTATGAAGAAAGCAGCTGTATTGTTCTCAAGAAACACGTAAGTTCTACAAGAAACTCAATGCATCCCCCAAATGCCTTGTGTCAGGATAGAAATATCTTGATGGACAGACACGTAAGGTGATTGAAAGATGGAAACAGCACTACGATGAACACCTGAATGGCGCAGAGGAGGAAGACCAAGGCAGCATGAGGAACGGCTTCATCAGTACGGCGGATGAGTGAGACGTGCCAACTCCAGATGAAGTTAAGGATGCTATCCATCAGGTCAACAACAAAGTAGCTGCACCGATTGATAGCCAGGATCTGGGATACAGAACAGCTACCGGAGGAACTGAAGTAGGGAGTAATACACCCAATATACAAAAATGGTGACAAGTTAGAATGTGAGAACTATCGAACGGTCACCCTTCTAATCGCAGCCTATAAATTGCTTTCCCAGATCATCTTCCGCCCTCCTATTAGCGGCAGATTTGTGGAAAGTTAACAAGCTGGTTTCGTGGACGGGCGATCGACAACAGACCAAAGTTTTATCTTGCGACAGATTCTCCAAAAGTTTCGCGTATATCAAGACCCTACGCACTACTTATTCATCGATTTCAAAGCGGCCTATAAAACCATCGACCGTGAAGAGCTATGGAACATCATGGACGAGAAACGGAAACTGGCAAGACTGATCAAGGCAACGATGGATAGTGTACAGTGTTGTGTGAAGATATCGAACGCGTTATCGGACCCGTTTGAAATACGCAAAGGACTTCTACAAGGCGATGGTCTTTCCTGCCTTCTGTTCAATATAGCGCTAGAAGGTGTTTGTAACGGGCGAACTTCAACATTTGGGGCTCTATCTTCAATAAATCCAGCCAGTTCATCAGTTTCGCTGACGTCGTGGACATCGTCGGAAGAACGTTCCAGGTAGTTGCTGAATAGTATACCAGGTTGAAACGTGAAGCAGAACAGGTTGGATTGGATTGAAAAAAAAAATACGTCAAAGACGTAATATCTGCTGGCTGGGAGAGCCGAGCGCGATAGAGTTCGCATTGGCAGACGCGTGATGATCAACGGAGATGAGCTCGAGGTGGTCGACGAATTTATCTACCTCGGATCATTGGTAACGTCGGACAACAACTGCGGCAGAGAAATTCGAAGAAGCGTCATTGCCGAAAGACGTGCTTACTACTGACTCCACAAGACCTTGTGGTTTGTTAAACTTCACCTTCCTACTACGGCGTATAGAAGAGAAGAATTAACCACGAGCTTGTGCAGCTCTACGATGAACATAGTATTCAGAAAGTTGCCAAAGCCCGAAGAATACGATGGGCGGGGCACGTTGTGAGAATGCCGGGCAACAATCTCGCAGCTACTCACTTCGAATCCGGCCGGTTCAAGACGAAGGGGAGTGCAACAAGCTAGGTGTATTGACCAAATGGAGCAGGATCTTGTAAGTGTGGGGCGATCAAGAAACTGGAGGCTAGCCACCATGGACCGAGTTTGTTGGTGTAACATTGTGGCGCAGGACATGTCCTTAAGGACATAGCGCTATCAAAAGTAAGTAAGAAAACGAAGTCATATCAGAATATAATACAGTGATCGTAAATTACATTCACACACGAAAACAGTAAAAATAACATTCATGTGTCAAATTAAAATTCGTATTGCGCATTTATTTCACCAATGGACCAGTAGTGAAGTTACGGAAACGCTAATAAAAGTGCGCGATTGTGTTAAATCGAGTTGCTATCCAAAGAATAAGTGCTTTAAAGAATGAAGTTTTCTGAACATGATTCGGTGAAATCCCGCACTTTTAATCGCATTTTCGCAATTTGAAGCCGCACTTCAAAAAAAAGTCCAGTAGTGAAGGAAATACAAAATACAGTATTCGCGTTTTCTATGGGCCATATTGTATTAGTATGACACTCCATGCAGAGCTTTTGTCAGTGAAAGCAAGAGCATTTGAAACTATATTGATTAAATAATAAAAATTGATAATATTTTAGCACTTTTAAAACGTCTACAAATGTTATACATGATACATGATGTTATTCTGTAACTCAATGTGTCCCCCAAATTGATTGAATTCTCGGTCCTTTTATTCTAGCATACTTTGATCCCTCCGTAAGTCAATACCTCTCTAACTCGATGTTCCCTAACTCATTATTATCTAATCAGTTTCAATTTCTTATGTAAGTTGTTCTCTAAATAGATAATTTCATGAAATAAAATTGAGTTTGCTGACAACAAATTGCAGCTTGGCAGTCCAATAAACCTTGAGAAAGTTGAAATTTTCCGAAGACTGTGCAAATATTTTTGCGTTAGTAAATGTGCTAACAATACTATTTCGAAGAGAGCAACAGAGGATAGAATTTCTCATTGTTACATAGGTCCTTTAGTAAAGTTCAGCGAGATTTTTCCAATCATTTCAACTCATGATTGGCTACAACGGTACAACGGCTTGAGTAAAGTGAAATTTTTGACACTAAATTATAAACGATTTATACACAAAAGCTGACCTCAGCAAACATGCCCATCGCGCCTATATCTACAACATTGCTAAGGGCACCATGAAGCGATTCCTTCATTTTTTTTATTTGAATTATTTCAATTAAACTTTTCAAAACTTTTCTTTAATCAATAACTGAGCCGCATCGATTTCCTCTGTTGAGTTTTTGAAACACTAGCCAAGAACATTGTCTTTCGATCTATAATGAAAAACTTCCAAAAAGTTTCAGTATTGCACTGTTATAATCGAAAGAGAGCGAGAGAGGAGAGAATCTCTTATTGTTACATAGGACCTTTAGTAGAGTTTATCGAAGATTCACATTTGTCAAATCTCTCGTGAACTCGTGACTAGAAAGTCACGGATTTGAATCATAGAAGAATTGATCATCATGTGACGCAATTTGAGTGATTTTCTTGAAAAATTACTACATAAAGACGAGTGTTCGCAATGTGAGTCATGTTTGGAATTTGAGACCATGTTAAAAAAATCGAAAACTAGACAAAATTCAAAAATAATCAGGTTTTCCCCCAAAAACCTACCAAAGGTATCCCATTTCACAGTACATCATGGAATATGGCCCCGCCAGCTGGGAAACCACAGCCACAGGACAATCAGGACCCAGATTGATGTAACCCCTGACCACCTTTTTGCAAATTCGGCACAACTCTGTGTGGGTGCATTTGTCTGTGTGGTGCTGCTGCAAAACGAAGCCTCCCAAATGCTACAAGCTTTTTGGCAATCGGTCCGAAGCGGCCACCCGCGGCTGACGGATGATGGACCGGGCTACGGAATTATGAATTATTAAATACGAAATCACAGAGCAAATTAAAACTGAAAACGGTCCATCGTTCATCATTGCGTACATTGAGGGAATGCGTTGGGTTGGTGAGGAAATGGTTATTCATTATTGATTTAAAGCCAGCGCCGAGTGATGACAGCATCAATAACGATGAATCGAACAGAACAACCACATAGCGAAATTATCGTTGGATTCGAAAGGATTAATACCACATTGCAGCAGGATCCAGGAATCCGGCGATTTTTGTAGGGCTTAACTTGGGCCGATTATGGATTGGCAATGCGTTAATTCAGGATATTCTCTCGTGCATTGATTTTCAGTGTGCGAGGACATTTGGATTCGATTTTGATTTGATTTCGATTCGATTGTGATTTTCGATTGATTTCGACTGCGATTCAACTGCGATGATTATTATTTCCCGAACAATAATTTGATTTTCAACAGGTTAAATTGGAACAAATCAAAGTTACAACCCTTGTAAGGCTCAAGATTCATTTGTAGATAGTAAAACAAACACGTTGTTAGCAAGTTCTGTCTTAGGTTGGGTGGCAACAACCACATCCCATCCGAAAAAGGTTTGAACTTACGATTCGCTTCCAAGTGATTCGGCATCTGGAAATGAGCTTGCTGGGAGCAACATCATCATCAGCACCATTCCAACCGACTCTATTGAACAGGAAATTCGGTTATCTCATCAACAATGCTCTCTTCCAACATTCAATTAGGAACCGAGTGCACAGAAAATTAAGTTGCAACGTATTTAAAACGTGCAAAGAGGAAGGAGCAGTACCAGAGTGAACTGTTTCTCCATTCGGCAGCGCACCACTGACTTTTCCCGAATAGCCCGGAGAAGAGCAACTTTTTAGACTCCATGTGTAGATACATTGCACTCCGAGTATGGGAATCACTGCTAATGAAATGATAAAGCTTTGCCTTGTCTGACTTTGGCGCTGATGTATGCAGTAGTGGAGAGTAGGCGACCGACCGGCGTTCTTTGTATGAAACATATGCACAATGTTCAGTTCATACCCGTACCCGTACCCGTACCCTAGTTTGACGTTTGCAGTTCTCCTCTGTTCATCGGAGGCTGTGTTGATGTGTGTTCAGAGGAGCTTGGGCCAAGGATGATGGGACCAATCAGAGCGGAAACACAAAAGAGCATTCTGAAATTGAACTTTTTTCGGAGCAAACTCAGACCTCGATCCAGTCGGGACTGCAGGGCTGGTAGCGACTGACTGTTTTAAACATAGGAACCAAAAAGCGACCAAACGGAACAGGAACCAAGAGATAAGTGTTCTTATAAAGATTCCTCCCAAGACCATCTAGACATTTTTCAAAGGATGCATTCAAAAGTTTTGTTAGGAAATTTTTCATGACTTTATGATATATGTTACTGCTCGTATTATTGTATGTATATTTTTTCATAAGTTTCTTCAAAAATTGAACTTGAGCTTGAGCTTGATTTACCACCCGCGGTTGCTACTCTAGTATAGCCAGATCAGCTGCAGTTACACAAGGAATCATCCAGATGATTGCTTTGGGAGTAACAGACAACCTCCGTGTATATGTGCTAGTGATCCTTTATTTTTAGGTAACAATGGCGCCTGTCGAGGCCTTCCTTAGCCGTGTGGTTAGAGTCCGCGGCTACAAAGCAAAGCCATGCTGAAGATGTCTGGATTCGATTCCCAGTCGGTCCAGGATCTATTCGTAATGGAAATTTCTTTGACTTCCCTGGGCATTGAGTATCATCGTACCTGCCACACGATATACGAATGCGAATATGGCAACTTTGGTAAAGAAAGCTCTCAGTTAATAACTGTGGAAGTGCTCATAAGAACACTACGCTGAGAAGCAGGCTCTGTTCCAGTGAGGACGTTAGTACTAAGAAGAAGAAGAAGAATGGCGCCTGTCACGTCAAAATGCTGTTCAATGAGAAGAAGAGGGAGGATTTGATGTTGTATTTAAAGCTGGCTCACAGTAGACCGGATATACCCCTACATTTACGCCAGATAATTTTATAGTAATTTTATGGCAGAGAGACTTGTTTTTTGGTTAGCAGACTGCCTATGTGTCAGGCGTAAGGAAATGCATGCAATAATGATGGAAGAATGGGAGCGCAGGGAAACGGTTTCATATCCATCCCTGGTTCTAGCGATTGCTATGAACGAATAGTTTGAGTGTGATAGATTAAGAATGGAAAGCAGAAGGAAGTGGAAGATACAACTGCAAAGAACGAAGAAAGGGACGGGTCTTGGATTGAACCCAAAACCTTTTGCTTATGATATGCTGCTAGAAGCGGTAGCTATTAGACCACCAACTCCGTCATATTTCCATGATTTTCTTGAGAAATTATAAAGAGAGTGATTCAGATATTTTCCCATAGTTTCGTTCAGGTATAATTCAAAAGATTTCCCCAGGAGTTCATTTACTATTTCTTTTAAAGACTTTTCAATGAATTCATCCAAAATTATCGTTCAAGATTCATACCTGGAATTTTTGTAAGCTAGAAATTACTTCAGAGAACACATCTGGAATTTCTTTGGGATATCCACCAAAGATTTAACCCAGCATACATTTTTGCAGTATGAGAGTTGAACTAATCACTCTCCAGCAACTCAACAAACTATTCTACTAATGTCACTTGGTCAATTCATCCAGTAGTTCATCCATCGATTTCTTAAAGATCTTCTGCGTAACTTCTTTTTGGAATTTTTCATCGAGAATTAACCGATTTTTCCAATAATTACTCCAAATATGACTTGACAGAATTCTTAGAATAATTTCCACTATTTTCGTTTGGGATTTCTTTCGGATTTCAATCAGAAATTTGTTAAGAATATTTTCAGGAATCACTCCAGAAATTGGTTCCAAGATTAATTAAAAAAATAGTCAAAGATTTTTTTTCAAAAATCTCTAGTGAGTTTCCTGACAATCCGTAAGTCATTTCTTGGTGAAAATCGTAACTATTCTCTGCTGAAACCACTTATAAATTCGTAATGAACTTCTGCAAACATCTCTGAAAAAAGTCCTGGACTCTGAGGAAGTTTTTAATTATTCTCTAGATTGGTAAAATAATCATATGGGGCCATCCGTTTATTACGTAAGGGATTATGAGGCGGAAAAGATTTGCGGTTTTTAACGTATTATACAATTTATTTCTACTTTTTATACAAAAAGTCTTACCATTGAAGAAGGATGGGTTGCAAAATGCTCAAAATGGAGTTTCGTTATTAATGAACAGCCTCTGTATTTAAAATCTCAGAGTTGTCTGTCTGTCAGCAACGCTCTGCAATGTTTCACGTGAAATTTTTCACATAAAAAGAAGCAATACAACTGTTTTTTGGGAACACTACAACAAATTTCTAAGCTTAGAGATAGAACAGTGTATTATTATGAGAATTTTTCACATAAAAAGAAGCAATACAACTGTTTTTTGGGAACACTACAACAAATTTCTAAGCTTAGAGGTAGAACAGTGTATTATTATAAGAACACTATAACAGCATTTAGCAGCATGCTTCAGGCAGTGCAAGCGAAGCGTACATTTCGACGATTTCGCAACCCTTAGTAAATGAATGCGTAATGAAATTGCGATGACATTTTATGCTCGAGGGGCCCAGATAGTCGTAGCGGTAAACCATGCTGAGGGTCGTGGGTTCGAATCCCACTGGTCGAGGATCTTTTCGGAAAGGAAATTTTCTCGAATCCCAGGGCATAGAGTATCATCGTACCTGCCACACGATATACACATGCAAAAATGGTCAATCGGCAAAGAAAGCTCTCAGTTAATAACTGTGGAAGTGCTCATAAGAACACTAATCTGAGAAGCAGGCTTTGTCCCAGTTGGGACGTAACGCCAGAAAGAAGAAGAAGAAGACGTCTGAACTATGCTACGAAACAAATGTTGAAAACTCAGATTGTTTCCGCGTAACTCATTATTCCAATTCATAATTTCCCATTCAATTGTCTAAACTCAATTTACGAACTTCGTAAACAAGTAACGTAAATTGAACTTGCGTCAAAAAAAATTCGTAAATTGAGGTGTTAGTATACTCGCATTGAAATAGACAGTGTTGTAAAAATCTTAATTTCTCACAACTCACGCTTGAGATTTTTCATGCGTGAGTTGTCAATCATGCAACTCAGCAGTCATAAAATCATGGATGAGTTGGCTCACGTTTATAATTCATTGTCTCGTATTTCCACAGTTTACTCACACACGGCAATAATTTCTTGTTAGTCTGGTAAAATTATGTTAATCCTTTCTAACGTAAACAACAACATTCGGGTTTAACGAGTTTTTGCCGGGTTTTGCGACTGAATCATTTTTTACGGTTTGAGTTGATTGAGTTGATTTTGCATCAAAATCTCAAGCGTGAGATTCACGAAGCAGATCTCAAATGAGTCTGCTCTCACGGGAGAGCGTATTGATTGAGATTTTGAGTGTGAGTCTATCAACACTGGAAATAGAGACCAACGTACGGCCCGCGGGCCGCATCCGGCCCGCCGCTTCATTTTGTGCGGCCCGGGAAGAGCTTCAAGATTATTCTTATATCTGGCCCTTCATTGCTCTGAAAACACTAGAACTATATGTTTGAATATTCCAAGGCGGATTGTTAAAACTTCAGATTCTTAAATTTTGTTTTGAGATATATTATTTTCTCTTTTTAATGTATTCCTTTGAGGAGAATCTCAATAGAGAACCTAAAAAGTAGATTGGAGTACCTTGTACCTTCTAATTCCGCTCCCACTTGCAGTCTTCATCAGTGTCAGTTACTCATATCTACTGTGGAGTGGATATGAGTAACTGACACTTAAGAATACTGCAAGTGGTAGTCGAAATACGCGTATCTGTCAATGATAAGCATTTAGGGCGGGATTCAAATTTTAGTTTCTCTATATTATTTTGTAGATTCTCTACAAGTGTTTTATCCATGCAAATTCGCCTTATTCTATAAATGGTTAAAAATGTTTCATTTTAAAAAGTATCAAATTTTATGTGGATTAAACATGTACGAGGAATGAATCTCGTCAATAACATTTTTCACTATTATATGGACAACGCTGAATTCAGGTTCGAACTTCTGAAAGAATTCAGAGAACGATTCCTGGACAACGATCTCACAGAACTATGCGGAATTTTAAAGCAGGGTATCACAATTCTCACAGAATTATCGAGATTATCATATAAGCAAATATCTATTCAAATAGCCCAGGGGCCCAGATAGCCGTAGCGGTAAACGCGCAGATATTCAACAAGACCAAGCTGAGGGTCGTGGGTTCGAATCCCACCGGTCGAGGATCTTTTCGGGTTGGAAATTTTCTCGACTTCCCAGGGCATAAAGTATCATCGTACCTGCCACACATGCAAAAATGGTCATTGGCATAGTAAGCTCTCAGTTGATAACTGTGGAAGTGCTCATAAGAACACTAATCTGAGAAGCAGGCTTTGTCCCAGAGGGGACGTAACGCCAGAAAGAAGAAGATCTATTCAAATTTCTCCAAGAAAAATGTTTATAAATTTTATTTCATCTTACCAATTTGAATTGCAGAATTAAAAATTTTTTGGCCCGCCGTACAATATTGTTTCTGAGATTTGGCCCGCGGTTCAAAAAGGTTGGGCAGGCCTGCTATAAAGAGACCCGCTACCATCCCTACAACTGCGAATGCTGCTGCATGACGATATCAGAGCAGGTCAAAGGCAAATGGAGCAAACATCAAGTCAAAGAGCTCGGTCTGAAGAGTTAGACTAGTAACTTCCGGTCTGATTGGCTCCTTTTGTGCATGCATCTGGCATGGCATCCCCGTGATCGATTTTCTTCCGTTGTAATTAGAATGTTATACAGTGTTGCGGTCGAGAACTTCTTCCATTAGATTGGCGGCGGAAACATGGGAAATGCTCGACCCAATCCCAAACGTCCCAAACGTCATTAAACTTTTTTCGACACATTTCCGGAAATCGGGTGCGAGTCTTTCCGGCCATCAAATAGATTTCTCCCAGGTACCCAATTTCCGCGCACAAAGTATAGCCCATCAACCCAAGGAATTTTCTCCAAAAACCAATAACCGCGAAATTTGCTCGGCCATAATTCTACCCTCTCCTCTGGGAGACACTACATTCAGCCACCCTATTAATTATCTTCGTTTGGCTGCCTTTTCCACCTATAGAAAAAAAGTTTATGTTCACTTTCTCGTGCCCTGAAATTACTACATTAAAATTATTAAGAATTAGCACTAAGCGGATTATGTTGGGCCCATTCTGTGCCCCCGGAATATGGTGGTGGAAAAACTTACCCGGACTAGTCAGTAAGAACGGTCTGAAAGATAATTTGCTTCCATTTTCCACTCTTAGAGCAGTCTTCGGGGAATAGAGAAGAGCTTCGCTTCATCGTTTGGATATTGGCCACAATCAGTGCCAGCTTTGAGCTTGAGCTCTCTTACGCCCCCCGATGCAATTTCTTTGCACTTATATAGTGAATCACAGTTACAACAACCGGGGTTCAATGCAGCAACCTATCCGATGGTATCGAGGGAGAGAAAGAACTCCTGGTCCTGGCATTGCATAGAGGAGTAAGTAGAATAAATTCTTGGCCATATATTCAAATTTGAAAGGTTGGGACTTTTGACTCCGTTATTATTATTTTCAAGATCATGGGTTCAATCCCAGGTCCGTCCCTTTCTCGTAGTTGTATATTTCAATTAGATTCTATGACACTACCCCGAATGGGTCACTACCCCGAACGCCATTATCCCGAATGCATAAAATTTGGAACTTATTCTAGTGAGAGAGTGGGGAGATAATTGTACGATTATGAGTATTTAACGAGTGGCTCAACAATTTAATTTTCAAACATTAGAAGGTGTACAAGCAGCTAGTTTTTTAGCTAATAATTTTTGAATACTAAGTTTTATTTCGATTTGTCTTCTAATTATGGTGAGATTCACACAGCGACATTGCAATGCTCTGAAGAACAGCCTATTTCGAAAAGAAGGGTGAATTTATTATGCAATGGATAGCTATAATATGCACAAAATTAGGATGTAGTAAAGTTTCTTATTGGACGTCGGAACCCACTTCCTTTACTCATTGTAGGTGTCGGGCTACTAGCATTAAGATCTCCTTAAAGATTTTGTTTCGTAAACGGTGGTAATGGAAGATCACCCTGAGATAATCGCTGCAAGTGTTCGTCTATGGAAACCGCTTAAAAACCAACCTGATAGACAACCGTTCCACTAAAGCAAGGAAACGTTAATACACTTGTACATGTTAGAAAAACGGCGGCTTTTGATTGCCGCTGCAGTAAAAACTTTCGTTGGTTTGTGGGATCATTAATTTGAATTTCGATGAGATAATCACATTTTTTTCCGATTCAGCACAATGAAGAAATGATGATGAGAGCAAAGCGGTGAGCAAATTCATAAGAGACATGTCTGTTTCAATACAAGAAGATGAAAGAAAGGGAAAATTACTGATTACAATTATAGGAGGATTCAATTGAGTGAATGCCTTCAGGATATATTCCTTCAAAAAAAGCTGTTCTATATGGAAATATTAATGACTAGCTTGTCCAACAAAAACTTGAAAGAAAAGCCTAATTAAGAAAGAAGGGGAAATTTCTAGTGAAATGTTTGCAGCTATGACGTGAATGATCACTGTAACAACGTGACATGTAACAATATGATATGTCATATCATGCTATGACACAACTATGCACAAGAAAGGAAAATATTTGCTTTAAAACAAAATTGAAATATGGACACCATCAAGAAGTTCAAATATCTGTGTTCACGCAGCTGTTCAGCAAGACCATATTAAAGGTTATGGGTTCAAATTCCTCCGGTGGTGGATATTATGCATTGAGCATTTCCTTGACGTTCTATGCCCAGGGATAATAGAACATGTACAATAATGGTAAATTGACAAGGAGAGCTCTCAGTCAATAAACGGCTTATTTTATCAAAAGTCCATTCACAAATTTCGTAACGCTGAAGGGGACAAACAATGTTGTCCATACAAAAAGTGCTACGAACGGGTGGGTAGGTGTCAAAAATAGAAATTTTTGGCGTTATGAAATTTGTAAATGAACCCTTGAACTGCGAAAGTGCCTACTGGGCTGATAAAAAGGTACCGTCACCGAAAAAATGAGAAGAGCCAACAATATATTTCGAAAGAAGAGCTGACATATAAAATAAGGGAAAATATATGATGAACATTTTACCGACGAATTTTACGCGCATTCAATTACCAGTTTTCATTAGAGACGCATTTTTGCCCACAAAACAATATATTATATTATATCAATATATGTCATACTATTCGGGGTAATGGCTCATTCGGGATAGTGGCGTTCGGGGTAATGGCCCATTCGGGGTAATGGCTTTCGGGGTAGTGACCCATTCGGGGTAGTGGCGTTCGGGGTAATGGCGTTCGGGGTAATGGGATGGAGCCTTCAATTATTTCTATCTTCCACTATTAATATTTCACACTCATACTATTCGTTCATAACAATGACAAGAACCAGACAAGAAACCGTTTCTCTATTCTTCCATCATTAGCACATCTGATAGATATGCAGTCTGTTAACCAAAAGCAAGCATCTCTGCCATAAAACTACCTTATCCCTACACTTTCCCGCATGAACTGACGTAGATGCAGGGGTATATCCAGTCTACTGTAGGTCAGTTTTGAATGCTACATCAATTCCTCGCCCTTTCCTCCATTGGTCTGCATTCTGACGGGGCAGGCGCCATTGTTCCCAAGCAGTCATCTGGTTGGTTCCTTGAGTAAGTGCAGCTAATCTGGCTATACTGGACTAGCAATCACGCTCAAGCTCAATTCATCCAGTAATTCTTTTGTTGGTTTTTCTAGGGGATACTTCGAGATTTTATTTCAAGATTATTTTAAGAACCTTACAATCAGTTCCTCTTATATTTTCAGAAATTACGCTAGCAATTGTTTCAACAATTTCCGCAATTTTTTCTTACAAAAAGTACATAATATTTTTTCCAAGTTTTATTTCTGAGATTTCTCTACCAATCCATCCAACCAGTATTTTCCACGGATTTTAAGAATTTCCTTCTAAATTTTAATTTAGGGTTTCTCTTTGATAGCTACCTAGTGTACGCGCGAACCTATCGATCGTAAGGTTCTTGGTTCGATTCCAGGTGGCCGCGAAGGCTTTTTACGTTTTCAATTTGCACTTTTTATGTTTCCATTTGCCATTTGTGTTGAGATATTACCTTTTATGATTTCATATTAGGGCACTCCTGCGTGCAACGACGACAAAGGACAATGACGCGACTGGGACTGCGAAGATTAAATAAGCGGCGTTGTCTTGGAAGATGCGATGCGAGGCTTCCTCCCCGGATTTTGCCTTTTTGTTCCAACTAAATGAAACTTGAATTCGTGGGAAAACGTAGATTTTACCGCGCTGCTGCAGTTTCCTATACCAGTAGTCGCAGTCAGTGATGGAAATAAATGCTTTGAATGCAAATCCGCTCAGAGTAGTTACGCGAATGGATGCCTTTATCACCAGGTAGGTACTAGCTACTTCTTATGGCGGTTTGTATGAGCGGGGGGAAGTCATGACTTAAACTGAGACGAGTTGTGTTGAGTACCGAGTACCGAAGATGAAAGCTTGGGTAAGCCCTCCTCATCTTCGGGGAGAGAAGTCGAGATAGTGCTGCCGGGGCTGTAAGTCGCTGAATTGATGGTAAAGTTTGCAATTTGGCTGGATGTTAGCTATGAAATTGAAATATTGGCTGGTTGAAAGCTTTGAAACTTTGAAGATTTAGTTGGGAGTTTAAAATTTGATCCGAGCATTACGCATATTAAAATAGATAAGCTGCTTCTGGCAGTTATCATCACACCCAACACGCGCTTAGTTCTCCGGGTTGAGACATGCGTTTTCTTTCAAATGACAAGTACAAGTGATGGCCATAATTATCATATGCTCAAGACTGGTAGCATGATTGACCGCCCGCAGTTGCTTCTCCGTTAATGCAAGAACAGCTTTACTTACACAGAGAACCAACAGACGCTACTCAGGACCAATAGCATCTTCAATGTTTAAGAACCGTTGCTCTCATGATTATAACAAACAATAATTTAAAATAAAAACAATATTTATACATATCTTTGTGTTACTTTCAAACAATATAATGTGAAGTGATAATCACGAAAAATCATAATCCAAACCACTGATATAACGATCTTTTGATGGACTATGTGTAATTGGTCTACTCTGACTGAACAAAAGAACACCGTTCAGTGAGTTGGTTTACTCTGACTGAACAATTTCTTGGAAAATAACAATAATTTGATACTTGCATGCTCAAACTGGGTGCATATCTATAAAATAAACAGATTATCCAGATCCATCGACACCAGTATTGTAAGTTCTTCATTAATCCATATCGTCAATCCCGAAATCAATGGCATTAGGGTTCATTTACAAATTTCATAACGCCAAAAATGGTCATTTCTGACACCCACCTACCCCTTCGTAACGAACACATTTATGTATTGTACGAAATAACAGGCCACATTTCTCGCGTAACTTTTCAAAAGGACCTATCTAACAATTCACACTTTTAGAGAAAAATGAGCTTAAAGGTTGAGATAATATATTTTTAAACTGTACTAGACAGAAACATTTTTTACTACTTTGTTGCCTTCAGAGGGCAGCAGTGTAATAGAGTTCAACGTAAGGATCGACATTTTGACAACTTATTGGTAAATTACAGTTAAATCAACAAAAACAACAGATAAACAAAAATATGTACATAAAATAAGGCCGGAACAAATTTGGAATTTTACTTTTGTCACCCCCCCTTCAAATTTTTCAAAAAGTCAGAGGAGGGAAATAAATAAAATGTCTTATTTTCAGTGTTGGTTTTTATTTTTTATGTTTGGTTTAGCTTGTTTTGTAATTCCCTTTTACGATATTACATGAGATAACAGGTGTTATTAGATTATAAGTCCTTAATCTGTTCGTTAATGCTTCTAGATGTGGGATCTTTTGTTGAACGGCTGAGAACGAAATATGCCCATACAAAATGTATAGAAACAAATTTACCGATAAAATATTTTAAAACCTTCCGATTGTGAAAATATGGACCGAATACTGATCTTTAGCTAGAGAAAATCCGATGTACATTAGTTTTTTATAACCTGCTGGTTCAGACATAGCGTGCCTCCTTCTTCTGGATGTATAAATGTTGAAAGTGTGATCATCATCTACAAGCTGCGTATCAAATGTCCTTGTCCTTGTCTTCATTGTGTTTGTGTAAACGTTATGATTCTATTTTTTCATTAAAGAATAAATCCATATTTATGGGGGAATTTGTTCTACAAATATAAACCGTATATAGAAAACGTGCCATCAAAGCTGCTATTCAGGACACTTACAACTAGTGACAATGGAAATTCACGATTTCGTGGAAGCTGCGAAATTTGGGCTTCGACTCAAAATTCAGGAGAATCCGCGAAATTCGTTTGATCGTTTAAATATGAAAAACGCAGTGGTTTTCAGTTTATTGCCTATGTAAATTTAATAAATGTAACAATTTTCATATCTTTTAGTTTATCTTGGACTTCTTCTGATTGCTTGTTTTGTTTTAAATTTTTGATTGCAACTCTGGTAATAACTTTATTATCTGTAAAATACAAATTAGAATTATAAACACTTCGCTTAGTTTACATATTTGAAATGTAGTTTCATTGAGAACATGTACTTTAGTGTAAAATTTGAACAAAAGTATGAGTCCGCGACAAAGCCGAAAAATTTTAGTTTCATCACCTTCATCACCCGTGAAATTAAAAAAAAATATACTGCGAATTTCCATTGTCTCTACTGTCGTCCTATGCATATTTATCTTACAGTCGCTAAGGTTTGCGAAGAACATGGCACAAGAGAACATAGAAGAACAATATATTTCACAGAGACAATTTTCATCAATTTTATTCAAATCTAGTGAAATATTTTTACAAACAAAATGTTACATATATGTTAAATCAAATTAAAATAATATAAATTTAATTAAAAGTTGCATCCAAGTGCAACATTTCTGCTGTGTTTCTAAAATTGTAAATAGCTTAAGCACAATTTGAAAGTTTATTATTTTCTCTCATCAAAACTCAAGAAAAAAACCCTGTTATTATAAGAAATCGAATTATGAAAAACATTTTAGATTATTGTTATGGAAAATAAAAATGAAAATGACATCAAAATGTCTTGATTTGAATGTTATATGTGACAAAAACATGGTTTTGCAGCATATGAGTATACAAAATGATTAATTTACCTGAATTTCCATTTCATTATTTATTGTCCCCCCCCTCGACACATTTTGATGGAAGGTGACAAAAGGAGATTTTAAGATTTGTTCCGGCCTAAATCACATAGATCGGTTTGTTTCAACAATTGTTACATTGGACATTCACTTTGGTCATTTTGTTTCGGTTATAGTAACATCGGAAATTTAGATATGTGCACACAGCATTTTGTATCCACGTGCGCAATAATTCAAGTTGAAGTGCTCATTTTTTTTTGGAGAAACGGTGAGCTGTATATACGACTTATTGCTCTCGCGCTGATTCTCTCTCATTCTTCCCTCCATTTGGATGCCGAATTCGCTCACATGTTTCCTACTGCATGGGTTCTGTAAGTGGTGGTGCGAGATGGTGCTGTTGTGCCTTCAGTACCAGCAGTCAGCGCATAAATATTGCGGAGGGTAAATGATAACGCCGACGCAATCGACCGCGTAGTAGGAAGTTGGAAGAACCAGGCAACGCCAAACAAATACATGTATAGCTTCTCCTCTCTTCGCTCGCTCTCTTGATCAATCGCTTTGCAAATGTGTGTGTAAGCCGCGCGTGCGCATTGCCCGTGTTGCTACCGGGGATCACATGATTGGTCATATCTGGATCTGAATCGGATCGATACAATGACATCATTATGTACAATTTCATTCCCCTAGTTAGCACTCAATATGTAAATTATGTGAAGAGAGGAGTGGAAGTTGAGAAAATATCAATCCCATTCAGTAAAACACGTAAAACATGATTTAGCAAAACAACCAATAAACAGTTTCAAGTACTTCATTCTCCTCTAGCGTTTACAATTTTGAGATGCAGTGCTGCTCTAAGAATTTCGAATAATATGATCAATGATGTGAAAAACTCAATTTCTCACAACTCACGCTTGACAAATGACAAATTTGACGTGTTATGAACCCGTCAGAAAAAATAACATTCAGTTTTGAAACACCTATATTTTATTTTCGGAATACGATTTTATAAAATGTCATGTATTTCAGTATCATTACACAGCTTTTAGGAATCGTTAAGTCCTTGAAGTCCTTAAGTCTTTTGCGATTATTGTTTTAACCTAGGTTTTAACATGGTCCATTCATACACATAGTAACAGGGTGGCCACCCAATTTCGATTCTAAAATTCCCGCTTTTTTCCCGGTTTTCCCGGTATATATTACAAAATTTTCTCGGTTTTTGATCCATTCTTTCCAACGACTTTAATTAACTTTTCCTAAATCGTTTCTATAAAAAACACTTCAATTTTTTTAATCGTTTTAAATTTGTTTAGTTGTGTTTCCATAGTAATTTGAATGTTTATCAATACTTTCACTATTGGAACAATAAGTTGACTATTAGATTGTTCTAATCTATATAGAATATTATTCTGAAAACTATGGCATAGTATAGCATTCATCTGAATCGATTTGTCTCGCGTTCGTCGAAGATCAATGGAGCTTTGGAGTTATATATCATAGGGAAGAGATTGCTAATTGTACCAATAAAACAGATCCTACTCTTGACACGACAGGGATTTATTTTGAATGCTATTTGAACCATATTTACCAACAATATAACCTTTAAGCCAAACTTAGAATTTTCATGTTCAAGTGTCAAGATCTAGAGAACCTGACAACCGTACGCTTTGAAAATTTGATGAATTTGTTGCATTCTGGTGATCATAAAATGAACAAAATTTCAGCACTACACATTTTATATGTAACAGCTTGATCGTTATTAAAATCGCAATTGAGCCCTAATACAAAATTTTGTCGATTAGATTACTAGTGACATATTGAAAGATTTTATAAATAAAGACTTGTTTTAAAGTTGTGGTATTCAGCAATTACAGAAGAGTGCAAAACCAATCTGCAATAAGTAATTAAACATTGATTCAAAAAGTCGAGTACAAAAAGTTGCCCTGACAGTGCGAGAACAAAAATTCAAAAAAATATTTCGAAACATTGTTAATAATGAAACATTTTGTAAGAAATATGGTGTAGCATAGTAGAAATTAAATCATTAATGTTTGAAAGATACTTGATACTTGAAAACGATTTTCCCGGTGATCTTCTCAAATTCCCGGTTTTTCCCGTCTTTTTCCCGGTGGATTCAAATTCCCGTCTTTTTCCCGCTTTTCCCGTTTTTTCCGGTTCGGTGGCCACCCTGTAGTAAAGAAAAAGCTTATAAGAAACCATTGAAGGCGATATGAAGTATGTGAAACTTCTGTCACAATTAGCAATATGGGTCTATACCCAAACAACCAAAATATACGTATAACGAAATCACCTTTTGCGTTATACGATACTTATATGTGCAAACATTCCGTATAAGATGCAGTCAAAAGGCCTTATACGTACAAAAGTGAAGGCAATATATGTGCATATTCTATATGATTAAAGGTGGCATGTAATGCAAGTGTCATTCATTTCATTTATTTAGTTAACATCTACACAGATAACACTGAATCAACAATTTCACGCCACAATACTCGGTTCGTGGCCGCATCTCTCCATCCTCGGTTCTGCCCCACGCTCGCCAAATCGATACGCACTTGATCCGCCCACCTAGCTCGCTGCGCTCCACGCCTTCTTGTACCAACCGGATCCGAAGCGAACACCATCTTTGCAGGGTTGCTGTCCGGCATTCTTGCAACATGCCCTGCCCATCGTATCCTTCCAGCTTTGGCCACCTTCTGGATACTGGGTTCGCCGTAGAGTTGGGCGAGCTCGTGGTTCATCCTTCGCCGCCACACACCGTTCTCCTGCACACCGCCGAAGATCGTCCTAAGCACCCGACGTTCGAAGACTCCAAGTGCTTGCAGGTCCTCCTCGAGCATCGTCCACGTTTCATGCCCGTAGAGGACTACCGGCCTTATGAGCGTTTTGTACATGGTACATTTGGTGCGGGCGTGAATCTTTTTTGACCGCAGCTTCTTCTGGAGGCCATAGTAGGCCCGACTTCCACTGATGATGCGCCTCCGTATTTCACGGCTAACGTTATTGTCAGCCGTCAGCAAGGATCCAAGGTAGACGAACTCGTCGACCACCTCGAACGTATCCCCGTCTATCGTAACACTGCTACCTAGGCGAGCCCTGTCGCGCTCGGCCCCACCAGCTAGCATGTACTTTGTCTTGGCCGCATTCACCACCAATCCAACTTTTGCTGCCTCGCGTTTCAGGCGGGTGTACAGGTCTGCCACCTTTTCAAATGTTCGGCCGACGATGTCCATATCATCCGCGAAGCAAACAAATTGACTGGATCTCGTAAAAATCGTACCCCGGCTGTTAAGCCCGGCTCTCCGCATAACACCTTCTAGCGCAATATTGAACAACAGGCACGAAAGTCCATCACCTTGTCGTAGTCCCCGGTGGGATCCAAACGAACTGGAGTGTTCGCCTGAAACCTTCACACAATTTTGCACACCTTCCATCGTCGCTCTTATCAGTCTCGTGAGCTTCCCGGGAAAGCTGTTCTCGTCCATGATTTTCCATAGCTCTACGCGGTCGATACTGTCGTATGCCGCCTTGAAATCGATGAAAAGGTGATGCGTTGGGACCTGGTATTCACGACATTTTTGGAGGATTTGCCGTACAGTAAAGATCTGGTCCGTTGTCGATCGGCCGTCAACGAAGCCGGCTTGATAACTTCCCACGAACTCGTTTACTACGGGTGACAAACGACGGAAGATGATCTGGGATAATACTTTGTAGGCCGCATTTAGAATGGTGATCGCTCGAAAGTTCTCACAGTCTAACTTGTCGCCTTTCTTGTAGATGGGGCAGATTACCCCTTCCTTCCACTCCTCCGGTAGCTGTTCTGTTTCCCAGATTGTGCCTATCAGCCGGTGCAGACAAATGGCCAGCCTTTCCGGACCCATCTTTATGAGTTCAGCTCCGATACCATCCTTACCAGCAGCTTTATTGTTCTTGAGCTGATGAATGGCATCCTTAACCTCCCTCAAAGTGGGGGCTGGTTGGTTTCCATCTTCCGCAGTACTGACGAAGGCATTTCCTCCGTTGTCCCGTCCTTCATTGCCTGTGCTCTCAGCACCATTCAGGTGCTCGTCAAAGTGCTGCTTCCACCTTTCGATCACCTCACGCTCGTCCGTCAGAATGCTCCCATCCTTATCCCTGCACATCTCGGCTCGCGGCACGAAGCCGTTGCGGGATGCGTTGAGCTTCTGATAGAACCTACGCGTTTCCTGAGACCGGCACAGCTGTTCCATCTCCTCGCACTCCGTCTCCTCCAGGCGGCGTTTTTTCTCCCGAAAGAGGCGGGTCTGCTGTTGCCGTTTCCGTTTATAGCGTTCCACGTTCTGCCGGGTCCCTTGCTGCAGCATGACCGCCCGCGCTGCATTCTTCTCCTTCAAAACCTCCTGGCACTCCTCGTCGAACCAATCGTTCCGTCGACTCCGTCCCACGTACCCGACGTTGCTCTCAGCTGCATCGTTGATGGCTGCTTTTACTGTTTTCCAGCAGTCCTCAAGAGGGGCTTCGTCCAGCTCACCCTCTTCCGGTAATGCAGCCTCGAGTTGCTGCGCGTATGCCGCTGCGACATCCGGTTGCTTGAGCCGCTCTAGGTCATACCGGGGCGGCCGTCGGTACCGAACGTTGTTAACGACGGAGAGTTTTGGGCGCAGTTTGACCATCACCAGATAGTGGTCAGAGTCGATGTTAGCGCCACGATAGGTCCTGACGTCGATAATGTCGGAGAAGTGCCGACCATCAATCAGAACGTGGTCGATTTGCGATTCTGTCTGCTGTGGTGATCTCCAGGTGTATCGGTACGGAAGGCTGTGCTGGAAGTAGGTGCTACGAATGGCCATATTCTTGGAGGCGGCAAAATCAATTAGTCGTAGGCCGTTTTCGTTCGTCAGCCGGTGGGCGCTGAACTTTCCAATCGTCGGTCTGAATTCCTCCTCCTGGCCAACCTGAGCGTTTAGATCTCCTATGATGATTTTGACGTCGTGGCTTGGGCAACTGTCGTACTCGCGTTCAAGCTGCGCGTAAAAAGCGTCTTTATCATCATCAGTGCTTCCGGAGTGAGGGCTGTGCACGTTTATTATGCTGAAGTTGAAGAACCGGCCTTTGATCCTCAACTTGCACATTCTCTCATTGATCGGCCACCACCCGATCACGCGCCTCTGCATATCACCCATCACTATAAAAGCTGTTCCCAGCTCATGTGTATTGCCGCAGCTCTGGTAGATGGTATGGTTACCTCTAAACGTTCGCACCATTGATCCCTTCCAACACACTTCCTGCAACGCTACGATGCCGAATCCACGGTCCTTCAGCACGTCGGCGAGTATGCGTGTGCTCCCGATGAAGTTGAGAGATTTACAGTTCCACGTACCGAGCTTCCAATCGCTAGTCCCTTTACGTCGCTGTGGTCTTCGCCGATTGTCCCGGTTCGTATTCTCTCGTTGATTATTCGTTGCTTGATTTTTTTTACGGCTGGCTTGCAGGGCCTGACACCAACCCCCTAGATTTCCGGAGGACCATTCCCCCTAAATGTTCGGAGGACCATAGTGCGCAGTTTAGCTTAGAGTCCTTCTCTGGCACTCGGACGATGATCAGCCGCCCCTGACATGGGGAACAGACGCTGTTGTGAGCCGCTCCTAACATGGAGTACAGACGCTCAAGGTTTGCAGAAGCAAAAGCAAAAGCAAACCCCCCCTTCCCTGTCAGCATACGACCAAAGTTCCCACCGGGGGTTGGTTACCCGATCTTCCCTAAGGTTACTCGTACCCCGGCCAGTACCGCGAGGAGGTAGGGATAGGAGTTGCTGGGCAAGAGGCTAAGGACCGCACAAAGGGGTCTATTTTATTCCTTCAGGTACGCGAGGTACCAATGGTACGCCATGCCCAGCCATTTACCAATGCAAGTGTGCAGAATTTATAACGAAACATTCTGTAATCTTATGCGACTTAATTTGTGATAACAAAGTTGATATTACAGCTGCTACGGATTGATCCGATTTACTTTGTACTTGTAAACAGAATGAAACAAAATGCACGGATGAACTCGAAAAATAGCGTTTCGCGCGAAGAAACTCGCCACTCAAACGATTTCCGTCATCATTTTGTGCGGATTCGATGTTATTTGTACAAGTAAACGCATTCTTACGTTATATTTTAGGCGACTTCTGGTTGTCTGGGTAGATTCATATCTGCTTTGAAGTCGACCGTTCCGAAGTCTGGTCATCATAGACATTACAAGATCTTAATTATATCTTCAATACTAATTACTTAAAAAATATGGGTTCCGATTTTGGCAACATGAATTTTCGACTTTATTTTTGCCAAAAACGGAAAAAAAATTCAAAGAGGTACCCCGACTAAAGGCGAGGTTGGATATTAAAGCGTAAATCTTTCAGAAGCTCATTAAGAGATTTTTTCCTTGGATTTCGCTAGGGATTTGTCCATGATTTCCGTTTAGACCATCCTCAACCAGTAATTTATTAAGCGATGCCTTCACTGATGTTTTGAAATTTCCTTAGGATTTGTCGGTTAGGATTTTTTTAGATTTCAACCCGGATTTTCTCTGAGGATACCTTCAGAAATTACTCAAGATTCCTTGAGGAAGTTCTTCAAAATTCATTGAAATTTTGTTGTAGAGAGTACTCAAAGAATGTATGCAGAGATGTCTCCAGGAGATTGTTAAAAACATTCTAGGAAAACATTGAACGCAAGCCCGGAAGAAATTTGATTATAAAAATCGGAATAAATTATGTAGTTTTTGGTGGTTCCTCAATGAAATTTCAAAACTACAATATTTCTTTTAAAATATCTGGAATAATTTTGAGATTCTTCTTGTATGAACTGTAGGAACTCTTTTCAAGGATTTATTATTTCAGATTAGAACATTAAAACTACGTGCTCAATAGAGTATGGTCAGAGCATAAATTTAGGAGATTTTGCGGTCATACGTATCATGCGTTTCGAATTCGGGTCATGTTAATAAAATCATGTCCTGAATAACCTGAATAAAATCGTTTACTTCTGACATTATATCTTCACTGGGACGGAGTCTGCTTCTCAACATAGTATTCAAAACGGAGAAATTTCATTGACCATGTTGTCTTTTTGCAGTTGAATCTAGACATTATCAATCTCTGATAGATTATACATAGCCGAGCTGTTTACATTCAAATTTCGTTGGAACGTGGCTAGCCTCGTAAGCCAATTTTTCAATGATTTTCAACGGATTCCTCCAAAAGCTCTTACCTGCTGAGAATCTCACTAAAATGTTGTGTGGAGTTCGAAACAGTTCTTGGTAATGATAATCTCGGGAGTTGTCTGATGAAGTCGTAAAAGTGAAAGAGTAAAGCTATCTGATAATGATTGTGGAAAAGCTCATAGAACAATCAACTAAGATGCAGGTTTTCCTTTCGGATTCACTTTCGAGCAAAAATCACTGATAAATTTCAAGTTAAACAGTCCGCACTTACCTCCAGCATAACGCAACATATGTGGTAGATGCACTGCGTGATGGCGTCCGCCGAGCCGCTCAACGTGACGGCACGCTCCGTCGAATTTGGCAACATTTCGCTAGCGACCTGAATCGAGCACCCTGTAATCTCGCGGATTTCCTTAATCTTGGAGCCACCCTTTCCTGCGGAACGAATAAAATAATGAAATACAACGAGAAAACACGCGGTCAATTGAGTGTGTGCTAATGAGGGTATGTTGGTAGTGGCAATGTTGTTTTATGAATGTTGCTAGAAGGTGGGGAACAATGCGTCTCCACTGTTACAGTCGCCAACCAAAATGAAGTGTCCTGCCCACTTGTTTGTTATCACGCAAGTTGGCCAAAACCGAAACATGGAAAATTCTTTTGTTAGAATGTTTAAAAATGTACTTCATGGTCAAGATAGGACTAAGCATTACAAAGAATATATATTAACTTTGAATTATAAACATTTTAACGAAAGAAATTCACTTCTTTTAAAGATTTCCGTGAAGAAGCGGGTGGGCCCTCTATTTTGGCGGTGACTGTAGCTAAAATAAACATAAAAAAACAAGAGTGCGAGGAACGCGCGGAAAACTTACCGATCAGAGAACCACACTGACTAGCTGGTACGATTAAGCGGATTGGAATTTGTGTTTTACCCTGTGCATTAGTATTGTCTTGGAACTGTGAACACCACTGTTGGGGGAGAGAAGAAAGAAAAATGGAATTCGGAAGAAAAGAAAGAGGGCGAATCAACATCAAGAGAGCAAGAGTAGAAGGGTTAGTAACGATGAGAGCTCATTTTTTTCCATCGAGTTCGGCGGAACTTTCCGAGCGGGAGCTTCTTACCTCTTCGAACTTCTTTGTGATCAGTGTAAAGGCTTTGTAGATAGCACTTCTGGAACCGGACACCGTGACGATTCGCTCCGGACAGGATCCATCTGATATGTTGATTTTCGCGCCGGACTGTTGGGGAGAGAGAGAAAAAGGGGGGAAAGTTGTTAGAAAACACGTTAGAAAGCAATCTTCGCCACGTCATGTGTAGACAGTTGTTGGGATGGCCCTAGTTGGGTCGGGTGTCTTCGTCTTTGAGGAACAGGAAAAAGGACTCTCCTTGAGGAGTTTAGAAAAGTTTAGCGTTGATTATAGTAACCCGTTCCGCATCAGGAAGAATCTGATCGCCGGCTAGAAGTATGCTAGTAGCTTTAGGGTGAATTTTTCTCACAGGAGTTGTCTAAAAACTTTACAGATTTTCTATTTAGAAATATTCTTCTAAGGGGAAGTTGATATCGATTCGTAATTTGTTCAAATGAGTTGAAAAGTTGATTTTCAACCTTAAATTCTACATCGTAATACATCGGCATGTGACGCCTTTCATAGCCGAGTGGTTAGAGTCCGCGGCTACAAAGCAAAGCCATGCTGAAGGTGTTGAGGATCGATTCCCGGTCGGTCCAGGATCTTTTCGTAATGGAAATTTCCTTGAATTCCCTGATCATAGAGTATCATCATGCTTGCAACACGATATACGAATGCAAAAATGGCAACTTTGACAGATAAGTTTCTCAGTGGGCTGCAAAGAACTTCTGTATTCTTCAAGAATCTTGTGAATAGAGTCTAAAACTATCTACTGAACAGCTTTGTTTTTTCAGAAACAAATCTCTTCCAGAAGCTTTAAAACTTTTCGAAGTGTATCGCAAAATTCAGTTTATTTCAAGATTTTGATTTTGAATCACTAACAATTTAATCAATGATCGATCGAACCTGCTTCGAATGTCATCAATAAAATTCGCTCGAAAGCTCATCCTAAACGCAAGCTACGACCCCACCAACACCGGAATAAAACATAATTTAAACGACGGAAACGTTCAACTTATAAAAAAGTCAAACAAAAATCACTTGTTTGTAGGAAGAAAAACTTTTCTCGTTTTGACTTTGTCTCGCTTGAAAGGATCCATTTTTACGTCGTTACTCAACTCCCTCACGCAGCCACCAAAGACGACGAGGAGGGTGTTGGGGTAAATGTTTATCTGGCTGAACCGGAAGAAATGAACCATAGTGGAAGGAAGGACAGCACTAAAAGAAAAAAAAAAACAACGAGCGAAAAAGAAACTTCCAACTTCCACTTTTAATACACACAATAATTTCCTGACGTTTTTATTCTGTGTTTTAATGCGCGGTTTGGTTCGACATTTTTCTTTTGGGGGATTTTATTTCCCCTTATTGTTCAGGGAGAGAGAGAGAGAGAGCGAACGACCAGAAAAAATAACGGTCCCGAGCTGGACACGAAGCGCGACGCAAAGTATTTTTCGTGCAAACTTTCCATACGATGACGACGGTGCTCTGTTTGGTCGCGTATCGCGTAAGTTTTAGCGGGCTTCGTGACGTAATAAAGGGGGTAGTTTTGCGTGGATGGTAAAGGCACATCCAGACATGAAGTACTCTTTTTTGACACTTCCTTGTACCAATATCAATGAAATCCTAATAAAAAGGCTAAATTTCACTAAATAAAAGAACAAATCACGAAGGAAATCTTGAAAAAAAAAATCAACGCGCCCATATGGGACTCGAACCATTGACACTTGTATGCTAAACGAGCACTTTACCAAGTAACCTACTGAGCTAGGAAGTCTTTCATAACCCATCTCGTGAAAATACATACAAATCGAGTGAGATTTGTTTTAATCTGAAATTGATGAATTTCAGCACTAAATCAATGATGTCGCTGATAGCTAAATAATACAACAAATTATTCTTGAATTGTAGCTATTTTTTTTGTTGACAATAAAATAGTTTCACAAGTTTCTGGAACTCGATTTTTTTTTTTTTAAACATGCTACGCAATATTTATGGACGCCCCCAGAAACGTAGTTTACATTGCACATGCGGTGGACAATGAAGGTGAAAAAATGTTTCGCTCCAAGAGATGCAAAGTTTTAGTGGTATTACATCAAATAGCTTGGGACAAGGAGTATTACGCCGGAAAGAGAGAGAAAGAGATTGTTCATTAAATTTGTAAGTGTGGCATGGCGAAGGTAAGTTTGAGAGAGTATTAAGATGCACTTTGTTCGAAGTTGTTTTTGAGGATGTTGGTTGCATTGGAAGATGGTTGCAGCCGAACAAAGGAAGGGCAAGATTCAAATTTGCTTCGATATTTACATTTTGAAATTGGAGAAAAGAGCTAAGTTAGGGAATTTTGCATGTTTGATTTTCTTTTTGCAGTGCTGAAGCTGGAACGAACCATATTGGCATTTATTAATGGAATATTTTTGAATAGAAAGCCAACTAGAGAAAGTCGGCGTTTCAGTCACGTAACGAGTTACGCATACACGTTAACTTATTTTGCGATCAGTAAAGTCGAGTCTAGTACACGACACTGAAGACGGCCTTACAGTTGAGGTCGAAATACGCGTATCTGTCAAAAGATACAAACTCTAGTGGAACTAAATGGTATAGAACTAAATTCGTTTTTTTATCTACTCATAGGCATTCCACTAAACAGCTCGAAGATTTATTATCAAACCACTTGACTTGTTGCCTCCCTCTTTGTCTTGTGCCGGCCGGATTCGAGTGAACACCATTTTTGCGGCATTTTTTGTTCGGCATTCACCCAATGTGCCCCGCCCATTGTACCCTTCGAGCTTCGATGACATTCTCGGTAATGGGTTTATCGTACAGTTGCCTTGTTATCATTAGGTATTTATACAAACTGTTTTGATTATAGAAGAACAAAAATATGAACAAAAACACATACTAGTAATAAATAGGGCGATGTGATAATTTCCATTGCATTAAGCTTTGATCATTAGAATCTGCAATTTTCCTAGTTATGCTGATACAAACAGATGCCAAAATATTCTTTCTCAAGACATTCTAAATTTAGATTTTGAAAAATCTAGATCATTCAATGGAAATAATGCAACGAAATAAATAGTTACCGATGTCTGTATTCTTCGTACCTATTTTTATGATGAAATAAGTGTATTTCCCTTAAAATCCATTGGTGCTATCAAAATACACCCCAAACTAATGAACACAGTTCCTTTTGACCGACCAAATCATCACAATTGCTAACAATGCAGAGAAAACAATCTTTCACACCTCAATCAATAGAATCGTTTACTACACCGATCATCACGCACACATTGATGGGCATAAGTTTTTTTTTAGTCCGGACGATGGAAAACTTTGTTTACGTTCTCAATTTTATACGGTCGTTGAGGGAATTTTTTAAAATCGGGCGTGTGATTGAAATAAAATGATTCAGTGAAGATGTACAAAGGATTTTTACAGTGTAAATAGGTACCCGGTAAGAGTGGGAAAAAATATGAATCGTCATGTGGCGTGATTCAGTCGATCGCCAATCAGATTTCACTCGGTACGTCTTCGTCCGTGCAAAGTGAATAATTGAGCTGAAGTTATTTTTCGAAATACAGTAGTTTTTTGTTGCAATTTGGTGTGCAAGTGGACGGAACCATAACAGCTTTCACAAAATTATACTTGGAAAATGAATCGAAATTGTATTAAGTTCGAATATCCACCGTATTGGAACATTTTAAGTTTGATATGACGAATATAAGCGCTTGCGACATAGTAGATTGAAACCTTCCTTTTTCGCAACATATTATACGTGAAAATTTGCAAATATGGGCTCATCAATCGTTCCAAGCTAGCCTTTTCTAATCATCATCTTCACACGGCGACACATCCAGAGACACGATGCCCCCGGTTCAACCAATCGATCTAGCACAAGAACCTGAAAATGACTACTTCCAGTTTTCCACTTGATTCGACTCCGTCGTGTCGGTGTGAAACCCGGTACTGCACCGTCTCCTACGCAAACAACTCTCCCGCGGTGCCATCCAGGGATCGTTGACAAATCAATTTCAATTTCGTGTGCAAATTCGTGTACTTTTCAATCTTCGCAGCTGTCGGTGCTCTAAGGTAGGGTTTCTTAACCGGTTTGGTCCGCGGGCCACTAGGAAGCCGTAACGGGTTTTTAAAAGGGCCGCGAAGCCTTTGAGACAAAGTACCGTTTTACTTAATTGATGAATAAATATGACGAATCTCATGCCCTCAGCCTACTGGAATCATATATTGCAATAATATGTCCCATATACCTATAAGTAGATCTGTAGTGTTTCATACAATTAGTTAGTCAATTAATGTAAAAGCGAATCATGCAGCTTCCTTCATTTACCCTAATGTTCTAAAGGTTTTTTTTGTTCGGCTTGGTCAAGATCCTTTTTGGAAGTATCTTATCGAACTCTTGGAAAAATATTTGGTAAATCCCTGGCTAAAATATTGAAAACCTTCATCAAAGGATCGTAGCTGGATCCTTACCTTATCTTCGGCGAATAACAAACATGATAATTTTTAGTGTCCGCGGAATGTCCTTTAGAACTTCAAAGAGAGCTTCAAAAAAGTTGAGAACCCCTACTCCAGGTAACTCGCTTCCATTAGGCAAATTGTGTTGTTGAAGTCCCCATGTAGGTACCCGATGATACATGTCATTGCTCTTTTTGCTGCCATGTGAAATTGCGATGACTAGTAGCAGGAGCATTTATTGTTACCGTCAGGATTCATCTGCCAGTCAGCTTTCAGGAGCACTGACAGCCGCAGCAGCTTTCGTGCGAAAATGAAAGAAAAAATATGGAAGGTGGCGTTTGGTCGTTTCCGGCGTGCTTTCTTTCACTGGTGTCGGCAGGCGACGGAGCGGGACATAAACAGATCGTCCATGCGTGACGATAGCGCATGAAAGTCAGATTCTTTTGAGTGTATGTGCCTAGCGTGGGGGGTTGGAGAAGGAGCGCAATTGAGTGATAAATTCTCTGCCATTATATCGATGATCTTGGAAGGCGTGGTATTAGCATAAGTGACACGATGAATCTTCATTACGAATTTTACAAGGTGGCCACCAGGTTTGATTATACTCCTCAACATCATCAGGGCTTGGGAACAATAACTCAATAACAATTTGGATGGCGTATAACATTCAATGACCATATTAACATATATCTACTTAATTTTTAGATGCTTTGGACATCCACAAATAAAAACCTTATTAGTTATTGACGTAGCCTTTTCGGTAGAGCTTTTAGATATTGAAGAACTCCACTCTAAAGCACTTTGAATAACCTACATTATCGAAAAGCATAGTTAATTTTCCCAGTTATGCGTTGAGTCTCCAAACTAGTAGTCATGCAATAGAAATGTATTCGAAGGAACTAACTTCAAATGATCTTTCTAGGTAAAGCCACAAAGGTTTAATTCAGGACTCTAGAAAAAAAAAGTTTTTTTTTTTCTTAATTTTTTAAAGAGTCTTTCAATAAATCCTCTGGAAGTTATCACGTCAATTTGGCAGTAATTCGTCGAGCGATTTTCACTATAATTTCTCAAGATCCGTCTAAGACATTTTCGAGGATTTCCTACAAATATTCTTCCTGGATGCTATTTTGAATTTGTTCAAGGATTCCTCATAATGTTCCTGCAGGATTTTTTCTCCAGGTATTTCTCTTTTGATTTTCCCAGCATCTCTTCTTCTCTCAAATGATTTATCAATTGAATTTCCTTTGAACTCTACAGTAATTATTCATGAAGTTCGTCGAATCCTTCATGTACAAAAAGTCGCCAAAGATTTCACCCGAGGTTCTTCACGGATTGCTAGATAAAATTCAAAGTTTCGATTGATGATTTCCCCCTTGGCTTGCTCGAGAGCATTTAATATCCTTCATTTCATCGAGTTTTATCATAGATTATTTTAGGATTTCCTATATTATTTGGGAATGTTTCAGTTATTCTACCGATGATTCTTGAATACATTTCTTGAAAATTCGCTGGAGGGATGCTTGGATAAATTTTGGGTTGGTTGGTTTGACTTTATTAACGAGATTTTTAGCCCTAGGCTAGTTCATCTCGGGACCAACGGCTTTACTTCCCTTCCGAAGGAAGTCGTCACTATAACTTTTTACGTCATAAGTGACTATGTCGGGGATGGGATTCGATCCCAGGTCCTCGGCGTGAGAGGCGAGTGTTCTAACCACTACACCAGGTCCGTCCCCATAAATTTTGGGATTAACTTCTATAGGAGAGTATAAAGGCTTCCATTGATTTTGATATTTTCTTGATATTTTAGAAAAATTCATGATTGCAATCTTGAAGAATTACTAATTTACAATTCCAGAGGAACCTTAATTGAATAATACACCGTATGCCAAACTGTGAAAGAAACGTTGTAAAACTTTTAGAATTCATCTCTAGACGAATACCTGGAGTTTTTTTCTGGGACCATCTTCATAGGAATTGCTCGTTGAATTCTGGAATACATATGTCGAAACAGAGGACATTTCCAACCCGAGAAGATTCTCGACCTGCGAGATTCGAACTCGTTATACTCAGTATGGTCTGCGCCTATAGCACTTCAACAACTTTCAAACCCCAAACCAATCCTACACCTGAACCTTCCGATGTAAAAAAATTGAAACAAACTAATCCTTTCGCTGCAAACAGATATTAATGTCCGTTATTCAATCACATCAAATAGTTGAAATTGAAGCCATAAAACCGACGTTTAAATTCATTGCATTACCCGAGGTTTGTCTTCCCTGCATACATATGTACACACAGTTCCGCACCGGGAAAAACAAGCACAAAAATACGCGCCCTTCTGTTGGTTGGTACAAGAGAAAGTTTTTGTCTGGCTTCCACTCTATTTTGTTCTGCTGCGTTCAACTGCTACAACAGCTCAGTGATTCTTCAAACGGAAGCCCCAACAAACAAGCTGCCCCCTGTTTCCACACTGCCACGGAACGAATTCGGCACTAACTATTCGAAAGGGCGTAACTGCTTTTGTAAACACCACATTTCTTTGAATCTGATAGACGCATTCGAGTCCTCCTAAGCGATCCAACCTCGGAAAGAGGATGATGTTCTCTTAATAACAGTGCAGTTACGTCCTTTTAAAATATTGCTGCCGGATTGTCCGAAAGTTTGAAACTGTACGGAAAGTTGCTTCTGCAACATGGTTCACTGCTATTCGTCCCGGTCCTCCTCCTTTGGGGAGCCATGCTAGGTCCCCGGGAATGTTGAGAGTCCCGGTGATTCAAAAAGGCACTTCAAGGAGCGCTGCACCTTTGTTGGCCCGGTCCGCCCAAGCACAACGTTTCAATTTAGTTTGTGGTGTGTCAG
The DNA here is from genome assembly GCF_002204515.2 of Aedes aegypti. Lineage (NCBI taxonomy): Eukaryota > Metazoa > Arthropoda > Insecta > Diptera > Culicidae > Aedes > Aedes aegypti. The sequence goes on from NC_035108.1 coordinate 154,235,556, forward strand.
CGATACCCAATTTTTGCTGGCGAGATAGGGACTGCACTTGCTGCTACTGGATGTGACGACGAACTATGGGACTGAAATCTACTTTGGTTGGTCAAAATTTCTAGTTCTAGAGTAGAATTTTATTTAGATAACTCAAAATTAATTTAGATCGGTTCTATCTTTTAATAGAAGCGTTTTAGCAAAAAAACTTTCTTTTGCCAAGTTGTTCACTGTAATGTTTCTAACAAATGTGCTCTAAAGCCTTTGTAAATTTCGCTGTTTGATATTTGGTTAAAAAACGTTTTCGATCATGTTTACAGGAAATAAAATAATGATTTTTCGTAATGTTTCTCCAGGATTTTTCTCCAGATATTTCTCTTTTGATTTAACCAGCATCTCATCCAGAGAATATATCAGCAAACTTTCCAAAAATTTCGAATAATTTATCAATTAAATTTTCTTTGAATTCTATAAAAGTTTCATTTAGGGCTTCCATAAGGAAATCGTACAGTAACTACTAATGAAATTTGTGTCAGCAATTTTTTTGCTTGCTTGTTAGTTGAACGAGGGTTAGGCTCACATGTTTCTCTTACAACAAATTTGTCACTAGCGCCACCTAGCGGATAAATTCTCAACTTGATTTGTTATTGCCAGGTAGCTCTTGATTTGCCAACTTTGCCGAAGACACCAACCTTCGGCTGATCGGAGTCTTGAATGGATGATTTGGCTAATTTTTGTTCGCAAGACTAATTCAAAATAAATCCGGAACCGCTTGGGCCATTTTCCCAAATTTTCCGGATCATAAACTAGAAGAGTTCTGCGGGAAGCTCTGAGAATTTCTGAATCCATCTAGAATGAAAAAATGCACATTTTAGTGTGTTTTTCAGCACGTGAAAAATATGTTGACTGGATGAGGTTAAATAAACGAACAGACAATGATTTTACTAAAGGAATAAAATCTAAATCAATTCAAACTCATCTAGATTACTATTTAGTTCTAAAAATAATAAGAGGTGAACCTGCCTAAGGCCTGTAAACCTGCCTCTATAATAAAGAAAATCAAATCATCAATCAAATCTAAAAATAATTAAAGCGCTCAATAAGTGGCCAATGGAAAGTGTGTAAGATATGTGAAAGAGCCATTTTTATCAAGTGATGACCGTGAATTGCTCTACGTGGCTATTCTATATGGTTGTGCTGCTTTTCTCCGAATGGCCCTTTCCTCCGAATGCAGGGCTGGTAGGGAGTCACTTTTTAGTGACTTGATAGCTTTTTTTGAGCTGGTCCTTGAAAAGCCACTATTTTCAACCAAAAGTCACAAAAGTCACTTTTTTCAGAAAAATAGTCACTTATGTCACTATTTTCGTGATCTGTTGATAATGAAATTTAAGGCTGGATCAGCTTTTCAAACACAAACAGCAAAAATAGGAATTTGTTATTATAAAGATAAATATTTAGTGATATGGAAATCAAAGTTTCGGAAAAGATAGGGATTGCTGGCTTTCTGTACAAATTCAGGTGAATTATTCGTAGACACTTCCAATGGAAAATGTAAAACAATTCTGGCGGAAGTTTTGGAAAAGATTCTATCAAAACTTAGGAAGCAACATTGAATTGAATCTTCTGGCCGAAATATTTGAATAAACTAGTGAGCTTTCTGCAGTAATCTGTGGCTGAAGAAAAAATAAATTTCTGGAGGAACCTCATCAAAACTCATCCGGAAAACAATCCAGAGACGCTTAGGACAAACAACCAAAAAATTCAAAGAGCTTTTCACAAACTCGTCCAGGACTTGAAAGCGAATACAAATTTTGCTACAAATCTTTCTAGAAATTACATTAGGAATTCCAACAAACAAACTGTACATCCATCAATGGAAAAGATTAATTCTTGAAACTACTTTTGCCGCAATGACTATTTCTATACAACAACACGTTTGTATAATGAATGCTTGAACATTGTTTGACAATTATATAAAACCGTGTCGATTCCCTTACGTCAAATCCAACTGTTCGTGAATTTCAGAAACGAATGGAGATTTTCGAAAAATGACTATTTTAATAGTTTACTGTTTGCTTAAGAATCTATGACATTTGGTCGAATGACATTTAGCCGAATGACGTTTGGTCGAATGTACATTTGGTCGAACAGACATTTCGTCGAATGGACATTTGGTCGAAAATGTTTAATTGCAACAGCATTTTGTCGCTCATACGCAGGATAATTAAATAATAGGAAACAAGTAACAACCAATCTACAAACAACCTATATGCGGTTAGCAAAATTTTGTTGTTCACACTTGCGTTTTTGACATTTCATGCTCCTTTTTCATTCAGTCGAGATTAGCTGATCTTAAATGGAAGTAAGGCGACTTTTGTCACTGCAGTCAACTCGTCTTCCCTTACCCGATACATAGTTAGCACAACTTTCTCGTTCAATTGATCAATGCTTCTAACGCAAACTCTGTTATTTACTCGAGGTCATGAACACCGTCAGCAAAGCAATATATTTTGTTAAGAATATTTTAAAGATGGAAGTCACAATAAGCCAATTGGCCATAAGTAGAGTTATTGTTATTTAATATTCACTTCGCCATAAAGGTTTTCTTTAGAGCATTTTTTTTCTAACCGATGTCCGTAAACTGTATGACTTGGAATTCAAAGAAAGATCCCGAGCACTCTCTCCAAATGCTTCCATCAAATGAGGATTATCAGTTCATTGCGAAGAACGATGAAATTTTAAAAGAATAATAAATTGAAAACATCATCATGTACACATCATTTATGATGAAGTAGCTTGTTGAGTAGTCTTTAAAGAATGATGATATTTTAAAAGAATAATAAATTCACTAGAGCTAAACATTTCAGTCAATGTAATAGAAAACTACTTTTAAAAAGTTCATTTGAATAATCATAGAGATCCTCAATATTCGCAAAGTTTCAAATCTTAAACAAGTAGATTTATGGAATCTATGACATTTGGTCGAAAGACATTTGGTCGAATGACATTTAGTCGAATGACGTTTGGTCGAAAGTACATTTGGTCGAACGGACATTTCGTCGAATGGACATTTGGTCGAAAAGATTTAGTTGCAACAGAAAACATATGATATTTGGTCGAACAAACATTTCGTGGAAAGGATAGTGGTCGAATCTTAATCGTATGGAAATAGAGTTTTACGTTTAGTCTGACTATAGTCGAGAGTAGCATTTTGTCGCTAATACAAGAGAGATTGAATAATTGAACAAGTATCAGACATTTTACTAACAATCTCTGTACGATTAGCAAATTTTGTTATTCAATTTGATGGACGCTCTCTCAACATATTGATCAACCTCTTGCGTTTTTAATGTTTCATGCTGCTGGGGTCATCCAAAAATGACGTCCATCATTTGGGGGAGGGGGGGAGGATCTACGAAAGTGTGACAGTGCATGTATTAGGTATTGGAAAAAGCGTGACAGAGGGGGAGGGGGGGTCTAGAAATCCCGAAAAACGATGGATGTCATATTTGAATCTTCCCTTTTTCGTTCAGGTATGTTCTGCAATTCGAGATAAGTTGATCTTAAATGGAAGTAAGCCATTTTTTGTCTCCTCAGTAAGCTCGTCTTCTTTTACCCGATACATAGAATCAGCACAATTTGCATTTTTAATAATTCAAAGCTTCTACTGCAAACTACGTTATACATCCGAGGTCATAAAAGCCAAATATTTACTTGAGGAATTTTACTTAGCTTGAAGAAACAATAAGCCAATTGGCCATGAGCAGAGTTACCGACACCTAAAATTCACTTTGCCATAAATGTTTTCCTTAAAGCAATTTTTTGTGCCGTCTTAATTATGATTTCCGCGTTCAAAAATCTTATCCACTTTCGTAAGCTGCAAGACCCGGAATTCAAAGAAAGATCCCAAGCACTCTCTCCGAATTCTTCCATCAGATGAAGATCATCAGTTCATTACAAAGAACGATGTCATTTCAAAAGAATAATAAATAATGCAAGCATCATGTTCACAGCGTTGAGTAATAAAATAAAAACTTTAGCATTTTTTCAAAGAATGATGATATTTTCAAAGAATAATAAATTCACTAGAACTAAATATTTCAGTCAATGTATAAAACAACTGTTTCCGAAAATTGCATTTAATCAAAAGATGTATGGAATTTGAGAATAAGACTACATACAATGTCCCATTTTTTTATTCAACAACAGGTAATGATTCAGATTACCTAAAATAATACATTATCTCACCAACTTTGTAAAACTTAGAAAACAATAATTAATTTCACCGAGTGATAATAAACCATTTAAAAAAAAAGCTTTCAACCAAATTTCCGTTCAACCAAACGTCATTCCAGCATAAAAAAAGTTCCAAAGCAATTCGACCAAATGTCCATTCGACCAAATGTCCTTTCGACCAAATGTACTTTCGACCAAATGTCATTCGACCAAACGTCATTCGACCAAATGTCATTCGACGAAATGTCCTAAAGCCGATTTATGAAATTTCGAAATAAAATGTCTGATTTTTGATTCGACACTAGTTTTCAATACGCTATTTTACCAACTTTGCAAAACATAGATGCAATAATCAATTTTACCAAATGAACTTTCAATAAACCATAACCAAACTAACCTTTCGACCAAATTTCCGTTCAACTAAACATCATTCGACGTTCTAAAGCCATTCGACCAAATGTCCCTTCGATCAAATGTCATTCGATCAAACGTCATTCGACCAAATGTCTTTCGACGAAATGTCCTAAAGCCCGTTTTGCTATAAATCTTTGCAAAACATTTCTAACATATAGGTCAGGAGCTATAAATCTAAGCACCATTGATTTTGTTCAAAAAATTATCGAAATAAATAGTTTTGCTTAAAATTTAAGCTCCTTTGAACCTATAATAAACCTATTGTTCCTATAGTAGCACTACTAAGATAAACTATTTTTTATTAAACAAACAAATCAATCGAAGGCTTTAGGACATTTGGTCGAAAGACATTTGGTCGAATGACGTTTGGTCGAATGACATTTAGTCGAAAGTACATTTGGTCGAATGGACATTTGGTCGAATGGACGTTTGGTTGAATGACTTTAGAAAATTTCGTCGAAACTTTATTTAGTATTTATTTATTTATTTAGTAAAATCGATTAATTCAGCAGAACCAAAATCAAGCTAGAATTTTCGCTCAATGGATGATCTTAAGTTTATTTTGGGCAAACATATTTTTCATCTGAAGTCAAACACGAATATTTATACATGATAAATATTGCCTACGCTTTGCAACGTGGTGAGGCTGTAGCATAATTACATTTTCCAGACAAAAATTTCATATATAGACGCTAGAACATATACTACTAGCGTCTATATATGATAAATTATTCTTGATAATGTTATTATTCTGCAGCCTTTTTGAATTTCAAAACGGTACGTTTTGTTTCGTCCAATTTTGTAGAAGTTCAAAAATATGTATGCTCAACTTTGCATCATTATATTCAGTTTATTATTCTTTCAAAATATCATCATTCTTTGTAAAAAAAAAACCTTCTAAATGTTTGTGTCGTGCAGTTATTGAAATATTTAACATTGTTGAATTTATTATTCCTTCAAAATGTCGTCGTTCTTTACATAAAACTGCTGATATTTATCCAACGGCAATGTGACTTAGGGTAAGAATTTGAAATTTGGGAACTAGAACTGATACAGATGTACATTGAAAAATTGCGTCATCTTGAATTGTCTGCATATAATGCACTTTTATAACAATTTTATTTCCAACGATTTTGACGAAGTGAACTAAAGGTATTACCTATATAATTCGTTTTCCTACTAATTGTTATGATTGTGACTTTAAGCTACATTACATTTCTTGGGTAAATACGTGGATTTGAAAACGGTGTCGTTGGATTCAATTGATAATAAGTTGATAATTGATTCAATCGAAAATAATCAAACAAGAGAATTGTGTTAATCCTGTGTATTGTGTGAGGTGAAACGAGTTGACCTATGTAACAAGTTGATTTGCCTTCATTTGATATCAGCTTGTCGCGATTCATCCGACCCGCAGAATAAGCTTGAATGAGAAAAATGACATCAAGTAACGCCCCCAACGCAAGAAGTCGAGTTTGTGGGGGAGTCTGTGTTATCAACTGAAATTCCATAATTATGCATGTCGCATATTGAAGCTTTGAAGTTTGTCTAAGAAATAGCAATACACCAATGCAGGTTTCTTGCAGCCTATCATGTTGTACCAACATATGCAACCTCTAGTAATAGGACTATACAGACCGTCCCTTTTCCAATGATTCTATCACTGAGTTTTCTCGTCAAAACTACACTCTGTAAAATAAACTGAAAAATCCCTATTCGACTAAATTTTCGACTAAAAATCCTTTTAACAAAGTATCATATGCTTCTATGAGCAATAAAATTCTTTTCGACCAAATGTCCATTCGACGAAATGTCCATTCGACCAAATGTACTATCGACTAAACGTCATTCGACCAAACGTCATTCGACTAAATGTCATTCGACCAAATGTCATAGATTCCAATCGAAAGCTCTTGATCTATACTTAAAAAATAAAAGTTTTGTAAAAATACGGTTTTGATTTATATTTTGCCTACGCCGTGAAGCTAGGTCTACTATAGGAATACAAATTATAAATTGTACTACTTTAGGCACATGTGTTCAATATCAGCTTTCTTAGTTTTTTCTACAATCCCAAGATAAAATCTTTCGGTTAATGTAAAAATAATGCCGCTGGCTTTATTTTTCGATTTTATACGAATATTTGTTCTTAGATATGCGACTATTAGTACATCGATCTTACGCTGAACAACTTTTCGAAGATGATCTAGATAAAAATAAAGTTATCTAGATCAAGTTCAATACCGTCAAAATAACGCTCTAAGTAATTCGCCCAAAATAATTTGCCGTAGACATCAAACCTTCCTCTTCTTCATGGCATTACGTACTCACTGGAACAGAGCCTGCTTCTCAGCTTAGTGTTCTTATGAGCACTTCCACAGTTATTAATGGAGAGCTTTCTTTGCCAAAGTTGCCATTTTCGCATTCGTATATCGTGTGGCAGGTACGATGATACTCTATGCCCAGGGAAGTCAAGGAAATTTCAATTACGAAAAGATTCTGGACCGACCGAGAATCGAACGCAGACACCTTCAGCATGGCTTTGCATGTAGCCGCGGACTCTAACCACTCGGATAAGGAAGGTCCCAAGGAAGACATCAAACCTCTGGCACGCATTCCCAGATCTCAAGAGGTTTTGACCAACCAAACTAGATTTCTACCCCATAGTGCAACGGTTGAGGAGTTGCGCAATTTTTCCAGGAAAATGTGCAAAGGAAACCCGTCCGGTGCCGCCGATGGTCCATTTTGCGACGTTACTCTTCATTTCGTATCTAAACTTTTGCGTTTGGTTGCTCCGTAGACGGGAAAAGCTTTTCCCGAAGGGAAACAATTGACTTGCTCTACGGGGAAAACCCCCATGGAAGCATGCTGCTAGGAAGTGATTTTTTTTACTGTTTCCTGTAGCGTAAAAACTGACGGAGCCTGCATATATGCAATGGGTATGAGAACGTGAGACGCAGACGGGAGATGCGAGGAGAGAGCTATGTGTAAGTCTTCGCTGGGTGCATGTGTGAAGCCACCCGGCGCGTTTCGGTACAAATGATATGATTAATGATGGTATAATAAAGTTTACTGCTGCTGCTGCCGCTGCCATTGCTCTTCTTTAGTTTCATCGCAGTTGCTGCCGATGAAATACGCTCTGGTTCGGGGGTGTAACTCATCCGGGCGAGACTATTAAATTACATCGTTTTTGCAAATATAGCCACTTGGCTCGTGGTGCATGTTGTGAACCAGTATCGTACGCTTGCCACACTACTGCACCCAATGCAATAGTGGTGGACACTGGTGGCTGGCACGAGCGGGCGGAATAGGATGTATACTAGCACTAGATAGTTTCCCGACTAGAAAATTGGACTAGATGTAGCAGCAGCGGGATGCACCACTTCTATCGATGTGTAGCAAATTATGAAATTTAAATGGGAGCTATCAAAGGATACCCAGTATCGGACATACCTTATAATAGACCAAAGCTGTTTTCCTTCATAGCGATAATATATATTTCTGCAAGAACGCTTTACCAAGACAAGTGCAGTTTTTTTTGAGAATTAGGTAAATATTTAAACCAAAAGATCACCACCAATTTTTTTTTCAAATGTAAGTAATTCATATTAGAAATAATAGAAAACTAATTTCACGGCCATTTTAGCATTATTCAAATCATGTTGGCTTTATGGAAGCCATATTTGATGAACACTTTACCGTTCTTCGTCTCAAAGCCCATTTTGGCCTTCTCTAGCTCGTTTTGACTTTCTCACGGTCAACTCTGCATGCTTAAGGTCATTTTGGTCTTCTCGTGCCCTTGTTAAGACCATTTTGATCTTCTCGAAGCTATTTTAGCCTTATCTAGGCCTTTTTGAAGCCATTTTAGCCCTTTCGAAACCAGGCTTCACCCAGCCATTTGATCCTTCTCAAGACCTTTTGGACCATGGACTTTTAAACAATGAGCAGCTTCCAACAAAAGCTCCTGTCAAAAATATGTCAAAAATATTTTCGGGAGTACGATGAAGATTTCTTCGAGAACTGTCCTCTCTAAAATAAAGTATTAAAAAACCGGGCTTTCACCATGGGTATCTTCAACGGTTCATCCAGAATCCGTAGAGTTCTCGCCAAGCTGCTTTGAATATTTTTTTAAATTTGCTCATTTGCTTAAAAATCAAACTTATTACATTTTTGACAAGAATTTTTGTAGAAATTTTCCAGGGATACAGTCGAAAAATCTGCTGATAGATTCGAAAATCACCAATGGTTCAAGTGGAAACAGCGAAGAATTTCTTCAATCACGTCAATAGTTCGCTAAGGAAGTTTCTTGAAATGTTTGTAGATCTTCCCAGGAAGCCGAAAATATGCCAGGAAATTTCAATGGAATTTCTCTAGGAGCAATATTACTTCCATTTTCTAGTCCAAACTGGAAGAAACCCATGCAGAGCCCTGAGATAAAAAATAAGGCTTGTAATATCTAATTGACAGAATTACATTGCAAGTATTTTATCTGCAATTGTGTGGATAAAAAATATATAGAATATCTTATTGTGTTTTCGGCAGGTTTGTTCTCTTCGTCATCAGGGGTTTTATGAAATTTTTTGGACTCTTCATTTATATCAATGTTTCGACCGTAAGAGTAATCGAGTTGCACACGATTTGGCCGACAGAAACGTACAATGGAGAAAAGAACAAACCTGCCGAAGACGCACAAGTTCTCCCTAGTCATGTTTTTGGAATATTTATGCATATGTTTCTCCATGAATATTTGCAGGGGTCCTTATAACGATTTGAAAAGGAACTTCAACAGTACAGATCTACAGAAGTTTGCACTAAGCATCCACAAAGGATTACAACAAAAGACTTTACAAAAGTTTCCACAGAAATTTTCACAGAATTCTTCAAAGAGCTTTGCTCAGAATGCAGTAACAAAAGAAAGTTTTGAATTAACCAGAATATAAAAAAGGAGTTGAAATAACTTTCTAAGTTCATCAGAACACCTTATGATTATTTGTGAAAACATGTTTAATGCCTCGCAAAATCACAAATAACAATTCTACAAACAACTGATTATCGTAAATTTGTCAATGTTATTAAATTTAAGAATTTTAAAAGTAAAAATTTTACATTTGGATAGTCTAAAGATTTGGAGCACTAGACATATTTTGATTTTAGCTGGAATTCGCTTCAATTGCCTCATAATTGTACACCAAACAATCACCAATCGTGTTTATCCGTGATCTAGAATGGCCACTAATTTCCCCGCATTCACAAATAGCTATTCCCCAAGCGCTTCGATTTCGTTTGCGCGAACCAATTAGGACCCTTTTTTACCGCCAATTATCATCGCTTTCCCGAATAATAACCGTCTTCCGTGAGTTATCGATCATCGGCTGACCCGGGTGCTCACTATTAGTCACCGTTCGTTGACGACGGCGGCGGCGGTGGCGGATGCGGATATGATGCCGGCACCACTATTTCCTCTGTGAGGAAAAAATATTTCCCCTTTGCACATAGTTTCCCGAGTGAAGCAACCGCAGCAACACCTAAAGGGTGTAGCGTTTTAAATTTGCGCTCACAAAAATCATTCTCAAATTTCGATTTTATCAGATTATTACCACATTTTCAAGGGTTAAAAAAAACATTTCTAGTTAAATAGGGTCCTAAATCCTAAGTGCCAAAAGTTTATGTTTAGGCCAAAAAAACATGTTTACTTAATTTTTTAATATTTTTTACTTGTTCAAGTACAAAAACATTTTTTTAATGTTTTTTTTTAGATTTTGTCACACCCCTTAGCTTAAACTCAAATTTTGGGTAAATTTTGTGTTCCGTGTTCCTTCCGAAATGTCAGATAGGAACAACCCCAGTGTTGAAACTAAAACCCCTGTGGTGTTTTTGTCGCCTAAGCGAACGTCAAACATGATCTCAAGTGTCAAGGTTCATTTATGGGTCCAATTTTTAAATTTAAGTTTTAATATGGTATAGCCGTTATTTGAGCGGGAAAAATTGCTAAAGTAGTTACAGTAACATGCTCTTTCGTGTTATTAAATGAAAACATGATTTCATTAAACATTTTAGGACCCTTTGGATTAACTCATTACGCGTGGTAAAAAGGGTTAAATTATAAGTGAAAATATAAAAAATATCCACGTGCTTAGGTGGGATTCCAACCCACGACATTTGTATGCTAGACGAGTGCATCACCAGTTAAGCTACCGAGCCACTTCAGGAGAGGGAAAAACCACATTCAAGGTGCTTGCAGTGACAAAATGTGTACCGTAAAACGGGGTAACTTTGATAGTTTTTTCGAAGAAAACTTCAATATTTATGCATGCTGTTTTAAAGAATTACAATTCATATTTTTAAAACAAGTACTGACATCCTAGCTATCGATTGTACTTGAAAGATTGCCAAAAGATTTATTCTGAATGGATATATTTTTTTCATATAATCGAAAGTCGGTTTTCTGTTTTGGGGTAACTTTGATAATGGAGTATAAATCGAAGAAGATTGAATGAATTACGGAACATTTATAGGGTGTTGCATACCTCTAGGCGTTTAACGCTATATGGAAATTTCTGACTCAGATTACAAAAATGGTCCCAGTTTGTAAAAATGGGTTTCGCTAAAAGATTTGAGACTGAATTCATGTTCTACTATAACTAGGCTGTCATGGGTAAGTGACGATCTCATTATGACTCCATCAAATAGTGGTCGTAGAACAGATTGTTTGTAAGCGTTGCAAAAATGCTAAAATCTTGTAAATTTTTACTATTTGCATAAAAATCCTCAAATGCACTTGATTCCAACGGAAATAGCTTTGACCTGAAGTGTCATACTAATACTCTTTACTTTTGCATTCGTTTTCCTTAACTGATTGACAGAAACTTCGTAATTTCGTTTAATATGTTGAGGGTCTCGCACTATCAAAGTTACCCGCATTATCAAAGTTACCCCGTTTTACGGTGCTCCGCTTTCCACAAGTACAAATGGCTTGCCAACATAAAAACTTTGGGCGAACTTTGACATTTTCTGTAACAGGAGGTTCTCAGGAACATCAGACTTATCCTTGACAGTCTCAAACAGATCTTCTGGATTCTGGTTAAAGTCCGCCTTCAAATATTCCTCGTCATTAATTATGCAGCAGTGTAGTTTCGTTAACTTCTAGTAGTACAATTTCCAGGCTCGACAACTTGTGTTCTGTTTCCCGTTACGGTTTCAGGACTTCGAAGCCTTAAACGTACATAGCTAGTCCAGCTGGTGTCTGCGTATTTTGTCGCTCTTTTGAAAACTTTTGCGCACCTTAGTTGAAATCAGGTGTAAGCAAACACATTAAACTATGTCTACGCAAAATTCCAATAAATTTTACCCTAGGGACCAAAAATTGAAACCAATTTGAGTATGTGCGTATTTTGAACGGTACTCCCCTTTATAGGTGCCTCGCAGGAGTGTCGACGGTATCAACAGCGCCATTTTTCTTCCCCGTCTATTACCGCCGGCGTGACAGTTTTCGTGACGAAAAATACAATTATCGAAGCGGTTGGGGTTGGAGTGGGACGCGGGTATATGACTATGGAGGGAGGTATCAGCGGGACAAAAAAGCCGGAAAAAGTTTTCGCCTCTTCTACCCCCGGATGCTTTCGTTCTCAGCCGGATATTCTTGGAAGTGCCAACGGGGATTCTGCTTCTTTTGTAGGGCAAATGTACCAGCATTTGTATTGAATATTCGGAATTTCACGTGGAGAAAGTGTGTTGACAAGAGATTACTCTTTGATAATCTGCCAACAAATTTCGTACTGGAATTTTTGAAAAAAAATCTTACACTTTAAATTTGAGCTTTTACTCAATTCTGTTAACTTGTACAAGCATGTTCTTTAGGACGATTTAAAATTTTTAAAATGTTTGAAAAACAAACCTCCCTTATCTTGCCATCTTTACCATAAAAATTGTGTACTGCAAAGTTTTCAGCTCTTTCAGTGGTGATTTAAAGGTGGCCCAAAGACAATTTAGGTTTATATGGAAATTACTATGGAGAAATTTTGAAAAATGTTCCAAACACGTTAGTACTGAAATGGAAATACAAACTTATCATCCCATAGTGAAAACCTATATATTGCTGAAGAAACAAATCCTTTTTGAACTTATTTTGTTTGAGATTTAACACGATGTTTACTGGACTATAATCACATATGAAGCTGAATAATGGCAAACATATTCATGAATATGTTTCCATGATGTAGTGGCTACATTATAGCCGATTCCGGAAATTATCTGTGACTTGTAATTTGACTACCTACACAGTACCTTGCACAGAAACACAGTATCCTTGTCACCCGACCTGACTGAGAAACCCACCGAAGAAAAACTCCAGCACAGGAATATTTCCGAGCTCATCTGGTCACTTTTAGAAACTACACACGTGTATCAGTATGCTTACAAAAAATAGTTGGAAACTATCATGATTCTGATGGTAATTTTAGAGGCACGATAGAAATCTCCCAGATTCTGTTATCAAATCCTCAAAATCATGCATGCGGAAAATCTTCAGAATCTTCAGGAATCACTCGGATCACGTTAGTAAACCCCAAGAGAACAGGAGGACTCGTAAGGATCCAGCTGGGAATCATCCTGAAGATTGTAGAAGAAGAACTCTATATCTCCCAGTGGTATCGCTGAAATCGATTGTGCTACTTTTCCCCGAGTGTCGTTTCCCCGAAAGTCACTTTTCCGAACGCCAGTTTCACGAATGACCCGTTTCCACGAAAATTATACAGTCAAAACAGGTGCAGGAATTGTCTTCAGTGGTAGGGTGGTAAACTAGCAAGAACGATAAGCAATTAAAAGTAGGAGATATTTTTTTAGATGCCAATTAAAAATTATAATTCTAGCTACAAATTTTCACTGGACTTTTATAAAATGATTGGTGCTCAAAAGTTACATGTCGTTGTTTCATTCATTAAATTGAAATATATCAGCAGAAAAAAGAGATCCCAATGATGTATTCTAGAGATGGGCAAAAAGAATCGGAGTCATTCAAAAGATCCGGATCACTTAGAAGAACGAGTGATCTGTGGCTCTTTTTTGGTGATAGCCGGTTCATTTGATTAGCACGAATCAGACAAAGAAAGACTCGGAAAAATAACGAATCGAAAAATAAATCGGTTTGTGTTCGTTTTAACACAGTGGTTCTCAACCTTTTAGCAGCTGCGACCCCCTTTGAAGTTCTACAAACATCCCGAGGACCCCTAAAAAGGATGGTCTTGAAATGAATGTTAATGGAAGCCTTTTAATGATCTTATTATGAACCAGTGGATACCCTGGCAGGCACAACCAAAAGTCTCGTCTGTAATTTATGAAAATAGCATTGAAACTGAAGCAATTTGCATAAATTCATTAGTGGTACTGTTTTAGACTCTTGTATGAAAATTGCCCCTTCCCTTTCGTTAGTTAAGTCAGCGATTTGAGACTGATCCCTGACTTTCACACAAGATTGATACATCAATTGGCTACGTCCATGCAAAAGCTGAGGAATAAGAAGGTGTAAGTAAATGATCACCTACTTAAAAAAGATGTAGAGAATTTGTTTTCTCATACGTGTGTTCAAATGATTTAAGGACAAAATGTCGAAAGACAAAACGTCGAATGCCAAAATGCTGAATCCCAAAACATCTAGATGTGAGCGATAGGTCGATTCCCAGACTTTTTTTGGCACCGTTTTGTCCCTTCGACGTTTTATCCTTTCGACGTTTTAGCATTCTACGTTTTGGGTCTCGACGTTTTGTCAACCAATCGTGTACAAACAGGTAATGCAATACTTCTGCTAAAATTATCTGAAATCCACAAAATATTCTATGAATCTTGCCTGAAGTAAACTAAACTTTCTAAGAGTCTAATAATAAACTTCTGAGAAGAATCTTGCCAAAATCAACAAAAATCAGGTAGCTTCCAATTAAAGTTCTTGCTGGCTTGATAAAAATATTTACAATAGTACAATAAAGTATTGTTCGGAATCCAAAAGATTTTCACTAGATATGAAAGATTTCTTTAGGTATTCCCAAGTTTTTTACCATAATCTTCGAAATTTTCGCTAATAAATTTCCCAAAAAAGGTTAGGTGTTCTCCATGCAAGCTGCTTAGAATAATTTCAATAAACTTGAGAAGTCAACTGAAAACCGTTGCAGGAGTTCGCTCGCTTTCGCCAAGGATTCTTCAAAAGTCTTGTCAGATTAAGGTGATTATAAAACGAAGCCAAACTTTGAATTTTCAAAAGCACAAGACTGGAGAATCTGACAACAGTTCGCGTTGAAAATCAATCAAATTGCTTGCTTACTGGTGGTGACCAATTCGATAAATTTTCAACGCAGAGCTTTGTTTGGTTCTCAATTCTAGTGCTTTTGAAAATTTGAGGTGTGGCTTCGTTCTATAATCACCTTAAGAATCTCTGCAAAAAAAATTATAGAATCACTACGGCAGATAGAAGTCAAAAACCTACTAAAATTATGCTAACAAATTCGAGAAGATTGGTTTAATTATTTAGAAACATAAAAAAATCAACTCTTCAGTTCGCTAAGAAATTTTCAGGGGGCTTGCTGGAAGCTGGAAAAAAAAAATCTGCTTATGATTCAGCCATAACTAAGTCACGATTTTTCTATGGATACCTCTAGGAACGTTTTCACACTTGAGAAAAATCATGGCATTGTATACATAGAAATTGAACAAGTCCATTTTTTAATATTTGAAGTATAAAAATATAAACCCCGCTACTTATGCTTTATGCAAAACAAACGATGTAGAGATTTCTTGTTTTTATTTATCAATAATTAAAAAATACACATTTACAATGGCTTCGAGGACCCCCTGAAAGGTCTTCACGGCCCCCTGGGGGTCCGCGGACCACCGGTTGAGAAACCCTGTTTTAACAGCTTTATTATAACGCTTGACACGCTTTGCGCGCCACGGCACACAAGTAAAAGACAGTTTGCTAGAGCTCCGCACTCTCGGTATACACAACATAATAATTATTTTGCCCATCCCACTTGCATAAAGGCAGATGAAAGATAGAGAGGAAAGGTGCCCTCGTAGCAAAGCACATTTTGGTTCGGATCGGCCGAGTTCATGGGGAAGAATGTACGAATAATAAGAGAGCGAAAGATTTGAAAGGTACGAAGCATGTCGCGCAACAGGGAATGAACCGCTCTTTTTCTGCTCGCTTGGTTCAGTTCGCTCGTCCTTTGCGAGCCGCTGAGGAACCGTTCAAAAGATTCGGTACAATAAAATGAGTGATTCGGATCGGATCCGTTCACTAAATTGAGCCGTTTTGCCCATCCATACATTGTATACAGCCATTCCATGAAAAACCGATCTAGTGGGTTACCGATTCCCTTGAAAATTTACTATTTTGTTTCTTATACGAAATAAGGATACACGTCTTTTTGGATTTTTTGATTAGGGTGACCATTTCCAAAATAGGGTGACCAGAAAAATCGCGACTTTGCAAAATTTTTATTTTTGTAAAATATCATTACTTTTAAACCGTTTGACCGATTTTCAATTTTATTGGACCAAATGGAAGCTAAAGATTTCAACTTTTAAGAAAAAAATATAAAACTCTGAAAAAAAATTACATGAAAACATATAAAAAATTAGTTTTTTTTTTCATATTTTTATGTAAAAAAAAATTGTTTGGTTTACGTTACTCTGAAAAGTTGAAATTTTAAGCTGTCATTCCATAAAATAAGATTAAAAATCGGTTGAGCTTTTCGAAAGTTATGATTTTTTTTTTAATAAAAAAAATCTAGTGCGCCGAGACCTATAGTGTACGCCGATAAAAAATGACCGATTTTTTATTTTCAAAAAAATATATCTCAAAAACTAAAGCACATACATCGCTGAAAATTTGACAGTAAACGTAAAATTTTCTGAACTTTCAAGTGAGAACAACAATAAACCCTTTTATCCCGGGGCTTTCAAAACACGAAAAAACGGAAATCTCGCGATTTTTCTGGTCACACTATTTCGGAAATGGTCACCCAAATCAAAAACTTCAAAAACACGTGTATCCTTAGTTCGGATAAGGAACAAAATAGCAAATTTTGACGGAACTCGGTGACCCACTATATCGGTTTTTCATGGAATAGTTGATACTTATTCTAGTTTAACAATTATTACAAGTTACAAACTAAAACACAATCAATGACAAAAATACAAATACAACATCAATATTCGCCAGATCTGAAAGAAAAAAACAGCTTTAAACTTACTTTGGATCTTTTGTCGGTGAGCGTGGAAGTCGAAAAAATGGTTATTGTTTTTTGATTTACAGGCAAAAAAAGGGCTTTTTGTAGTTTTTGAAATATGTAAAACAAATTTTGAATGCACTCAAAAATTTTATTTTTTGACCAAATATGTTCACCAGACTTCTATTGCAATACACTCGAAAGGTTTATAATCACTATAACAGCCACTTGTGCTTACCAGTGCACTTATTTAATTTAATTTAGTATTTATTTTAATTGGGAATCATATCTTCTTTTAAACATCGGCGTTTCTTTAATAAAGTTATACTGATATAACGATTATTTGCATTTCAATTGCTTAAATTTTCATAAGTGATTTTTACTCCATTTGATCATAAGCTGTAAAGAAAAAACTATTTTTCATATTTATTGGAAGTAAAAATTTGTGATTGTTTGAAATATTAAGTAATTTATATAGTACGATTCGAGGATCGACGTAAACCGATCCTACAGAAGGCCAAAAAATCGTAAATCATTTCAGTTACTGTCAAAAGCTAACTACAAATGCAATGCGAAAACCTCTGTTGACGAATTCTATCCAGAATGAGTCGAAAAAAATAAAAATCGTGCTTGATAGTCTTCGATTTGTATTAAATTTTGCACATGTTTTTAGTATGATAGAATAAGTGTTTTCCATAGAAAAATTGATCATTTCGACTCAAGAATAACTTTAGAAAATGGCCTTTACATTTTTGCATGCAACTGATTCGAAAAATTTCAACTCCGAAATTGTTGATTTTAGAGAAAAATGTTCTATGAAGAAGTTGTAGTACACCGTTTGGCCAACATGAAAAAAATATACACTAAAAAAATATTTTATTTATTTTCATTGAAAAATCAAAAATAAAACTTAAATTTTAAATTACAAAAAAAAAACATTTTTAATATTTTTAAAATTTTTACCAATCTTGATAGTAAACAGATATTTGGGACAAAGTTTCACGATGGAGAAATTTTTATAATTTTTTTTTTCTAAGAACAACTTTTAGCCGATTTTCAAAATTTTAAATTTTGGTCAAAATCAATACGTTCTGATGATACAATAAGAATCTTGAAATTATACTGAACCATAATGATTATATGGAGAATTTCTCTAGAACGAGCCATTTCCGAATTAATCCCAAAAATATAATTTAAATATTAAAATAGGCCATTTTCATTAGTTATTTGCGATTCTCCATCAAGGAAAATTAGTAAGTGGAAAGAAATAAGGTCTTTACTCTCGAAAACGTATTATTATTGATGGAGAATCGCAAATTACCAATGAAAATGGCCTATTTTTATATTTGCATAATATTTTTTGCATTAAACTCGATATAATTCGAATATGGCTACTTCTAGAAAAATTATTCATGTAATCATTATGGTCCAGAATCATTTCAAGATTTTTATTGTATCAAATAAAATAAATTTTGAAAGTCTACCAAAAGTTGTTTTTAGAAAAACTTTTTTATTAAAAATTTCTCCATCATGAAACTTTGTCCCAAACATCTGTTTACTATCAAGATTCTATGGTGATAATTTAAAAAATATTTATAATGGAGTTTTTGTGTAATTTAAATTTAGGTTTTATTTTTGATTTATCAATGAAAATAAATAAAATATTTTTTCAGTGTATATTTCTTTCTTGTAAGCCAACGGTTTACTACAACTTCTTCATAGAACATTTTTCTCTAAAATCAACAGTTTCGGAGTTAAAATTTTTCGAATAAGTTGCATGCAAAAATGTGTAGACCATTTTCATAAGTTATTCTAGAGTCAAAATGATTGATTTTTCTATGGAAAACACTTATTCTATCATACCAAAAACATGTGCAAGATTTACTGCAAATCGAAGATAGTCGAGTGCTGTGGCTGACCGATTCGACATGGAATTCGTCTGCTGGCAGCTACTACCGCTAGTAGAGAAGTTAATAATTGTTTACATTTAGCATGTTCTTTTCAGCACTGACTGTACCTTAAACTAACACTAATGAGCTTATTAATAGTATATCGAGGTAATTCACCATTGATATACTATTAATAAGCTCATTAGTGTTCTTCTTTAAGAAAAATGCTATGACTGTACTTCACAATTGTTTTCAATTCCGGTTAAACGGCATTCGGCCGAATAACCCGAAACCATTGCATAATATTAACCAGCATACCTATTTGCGGTCGTGTACACACTCGTGTCGGTTACCCCATACGATGCGCACTTGCTCATTTTCTGGAAGTGAAGATCATTCAGAGGAAAGCTTTGCTAATGAAAATTAATATTTCGATAAATGTTCTTTTACATGTTTCTTCTTCTTCCCAAGTAGTAGTCTCTCACTGTGAAGCTGTCGTCGTCGTCGTCGCTTTTCATGGTGCCGTCACGCGATTGAGACGTTAAGGGTTCAACGCCAGAATCAGATTCAGAAATCTGCTTGACACCGACAAGAACGTCTACTTCCAAGAATCGGATGGCGCGCAAAAATGGAAGTCAGTTTTGCGAAACGATGAGTTCGTTCGTAGTCTGCTGCGGCTCAGAAAGGAGCAACTTTTTCCTGCCTGCTAATTAGTGGTTTCGTAATATTTCCAACCCCAGCCAGTGTTTGGTTCTCGGTGATCCCGGGTCCGGAGTGATTTTCACTGTCTCACACAAAGGATGTTGTTATACGTTAGTTTGACTGACTGTGCGATACAGGTGATGGAGAAGCTTCGAAACTAGATGTCTACGTCTAGCCAACCAACTTTGAGACGTGAAGATTCAATTATGATAATGGGTCGGTGTTTGGAAATCTTTCTTCTTGTACTTCCACAAGGGATTTAGAGGGAATTACATCGTTGATAAGATGTAGATAGTTTTGGATAACTTTAAAAATCTGTTGTAGTGTCGCTTTCAACCCGCTTGTTAAGTCAAATAAGATCTCTAAACACATACAATAGAGTCGTACTTCCAAAAGCGTATTGCTCCAACCAAATAGCATAATAAAAGACCATGAACATCAGAATGCGCTCAACCCAAGCAGAATATCAAGATTAAATTTGGGCATTTCGAAACGACACCATGCTCAACGGCACATCCATCAACGAGCTGTTAACAGAATTGTATTTATCATCTGTTGTCAGCACCGTTCTACATGACATCCTATCGTTCCGATAAAATCACTGCCTAGCACTTTACTGCCGTGATTCGCGCCGTGTTAAGTTCAGTGTAAACATTGTTCAGCGCCCTGGACTCCAACCATCCAGCCATCCATCCATCCGAACTCAACCTGTTTAATGCTCGGCACGTAACCAAACACCGATAGTGCCCATCATCTCCATCGATACCATCATCATCATCATCCCCATCAACCGGACCGATGTCGCTTTTGATAGAATACGTTCTACGATCGGATCAATGGGTCGATGGAAAAACATTAAAAGTATTGAAAGTATTCAAGCAAGAACCTCCAAAGCGACCCGACATACAATGGGCGTGTGTTCTTTCAATAATGGTCCACGGACAGCACGCAGCGGGCCAATTTGGAAAGTAAACCCGTTTTCCAAGTGGGTGGGAATTCGCCCTCCGCACTCTCACTCGACACGGTGGTGCATGAAAATTGATGGGAAAACAGGCTTACAAAAGCAACGTTTACTGAAGGATAATTAAAACATCAACAATCGCCAGGCAAATATTTTCCAAACCGTTTAACTTCCGCGAAAGAGGGAAAAAGAACTCATATTTATGGACATCGTTGAAAAATGTAACAATAAAAAAAATGAATGAATCTGTGGTACATATGGATCAATTTGGATGAAGTTGCGTGAAATAACATCAAACGATGAAAGGTGCAGTTTTTTTTCTATGGAAAACTTAAAAGGTTTAAGGACTGTGACGAACTCAACTTGTAGAATTCAAAGAATGATACCTTTAAATCCATTGCATCTATACACTCCACTTCGTTCCATTTAATAAGCAATAGTCTCAAGAATCCTTAGCCGAGTGGTTAGAGTTCGGGGTCGGTTCTGGATCTTTTCGTAATTGAAATTTCCTTGTCTTCCCTGGGCATAAAATATCATCGTCCTTGCCGCACGATTTACGAATGCGAAAATGGCAACTTTGACAATGCAAGCTCTCAGTTAATAGCTGTGGAAGTGTTCATTGAACACTAAGCTGAGAAGCAAGCTCTGTCCCAATGTGGACGTAATTCCAAGAAGAAGAAAAATAAGAAGAAGAAGAAGAAGCAGAAGAAGTCTCAAGAATATGTCAAACGTGTTAGTGAAACTCCTTTATGCTTTGTTTATCGACAATAAATCAAAAAGAGCGTTAAAAATTTATTCTTACAAATGGTTTAAAAGCTTGTGAAAGTTCGGGAGAATTTTTTTTGATTATTTTTGCAAATAAAATGAAAATTATGTTTTTGTTTTCAATTTTTCCTCCATGCTCTCTTCGAAGCCCAATAACCCTGACGGCAACGCAGTGTTTATTTTTCCCAAAGTGAAAATAAAATAAAGACCTACACAACGCTTCATGGTATTACAAACAGATGTCCGAGCAAGTCTCACACCTCCTGACCGACACCCGTGCTGGTCGTGTATGGAGATTTATGTTACGCAATATATCACACCGGTTGGCTCAACAACCACGGTAGCAATCGTTCATCACCCTTAATTGCACGCACCTTGCGTTTGCTGGTTTGACCAGAACGAGACCAGCATCACCTTTTCTTGCGGACCGCAAGTTGCGGTTAGCTATCTGCAAATGGTTTGGCGCTGTTGTCAGCCGAAAATGTTGGGCTTTAAATAGTCACACATTTGGTTTCCAAACATTTCACCATCTTCGAGTTATTTGTGTCAATTTGTTGTGGATTTTGTTTGTGCTAGGTGAGTATGGAGCGGACGCGTAATGGTCAGATCCGAGGGTTGTTTGGACTTTGTGCAGATGTAGGTCAGTTTTGAAGCAGCAAATGTTATTTTCATTAGAGATAGCCCAATTAGCGGAAAGGTTTTTAAAATGTTACGTTTGAAACATTTGAAAATGTAACGTTTGTAGCATTCGAAAGCGTTTTTTATAGTTGGCACTAATTTATATACAGTCGACTCTCTACATCTCGATGTTCTACATTTCGATATCTCTCCCTATGTCGATGATTTCATATATCCCTTCAGTTGTCTCTCTCCATAGCTCGATATCCTCCTAATCTCGATATCTCCATATCTCGATGTGTTTCTGTTGATTTTTTGTTCTCAATTTCTTCTCCGTATGTCGATATGACCAATATCGAAGGTAACTAATTTTTTCTTTGTTTCGATCTCTCCCTATCTCGATAGTCCCTTCGGTATCGAGAGGCGACTGTACATAATTCGAAAAGATTTCAGTAATAAATTTGAATGCGGTTCGTCCTAGTAAAATGACTATACAATTTTGTTTGACGGCATGACTCATAGCAATTGCAATATTGTTTGTGCTGCTTTGACGCTGTAAAATTTCATCTTCTCCCAGTACTCTAAACCTGGAATGGCTGACTCAGAGCCATTGAATTCATGCGAGCTAACTCATAAGTCAAATAATCTAAAGAAATAATAAAGAAAAAAAAAGCAGCATGAATATCTGAATAGAAGTATATTAAGTCTGCTATTGAAGTTGCGATTGCACTTCTCACACGGGAGCAAACAATTTCGCTTGAAAGACGAGGCAGTGTCTACAATGAGAAACAATGAGAGTAAAATTGATGCAGTCTTTACCATATTCACAGCCATCAGTGCAAAATATTCTTAATATTGATTGATATACAGGTATACCTCGATTCAGTGGACATAAAATCGAAGCGAAATTTTTATCTCTCTTTTTATTTTCTGTTAAGGTTAAAAGTCCATTAGAATCTATCATTATCGTTTGAAAACTAATTTTCAAATTGGTTCAGTTCTCCAAGGTAAGCTTGAGTTAACAAACTCTTGACTAAATCAGTCCGTCATCGCATTCTAATACACATTGTGTATGTTTTTTATAAGAATACTGTTAAAAAAACAAAAACTGATTTAAAAATAACCTTGTTTGTTTATTCAAAGGCTCAAGGGCCATCATGTATAACAAAGCCTAATTCATTAGAAATTTTATTACAATTCCTTACACAGTAGAGATGGGCGGAATAGTCAAATATTGTGAGTGAATCGTTGGCTCACTCACAAGAGTGAATTGACTCCTTTGATCGAAGTATTTTGTTTAAGAAACGAGAAATATAATATTAAAACTAATTTTATGAAGCTACTTAAATTATTCATACATATCTGATATACTTGAGTGCTATATGTCTTTCTCAATATTAATATTCCAGGTAAATATCTAAGCTGACCTTCGAAAAATTTCGGTGCTAGTGAATCGTGACTCTTATGTTTTGTTTTGTTCACTCATTTTCGAGAGTCGTCTCTTTTTGATGATTCGTGAGTGAACCATTCTGCGATCAAACTACACAGAAAGAAAAATCCATGTAAATTTCAGCGTAAAATCGTGCACATAAAGGGAATGCCAGATTTGTAGGAAATTTACTTGACACATCGTGTAAAATCACATCAACATCATGTAAATTTATGCCAATTGTCGCGTAATCGGTTAGAGCCCATGCTAGATTACACGATGTATAGTGGAAACCTACATGATGTTATTGTAATTTTACACGATGTGACGTGTAAATTTGCGACATTTCTGGCATTCCCTTCATGTGCATGATTTTACGCTGAAATTTACATGGATTTTTCTTTCTGTGTATGTGTCTCTAGTAAATTTAGGGTGACTGAATCTGATGCTGCTCTCAGAAGTGAAACACACACAAAGAATAAGTCCAATTATTCCAGCGATTTTATTACCTATGCAATGGTGCCATATACAACATACTGTCAATCGAACATGATAGCCAACAAAATAAGCGTCCACAAGAACATGATTTAACATGCATGGAAATGGAAATGATTTTATGCAAGAAATAATAAAGTTTATTCGTGATTTCACATATAAATATATCTTATTTGAATACTAGAACGAATGTTTTATTATTTTAAAATGAAGAACACCTTTCGAAATGGAATTCAAACAAAACTTACCTTAGCATTATCTGTTTTAATATACAAGATAGTCAACATGACAAAAATTATTGTTGGATTGACGAACATGTCAAACTGAGTGACAACAATCATGATTGTAGAACCAACAAACATTTCGAGTTGAATGCAATAAAAATGTTTGCTAGCTCTGAGATGACAAACAGTTTTTGTTGACCGTACAATCTATTTCTATGCGTGTATGATATGTCAAACTTTTCAGTGATCTTATTCACTTAGCGTGAAGAATAAGATTTAATGTTTCATGTAGGGGTCAAAATCAAACGATTAAATTACAATACATTTTCAAATACCAAAACTTTTCAGCATCGGAAGTATTATGAACTATATTTATAATTGATCTTTAACGCATAAAGTTTGAATTATGCGGTAAATTTAGCATATTACTCACCATACAAGCTGATAAACTTGCATGCAAGTTGACCGAAACCTCAAAAACTAGACGTGCTATGTTGTTTTTGAAAACGGTAATGTATTCAGTAACTCTAAATTAAGAAAAAAAAGCTTAGCTTGAGACAAACAAATGTTCCACAATGTTATGTCTAATGTTGGCATTGTTGAACCGTAAAAACGCGATTTGAACGAGGGTAGAGATTAAAATCTTTTAAGTATAAATGATTAATCATCTTTTCTTGAACATTCAATTGCATAACATTCCGACCTGTAACCACATCAAAAGAACGCATTTCGAAACCAAGTTACTAACCAAACCAGTGGTTACTAACCTTTGTTTTCAAATATAATTTTATTCTGATCTTTCAGTCGATTCCAAATATATAAGATTTCATGTGCTAATCGCATAACTTATTTCAAAGAATGTTGCAAGCAAAACTGCTCGGTTTACATGATTTTACGCTGAAAAATAAATCATAAATAATGCACATGGAATGATCAAGCCGTGGATCCATCCATGTGCAATATTTTTGACAGATTGTTCAGCGTATAATAGTGTAAGCCGAGCAATCTCGTTTGCAATTTCATTTTCAAGATGCAAGAAAGCATGCAATATTGGCAAATATTGGATGCAAGATCATGAAATATTTCATGTCCACGTAAGATTTCAAGCATTTCTGAATGCAATGAGGCAGTTTACATTATTTATCGTTGAATATTCAGTTACAATCCGTCTTAAATGACAATCATAAAAGTTTACGTGCAATGTAAATTTAAGATTTTTTTCTGTGTAGAAATTCAATTTCGAAGAGGAAGGTTCTTAAAAAATAATAATTGATCTGTTATTTTCCGATACCCTATGAAAAAACCGTTGAAAAATAACGGATGGCTGCGATTAATACCAGACAGAACTCTAATCTCCCACCAGGTGATGAGTGTTCCGCAATAAGCTATCGTTTACTTCCCGTTAACCGTATCGATACTTCCATTGTGGTGTACTCTCGCACACTATTAAGGATAAAAAAGAAAAACGACACATCGATCTGTATCGGAAGCATTTCATGGTACACATCAGGGTACTCGCTCAATTTATGTCGGGATCATCATAGAAACTGACACTGTTCAGACGGTGGTAGATAGATTTTGCGTGGCAGAGGTAAGGAATGTGCCTAAGAAAAAATTCCAGAACGTGGGAATCGAGCGATACGGGTGTTTTTCCTGGGATGACATGCCTGTCTGCTGCCATCACTTTGCCATGACGACAGACGCACAGAGGTTCAGATTTAAGAAACCATGGCAAAAAATTGCGCCTTCCTGATATTTTACAAATTATGATCATGACAAGTGTTGTGCAAACATGTCTCTGGGTTGCAGACCCTATTTTGGGCATAGTCCCGATTTTTACAAAATTTCTGTTTTTCATGAGGCTCTCATTTATTTTTTAACGAATGTTTTGGCCAACTTCGTCAAAAGGATTCTTCTGTAGTCGATTATTATTGTAGTTATGAACATGACAAGTTTTGTAGAACTTTTATAGGATTGCAGACGACATTTTGGGCATAGATTCCATTTTTTGTTTTCGTAGAATTTTTTTTACCAAGATACTGTTTCTCATAAATTTACAATACACTAATGGAGATGAATGTTTGACTTTGCTTTTCAAGCAAAAACACGTTTGGAAATGGGATTTATGCCAGCTTCTAAGAACCTGGACCGCTGTGTGACATATCGCCACCGGTGAAGGCAACTTGTAGTTTATCTAACTGTAAACATCTCCATGGGAACTCGGTGATGGTACAAATCCGGGTCCAGGTCGGAGGATGGTTCCTTGGGAGATGATACTGACGGTGGTTTAGGATGAGGAACTTTTTCCGAGAAAAGGAAGTTTTCCAAACAAAACATGATTGCAAGGCAAGAAAAAAACAGAACGAAAACGATACACAACTTGGCAAATAGAATGGGAGATGTCATGGAAGCTCAGCCAGGAGAAAGTGAGATTCCGTGTCGGTTGAGCCCGTTGTACGTGAGTCAGTCGTTGTAGTTGTCGTCGTCGTCGTCGATTCGTGTTGTTGCAAAAAGGAAAACTTACCTCTTCCCTGAATCGTTTGACAATTTCTCCTTTTTTGCCAATTATACTTCCGACTTCCTGCAAGTAGAAAGAAAAAAAAAACGGGAAAACGTGTTAGCGATACGTACGTGGAGGGAAAAACTTGTCGGAGGTCATATAATAGCAGTTAGTAGCACAGATCATGATAATGATCACAACAAATCGCTCCGGCAATTGAATTTGATGGAGCCGCTGAGGTTTTCTTGTCCTGCTACAGTGTCGAAGAGAGTGAGAAAGATGAATTTGATAGAATTCGTGTATGTATTTGGCACGAACATTGCTTGCATGTTGGGTGTGATATGTTGCTCACCGCTTTAGTATAGGTATCACATTAACTTAATTACCTACATGTTGCATGCGACGTTATGCATGATTAATTATTTCGGATGGAGAGAAGTGGGCGTAATGAACGATGTCGGTTCAGATTCAGAAATTGGTTGAATAATGGGTGCGTAATAGAGCCTGACATGGACGACATTGTCAATTCAGAGGTAATTCGAATGTAAAAAGCTGTTTTTAGATGTGCTAAGAATTCTTGCTAAAAAACTTCCATGAACTTCTCTAAAGTTTTTGTGATTTTCTTTCCAAACAATGTAAAATAGTAGTTTACGCAATAAGATGCAGAATGAAGATTTTTACAGCACGAGTCGTACATTTATCAACGAGGCTTTCCGAGCTGGATAATTACGATGAGTGCTGTAAAAATCGAGCTCTGCAACGAGTTGAGTACAAAATTTTTTGAAATTTCGTGGAAGATCACTTGAGGGTATCAGAAATTATATCGGAAAGCATTCACCATTAGTTTACAATTTCTAAAAAATCGTTGTGTAATGGTTCATGATGCGAAAACATTTGCATAATAAGAAAACGTTGCGTAATAAATCATTACAGCACTGGTTTCAGTTGCGTAACGACTATTACCGCACTGTATAATTCAGTGCAGGAAAGTAGGCCGTATCATAACAGATTGGCGGGATGAAAAACAGGCTATTACGATGAGAAATTGCCAAAAAAAAATATAAAGATGACTCCAAAACATCAATAGTCTTCCAAAAGACAAGAAAAAAAACTTTTTTTTCGTAAATTTCTCCAAGTAGGCAGGTACTTCCCATGGAATTTTAGGGCATATCTCTTGGATGTTTCTCCTTTTTACTGACTCGTTCTTAATCCAACACATGACAGACAAACACCATTCTTTGTAGATCATGGAAAGTTCACCAGGAAAGAAGTCCGATGAGGAATTTATGGCGGAATTGAAAATCAAAATAATTACGTCGAGTAATATGCTCATAAATACATAACAGATGAACATTTAGATAAATATTACAATTTCATTTGCTATGCGAGCGGTTCCATTTGAATTCGAATGTCGGTTTACTTTTGGATTTTTTGATTTGGCTGAAATTTGGCATATGCTTTCTTTATACCCAAAAATGCCTATTTGCATCATCGGTTCGCCATTTTTACCCTAGAGTTACTTTTGCGAAGGGCCTAAGAAAAAAAGCCTTAACAATTTTCAAAAAATTAAAACTCAGAAACTATTTGTCTGATCGGTTTGGTGTCTTCCGCAAAGTTTAGCAAAGGATGAAAATCCGTTTTGTATTTCAGTATTCAATTCCTGGAATCGGTTATATTCCTCTCGCAATGTGGTAGTCATGAGCCTTTTCTGAACAGCTTGGCGTTTTCCGTCCTTCCTAATTGTTACACAATCACGCTGACCAGGCATTGCTCGACTGGTTTCATCATCCTCTTAAAATTGCATAACCGCGTGCTTGATATTTTCATCCAGTCCAGTGGTTGCACTCGGACCAATAGTAGAATGCACACCGCTTTCGTTAAGTAATTGTTTTGCTTCCGTTGCCGTGTATGAAGTTGTATCAAATGTGTTTTTAATTGTCTCGGCTGTCCATGATTTAGGCAATACAGTTAAGAGTTGAAATTGTTCTGCCCTTGTCGTCCCTTCACTTGTAAACTTTTCTTTGAGCTGCTCAATTATTTCATAGAATTCGCCGGTTCTATTTTCATCCAATTTAGCTTCCTTATTTAGCGCAAAGATGTTTTGTCTAATGCTGTTGACTAACTCGTGATATTTTTTCGTGACATATTTAGTAGAACTTATTTTTTTGTCTTGTCGAACGGCGCTACGAGTATACTTGATATTGACTCATTGAAAATTTCGATATTCTCTTTTTGGATGTATTCAGGGACGTTGGAATCCGTTGTCTCAATCGATGTTGCTGACGTTGCTTCTAATGTCTCCTTACTAGAAACATTCAAGTTGGAGTTCGTTGATTCTATTGAAGTTACTGACGTTGCTTGCAATGACTCCTGACTAGGAATATTCATATTGGAATCCGTTGACTGTATTGAAGTTGCTAACTGTATTGAAGTTGCTGATGCTTCTATTGTTTCCTCTTCTATGCAAACATCTTCCTCTTCACTACTTGATAAGTCATCACTGCTTGATAATGTTGTTCTTTAGGCCAATTGTAAACGACACCAATCGCAAATTTTAAATTGTTTATTAAGCTGATTTTCATCTGCAAATCCTAGTTCAACTCATATGACAATATTACTTTCCGTGAGATTTCGGTAACTTTTTGAACACTTTTTTGAAAACACATTTACACAACCTTTGTTGATGGTGTTCATTTTATACTTCATTGTTCTAACTGTTCTTCATTGTTGTTTATCACTTGCTTGTGTTTTTGCTGCATCAGCTCTTTTTTTATACCAACATGGGTATTTGAATCAACTATTAGGTACGTTTCTGTCCGACCACAAAAATATATCAACGTGCTGTACTTTAAGAAAACATCAGGTATATTTGTTTGAGACAACTGGGCACGTTACTCCTCTACTCATAAAGCTTTTGTTTCCGAATAGAAATATTTCATTATCTTAAATCGATATAAATGCATTTCACGTATTGATTGCTTTACATTCGTTATTTTGTTATTTTTTAACTTTTAACATTTTGTTCCATATTTTCTTGATAATTACATATCAAAATATCACAATGTTGAATGTTGAAGTTGTGTTTCGTTAAAAAAATAAATAAATCATTTTTACAGGGCACATTTTTTATTTCGCCTCATACCATGAAAAATTACCAAATAAATATTTTTTCAAACATTTTAGTCAAAAATTAACTGCTCTTTCAGACAATGAACAAACTTCTAGGCTTATGAGCCTCGAAAAACATTCGAAAATGACCGAAAATTGAAAATTATATCATAATTTTGTATTAAAATCGCTGTATCTTTAAAACGGCAAAAGTTAGTCTGATTTTCCCGCATACCTTTTTTGTTGTAAATTTTGCGTACTTTCATAAAATCGAATTGAAAAACATTTAAAAAGTTTATTATGACCATTTTCAAAAATTCACCTTATTTAAAAATATCATAACTTTTTTGTCTATGATTTCTCCACCTTGACCCACTGTGCAAAAGAATTCATTTTGTCTTTTTTAATATAAAAAAGAAATAAAAAAAAACTACAGTACAGTACAGTGTATTTTTTTCCAGATAGTCCCAACAATAACCGAAAACTTTGCGGAAGACACCAAACTGATCAGACAAATCGTTTCTAGGTTATAATTTTTTGAAAATTGTTAAGGAATTTTTTCTTAGGCCCTTTTCAAAAGTAAGGCTAGACTCAAAATGGCGAACCGATGATGCAAAAAGGCATTTTTGGGCATAAAGAAAGCATGTGCAAAATTTCATCCAAATCAAAATATATAAAAATGAAATTTGGGAAAAAGTAGTCATTTTCTGTGGAGTAAGTAAGTAACCTTCGCCTTTCCAGTCTAATAGGGGTATTATACGACTAATATAGGGTATGTCAGCTGTATAATAGCTTTATATTAGCACGCACAGCGATTTAAAGTGCTATTTGTTTACTTGGGCAGTCTACTTTCAGATTCTCATAAATAAAATACATGTTTGTTCTAGTATGTAGAAGAAAACTTTTCTCTTTATCTATCCCATCTTACGAATAAACGCATGACATTCTCATTATGTTTATCAGTTTTTTCTGTTATTTGAAAAACTAACACTATAAAATATAAAAGCTTCAAATGATTAATCCTCATGGCTGCAAAAAATAATAATATCCCAAAAAATGTTGTCTTTATAAGCTTCGTTGAATAACTAAACATTTCATGCTGTTGGAATCTTCATTGTGCTGCATTGCTGCATAAATAATTACTTAACAAAAATAGAAATAGCATACAGCATGAGCAGCACTGAACTCGATTATGTGTTGCCGTCTCCGCCAAAGTTGGGAGTTAATTCCTATCCATTTTCATGATTAGCTCATTTTCTAACTGAACTCCAAACAACGATTCTCGACAATACTGACGCTAATCTCCCACCCTTTCTCACTTCACCGGTACAACTTAGAACCCTCGATTCCGAATCAGACGCTGCCGGCTTCGCATTTTCCGCCCACCGGTGCCCCTACTTTCTTCCACCCAGAAGAGATCATCACAGGCAATTAAAATAATAGTTTCATGAAGCCAGTTGTTGATTCATTTATAACATTTCAACGTGTCGCGTTCTACCGTCGTCCGTACAGAATCCGCCTCAAAAGACCTTGCGTTCAGCATCAATACGGCGATGCAGCAGAAGCCAGCCAGCTCATCCAATGGGGAAGGTCGGTGGAGTGATTTACGTTGTCTATTATTAATGGCTCATTACCGGCTCTCTCTGTGCAAGCTACTGTGCACGTCTTTCTTTGCGAATTATTCTGATTCTGCGGAGGTTCTGGCGCGGCCGAGGTTGAAGCGAAGCACTACTCCAAGTCTTCTTGGCCGTATTCTCATCAAAGCCCCGAGCTGAGTAAGCACATGCAACTGAGCCGGCGTTTGTTCTGTTGCCCAATGTGGATGAATCTGATTTTTCGGATGATTGTCGCATCTCCTCCGTCGCAGTTGCGAACGACGCACTAAGGGGTATTTGGTGAATCTAGCTGGTCAAAACTCATTTAAAAAAATATTCATATTTTAAAACAATATTGTCCATGTTACACATAGATAATTGTTGAATAATGCCACATACTCAGTTTTTGTTTATTAAAGTTTTTGTTAGCACTGCAGATATATTAAACATTTAGCATAGTTTTATCTAATGTGAATACCACGAGAACAATAAAATCATGAGCATGAGCGTATATGACCGTACAATTCGTAGTTGCTATTTTGAGATTGACCAGAATATTTAATCGAAGTTGCACAAAGAGTCAATGAATGTGGCTTGGGATTAGCTTACCATTCTCATTGTGCACAAATCGAGAGCTTAAAATTTAAAAGTCAATAACGGCGCCGGCCACGACCATACGATCATCGGGAGAAGAAAAGGAATGTTATATCGGGAGAAGAAAAGGAATGTTGATATACTTATGGGGGCAAACTAATAATTTCTTTAAGTAATATAGGGGAACTTACGTATTGTCGGCCGATTTGTTCTCTTCGTCATGGGGGGTTTTTATCGACCAAAACTTCTGAAATTCGGCAGTAAGATGCACTTATATGGCGAAAGTATTGGTGCATAATTTGAGCCCAATATGTTTTAGAAAACCACCCAAGACGAAGAGAACAAAGCTGCCGAAAATACAACAAGTCACCCTAATTTGTTTACAAATTAGCTCTATCTACGAAAACAAAAATAGTTTGCTTCAAATGTACGTTAAATATATTTTCGCTAGTAGAGGTTATTTACGGCGGCAGTATTCGGCAAGTCATACAAGGTGAATATATCATGATATCGTTCAAGACAACGCCGAGGCATTTTATATGCTTATAAAAGGTGTTGATCTGATTCAACCATCGGTTAACATGGACTTAAATCGGGAAACTTCCAATCAGTTTGTTCAATTAAGAGTAAGATTAGAAGAGCGTAATATCAGAACATCGTTTTTCGTTATTTTTCGTTTGGTAAATCTTTCCCAAAATATAAAACATTGTCAAGTATTGAATTACAGGGCCTGTTCTGAACGATGCAAGAGTGTTTGTACTCTGATAACATGCAAATTTGAAACGATCCATACCGCCAACAGCGTTACAGGGGTGGTGCTGATTCTGGCTGTAATAAAAAGATTGCATTAACGCATTTTTAAGACATTGGGGCAACTTCAACCGATACTCAACAACAGCTTGAGTGCTTACAGCAGCAAAACTAGACGACTTGTATTCAGAACCTGCTTCCCATCACATTTACATTCTCCGCTTCCGAATCCAAGTTGTAAGATTCATCTTCTTTTCGCTCTACTTCAATTATATGAACCGCATTTGTCCTTCCTGAGAATTTCTGAAAATTTGGTCGTTCGTTTTGATTCTATAAGCGTAGTATTCCAATTTTCGCCAGCTATCGACCGTTCTACATGCTAGCTTCGAACGGTAATGAGGACGCATGTTATCCCAGATAACTTCGAAAATACACTGCGGATCCAAAGGAGTACTGAGAAGCTTGTTCAGCCGCTCAATTTCCATTTTGAAACTAAGGAAAATTCCATTTCGGTTCTGTTTCCGTTCATATATCTTCTGGCGATTCCCTTGGTTCTTATTCGGATTGTCGTACATATCTCGGATTCTTTCCTCAAATTGTTCCCTATTGAGAAACTTGTCCGCATAGCAAAGATACGAATCATACGCTTCACCACATAGAATGGTATGTATTCTCTGCATGCGTCGGTGATCCTATCCATTCTTGCTAGACGCCGCACCTTTAACCGAAAATCTTCAAGCGATCTGCTTCGTGCATCCCCACTAAAACTAACGTGCCATTCTGCGATAAGCATCCAGAATCTCAGCTTCACTAATTCGTCTGAAGTTACCTTTCAGTTCGCGTTGTCTCCTGGTAAACCTCCACTCGTCTTCTGAAAATTTCTCTGAGCTGAACTCCAACTGAATTCTAGGTTCTCTAGCAACACTTCGTCTCGATCATGACTCCAATGCCGCTCTGCATCCTCACTGGACCAATGCTGATCGTAGCTCCTCCGTACGTCTCGCTGATGTCTCCAAGGTCCGTTTGATTGATACCTCTCGAATGGATGTCCGACCTGCTCATCTCTAAAGGCATTTCTAGTTTACTGACCTCGGTAGGCATCCCTGTTCTGAGCCACCTCTGTTCTTCGTGTCACCGCCTCCCTCCACGGTCCTCGAACTTCGCTGTACTATCTCTCGCTGAATCTGACTCGTTCTGTTCAAAGAAAATCTTTCGTTCCTTCGCTCCAAATACTTATTGCAGAACCTGTCATAGTCCGTCCATCGCAGCGTCTGTTATAGCCAGAGTGGTAATTATCCACGCTATTAATGTTTTTCAGTGACCAACACATTGTTTCAATCCATCTGCAGCACTATCAAGAATATCGTACTGATTAATTGCCGTTTTCTAGCTTAATTTAAAGCTAAACTTAATCCATCAGTAATATCCATAATCCATCGCCATCAATGCACTCGTGATGGAGTAGAAATCATAATGTTGATGTGATATTGAATGATCTGAATTGTATCGCAGTCGGCCTGTACAAATCAGCAAATTTCAAGCGTTGATAGTGACAGCGAGCAACTCTGGTCATAGCTTTGCATTTGCAAATTTGCATTCTCCATATCGCTATTATTGTCACCATCTTTAGCCCCTTTCGATTCGTTCAACAAAATTTCCAATTTCCGTTGCAATCTTTAATTTGTACCTCCAACGCCTTCTCTATCTCTCTCGATAGCATTATCTTATGCCCCTTCCTGATTCCCGTTCTACTTTGCGTCATTTTTGATGGATTTATCCTTACCTTCAAAGTTAAACGGATCTGGCTGTTGCGCTAGCCCTTTTCGTCGCTCAAATTTACTCAACTCGGTTCGAATATCCTTCAGCAGTTATTTCTGCATTCGTTCCGATTTATCATCCTTGGTCATTATCCTGTAGACGCTGTAAACCTGTCCTGTAAACTCTTGATCGATCGTGAACGACGATTCATAAACCCTTCCTTCTTTAACATCTTCTTTAAATAAGTACCTCAGCATCCGATATTTCGCCTCAACGTCATTTTTCATCCCCTCAATTTTCCCTCTTATCGTAAGCTCGTTCTACCTCATCATTGATCAAATGATCCGCAAATGGGAGCCTAACAGCCATTCCGATAACCGTAAATTCAATTCAAATATAATAAGAAATAAGAAAAAGATTGAATTCAACGCATAAACTATCACAAAAACCTTACAAATGAATTATTATATTACACTATCCTTATTCAATATTTAACAAAGCTCAATATCCTCCAAAAAGTATCTTAATTGAAAAATCCTCAAAACCCTCAGAGAATCTCCACAAAATTTAAAATCCAGTCGAAATCATTCTCCAAAAATATTAGGACTTTGAACCTAATACTATGCACAATTAGCACATAAATTTTGCACAAAAATTAATTCTGCATCAAAGATTACATAAATTTACAAATAATTCCGAAAACCTTAGTTGGGCGCCAATTTATGGATCATTTGATCAACGATGAGGTAGGTTACGAGTTCACGATAAGAGGGAAAATTGAGGAGACGAAAAACAACGTTGAGGCGAAATATCGGATGCTGAGGTACTTATTTAATTTACGTATTTTGGACATATTCGTGATAAGAAAATCCCTTAGTTGATGTGGCGTAATTTATGAACGACCACTGCATTAATATTACCCATTTCAAAAACGTACATGGTGTCAAATGTGCATTTTATTGTAAATCTATATAAATAAAAATGGAATGGTGTTTGTATGTCACGAAATGGCTTACGAACGGGTCAGCGGTTTTGGATGATTTTTTCTCCATTTTGTTCGTCAAGGGTTCCGACGTGTTTGTGTGTATAAAAGTTGCAGGATATTCACCGGGAAAATCGGAATAACGAGAGTGAACGGAACTGTCATTTTGTATGGGACGATTCGTAGTGGTTTTCAACAGCCTACTTGATGGCAAGACGAAGTTTGCCGGGACCACTAGTGTATAAATAAATTACAACATCAATATTGAGAAATAAAACAGACGATGTCACACAGACCGTAGTCAGTTTTATGAGTTTGATATGATTTCAGTTTTCGGTAACGATGATTCGTTTTAAGTGTGATACATAAAAAAGCGTACAATTTTCTCGAAATACTTTTGGCCAGCCAGTTTACCTAAATACCCCTTAGTGCAACGACGGGGATGATGATGGTGGTGGTGCCCTTTTCGGAGATTTTGATTCCTCAAAGGTGTGATGCGCACAAAGAGCGTCTACATTTCAATTTTAACTTTTCATGGTGCTAGCTAGCTGGCAGACGACATTTCGGATGATAGTGTGCTCTGCGCTGGTTGATTTGCATGAGCAATTTGAGGGATGTATGACTCGAGACTGGGCCATGTGACACCGAAGATGACGAGTACGAGTACGACTCCTGTCGAGTGGTGTTCACGTATGAAAGTTTTCGTTGATCTTTGTTATTAGACTTTTTGAGTGGATTTTATGCCACCACAAAATGAGTGATAGTTGAAGCTGAGGTTTTCTTGTTTTCTCTTTTCTCTGCGGAATGTTGACATTTGCAATAGAAACGATGAACTTTGTTTGGATAAGGTTGAACAGTTTTTTGAAATAGAGTTTGTGCTACGTGCAAGACTATTATCAAAAGGGCTGCCTTGTTCAAATTGGGAAAGAGTTCATATGACTAATAAGTTCAACTGTTTCTGCTCATTTAGTCAACTCATCAGACTTTCTCGCTTTGAAACATTTGTGATTATATAAAGAAATCACCAGTGCGCAATAAAACAGTACTCCTCACTGCTTATGTTCGCATGGTAGATTATACCATTGTGTGAATATTTCGGACGATGAAAAGCTTCCTCCGACTCGTTCAGGAATCGAACTTACTCTCCGTACCACAAACAACTGACGCCGTTAGACGCCTACGAAGTCCACGAAAAAAAAATCAATGGAAAGGCGACAGTTCAATCAAGCCTATGACTTTCATAGACAGAGTTGAACATGCTGCTAGACTCGAACAGTTTGTGTTCATGGCGAAACGATCCCAATGAGAAATTCGTTTTTCACTTGAATCACCATGCGCCTCCATCGCGACAAGATCAACCGTGGAAAAATTACGACTGTTACAGTAATTCAATGATTCCGAAACACGGCAGAAGTCGTTTTAATAAATATCTAGAACCACCATCGGAGTTTTTGGTTGTTTATTTAGGTTTTCAGTGTTTCGGCGAAGGCCATAAAGTAAACAAATGTAGACGTAGGTAGGTTTGATGATGTGAGAGCTTGTACATTTGACGAGCACACTTTAACATCGAACGTCGAAGAATTAATAGCTGTTTCGCGCGTAAGCAGAGATAGATTACACAGCTTCTGAAAAGTGGCTCTCTCGATAATGGTGATTCCAGTCTTGAAATAAAGCATTTAATTGATATGAAGTTTCCATTTGGACACGTGAGCAAGGCGTTGTTCCTGCAATTCCTGCAATGCCAAGTAAAGAAAGCCCTGCTGTAAAGCTCATATCAACACTACTTTTAAGAACAGGGCAAGTTCCAGTAGAAACGTATGTCTACAACGAAAGCGAAGTAAAATAAAAAGAAGAAAGGGTGGGAGGTTTAGCAGAACTCGACTGAAACGGACGTTGGCTGTCGTCGTAAAAGTGCAAACAAATCGTGTGCGATTCGCTCCCTGGACCGAAGAGCTACTTTCCGACTAACCGGAGAAGTTTCTGTTTATTCCAAAACGATGCAAATATTTGATTCGCTTCAGTTTTATTGCTTCTCGCGAAATGTTAACTTTCGGGAGGGGAACGAGCTTCGTTTAAGATTCTGAATCTTAAGCCAAAAGATATGCGAGAGATATTGTTTGCAACGGCCAAAGTGGTTCGATCCACCGACGAGAAAGTTCGAATCTTTCTGGCGTTACGTCCCAACAGTTGTTACCTGAGAGCTTTCTTTACCAATCGACCATTTTTGAATGTAAGCACTGTGAAAGTTTCAAGAGCATTGTCAATGTCAAGTTTTGTCTGCAAAGAAATGTTGACATCAAGATAACTATCGATAAATGTTTCACATATACTCCAGTCGGCTCGAAAATAATTGAATGTGGAGCTTATATGATTAAACCAGCGTGAGTAACCAGTTGGTTACAAAAGTGACTAGAGTCGGTTAAGACCAACTCAATCGTAGATGGGCTTCTAGAAGAGGAAAAACAAGTAAAGTTATCAGGGTATTTATTCAAAAAAAAAAATATCTAGAAGATTACTCATCAAATAAAATTCTGCCATTAGAATTACTTTACGGATTATTCCATGAGCGATGTTTAGCATTAAAGTCACCAATGACAAAAAAAATTACATATTGCAAGTCAATTTCCGCAAGTCATTTCGAAGCAAATTAACTTGCAGCCCAGTGCATTGGAAAGGCAAATAGGCAGCTATGAAAGTATATTTACCAAGCTGTGTTTTAACAAAAAAACCCAAAGTTTTAAAAACTTTGGTTTCAAAACATCAAGTCGATCATTACGATAAACAAAAAAGTTTGGATCCAGGTTTAAAATAAATTTCAGTAATAACTGCTATATGTATGTTATTAGTTGATAGAAAATTAAACAGCTTGTTTTTGTTTTTGTTATGTTTCGACTTCGTGTTATTAAGTGATGCATTAATATTGGTAAGTCAAATAAAGGAAAGATAGATTTCCAAATCATCGCAAATACATTTTTCAAACAGTAAAGACAATCTCATATCCATCTTTTTCCATGTTAATAGCAAAGATACCATCCAGTTGATCCATTTAAGAAATCATCTGCTACTCTTTTCAGCATATCATGTGTCTGAGAAACTTACTTTCTTAACTTTTCTCCATTCTCGATACTCGTTACCTTGGATAGATGCACTCTATGGTTATAACCCCATTAACTGAACTATAGAAGTATCCTATACTCAACTGTATCGAATCTCAGCATAATGGAGTCATTATTCCTTGAACTCCATAATAATGCTCCAAAGCATCAAAGTCGACAGAAAAAGTGCTTTTACTTCGTCTTACATCACCACCCCAACCCAAATTGATTTCCAACTAAAAGTCAACCCTCTTACTTAGGATACCATGCTAATCCACCCAACATAGCTACATATTGAATGCACCAACAGAACAATGGACCAACCTCTCCCATCAGAAGCCGTCATCCATGGCTAATCTTGCGGATAAATCCCTGCCACGTTGACACGTCGTTGTCGGTATCCCATTATTGTTGGCAAGTTAATGAAAGATCCAAATACCCGCTACAAAGTAATGCCATATAGTGCTTCTGATACTTCAGCTGCTGCCTGTCCACGACGACATGAACATCTAAAATCCCTCTCTGTTCGCTTTTGTTGCCCTCGGTGAAGCACTTCTCGAGCACCTGTTTCGATGTCGCTCTCGAGAAATCTGTCAGCAATGCCTTCCCGCTTCATGCACTGATTGCTCGAATCTCGATGCGTTGACATGCTCCTCCAGCACGGACGGAACGGTTTTTTCCCTCCACTGAAGGACCCTTCCAGACATTGCACTCAAACGCGGACCCGCTCGGAAAAAAAATCGATAGAACCATCATTCGCTGCGACAACGTCATTCACACGAGAAGGAGCACATGGCAGCCGATTAGAGCTGTGCGCCGCGTAGTGATTTTTTTTTGTATAATTCCTAATATTTTGTGGATGTTTCTTTAAGGACACTCCAGGAATTCTCTTAGGATTTTTCCCCGTATTCTTATTAGAGTTTACCTCATGCAAATTACTGCAAAAAATCCTCCAGATTCCTTCATATTTTGTCCTGAAACTATTTCTAGAGTATATTAATAAAAAAATGGTAAGAATTTTTCTTTATTTTTTTTTTTAATTACTCTGGATTTTATGTTTAATTTCTTCCTCATCGATATACGCCGTGCCGCCGCACAGTGGGACGAAATAAAAAAAAGTGGGACATGTGTGTTTGTGCTGAAACTATTGGTTTTAGCGTTTCGACATGTTCTACAAAGTTTCATCATTTATTGAGTACTTAATTTAGACACTGAAAAAAATTTCACTTAAAATGATATACACTGAGAAAAAAAATTAACTTTTTTATTTATTGTTAAAATTGAAAACTGTCTAAGGAAGTATTGTAGGCGACATCATTTCATGAAAGTTTGTCGAAGACGGAAAAGCTCTATCTCCTACACTGACGAAGTTAGGGGGTAAAAATGATGGGTACCCCCTTAGAACTCATATTTTCTCCATAACTTCTAAATTTGAATTTCTACATTTTTACAATGTTCTACAATGTTTAAGGTGCTGTAAATATACACATTTTTGCCAAAGACTCTAAAGCGCTAGCTCTTCACGTTGAAGATTTACGAACGATTTTCTGATTTTTTCACATCAAATTTAAGTGTGCATATCTGGTAAAGTTGCAAGTAGAAGCAGATAATTCTAGCATCATGCTGTTCCTCAACCTATTCCCTTTTTATATATGTACGAATAATTGCGGGGTCAAGCGGGGCTCATCGCAGTTTGTTTAATTGAAAATTGTATTTCCTATAAATAAATGTATGTTTTCTAAATTAATTATTGTTTTTTTTCTATCTGTTATTTTTTTAATGTTTTGTTATGACATTTAACTCTTGGCCCATTTTACTGTTTACTGTTCAAGTTTCAATTTGACATGGCTGTAGAGGAAAAGTTGTTGTTTCCGTGAAAATTACTGGATTTTTTCAAGTGTATCGAATGCTATCATCAATCATCAATCAGGAATGCAATTCAATTATTTTTTATAACTAAGATTGTAGTATATACAATCAAATTGTACAGTTGAATCAGATGAATAGTTGATTATAATCTTATAGCGGTATTTAGCACTCTGAAACACTTATAAAAATGCTGTCAGATACACGGAAAAATAAACATTACTTTAAAAAATATACCTGTTCAAATTTTGACAAAAACTGTAGAGCATAACATTTTATCATCGTTCAAAATGGGCAAACATTAAAAATTGCATAGCAAAATGAAAACAAAACTTAAAATCTATACCACATAAATAAAAACTACAAAAAATATATATTTAATTATAGGAAATACAATTTTCAATTATACAAAGTGCGATGAGCCCCGCTTGACCCCGCAATTATTCGTACATATATAAAAAGGGAATAGGTTGAGGAACAGCTTGATGCTAGAATTAGCTGCTACTACTTGCAACTTTACAAGATATGCACACTTAAATTTGATGTGAAAAAATCAGAAAATCGTTCGTAAATCTTCAACGTGAAGAGCTAGCGCTTTAATGTCTTTGGCAAAAATGTGCATTTTTACAGCACCTTAAACATTGTAGAACATTGTTAAAATGTAGAAATTCAAATTTAGAAGTTATGGAGAAAATATGAGTTTTAAGGGGGTACCCATCATTTTTACCCCCTAACTTCGTCAGTGTAGGAGATAGAGCTTTTCCGTCTTCGACAAACTTTCATGAAATGATGTCGCCTACAATACTTCCTTAGACAGTTTTTAATTTTGACAAAAAATAAAAAAGTTAATTTTTTTTCTCAGTGTATATCACTTTAAGTGAAATTTTTTTCAGTGTCTAAATTAAGTACTCAATAAATGATGAAACTTTGTAGAACATGTCGAAACGCTAAAACCAATAGTTTCAGCACAAACACACATGTCCCACTTTTTTTGATTTCGTCCCACTGTGCGCCGCCGAAACTTAACAAGTTGACATTGCGTGAAGCTGATTTATAATATGTCGGCGCACAGGTCTACAGTCGACGACGTTCGATGGTCTTGGGCCAGGAGC
Source organism: Aedes aegypti (assembly GCF_002204515.2). NCBI lineage: Eukaryota > Metazoa > Arthropoda > Insecta > Diptera > Culicidae > Aedes > Aedes aegypti. Next base: position 154,276,843 of record NC_035108.1, read on the forward strand.
GCGTTGAGTCACGTGAGATGCTGACGTGTACATAATTAAAATAATTAATTTTCTAGTGCAGATCGGTAACGCTGGGTGAGCTCGCTCTATTCCCGTCGCTCGCTGGCGGCTGCCTTGAAAGAGCGCACCAATGAAAAAGTAAATAAAGGATTCCTCTCGTCACTACCACCCACCCAACTTCCATCCGGACGGTTCTGGTCGTTCCGATCGAAAAGAGCACGGCAGCAGCCGTGATAATCCTCTGAATCCTGGTTCTGGTATCGAGTTCCCGATGATGCAGATGAGGAAGTCCCGACGCTTACGGAAGTGACGGTGGATCTGTTGTTTTATGTGTGAGTTTTTTTTTTGTTGTCAGCTCACTGACTTCCACCGGTGTATTGAAAAGAAGGCTATTGTGTACAGCAGTGAACATTGAGCTTAAAGGGGTTGAATTTATCCAGATGGTGACTGAACGAAAATGATTATGGTATGATGAGATATATCAGTTTAGGTCTCACGTTTCGGTAAAAAAATAACCGTAGCGGGAAAAAGAACGAGCTTTTAAATTGTTTATCAGCTAATAACAGCAGTTATTACTGAAACTTATTTTAAACCTGGATCTAAACTCGAAAGAGATCCAAACTTTTTTGTTTATCGTAACGATCGACTAAATAGGCATGTGAGGGAGAAACCATCAATCATAGGCGTATAAAACATCAACTTTTTTTGTCATTTGAAACCAAACTTTTTCAAACTTTGGGTGTTTCTGTTAAAACACAGCTTAGTAAATATACTTTCAAAGCTGCATATTTGCCTTTTCAATGCACTTGGCAGCAAGTTGCTTCAAAATGACATGCGGAAATTGCCTCGCAATAAGTCAATTTTTTTGTCATTGGTGACTTTGATGCAAAAAAAAAAGTAAAAATCGCTCATGGAATAATTTTCAAATTAATTCTAACAGCAGAATTTTATTTGAAGGGTGCTCTGCAGGATATTTCTCAATTCAATACCCTGATAGCGCTACTTGTTTTTCCTCTTCTACGATTGAGTTGGTCTTAACCGATTGTAATCACCTTTGTAGCCAACTGGGCATTACAATTTCAAAATGTGAAGTTATATTCGAATCCGTGATTATAGACGATGATCTTAAACTCTTGATCCGTCTTAAAAACGCGAGTAGAAGCCAATTTCTACGCAACCTGCTATGAAAATGATATGACAGAATCTGCAAAATGAAATTACAAAAAAACGTTTTTTTCAATTAAGAAACAAAAATGTTGAAAACAAATTTTCACAAGAGGGCCCTGGCTCTAAGCCCTTTTGGAAATCAATAAAAAAAATAAAAAAAACCTCAGTAGCCAATTCCATCATTGAAAGGGAGTAGCTTGGTATAGCTCCCTGGCTGATAAAAAAAAATCAAAATCAACTGGATTGCTACATAGATGGATATTTCTTTTGAATTTTTAAAAGATGGTGTTCAGAATTCATGTTTAGGGTCAGTGTTCCCTTAGTGGACAGTCCCCTATAGTCGCACTAGTGGCTTTTTACGGCCGTTTTGCTATAAATCTTTTCAAAATATTTTTTGACATGAAGGTCAGGAGCTATTTATCTAAGTACCATTGATACACAGCTTGATTTTGTTCAATAAATGATCGAAATAATTAGTTTTGCTTAAAATTTGAGCTCCCTTGCGCCTATAGTAAACCTATTGTTCCTATAGTAGCACTACTGAGAGAAATTATTTTTTATTATACGAAATAATTAATGAATTTCGAACGTTTTTTACATCAAACGAAAGCTTTTGATCTACACTTTGAAGGAAAAATATAACGGCTTTGCAAAAATACGGTTTTGATTAGTATTTTGCCAACGCCGTTATGGGGACGGACCTGGTGTAGTGGTTAGAACACTCGCCTCTCACGCCGAGGACCTGGGATCGAATCCCATCCCCGACATAGTCACTTATGACGTAAAAAGTTATAGTGACGACTTCCTTCGGAAGGGAAGTAAAGCCGTTGGTCCCGAGATGAACTAGCCCAGGGCTAAAAATCTCGTTAATAACGTCAAACCAACCAACCAACGCCGTTATGCTAGTGCTACTAGAGGAACAGAAATTAGAAATAGTGCTACTATAGGCACATGTATTCCTATAGTGGCACAAGCGATAATAAATACAAACATATGAGTTTTCGTAGTTTTGATTGATTGATTGATTTGACTTTATTAACGAGATTTTTAGCCCTAGGCTAGTTCATCTCGGGACCAACGGCTTTACTTCCCTTCCGAAGGAAGTCGTCACTATAACTTTTTACGTCATAAGTGACTATGTCGGGGATGGGATTCGATCCCAGGTCCTCGACGTGAGAGAACCTCGTAGTTTTGATATTTTTCCCACAAAACCAAGATAAAAAGCTTTCAGATGATGTAAAAATAATGACGCTAGTGTTATTTTTCGATTTTATACGAATATTTGTTCTTAGCTATGCGGCTATTGGTACATCGACCCTACGTTAAATTTTTGTCATGATAAACTTTTTGAACTACTCTAGGGTTTCGATTAAAAACAGACTTCTGTTGAACGTTTTATCAGCAATCCGCAATGTATCTTGTGGAGGTTTTTGACAAGCATCTATTTAGTTTACTTGAAATGAGTTCATCTGAGGAATTCCTCGAGGAATTCGACATGTTCGCCAGGAATTCGGTCTGGGGTTCCTTTTAGTTTTTACCGACATGTATTTCTTAAGATTGTTCAAAAATTTTCTTCAATAACCGTTCCAATAATTTCTTCCGGAATTCCTTCTCGGAAGCAGCTCGAATCTCTCCATCGAGTTCTCAGAAATATTTAAAACTTTTTTTTCCGTCACTGGATTTTCTTCTGGAAGTTGTTTTGTTTTCATTGGAGAATTTCTATAGAATATCTACAAATATTTCACAAAGAATTTATCTCAATATACTTCCAAGAATTCTACAATAGAATCTTGATAAAACTTTTTTGAAAACGAGGAATTATATCATGGAATGATTTAGTAATTCTTGTATAGAGCATACAGTTTGTAGGGATTATTCTAATTATTAATCTTACTTCCATGAGTTCTTCACCAAATTTTCTTCTCGAACCTTATCGGAAATCAAACCCATAATTTCACTTTTTCATACAATTCATTCCATTTATCTCGTCAGAATTTGATCCTGATAAATCCTGAGGATTTAATGACTCCATGAAGTGGATCAAAAATCCATTTTCTCTTGATTCAAAAATCCATTTTCTCTTGAAGCTTTCAATGAGCCTACGACTGTTCAAAGAGTTTGTTCTGAGTAACGTGAGTTTGGAAAAAACTCTTTTGGAAATCCTTCAAAAATTCCTTTTTCTTCCTGAAATTAATACAAAATTCACAACAAACTAAGAATTCCACTGAAAATATTTCCAACATTGTTATAGGCACTGATTCTTAACAAAAATAATAACATATAAAAAACTCCAAAAAATGTTCAGTAATGTGTTTTGAGTAGTTCCCAGATGATATCTACACACTTAGAAAATATCGACGACTCCGGTAATTTTTTTACCGAAATATAAACCGCTGAGCGCTCAGTAATGCTTTCGGTAAAGTTAAGAATCACCGAACGATCAGTAATATAAATCAAAACACAGCTGTCAAAATATTACAAATATTAAATCAAAACACAGCTGTCAAAATATTACAAACTGCTCGTTATCGATTACCGAGCAGATTGTAAAATTAATTACCGAACGTATTGTTAATATCAGCAGGCAGTTGGTATTTCATTCCAGATGATTAAAAAAAGATAAAAAAGCAAATTCATATTGATGATATTCATTTATTTTGGGCTCTCGTATTCACTTCGTGTATAAAATGATGGATATTCAGTTTACTATTCTACCGTCAGAAGTTCAGAAGTACAATAAATGTACGTATGGGCAGGATTACTACATGTTTCCGAATGTGCTTGATAGGACGTTGTAATCCGAAATGTGAATTGGTAATGTTATCCCACAACGAAACATGAAAGTCCATCCTAAAGTACAGCTCTTTAATTAAAACTCCAGGAAAATCTACTTATCATACTTACGAAGAACCAAACGCTGATCTTGGTCATCTTAATTAGTTTTTAAAAAACGGTGTCTATCATCCCGAACACACAATTTAAAAAGTATCGGAAACAATCCAAACGCGTCGTTTTGCACTTCGAAACAAGTATGGCGGCATATTTGGAGTTTGGAACAAATTACCATTTGCTCGGTAAACCCTTGTAGTCCTGGTACTGAAGTACGGTAAAAGTTTACAGTCTACAGTGAACCTGGACGGTGTACAGTTTTTCGGTAGAACGAAATGACGATTTCGGTAAAAGAAGATAAATATTTTTATGACTTTCCTATTTTTTCAAGTTTGTTCGGTAAAGCTCGTTAGCAATACCGAAACTTCAGTTGGTTATTGATTTACAGTGCGTATTCGGTAAGAATGTTTACCGAACAACGAAATAAAAACTAAGTGTGTATACAATTTCATTAGGCTATTCTCACAAAGTTTGCAAAATTCTTCAGACAATTGAAAATTGTTAAAGTTTTATGTTTTGATTACTTCCAGGTAATATAACAAAGTTCATCTAAAATATCTCGCATTAGTTTCTCAAGCAATTGATCCTGTGATTTTTTTTCAGATGGTACAGCAATACTTCCAAGTATACATATATACAGCCATTCAATGAAAAACCGATCTAGTGGGTCACCTAATTCCGTGAAAATTTGCTATTTTGTTCCTTATCCGAAATAAGGATACACGTGTTTTTGGATTTTTCGATTTTAAGGGTGACCAGAAAAATCGCGACTTTGCAAAATTTTTATTTTTTAAAAATTATATCTTTTGAACCGCTTTACCTATTTTCAATTTTCTTTTCAAATGACTTTTCAAGAAAAATATGAAATTTCACAAACATTGTTTTTTTACATGAGAAAAAAACTAATATATCCGTTTTTTCGTGTTTTGAAGGCCTCAGGACCAAAGGGGCTACTGCTGTTCCCATTTTTTCTTGAAAGTTCAGAAAATTTTACGTTTTCTGTCAAATTTTTAGAAATGTATGTTTTTAGTTCTTGAGATATTTTTTTTTTTTGAAATTAAAAGATCAGTCATTTTTTATCGGCACACACTGTAGGTCATTAGATCATTAGAGCAGCGCATTAGAAGTTTTATTTAAAAAAAATCGTGAATTTTGAACAGCTCAACCGATTTCCAATCTTTTTTTATGGAACGAAAGCTTAAGAGTTCACCGTTTCTGAAAAAAAAATATAAAACTCTGAAAAAAAAATCACATGAAAATATATAAAAATTTCAATTTTTTTTTTTTTTTTTTTTTTTTTTTTTTTTTTTTTTTTTTTTTTTTTTTTTATTTTTTTTTTTTTTTTTTTTTTTTTTTTTTTTAAGAAAAACGACTGATTTTTTTAATGTATCTCTAAAAAAAACTACATCGCTGCAAATTAAGAACAGCAATAGCCCCTTTTGTCCCAAGGCCTTCAAAACACGAAAAAACGATTTTTTTTTCATGTACAAAACCATTTTTATATTTTTCTTGAAAACTCAAAATCTTTAGCTTTCATTTCGCCCAAGAAATTTGAAAATCGGTCAAGCGGTTCAAAAGTTATGATTTTTAGAAAAAATAATAAATTTTGCAAGGTGGCGATTTTTCTGGTAACCCTTATTAAAAAATCCAAAAACACGTGTATCCTTATTTCGGATAAGGAACAAAATAGCAAATTTTCACGGAATTCGGTGTACCACTAGATCGGTTTTTCATGGAATGGCTGCATTAGAACATAGATCACAGAATAAAAGGTTTTTCAAGATTTCATTTGGATTTAATTTTTGCAATTGAAATTGATCTATGAATGTTTATTTCTAGGATCCCTACCAATAATTAATCTGCAAAATTTAAAAAAATATTTCTCAAGAAATTATTTTTCTTAAAAAAAAATCCGGGATAAATCCTTGATGACATTCTGAACAAACATTGAAGCTTTTAAATATAAATCCCGGAAATATTACTTTTTTTGGGAAATATTGTTTATTTATGATTTTTTCCATGATCAGCACCAAAAATTATTCTACAAAATGCAAAGGAAATTTCTCAAGATATAACTTTCTGGATTTCTCACGCCGAGGACCTGGGATCGAATCCCATTCCCGACATAGTCACTTATGACGTAAAAAGTTATAGTGACGACTTCCTTCGGAAGGGAAGTAAAGCCGTTGGTCCCGAGATGAACTAGCCCAGGGCTAAAAATCTCGTTAATAAAGTCAAACCAACCAACTTTCTGGATTTCATGAATTTCTGCAAGGGATGTACTTAGAAAACATCCTGGATGAATCCTAGGACCCCTACCTGGAGAAAAGAATCTGATGTATTTTCAGAAGCAATTTATGAAAAAAAATTAGGGTGGATTTTTAAGGAATTCTTGTAAAAAATTATGAACAAATCTATGGATTGTTTTATATTATGCTCTAAGAAATGTTTAAAAGTGTCCTAAGAAAGTAACAGTAAGAAGTGTCGAAAGGAGTCCACAGAGTAGCTCTTCTATCTTTGTTGACATTTTGGTGATCTAGGAGTAAATCTTGATTCTCGGAATAGTTGTTCAGGTTGATTCTAAAAGAATTCTAGGAAAAAAAATATCTAAAATATATATATCAAAAGAACAAAAGTTTTTTTTTTCAATGATATTGCTGAATACTTGGAGTAATGTCGAACTAAATAACTTGGGATAACTGATAAAATTAATAAGAAATGTTTGAAACAATTTCGAATTGATTCCTGTAATCAAAATTTACTGTATCCCTGAAAGAATCCCTATGGAAATTCTGAGTGTTATTCCTCAAGAAATTCAAGAGGAAATATTGAGAGAATGAATGAATCGTTTGTGAAATTCTAAGAAAAATTAAAGAGATCTAGGAAAAAATACTTAAGAAATCTTATGAGTAGTTTACAAAGGAATCTTTGCAATATATGTTAGAATAAATATCACGTCTTGTGTTTATGAAATATTTCCATTTGATTGACAACATAACCAGAGCAAAACTGAAATAAAATCCTGAAGAAAGCACTACAGGAATCATAATACATTTTCTCAGTAAATTTCTAACGGATTACTTAGAGCCATATTTCGAAAAACTACTTTGCGGATGTCTGAAATAATTTAGGAGTTAGTTTGGGATAAAATGTTTCTGGAATTTAAGTTAGAGAATTTTTTAAACCTTTGATGAACATGCTGCTTAGAAAACAATTTGAACAAATGCGTATTTTGACTACTTTTTTCTAACTGTGAATGAAAAAGGTCGTTAGATTAAAAGTTCATACAAAAAAAAATGCAGAGGTTGTATTTTTGCGTAAAATTCGTGAATGTATATTCAAGATCGCTTGTCCCTCCTTGACGGAAATCCTGGCTACTCCCATGCTTGATTGTAAAATGAAAAAACTTTAACTTTCCAACACACATTGTTAGATTAATCCAAAGTTATCTGTTAAATCGTACACTTCAGATTAGAACTGCAAGTCTGAAAGACTTCTTGTAAGAGCTGGTGTTCCCCAAGGCAGCATTTTGGGACCAATATTATACAACATTTTCACATCTGATTTACCTGAGTTACCTCAGGGATGTCAAAAATTCTTGTTTGCGGATGACACAGGTCTTTCCGCCAAAGGACGAAACCTGTGTGTCATCTGTAGTAGATTGCAAAAAAGTTTGGATATTTTTTTCTTCATACTTGCAAAAATAGTAGATTTCTCCTAATGTTTCCAAAACTCAACTAATAATATTCCCACATAAACCAAAAGCTTTTAATGAGATGGGTTGCAATAAATTGGTCAGATAAAGTTTAGTATCTAGGGCTCATGCTAGAAAAAATTTAACTTTAAAAAATCACATTGAGGGCATTCAAGCCAAATGTAATAAATATATAAAATGTTTTAAATTGTTATTAAAAAATCGAAACTTTCTCTTAAGAATAAGCTTTTGATCTTCAAACAAATTTGCAGGCCAGCCATGTTGTATGCTGTACCAATATGGACTAGCTGTTGTAATACCAGGTAATAAGCACTGCAGAGGATTCAAAATAAATTTTTGAAAATGATTCTGAAGCTGCCCCCGTGTATAGTACCGTGTATAGTATTAAATAGAATATCCAATGTTGAAACATTGGAACAAATGTCGAATACAATTATTGATAATTTTAGACCACAACCATTGCCAATGTAATTTTGTTTTGTCATTTGTATCGGCTTTGTGCTATCACATATACTGATTTTGAAACAATAGCATGAAACGAGCTCACCAGTTGTTAATATTTTCCATCCCATCATCGGTTATTCGATGCATCGGGAAACATACCTGGAAAAATACAAGAAAAAAGAGTTTATTAGAAAACCTCAATGAGATATCGGAAGCACAGTATATTAGGAACAAGTCTATTAAAAACGAGATTTTATTTTACGCTACTAAGGAATGCCGCAGGTGGATGACAAATTAATCCCAAAATCAGATAAAAAAGGAAAAAAAAAATATTTGGACCATAACCATAGCATAGAAATAATGTCAACCATTCTGCCGAGCAAACTCGGCACTCAAAGTGTCGTTTTAAAGCTTAATGGAGATCATCCCAGAAACATTTCTCCCGGACCCGTCTTCAGAACTTAACTACGAGCAATTTTTAAATAACCAAAACCCTCGATTGAGACTCCAGCTGGGCCGAGCAAATAGCACCATTAGATGGATCCTTAATTGCTAATTAAAAAGATTTACATTGGCAGTTTTTTCCTGTACGTTCCACACTTCAAACGAAAGCCGAGAGCCAACTTTTGCTTAGGACGCAGAATATGGCACTGGCCAGAGAGGAGACTCACGGTAAACACAAAAAGGTTTGTCCGTCAGTTCCAACCAAGCTCGGTTGGTGTGGGAAAATGGATGTGGGAAAATGGATGTGGGAGGCGCCCAGCTTAGAGCCAGACCGGAATGAATACCTAATTGAAACATCCTTCTTCCGAGAGGGAGAAGAGACATTACTTGGCACTTGTTTCGGTCGAAAGGTGCGTGCCACTTTCAGCTTTGGGAGACCGGTGGCGAACCTATTACTGGAGAGTGGGCGGGGAAAATGGGTGGCTTTTGGATGGTCTATTATATCTAACCCCGTTTTGAGACAGGGTATCATTTGGGATTTTTCGTATTTTTTGGCAACAATCAAAAATCAATGCAGCTGCGAACTTTCTAGAACAAAAGAAAAATTTAAGTTACTTCTACCCTATGCAATAATCAAAAAAATCTTTATAAAACCCTAATTTTCCTTTTCAATATTCCAGCACAAATCCATCAAATGTACCGTGAACAACCCGGCTAAATTAACACTCCGTAAGCAGCAGTGGCTGGCACAACTCAATTAACTCGACCAACACATTCCACCATTCCGGAGCGCACTAGAGGCTCAGCGCGCTGCACCTACCATACCATTCGTTACTGATAACCCAGGTTAATTAAAAGGATGACTCCCGGGAGGGCCATACCAGAGCACCAATTTCGCTGCACTCGCGCAGCAGCACATTTTTATTTACAGCTCTCTTCACATGGTCGTCCGTCCGCACATCATTTCCCCATTTTCAACAAAACCGCAGACCTGAAGCCCCAGCAACATCATTCGGCGGAAAACTTTTATTTCTGCATGTTTGTTAACCAAACTTGGCGACATTTTTTGCTGCTCTCTCCTGTTGTTGGACGTTGCCGAGGTTGTCCCTATTGGGGAAGTCATCCGCGGCCACCCAACCAACCTGTGGTATGGTCTTTGGTCTCATAGCCGTCACCGTGGAGGACCAACTTTTCGCCATTACCACGACATTCCAAAATAATATTGTTTTAAAAAAAGCTTAATAATAATAAACTCGGGTGAAAACACCTGAACGTATGGGGTTCGGCTTTGCTTATAATATTTTTTGAAATACCAAAATTCCAGAGATTCATATCTTTCAAGCTACACATGGAAGATTAGATTTCAGACCTATACTTTTCTTGTGCACAAAGAAAAATGTTATCTAAATTTTTAATTAACTTTTTCCAAAATTGAGTAAATTGTTTTTTCTATCAACCTCGGTATTTCCTCTCTTCCCAACAAATGTTGACAAAAATAGAGAGATCTGCAAATTTGGGTAGACACAATTTACTTACGCTTGTGTCAAATGAACTCAAATTTACGTAGAATCAATCTATATTTGAGTATTGCACATTTAAATTGACAAGTTGCAGACTATTCCAGCCTAAAAAATTATACTGTTGTAAGGTTTTGACGTCTACGACTACAGGAGGAACACGTGTCATATGTACAAATTGAAATTGAAACTGCGAAAAGAAACCACGTGCTCCTCTGGGGATCTTACGCACGACTCCTTATTCGCTAGATGGGCGCTTCAACCTTCAAGCTGCGGAGCTCCTTGAGAGACCCTGGTGTTCGGTAGCGAACAGAACTCTATTATGCCAAAGCACTTAGTAGCATTTCGCATTCTTATACTTCTTCTGATGCATGAAGGGACTCTCAAGCGGCTCCGCAGCGCCTATCTAGCAAATATGGAGTCGTGGGTTCGATCCCCACCGGAGAACGTGGTTTCTTTTCGCAGTTTCAGTCACAATTTTTACATTTGACATGTGTTCGTTATGCACATGTGTACATCAAAACCTTACAAAAGGAAATTTGAGTATTTTTTTTATGGAATCAAGGCAAATTACCTAATGAGGATCTTGGAAATTTATCCAATTGGGTTTTAAACTATGTTAAGATGATATTATATTCAAAATCTGCATAAAAAATTGAACTTAAAACTTACTTTTAATTGTTTTTGGAGAAAAAATCCATATTCTTAAAGTATACGTTGAGTGTTTCATTTTCCACAAGCTCCTATGTTTGAATTCTGGTCAAAACGTACAGTCATGTTATGAGCCGGGCGTCAACGAGGATTTTTTTATTCTTCTAATTTTAGTCATTTGCGCGTTAACCAGAGACGTAAAAAATCGAGAAAAATTCATGAGTTCTCAGAATACGTTGCACTTTTATATAGAATACAAGTTTGATGATTTTTAGGTAAATTGAAAAAAAAAACAAATTAATTTAGTTAAGGCCTATGTTTTTATGGTGAAACAACTCAGGTTTGAGTATCTGTGTGAACTATTGTCCATGAAAATCATGAAAAATTTTAACCCTCAAATACCCAATTTCGACTTCAGACGAGATACCCTTTTGTATTTTTTGTATTTTTCCGTTGCCGAAAAAATTAACAAACTGGTGGCAAAATGATCTTTACACTTGATGTTTTCGTTTTTATTCCTCATACAAATTCAACTTTAACAAACATATTCATGGACTATTTTAAATTAAATTATAAAATAATATAAGCTTAAAAAAGATATAAACTATTTGTTGAAATATCTAAAGACTGCAGTTAAAGTAGAAAGTTTTGAAAGATTTTGGAATTATATATATAAACAAGTGTCTGCTCTCTGTATATGCATTTAGGCTATATTTCCACAAAAAGGCAAAGCTCAATAGTTAACCTATAACCTTCTGAAAATTCCTTCGGAACTACAGAACTGGACAGAATAAAGTACGCATTGGCCGTTTTTCCATACAACCCAGACAACCAGAAATCGCATAAACGTTCACGCTATAACTCGTTTATTCATACTAATTACATCAAACTCGCAAAACACCATGGATGAACTCGTCAGATTGATGGGTTTCCTCGCCTAAAACACTTTTTTCTGAGTTCATTTGTACATTTTGCTTCGTCCCGTACACTTGTACAAAGTAAGTCGAATCAATCCGTAGCAGCTGTCAAATCAACATTTATTATCATATGTTAAGTCGCATAAGATCACAGGTTAGTTCGGTAGAATATTTATACACTCGCAATGGATGTTGTTATTCATCACAAAATGTATGCACGCATACCGCCTCCACTTTTGTACGTAGAAGGCCTTTTCGCAACATCCTATAAGTGAAATTTTTGCACATACAAAGCCTCCAGGTGATTTCGTTATGCGTACATTTTGGTTGTCTGGGAAAATGATCAAGTTTGGAGTCTTATATCTCGGTTTCTAGTTGTCCGATTGACCTGAAATTTTCACCGCAGCTTGAAAGTACCTCAAATTTGCTAGGCTATAAATTCATAGTTTTTCATTAACGAACTTTTAAGTTATCGCAAATCACAAATTTTGATAAAAATCACAAAATTTTAAAGTAAAAATAATTTTTAAATGAAAATATTTAGAGCAATATGTCCTTCTGCAAAAATGTACAATTTGATAAGACACACAAGTTTGCAGAACATCATTTTTCGGTAAAACTGATTGTTTTCAAAATATTTTCAAAATAAAATTTTACAATTTTTTGCAAATTGAGAGATTTTCAATAATTTAAAAGATTGTGTTTCAAATGCAGTGATATTTTAATTGAGTAAATTCTATGTTATATCTAGGCTGTGGTGAAAATTTCAGATCAATCGGAACACTAAAAGCTGAGATTCAGATCTCCAAACTTGACCATTTTGTATGGGAAAACGGCCAATGCGTACTTTATTCTGTCCAGTACTGTATGTGTTAGACATGGCCCATTATTGGTTCCTTGGGAGATTTTTGATCTGGTGTAATTCATGTTGAATCCAAGGAGAGATTAACAGAAACGATATCCCCAAATACATTTTTTTTGATCTCCTATGAAGTTGGCTAACACTTTTACCATAAATCACAATTGCATTCTTCATAGATTCTATGAAGCATGAAGATTTTGACAAAAATATGGCTAAGAATACCAAAAGAACCTAGCTATTTATTTATCCATCAAAGGGGCTTGCCATGAATTCATAAAAAGTATTTCAAGAAATTTGTTGGGGATGACAAGAATTCGCTGTAAATATAGAGAAATCCATTGTGGGGCCTTCCTTAGCCGAGTGATTAGAGTCCACGGCTACAAAGCAAAGCCATGCTGAAGGTGTCTGGGTTCGATTCCCGGTCGGTCCAGGATCTTTTCGTAATGGAAATTTCCTTGACTTCCCTGGGCATAGAGTATCATCGTACCTGCCACACGATATACGAATCAGAGTGTCGTGTTTCTCATGTATACCTAAATGAGCTAGTGTGCCATGCGATATTTCATATCGCAGCTCACAGATTATGTGAGACACGAGATGCGGATACGTACAAAATATATCTTAGTGAGCGAGTCTCATGAGACATCTCGTGAGGCTCGTCACATGCGCTTACTAGGAGTACTTTTATGCAGTTATGTTTGCCTAGTACAATAACTCCACGGAAGCATACGACTTCGGTCTATACCTATGCTTCTTCATTGGCCAGCCCAAGTTTTTCGATTCAAATTTCAGAATCTCAACTGCGTTGAACCACATCCGTCCTTTGTAACTGCCTACGGGCAGTTTGATCCATAGTTTAATCCCTTTTCCTTGCTTCTGAAACCTCAAATGTACTGTCACATTGAGATTTTCTCATGAGACGGCGCATGAGCCAGTGCAGATGTGATCGTTTGAGCTAGTACATTGCTACATGAGATCTAAAAAAATGTGTCTCACCATAGCACGTGCTCAAGCGCGCGATTATTTTTGTGCGCTCATGGCAAGCTGATCTCAAGCTCTTGATATGAAGCGCGTATACATGATGTCTGATACGAATGCAAAAATGGCAACTTTGGCAAAGAAAGCTCTCAGTTAATAACTGTAGAAGTGCTCATAAGAACACTAAGCTGAGAAGCAGGCTCTGTCCCAGTGAGGACGTCAATGCCAAAAAGAAGAATAGAGAAACCCATACAAAATATCTCTAGGGGCCTCATAAGATTTTTGTCATAGACCAAAGATTACTCCAATTAGTAATCGAGATAAGGCTTAATTACGAATCAGTATAATCAGTAACCAAAGAAATCCTCCAAACAGAATTCTTAATGAAGCTGGCCATAATTTGGAAAAAAAAAAATTGGCAATACATTTGCAAAATATTATTTGATTCAGTTTCTACTAATAATTTCAAGCAAAATCAGCCGAGAGTCTATTCTTATATCCACTAAAAACCACAATAGCAATCTACTGATAACTTGATCTCCCGGAAAGAACTATCAAGAAACTGGTCAATTCTGGGGAGTAGGCCATTTGACATAAAGTTATTCGGCATATCATTTGGCATAAGATCATCGGACATAAGGTCATCGGACATAAGGTCATTTGGCATAACATCATTTTGCATAACGGCCATTTGGAATTATCAGAATGATGGTCCTTCTTTCAATAGATGGTTGTTTTTGATGAAAAAATTTTATACCAAATGGATATTATTCCATATGACAGTTATGCCAAATGTCTTTTATACCAAATGACTTTATGCCAAATGACCTTGTACCAAATAACATTATGCCAAATGGCTTTGTACCAAATGAGCCTGACCCCATCATCGGTTCGATATCCGTAAGGATTCCAACAAAGATTTCATTAAAGAATTGTTATTAATCTAAATGGAAATCTAACCAAATTCTCTCCAAAAACCTTGCTGGAAATTCGTTAATACCCTTCTTGTAATATTTTGAAGAACCTAACCTATCTGTCTACCAATGCACCAGAGGTAATCATACTGAGAAGTACAAAAGACATTCATTTATTTAGTTAACATCTACACAGATAACACTGAATCAACAATTTCACGCCACAATACTCGGTTCGTGGCCGCATCTCTCCATCCTCGGTTCTGCCCCACGCTCGCCAAATCGATACGCACTTGATCCGCCCACCTAGCTCGCTGCGCTCCACGCCTTCTTGTACCAACCGGATCCGAAGCGAACACCATCTTTGCAGGGTTGCTGTCCGGCATTCTTGCAGCATGCCCTGCCCATCGTATCCTTCCAGCTTTGGCCACCTTCTGGATACTGGGTTCGCCGTAGAGTTGGGCGAGCTCGTGGTTCATCCTTCGCCGCCACACACCGTTCTCCTGCACACCGCCGAAGATCGTCCTAAGCACCCGACGTTCGAAGACTCCAAGTGCTTGCAGGTCCTCCTCGAGCATCGTCTTCGTTTCATGCCCGTAGAGGACTACCGGCCTTATGAGCGTTTTGTACATGGTACATTTGGTGCGGGCGTGAATCTTTTTTGACCGCAGCTTCTTCTGGAGGCCATAGTAGGCCCGACTTCCACTGATGATGCGCCTCCGTATTTCACGGCTAACGTTATTGTCAGCCGTCAGCAAGGATCCAAGGTAGACGAACTCGTCGACCACCTCGAACGTATCCCCGTCTATCGTAACACTGCTACCTAGGCGAGCCCTGTCGGGCTCGGCCCCACCAGCTAGCATGTACTTTGTCTTGGCCGCATTCACCACCAGTCCAACTTTTGCTGCCTCGCGTTTCAGGCGGGTGTACAGGTCTGCCACCTTTTCAAATGTTCGGCCGACGATGTCCATATCATCTGCGAAGCAAACTGGATCTCGTAAAAATCGTACCCCGGCTGTTAAGCCCGGCTCTCCGCATAACACCTTCTAGCGCAATATTGAACAACAGGCACGAAAGTCCATCACCTTGTCGTAGTCCCCGGTGGGATGCAAACGAACTGGAGTGTTTACCTGAAACCTTCACACAATTTTGCACACCTTCCATCGTCGCTCTTATCAGTCTCGTGAGCTTCCCGGGAAAGCTGTTCTCGTCCCACAAAAGACACCTTGTGGAAAAAAAAATCTAGTTTCGCCGATAGTGTTTAATTGAAACAAAATCCGGTTACGAAGATTCCTCTAGAGTTCTTCCGAAGATTTTTGGCTAAATTTATCTAAGAAATCTGTTAAGGTACTTCCGGATGTTTCTTGGGGACTCTTCAAAAAATCCTTCTGTGATTCTTCCGAAAATCTTTATGTGGCTTTTCTGGTATTACTTTTGAGATTTTTCTGTATATCCTTCAAGGAGTTTTCCTCTGGAGTTCTTCCGAAAATCCTGTTGGAAATTTTCGAGATGTCTTTTGACGATTTTTCCAAAAAATCTGGGAATCTTCAAAAAAAAAACAGCGTCGGGCAGCTTTCACAATACCTTTGGAGATTTATTTCGGAAATGCCTCTGCAATGCAATTCTAGCGTAAATCTTCTATTTTTTTTTTCAAAAATCCAGTTGAAATTCTTCGGAACGGAATATCTTTCGAGGATTCTTCCGGACAACCCACTTGTATTCATCCGGTAATCTCTTTTAAATTCTCCCAGAAATCCTGTTGGAATTTTTCAGTTTATTTTTCGATGATTCTTCCGGAAATCATCCTGAGATTATTCTACGACAATGATTCTTCTGGGAATTTATCTGATATGCTTCCAGACATCTCTCTTTTTGTATGCTTCCTGAAATATTTCTTAACTTCCTGTTTAGTAAAGGTTACAAAATATTTTATCGATGAAATTTTTCCCTTACATTTCATGTGTAGGAAAACGTGATTTCCATTGATTTTCATAGTCTGTCTATGAGAAAATAGCTAAAAAGGGGAAATAATCAAAATTTCACCGATGGAGTATTTTAAAACCTTCCGATTACGAAAATATATTCCAATAACTGAACTCTAGCGGAAAAAAAATCCAAGGTACATTCAATTTGCATAATCTGCTGGTTTAGACATAGCGAAAGGGCTTGTGTCTTACGCAAACAAAGTTTTATTGGCATTTCTGAAGTAACTCAGGTAAGTCGATGAGAACATATTGTATAATATTAGCAGTCAAAATTCATTCATAATCTGATATAAAGTTTTCGAGATATGTAATCTTCATCTTACTCTTATAAGAAGAGTAAACCCATCACCTCAGAATGAGATGGCTGGGGCAAGACCTCCGCCATAACTCTCTCGTAACCAAACTGTGTGCCAGGGGCTCTGGTATGGGACTCACTTGCAACTCCGGCCATTTTCGTGCGGATCCTTCGGCCCATCAGACTCCATGTGTTCCGTGTTTCAACGAACGCGGTGGCAAATTTATGCTGCGGCAGACCGTGAGTGGAAATGTTTTCCCTTTTCCCGAAGTAATGGCAGCCCAGGCAGTGAGGTCGCTTTCGGTTCAGTCGGCGCTGAGTTTATGATATACGGCAATGTTCAAAGTTTGGCGGCCGGGTCCCCCCTCGAGACACAGAAGGGCGATTCGAGCGGCAAATAGGTGAATATGATTGAAATAAATTTCCATTACGCTTCCGGGGGTTGATGGGAGAGGTTTTGTATACAGGTTTTTGTGTTCGAGATATTTTTTTTATTACGACGAGAAAAGTTGGTTTTAAGTTTTAACTATTTATTCCTGGTTGGCGATTCTATCATAACTTGCTTTTATCTACAATCATCAAGTGCATCATGTAATTTTTTTGTATGATTCTAAACTAGACTAGGATCGTATCATAAGTTTTTCCTGTTCTACTTCTAGTCGAATTTCCAATTTCATTTTTAGTTTTTATTAAAACTTCCTAACATTTAGATTTATAAATTTTAGTTCAATGTCCAGTTTCACTTCAATTCTTTTTTATTTACGTTCCATATTTCGTTTCAATTCCAATCTATTTTATTTTCATTCCATTTCATTTCCGTTCCTTTTAGTTTCATCTCTTTCCCATTCTTTTCATTCCCATTCCATTTCAAGTTCATTCCGTTGTATTTTCATATACATTTATTTTCATTACGTTTGATTCCTGTTCAATTTTACTTTCATTAAATTTGAATTGGACTTCCATATCCTTTAATTCCATCCGATTTCTGTTTCATCTATTCTATTCCATTTTGCTTTCATTCCAAAACATACTGAAATGTAATCAATTGATGATGCACAGAGTATTCAATTTCCCCAACCAATCCCATTCGTGTTCCACCTTAATAGCCAATTAATTTCGAAATTTCCCCGGTAACAGTGATCAAAGTGGCAGTGCATCAGCTCGCATACAAAGAACAAACCGATTTTTCCAGACTGTAAAATTCCATGCAACAAACTTTCGCAGAAAAAGGTAATGAGATGATTAGCGCCTCTCGCCTTGTCAACAAATCCACTCTGTGTTAGGAGAGTGCAATCAATTCGACCGGATTTCATGAGAATCCTTGAAATTGTGTTTAACACACCATAAAAGCACCCAGCCGAATTTGTCCCATGTAAACTTCCCCCTCGTCGCAATGGTTGCGATTCAAGCTCCAAAAGGACTGGAATCCACCCGTCTGACTCCCAAGCTGTGCGCTTCACCGGGTTATTTAATTTTCAGTTATGCAAATGTTCATGTTTATTTAATATATTCTTTCCTCAACCGAGCGTAAGTTTTTCGCTTCTTGTATATTTTTCTCACACCCACCTTCTTATCCTGGACGGTTTATCTTCACTTTTATCCGCTCGGCACTCTCTTTGTGTGTTTGTGTGTTGGGCGCCGAGGGCCCGCTTCGTCACCATCATCCGTCGTCGGGATAACTGCTATATCAGATTTAGCACCGCTTTCGTTCGTTGGAAGTTTTATCAGAACAGAAAAAAAACGGTACAACTCATTCTCTTGCCAACCCTTTGGACGACCTTTCTAGTGATGAGGATCGAGTTCGGTGCAGATTCTTCACATCGTGTGAAACACTGCTGCTCAAAAGATTTGAACTTTTACAAAAATAAATAGTCAGTTTTCAAAAAAGTTAACCTTCATTTTACACTCAGCGAAATCAAAATAGCACCATCTTGTATTTTTGCTGTTTTACAAAAACTATTCAGCTTATTTTTTGATGTCCACTGTAAAATAAGTGCATATTAAGGTGTGTTAGATTTAAAGGTAGTTGAATTTTATTTTGAGGATACATTTCAGCTTAGTTTCTTGAAAAATTAGGTGCGAAATAAAAATAGCTCCCCTCGACCCCTGACTTGTTGTAAACTTTCTTAGAACAAATTTAAGATTTTTTGTTAATTGTTCAACGTGCAGAATTTCCTATAAAGATTTCGTTGGAATTTCTTCTAAAATTCTGCAGACATTTTCCTGATAAGAATTCTTTCCGAAATTTTCCATATAATACTCGATTTTCTTATGAATCACAATATATCAGGGGAAATAAGATCCTATGATTTCTGAAAAAAAAAATCAAAAAAATCAAGGATTACCTCAGAAATTTCCTAAGCCAATTCAGCCAAGAACTTTTAGAGAGTGTGCTTCGGGAGTTCTGTATGAATCGCTCGAACAATCATCAACATATTCTTCCTAGAATGTCTTGGAAGCTCAAGCGCTTCCTCGGATCTTGCCTACACCACCACGCTCTTTCTGTGTTTAACAAGCGAGTTTGTTCAAAATGCGTGTACTCCATACATGATGCGACAGGTCTTGGGTTAATCCTTGATTTTTTTGCAGGGTCTTCCAAAAGTTCTGCTAGATATTCCAGTAATTTGTCAAGAAATAGTTTCAGCTTTATCAAAGAATATCTACAGAGTTGGCTGTAGAATATCATTAGGAATGCTATATCAGTTTCTGATGAAAATGTCGTCACTTCTAGTGTCCATTTAGTAATGTTTTTCTGTAATTATAAAAACCAGAGTTAAGGTTTGTTTCTGTCAATATGTGTTATGCATAACAGGAATTTAAATATGCCGATCCAATAACTAAAACACTGATATCGTTGTTACAATGAAGATGTGTGTAGACATATAAGACTCATTTGAAATAAAAGCATGAAATGAGCTCACCAATTGTAACATTCACTAATCACCTTAAAATTCTTCACCAACGCTCCAAATAAACACGGACTTAAATCCATGGGCCTTCGCATAATACTCTTAATCATTTACAAAACTTATTTTAAGCATAAACCTCAATTTAGTTTGGCTTAAGAGTATAAGATAAAGTAAATTTGAAGAATCTTTAGTAAACAGAAATGATCATAAGTGACTAAACGAGTACTTTTATGTAGCATAATTTTAAACTATCAAATATCACAAAAAAAATTGTCAACATATGAATTTAATCTAAATAAATTAAATAAAAATAAATGGAAAGATTTCAACAAGCCCGACATGCATTTGTCCGCATTTGTCGCCTTAATGTTCAAAATTGGTTCCAAGGATCCTCATTCCGTGGTTATAAAATTATTACAACCAACAAAGATAAAAATTCAGAAAATTTAAACCTAACATAAATATGAGAACGTGAAAATTTATCCTTTCGGTCGTCGCGCGATTTTCGTAAGGCGACTAGTCGAGCGTTGTACTTTGTACAACACCCTTGGTTTGTCATATTCAACATGAAGTACCTCGCAATCTAGAAAAAAAATAGTAGAACCATCTTGGACAAAATTGTTTGGGAAATCAGGGGCCACCATGCGGTGATTATTCAGTTTCGGAATTTCGCCACCAGGTGGCGCTAGTGAAAATCGAGATTTTGCCACCAGGCGGCGCAAGTGAGCATGAAACTTTTGTTTTGCGGATATCATATGATCCTGACAACTTAGAGATGCCGCCTTCGTCAAAGTTGTTCGGTAGCTCAAAGGCTATCATTATTTGGGCCAAGAAATTCAAAAGTTTGCCACTAGGCGGCGCTAGTGCACACGACAGTATTTTGCGGGTATCTCATGAATCTGACCACTTAGAAAGCTGGCGTCTTCGGCAAAGCCGTTCAGTAGCTCAAAGACTACCATTATTAGAGGCAGTTGATTCAAAAATTTTCCACTGAGCAGCGCTAGTGAACATGAACCTTTTATTCTTCCGGTATCTCAGGACCCTGACTATTTAGTTAGTTGGCGTCTTTGATAAAGTTGTTTAATGATCCAAGGGCTATCACAACTCAAGTCAAAATATACGAGATTCACCAGGCGGCGCTAATGTGAAACTTTTGTTTTGCTGATATCTCAGAATTTTGACCGCTTTGAAAAATGGCGTCTTCAGCAAAGTTGTTCAGTAGCTCATGGGCTATCATTATTGTAAAATCTCAAATCTTTTGGATTGAATAATGATAGCGCTTGAGCTACTGAACAACTTTGCCGAAGATGCCATCTTTTTAAATAATCAGGCTCCTGAGATATCTGCAGAACAAAAAGATCATGCTCACTAGCACCGCCTGGTGGCAAAATTTTGAGTCAACTTGCTCGAGCAATGATAGCCTTTAATTACTGAACAACTGTGTCGAAAACACTACCTTTCTAAATGGATAGGCTTCTGAAATATTTGCAAAACAAAAGTATAAGTTTCATGTACACTAGTGCCACCTAGCGGTCAAATTCTCACTTGTAACATCAGATTGATTTTTGTTTGCGATGTGAATGTCAGTACTGAACGGCTTACAAGAGCCTCACACGCAGCGAACTGGATTATCGAAGTTCATGCATTTTGCCTTATGAAAAATGTAACGATTTTTGAAATACGAACGCTTCATGTATGCTAAGACATCGTTCCATATCAAGCCGTTGATAGACAAGTGATGTACGCACGGGCCTGTCGATCGCAAGGTTATTGATTCAATTCCAGATTACCGTAAAAACATTTTGTTTTAAATCTTGATATTATAAGCCAAATGTATGAATTTCAATCCATTACTCACGGCGTATCTTCATTATTGGTTTGTATGTATTTCGATAGTCTATTTACCTGAGTGTAATATTTGTAGAGAGTAACGCGCAACTATTCAGCAAGACCATAGCTAATTGATGCGGGTTCTAATCCCGCCGGTCGAGAATCTTTTCGGGTTAAAAAATTCTTCTAATTTCGAGTCTTTGTCAATTGGCGAAGAATATCCTTAGTTAATCACTGTGGGAGTACTAATATGAACATTGAACATTGAGCCGAGAAGCAGACTCTGCCCTTTTTTATTATTATTTTTGGTATTAGAAAAGGGGTACAGTTCATACTTGGATTACATGTTCATTTTCTTCACCTTAATCTTATTTATAAGTACCGTAAAACGGGGTAACTTTGATAGTTTTTTCGAAGAAAACTTGAATATTAATGCATGCTGTTTCAAAGAATTATAATTTATATTTTTAAAACAAGTACTGGCATCCTACCTATCGATTGCTGTTGATAGATTGCCAAAAGATTTATTTTGAATGAATATATATTTTTTCATATAATCGAAAGTCGGTTTTCTGTTTTGGTTAACTTTTAACTTTTAACTGTTAACTTTGATAATTGAGTGTACATCGAACAAAATTGAATGAATTACGAACATTTGTAGGGCATTGCATACCTATAGGCGTTTAACGTTATATGTAAATGTTTGACTTAGATTACAAAAATGATCCCAGTTTGTGAAAATGCTTGTCGCTAAGAGATTTGAGACCGTATTCAAGTTCTATGATAACTAGGCTGCCAAATATAAGTGGCCAACTATTCAAAAGTACATCAAATAGTGATCGTACAACAGATTGTTTGTAAGCGTTTCGAAAATGCTAAAATTTTGTCAATTTTTAATATTCGTGTAAAAAGCCTATAATGATCTCGATTAAAATGAAAACAGCTCTTATATGGAGTGTCATACTAATATTCTTCAGTCTTGCATTTGTTTTGCTTAACCGATTAACAGAAATTATGATATTTCGTTTAGTATGTGGTGGGTTACGCACTATCAAAGTTACCCGTATTATCAAAGATACCCCGTTTTACGGTACTGTTTAACATATATTCAAATTATTTCCAAAGTGTTTAACAAACAGTTTCCGATTGTTCCATCTTATCTCTCTTAATTGCTTTTTAAAAACAAACAAATTAGAAACGGATCCTGCGAAATTGAACGAAATCACGCGAACAGTCAACCATAATGCAGCTTTCTGTTTTTGTGATCGCAAACATATCGTTTGTGAACAAACTCTTCTAAATCATCAACGTTACAACCCATTCGTGTCCGAATAAACTGACTTCACCATTGCGATAAAATTTTGGCATTTGGACAAACCTTAAGCCTGTGAGTTATATTATCTACTCCTCCACATTTATCACAAACTGAAGCTTTACAAACCTTGTAGGCATAGAGTTTTTTCTCCTTCTTCTTCTTCTTTCTGGCATTACGTCCCTACTGGGACAGAGCCTGCTTCTCAGCTTAGTGTTCTTATGAGCACTTCCACAGTTATTAACTGAGAGCTTACTGTGCCAATGACCATTTTTGCATGCGTATATCGTGTGGCAGGTACGAAGATACTCTATGCCCTGGGAAGTCGAGAAAATTTCCAACCCGAAAAGATCCTCGACCGGTGGGATTCGAACCCACGACCCTCAACTTGGTCTTGCTGAATAGCTGCGCGTTTACCGCTACGGCTATCTGGGTCCCTATCTCCTGTAGCTATCAAATTGTTTACAAAACAGGACACTTTGGAACGATCATTCAAAGAAATAAAATTGTGATTTACATTTTTCCATAATATCGGCCAATCATTTTTTTTCTTCAATTTTTGGTACAGAATTGTTCATACCAACAAAATAGTCGTATAATAAATATGTTGAATTTTACTGAGGTCTAAATTTAACATCAATAGCGTTTGCTATCCATTCTGGAGCATTTTTAGTTACCCTTTGAGGTGTTCTTAATTGAAGTAAATAGTTTTCCTGAGAAGTCTCCAATCATGTCTTCAAAAAAGAGTAATTTTTTTTATGGAAAGCGCTTTCATTTTGCCTCGGGATCAATTAATCTTAATCCTCCGTTGAAATAATCAAGATAAAGTTGATTCCTTTCCACTCTAAATATCAAACCATTCCAGATAAAATTTCCACAAATTTTCCTAATGTCAGCAATATGTCGATTGAGTGGCGGAAAAACCTGAGCAATATACCAAAGCTTTGATAAGATGAAGGTATTTAAAACCATACATGTTTCATAAAGGTTCATGTTTCTTATTTTATGTTTCTGCAAGAGTAACTCCTAAAATTTTCATACTTTCCGCTTCTTTTATTCGTTGTGGTCCTATCATAGCTTTATTCAAACTCCCCTCAATTCATTTTGATCTTTGCATACCTTGAGTAGCACTCAAATATGGTTAACAGTAAGTCAGATAACGTTGAAATCATCAGCAAAGACAATAACTTTAATGAACTTGTCATACACCTAAAATCCATGTAAGCTTTCTGATATTTTCCTAATCACGGCTCTAAATTCAGAACGAATAAAATCATACTCATAGGACAGCCCTGTCTAACCGAGTTTGTGATCCCAAAGGCGTCCGTAAGAAATCCGTTTACTACGACCCGAGAGAAAGCAATATCATATAGATTTTTTTAGGCAATTTATTAGTATTGGAGGAAACCCAAATTTCACCAATACATTCCATAAGTATTCATGGTCTACTCTATCAAATGCTTTGTTTAGGTCAATCATGCTTTGAACCGTTGATTTTTGCAGGATTTCGAAAGTAGGGAGAGGACCCCCAGTACCGGACACTTAAGCCACTAAATACATAGTTCGAAATATATTGGTTTTATGTGCTCTTGTTACCCATTTATGATAAATATTATCATTTTTATAGTGTACAAAAATAAATTCGGAATTATAAATATGAATTTTGACATCGCATTTTGATGATGTATTTTAGTACCAAATTGATCGATCTTGAAAGGTGGCACCCAATACCGGACACGATCTGAAGGCTTTAGGACATTTCGTCGAATGACATTTGGTCGAATGACGTTTGGTCGAATGACATTTGGTCGAAAGTACATTTGGTCGAAAGGACATTTGGTCGAATGGACATTTGGTCGAATTGCTTTGGAACTTTTTTTATGCTGGAATGACGTTTGGTTGAACGGAAATTTGGTTGAAAGCTTTTTTTTTAAATGGTTTATTATCACTCGGTGAAATTAATTATTGTTTTCTAAGTTTTACAAAGTTGGTGAGATAATGTATTATTTTAGGTAATCTGAATCATTACCTGTTGTTGAATAAAAAAATGGGACATTGTATGTAGTCTTATTCTCAAATTCCATACATCTTTTGATTAAATGCAATTTTCGGAAACAGTTGTTTTATACATTGACTGAAATATTTAGTTCTAGTGAATTTATTATTCTTTGAAAATATCATCATTCTTTGAAAAAATGCTAAAGTTTTTATTTTATTACTCAACGCTGTGAACATGATGCTTGCATTATTTATTATTCTTTTGAAATGACATCGTTCTTTGTAATGAACTGATGATCTTCATCTGATGGAAGAATTCGGAGAGAGTGCTTGGGATCTTTCTTTGAATTCCGGGTCTTGCAGCTTACGAAAGTGGATAAGATTTTTGAACGCGGAAATCATAATTAAGACGGCACAAAAAATTGCTTTAAGGAAAACATTTATGGCAAAGTGAATTTTAGGTGTCGGTAACTCTGCTCATGGCCAATTGGCTTATTGTTTCTTCAAGCTAAGTAAAATTCCTCAAGTAAATATTTGGCTTTTATGACCTCGGATGTATAACGTAGTTTGCAGTAGAAGCTTTGAATTATTAAAAATGCAAATTGTGCTGATTCTATGTATCGGGTAAAAGAAGACGAGCTTACTGAGGAGACAAAAAATGGCTTACTTCCATTTAAGATCAACTTATCTCGAATTGCAGAACATACCTGAACGAAAAAGGGAAGATTCAAATATGACATCCATCGTTTTTCGGGATTTCTAGACCCCCCCTCCCCCTCTGTCACGCTTTTTCCAATACCTAATACATGCACTGTCACACTTTCGTAGATCCTCCCCCCCTCCCCCAAATGATGGACGTCATTTTTGGATGACCCCAGCAGCATGAAACATTAAAAACGCAAGAGGTTGATCAATATGTTGAGAGAGCGTCCATCAAATTGAATAACAAAATTTGCTAATCGTACAGAGATTGTTAGTAAAATGTCTGATACTTGTTCAATTATTCAATCTCTCTTGTATTAGCGACAAAATGCTACTCTCGACTATAGTCAGACTAAACGTAAAACTCTATTTCCATACGATTAAGATTCGACCACTATCCTTTCCACGAAATGTTTGTTCGACCAAATATCATATGTTTTCTGTTGCAACTAAATCTTTTCGACCAAATGTCCATTCGACGAAATGTCCGTTCGACCAAATGTACTTTCGACCAAACGTCATTCGACTAAATGTCATTCGACCAAATGTCTTTCGACCAAATGTCATAGATTCCGATCTGAAAATGACTCGAATTCTGTAAATTTGAACATCATTGAATGTGTTTACTATGGGAATAGTATATAATTGCAAATTCAATGCATTTGCAACATTTGCAAGAACAATTTGAATAATTATCAGTTTGCAAGATGTCCATCAAAAACCTCTTTCTCATATGATGAAAAATAGCACATTTTACGACGTTGTTCTGAATGTCAATTTTTATTAATTTTATTGCATGTTTGATACCATGATCGACGGAATCCATGAAAAATGGATGTATTTTGAGACACTGGTGCAATAATTACAAAGATATAACATAACAAATCAAGCTGTCCGAAACTGGGGGACAGAAGGTGCTTAACCAAAATTGTAATTTGTCCATATTTAGTTCAATTATGGTACAAATACATTCATACTTTCAAATTAGGATTATGTTCGAACATACTTGCGTGATCCAAAGTATTTTTTCACATTCAAAATAATTACTAAATAGGCTAAAAATTAGGGCGATACGTCAAATTTTTTAAGATTTTCAAACTTTTGTACTTTTTTAAGAAGGCATGCATATTTCAAGGATGTGTTATTCTACGCAAACATTAGTCTCCATAATAGCTTCCTTTTCTACTAATACACCATCTTGATTGGACCATGATTTCTCAATGTTCCGACTTTGTCCGGTATTGGGTGCTGTCCGGTACTGGGGGATCTCCCCCTACTCTTCTCAAATGTTTTAATGTTTTAGGATATATATACAAAATGTCTTCTGAAGGCACTCTGTTTGACCGGTTCCTAATAACTTATGTATCTTGCTCTGAATCCTTACTGCTAGAATTTTTGTATATATTTTATAGTCGCAGTTCAACATGGAAATCGGTCGATAGTTAATCCAAGAATATTTTTTTTCTCTGATCACTCCAACGGAGAAGCCTTTCGGTGGTAAAAAGTTAATAGTAATAAATAATTGTAACGTAGTAATGCAAAAACAGGATAGTGCTGTTTTGATTTCACTGAATGTATGACAATCTGTTCCAACTAATTCGACTAAGTACCATTACTTCGTAGCGCTGGTCGTCCCAACAAACGTTGACCGACAGTGTCGAAACCCTCAACGAAGCTGATAATCAAGATTTTCAGCGTGGATAGCTGCGCATAAAAACGTATTCCCAAGAACACCGGACCCCCGGCGGGATTTGTTCCTGATTCTCTCACTTGGCTTCCCTGTTTGACGACGACGACCATGAGCGAGGGTTTCCCCGAGAGGCCAAACAAGTTGTCGTAACATTTCCCATTATCCTTTCGCGGCACCGTACAAAGGCACCCTACACTAGGGGTTTTCAGCAGAAGCTGAAAAAACGCTTTTTCTCTATTGGATGTTTCCGTCCCTGACGTTAATCTTCCATAACTTCATTTCCATACAAAATTTATGAATTAATACAGCCATTCCCCTGATGTTGGAGTTTGAAGGGTGCGGATAAAGGTGTACCGGGGGAGGTCCGATTTTTTTAAGCTTGTCCCACGAGAATGCCCCCGCGATGACTTGAGCTATTTTCTGTGCCTTGC
Source organism: Aedes aegypti (assembly GCF_002204515.2). NCBI lineage: Eukaryota > Metazoa > Arthropoda > Insecta > Diptera > Culicidae > Aedes > Aedes aegypti. The sequence goes on from NC_035108.1 coordinate 154,304,493, forward strand.
GTTCGGGGAAACGAAGCATTTTCCAGCCAGTTGACGTTGTAAAGAAGCGGCTAAGAGTTAACTTATTGTGCGAGGCGATGACAAATTGGCCTCTTAATTCAGGAGGTCCCTATATACAATCTGGTTATTATGTAACAAAACTGTGAGAGCTGAGAACGGCAATGAGAAGAGTGGCAAATAGCTTGGCTTTTTTTTTTTGTTCTGAGTGATGACTAGAGAAGTCCGTTTTTCAGAGTTCAGATTAGATTTTGGCGCATGTTTTGGCTTTATCATTTCTATTTCGTTGAATGAAGAAAAAATATCCAAACTTTTTTGCAATCTACTATAGATGACACGCAGGCTTCTTCCTTTGGCGGAGAGACCTGTGTCATCCACAAACAGAGATTTTTGACAGGTAGATAATACAGTTGAGTTAGATGTGAAAATATTGTATGATATTGGTCCCGAAATGCTGTCTTAAGGAACACCAGCTCTTACAAGAAGTCTTTCAGACCTGGAGTTCAGATAAATCACCTGAAGTGTACGATTTGACAGATAACTTTGTATGTTGGAAAATTAATGATTTTAAATTTTACGATCAAGTCTTCATGCCAAACACTGTCGAATGCTTTTTCTATATCTGGAAGAGCAAGACCAGTAGAATAGCCTTCAGATTTGTTGGAACGGATCAAATTTGTTACACATAAAAGTTGAGTAGTCCAAAGTCCATGTCGGAATCCGAACTGTTCATCGGCAAAAAATGAATTTTCGTTGATGTGAGCCATCATTCTGTGCAAAATGACCTTTTCAAAAAGTTTACTGATGCAGGAAAGCAAACTGATTGGACGATAGCTAGAAGCTTCTGCAGGATTTTTGTCTGGTTTTAAAATTGGAACAACCTTAGCATTTTTCCATTTGTCAGGAAAATATGCTAATTCAAAACACTTGTTAAATACATCAACCAAGAATGATAAGCTACTTTCTGGAAGTTTCTTGATGTAGACAATTCCATCATCGCCAGGAGCTTTCATATTTTTGATTTTTTTTAATAATAGTTCTCACTTCTTCCAAATCAGTCTCCCAGGAATTTTCTAAAACGTTCTCTTGATTGAGCATATTTTCGAAGTCCTGAGTAACTTGATTTTCAATTGGACTAGTAAGTCCTAAATTAAAATTGTGCGCACTTTCAAACTGCATAGAAAGTTTTTGAGTTTTTTCGCAATTAGTTAGTAATAATTTATTTTCCTCTTTCAATGCCGGTATTGGCTTCTGAGTTTTTTTTTTTCAAGATTTTAGATAATTCCCAAAAGGGCATACAATTAGGGTTCAATTGAGAAATTCTATTTTCAAAATTCTTGATTGTGAAAAACGTTTCTTGATTTGTTTCTGCAAATCGTGCCATATAATTTTCATAGCAGAATCGCGAGTGCGTTGAAATTGTCTTCTCCTCGCGTTTTTAAGACGGATCAAGAGTTCAAGATCGTCGTCCATTATCACGGATTCAAATTTTACTTCACATTTTGGAATTGCAATGCTCCTGGCTTCAACAATGAAATTAGTTAAAGTTTCAAGAGCATTGTCAATATCAAGTTTTGTTTGTAAAGAAATGTCAACATAAAGATTAGAGTCAACATACGTTTCATATATATTTCAGTCGACTCGGAAATAATTGAAAGTGGAACTTATAGGATTGAGAATCGCTTCATGGGATATTTGCAATGTAACATGGACATGATCAGAATCAAAATCAGCATGAGTAACTAATTGGCTACAAAGATGACTAGAGTCGATTAAGAGCAAATCGTAGATGGATTTCTAGAAGAGGAAAAACACGTAGGGCTATCAGGGTATTGATTTGAGAAATATCCTGAAGAGCACTTATCAAATAAAATTCTGCCGTTGGAATTACTTTCAGAATTATTCCATGACCGATGGTTGGCATTGAAGTCACCAATGAGAAAAAAATTTCACTTATTGCGAGACAATTTTCGCAAGTCAGTTTGGAGCAAATTAGCTTGCTGTTCAGAGCATTGAAAAGGCAAACAGGCAGCTATGAAACTATATTTACCAAGTTGTGTTTCAACAGAAACACCCAAAGTTTCAAAAATTTTAGTATCAAATGACGAAAACGATTGACGAAATGTTTTACACGCCTTTGAACGATGATTGCTATTCCCCCACATGCCCCATCAAGTCGATCATTACGATAAACAAAAAAGTTTGAATCTCTTTTGAGTTGGGATCCAGGTTTTAAATAAGTTTCAGTAATAACTTCTATATGCACGTTATTAGCTGTAAGAAAATTTACCATTCAAAGAACGAGCATTCCAATTTAAAATATTTATATTATTATTTGTTGGATCTATTAGAAAAACATAATCCAATAACAATTTGATTAGTAAATTTTACACCAACTTGGACTGCTTCGAACATTGCATCAATCATTACATTCAATTATCCAGTTAGAAAATTAAAACCAGAGGCAGACCTATCATTTGAAGTGGGTACATTATCTGATGATTTTCCAAAAATTTGACTTATGATTGCCCCCGCAATTTGCGCATATGAACTTATCGGTATCTTTCTTCACTGGACATACGTCCTTGGCGTGAGAAGAATCTCCGCAAGTCATGCATTTGGCATCCATGCGACAATTTTTTGTACCATGACCCCACTTTTGGCACCGACGGCACTGAGTGGGGTTCTGGTAATTTCCTCCAGGTTTCTGGAAATGTTCCCATGTCACACGGACATCGAACATAAGTCTAGTTTTTCTAAAGCTTTATTATTATTTAGATGTTTTTTGTTAAAGTGAACTAAATAAAATTCTTGAGAAAGCCCTTTCCGAACAATGCCAGATTGGGTTCTCTTTTTAATGATGATAACTTGGACTGGGGAAAATCTAAGTATATCATTTATTCCATTTTTGATCTCTTCAGGTGATTTATAGCCACTTGAGAGACCTTTCAAGACGACTTTGAACAAACGTTCAGTTTTGTCGTCATAATTAAAAAAAATGTGCTTCTTCTCTTCAAGATGTTTGAGAAGAAGTTCGCAATCTTTACGAGTTTCCGGTAGAACGCGACAGTCTCCTTGCGATTTGGAAGAACACCTTGATTCCCTTAATGAAGTTCAAGATCTCTTGCCTAAATCCCCCAAATTCGGAACAATTGACCACGATAGGCGGCACTCTTGGCTCCCTCACTGGAATAAATGAGCCTGGGCTAGAGACTGCTTCGGTTTGGTGTTCGGAAAATTTATCAAGAGCATCGAACTGATCGCTCATTTCGATGCAATTATCAACATTATCCATTTCACCCTTTGAAGAAAGTTCGCATTCTGGAAAAACGTCCTTTCTTCCATTCTTGCCACATGTAGTGACAGTTTTAAATCCCACTTTTTTGGAAGGAAGTTGTGAATTCAGAGATTCACCCTTCCTTTTGTTTGTAGTTGCAACCATGTTCAGTGAATAAACGAAAGAAGACGATACCAGAGGTTTTTTCCCAAGATGGTGTCCAAGAAGGACCACCGCTAGCTTTCGCCAACGGGTCCAACGAAAAATCGAAAGCACGGGTCCAAACAAGGATCGTAAAGGGATCAATAGTAGAAAAAAATAGTACTGAAAAGTTCTGTTTTAGTAGCACTGAAAAGTACCGTTTTTAATTTTAGCACTGAAAAGTACTGTTTTATTGCTTTAGGTAGTTAAAAAAAACTTCCAAGAGCAGAGAGAATTCGTGTACGCACAGCACGAAGGAACGATGCGCACTGTTTTAGACTTGGAGTGCTGATAATTAACCTGAGGTATACGATTTAACATATATTTTGGATTGCACTGTCTAGGAATTCCATCTGCTGAACAGGGATTTCCTTAACTTCTAAAATGCTTGTGTTTAATAATAATTTGGTACATTTTTGAGCTAACTTTGCCCTTTATTCAGCAATGAGATAAAAAGCAAGGTAGGATTCACAGACCCAGGATCATCTCCATCAACATCTGTTTCCCGCTTCTCCTGAATGCAATTTCCCAAAGATCAAATGAAGAGTCAATCATGTCGTAAAAAGGAAGCATTCCATCGCAGCCCAGCAACACGATGTGAACATTTTATCATCGCCCATTCGGGATCGGTCTGTTTCAGGCAATCAAATAGTCGCCGAATAACTACTGGTGGTGCGGCTGTCAACATCATACACTCCTCTCACACCAGAGAGTGCTTTGCACTTGCAAAAGTGCACACCAAAAGTGCAAGTTAGTTGACGTACTCGCTTTTTGCACTTGTTCGCAACAATGAACTCCATTCGGATGACGACGTCGGCGAGAACAACGAGCCACAGTATCCTAAATCTCCACGAAAAATGGCAAAAAGTACAAATCTTGCTCAAATCGAACTTGGAAACAAATTTTATTGAAAGTATTTTGAACAAACTAGTGCTGAAAAAGCTAATTAGCTTCTAGCAGCCAATAACATACATATAGTAGTTATCACTGAAACTTATTTAGTACTTGATTGCAAACTCAGAAGAGATCCTAACTTTTTTGTTTATCGTAATGATCATATGGAGGAGTTGCAATCATCATTTACTTCAAACTAACTTGCGGAAATTGAGACGACGCATTAAGTCAAATTTTTGTGTCATTGATGACTTTAATCCAAAACATCGCTCATGGAATAATTCGCAAAGCAATTCCAACACTAGAATTGTATGATAAGTGTTCTTCCAGGATATTTAGCAATTCAATACCCCGATAGCCCTGTTTGGTTTCCTGTTCTAGAAACCCTTCTACGATTGATTTGGTCTTAACCGACTCTAGTCACCTAAAGAAATGAATGTAACGTTTGAAATGATATAAATCCACAAAAATTGACAATTCAAAAAGGGTAAATTTTAAATGACATTTTTAAAATTCATATGATCAGAAAAATCAAAACATATACACCAATCGGTCGAAAACTTTGGGGAGTTATTATTCAATATTAGAGTAATCAAGGCTGACTTTTGACCAGCTTTGGACCACTGTGCAACCGAGAGGACCCCAGAGTGACAACTTCGTTGGAATCCTAGGAATTCGTTATAGCCTCCATCTCTTCTCTAGATCCAAGCGTAAGGGCACTTCAACCGAGGACGACAAATCGAACAGCCAGCGGACGAACGACAGCGACGATGATTTTCATGAAAAGATGCACTCACTGGAGTATAGTTGAATTTTAGTGTCACTCTGGATTGGCTTCTCAGTGCGATAGCTGCTGCATCCAGTCATCCAAATACTCGTCTCTAAAAGTAGATACTACAACAACAGCAGCAACAGCGAAGTGCAGAACATGGCAGTAAAAGCATACATCCATTTGTCACATTACCAATCTGTGCGCCTCGTAAGTGTGCTTTTTATGCTCGTGTAAAAAGGTTTATAAATAACCGCATCATTTTGTCCCCGTTTGGAGCGTCGTCATGTGTCAAGAACTGCTGCTCGGAGATTCAGGGTTCCGCCCTTTTTTTGAGCACCATCACGGTGTGCCCGAAACCGTTATTGACGAAAGAATAGTCCGCTGATTCGAAAACAACCGCTTGAAGACATAGTATTCGAGAATCTTCTCTAAAAGTTTGAAATGTTTCAATTTCTCATGTAAGTCAGATATGAAAATATTCTATAATATTGGTCACAGAATTCTGTCTTGAGGAACATTAGCTCTTACAGGAAGTCTTTCAGTCTTGGAGTTCTGATAACCTTTTATATTTTTGATATAGTTCTCACTTCTTCCAAATAAATCCACCATGAACAACAAGTTAAGCTTAACAAGTTTTTGAGCTTTTTCGCAATTAGTAAGTAAGAATCCAGGGTCCAATTGAAAAAAGTATTTTCAAAATGTTTGTTACTCAATCCAGAAAAACGTTTTCAATTACTATTGCCTTTTAATTACTTTTGCCTCACATTTTTAGGACGGATCAAGAGTTTAAGATCTTCGTTTATAATCACGGATTCAAATTAAACTTCACATTTTGTATTGCAGCAACGACTCTTGCTTCAGCAAGAGAGCATTGTCATCATATATCGTTTGCCGAAAGTGTGTTAACATCAATGTTGCTTTATATGTAAGTTTTATATGAATATCAGTCAAGAGAAGTTTCAAAAAATGTGGTTTAAATGACAAAAAAAGTGGATGGCTAAAAAAAATTTAATTCAAAAATGAAAATTTAATGCCAATCTTTTATTTTATATTACGTTACAAATAGCTTTTGAATCGCTCGACATTTTTTCCATCAACAACGATCTAAGACACACCGTGCCATCCCATAAAATGCATAAATTTTCAATTTTCTGCTGCATTTGAATCGAATAAAAGTCCCAACCGGCACTGCTGGCTCCCGTGCACCCTTCAGCTCCAACATCGGAAAAAGCTTTTTCTTTGATGAATACACCGACGAGAGGAATGTTGCACTTCAAAAAGAGAAATAAATTCCTCTATTTCTATGATAAAAATCATCATCACTCGGAAGAATTACCTTCCCTCATCCACCCATACCGGTTCATAGCACCCAGAGCTGCCACCTGGTGATCGAAAAGGGTGGTGGGGAAAACTCCCTTCATTCAGTTCGGGGTAGTAAAAGCTTTATAGCCTGATCCTTTGAAATGGTTGTCGCTGCAAGCGCACGTGCAAGCACAAAGCCCAACCCGGTAAAAGGAGAGTTTTGTTTGTAATACAGTCGGTGGCTGACGGGACCGAACACAAAAAAATAATCGTCAAACAAGTTGATTTGTGTGCGGGAGGAGCCCCGAAAAGCCAAAAAGAAGTAATCAAAAAATACGTCTAATATTGCGAAGCTGACAGCCGGAGTTACTCGGTTCACAGGGCTGGTAGCGGATAAGAGTTTTAAAGAGAGGAACTTTGAAGACGTCACCAAATCAGGAATCAAGAAAACCAAATGGAACCAGGATATAAGAATTTTCATTAGGATTTATCAGATCTCAAGAATCAAGATATAAAACCTTGGTTCCATTTCAAGTATGATTTATCAAACTTTTTTGTGATTTAATCCACCAAGCATTTTGCATGCTTAGGACATAAATTTTCAATTTAGATATAATTTAGTGAAAATCGCACAATAAAATTTAGATTAAATCGATTTTTTCAACACTCTTGCAGTCTCCATACAAAATTCTTAATTTCTATTATATGGCGAGATACAATACTTCTCCTAACCACCAAAAAAGAACTTTTGACTAACAAAAGTATTATGAAATTTGTTGATAAGTATTGTTATACACATGAAGTATGCATTCTATGGCATATTAAGCAAATAAATTGGCAAACAAGCTGACAAAATTGCATGCAAGTTGGCTGAAATAGTTAAATTTTGCATTTTCAACAGTAATTATATCAAAAAATGGACGTGCTATGATATTTCTGAAAACGGCAATAGTTTCAGCAACCCTCAGAAGTACATAGATCATTTAGTGACATACATGTCACTGGATGATGTATGTACTATACATACAGTAAAAGGGTATATCACAATAGTTCAAGTTAATTGGACGCAGTGATTCAACACCCGACAAAGAAGGAAAAAACCCTTATTTGAGTCAATAGTGGTATTTTGGTACTTGATACAAAAACGTGTTCTGCGACCGAGCGTTTCACTTAAAATATTTATAAGTTTTTTTTAAACTTCTTATGACATGCCAACAAGTACTACTGTACGTATTTCCAAGTACCAATAAGCACTATGGATAAGCCTTAGATTAGCATTGGAAATTAATAAAAGCATTATAATAGCCCTACAAATGCAAACACGGCCAATAACAGCAATTCCATCGCTTAGAAACTTTTTTAATTCACCATAATTGTTTCTAATCCCAATGCGTACAGGCATTAAATAAGCACTTTATAGGCTCTATATTCCCATACAGTGTACCAGTGATTGCTATCCACTGCTTACATATGAACCAAGTGGTTATGGTTTGCATGTTTGCATATTAGTCTCATTTCCCCACAATGATGTTCACCTTCTGTGGCCGAAGGAGCAAACATATGTATCGTTAGTTGTATGACTGACAAAACTAAGAACTGTCATTCTATTTTGCCCGACATTTCGGTCCGTTTTTCACCTTCTTCAGGGACTTAGGAGAGATCACAGGAAGTTTTTAATTTTGTCAAGACTGAAAAGCCAATCCAACATCAACAAGAACCTACAGTCACACAACCAACGATATAACTGTAACTATTGAGTCCCTGAAGAAGGTCCCAAATGGACCGAAACATTGGACAAAATAAAACAAAACAGTTTTTAAATTTGCCAAGACTAAAAGCCAATCCAATATCTTGGGGTAAACGGACAAATTATCACCATATAACAAAAATCAACATTAGGATCTAAAATTTTCGTTCGAAATACCTTCAAGAATTAGATCTAGAATTATTCCAAGGATAACTACAGAAATTAGTTTAAAGATTCCATCGAGGAATCTCCCTTTTTTCAGAGGTGCCTCCACAAAATCATAGATCTCCGTAATTTACCCATTAATTTCCCTAGGATTTATTCTAAAATTTTCATTTAAGATGTATTCAATAATTCAACCAGCAATAGAGATGCCTACCGGAATACCTCCTTGGATGTCACAGAATTTATCGTACTAGGTTTTCTCAAGTTTTGAACTAGACCTTCCTCTAAGAATACTTTCAGAGATTAGTGCAGAGTTTGCTGGGTCATCAGGCTAAAGTACGTTAGGCCGTTATTGTTATGTTAGGCCAAAGAAAATAGGTGAAATTAGACATTAGACCGAATGATTTGAACACGAAGAGAGAATAGCCTATAAGGGCAACTTCACCGGTCCATTTTTTGGTCTAAATTTGTGCCAAAAATGGACCTGTCATTTCGCATGTGAACAAAAAAAAAACAAACAGTGGAAAGAACCAGCAGCATTCTTAAGTTTATTGCAAGAAGAAATTCCGAAGAAGTACCCGGATGAACTTCAAGGAATTTCCGGAAGAATTTTAAAGGAATTGGCCGCGGGAATTCTTGGGGGAAATCCTGAAAGGGATTCTTGGAAAAAAAAAAGAAAAATTTGGAGGTGATCATCCAGAGCAATTTTTGGAGGAAAGCATCGGAATAATTTCTGGAGGAAATTCCCGGGAAAATTCCTAGAGGAAATCTATGTGGAAATTCCTGGAGCAAATCTCCGGATGAATTCTCTGAAAAATCCCCGGGAGAATTTCTGGACGAAATCCTCACGGGAGTTACTTTTGGAAATCCTCTGAGTAATTGCAGGAGAAAATCTCCGGAATTCTTGGGGGGAAATCCTTTGTGGGTTATTGGGAATAATCTCCGGATGAATTTGTGTAGAAAATCCACAGAGTAATTCCCGGTGGAAATTCCTGGAGGGAATCCTTGAAATCTCCAGAGAAACTCCTAGTGCAAATCCCCTGAGAAATTCCTGGAGGAAATCTCTGGATGAATTTTCTGAAAAAAAAACCGGAGGAATTTCTTAATTAAATCCCTGGAGAATTTCTGGACGAAATTCCCATAGGAATCGCTTTTAGAAATCTCCTGAGAAAATCCCAGGAGAAGTTCAGGGGGGAAAACCTTTATGGGATTCTTGATAATTATCTCCGGAAATCTCTAAAGAAAGTCCTGAATTAAAAATCTGAAGGAATTTCTGGAGGAAAACACCGGAGGGATGAGGAGTTCTTGGAGAAAATTTGCGGAGGAATTGCTTTTGATATCCAATGGAAATTTCTTGGAAAATTTCTTGGAGAAATTCTTCGAGCAAATCCCCGGAGAACTTCCTGCAGGAAATCCTCGGATGTGCTACTGGAGGAAACTTCCGGAGCAATTTCTGGAAAAACCCGAAAAGAATTTTTAGTAAAATCCCCGCAAGAATTGCTATTGGAAATCCCCTGAGGAATTCCTGGAAAAAATCCCGGGTAAAAATCTCTATAGCAAATCGCCAGAGGAGTTTCTAGCATTCTTCGACCAATACTTCGGTAGAATTTCTGGAGGAAATCACCGGAGCAATTTCAGGAGGAAATCTCGGAGCGATTTCTAGAAGAAAGCCTCGGAATAATTTCTGGACAAAATCCCCAGAGGAATTTCTGGAGAGAATCTCCGATGGAGTTCTTGGGAAATATATCCGGAGAAATCTCTGAAAAAAATCCCGGAGGATTTTTGTAATTAAATCCCTGGAGGAAATATCCAAAAGAGTTTCTTGACGAAATCCCTAGAGTAAATCATAGAACTTCGGTAGAATTGCTGGAAGAGCTTCTGAAAATTTCAGTAGGAGGACTTCGATGAGGAATCTTCCCGGTGAAATCCTTGGTTGGATTCCTGTAGAAACTTCTAAGGGATTTTCCGGAGAAATAACATGATGATCGCTTTCCTTTTTGTGTCAAATCAGATTTGGAACAGCTCAATTTTTGTCCAAATCCGACCAAAAATGAATCAAGCAGTTACCCTGTTCCAAAAAAAAGACCAGAAAACTGATATAAAATAAAATTGGAACATCATTTGAAACACCGGTGCAAGCTCCAATTTTTAACATGGTTCAAACAATTTGTACCAAACCAGTGATTTGGACCACCGGTGAAGTTGCCCTAATAAAAGAAGGAAAAAAAAAATGGTTCCTGTTAAGTTTTGAAAGTTTCGGCCAAATAACCTATTTAGGCCTAATAGGTTATTGGGCTGAACTTCGTTATAACGACCCAACATCCAACATACCTGGCCTAATGGCCTGACACTACTCCAGAATTAAAAAAAAAATCCTTTAAATAATTTTTCATTGACGTCTTCATAGAGCTATTAAGGTTTATTTTTTGTAGGGACTATTGAAAAAATCTTGCAAAAATGTGCGCGAAGTTTTCTCTGAAGACAATCCCAGGGATGGTAGCGGCTAAGATCCATCAAAATGGTTCCTATTTCCTAGAGACCTTGAAAAAAGACAAAAATAACGAATAGGAACAAAATGAGACCAAAAGTCGAACAGGAATCAAAAAATATATTTGGGAATTCCAAGTGATATTGCTCGTATTACTAAATATCCTTTTTCAAGATTTTTTTTTACGAATTTCAGCATTATTGAATGGATGTATTAATTTATTGACTTTTGAATGGCTTTCATGAGGAATTCTTGCATGACATTACTTCAAGATACCTTTAAGAATTCAATTTTTTTTTCAGGGTACGCCCAGAAATTATTTTAGAGACTCTACCATAAATTTCTTTAGGAATTCTTTCAAATATTCTTTCACAAATTTATCAAGGAAATTTTGGAGTTAATCTAATAATTCTTGAATTAATTTTGCTAGAATTTTGTCCTAGATTTCCATTTTCACGAACACAAGTAATATCTACTGCAAAGTTCCATCCACTAATTTTAGAAAATACTCAGGATATTTCGCCTATGATGTTTTGAAACGTTTGAAATATCCCAAAGAAGTTCTTAAAGAGTTATTCCAGATTTTTTTTCAGGGATTTCTCCAGAAAATTGTCAAGGACATTTTTCAAAATTTTATTATAGAAATTCCAGAAAAAATCCTGGGAATATCAGTAAACGAATCCTAAAGTAATCTCTGGTGAAAATTCTGGAAAAAAAAAGTATGATGAACTCTTGCGAGGATCTTCGAAAACCCCACCAAACTCCTCGGGATGTTTTGTCGATTTTTCTAGATGAATTTCTAAGTTAATCCTGCAGAACTGTCTACAGGCATTCTTTAACAAACATTGAATAGAAGAAAATCGTATAGAAATGGTCGGAATTTTTACTGAAGTGAAACATCAAACGAAATTTTCATGGGGATTTTACTTGAAAAGTTACTCGTGAAATGTTTGGAAGAACTGCAGGAGTAATTCGTGGATGAAATGCTGGAGAAATTTCTTGATGAAAACTTGGAGGTACTTAATGCTGAAACACTGCCCGGATTTATTGAGGAATTCCTGGAAGAATTATTAACAGATTTCCAGAAATAATTCCTGGAATAATATCAGAGCAATTCCTGGGCTAAACTTAGATGATTTTATCAAGGAATTTTCCTGAGAATGGTTGATGAATAACTGAAAAAATCGGCGTAGGAACTCCTTAGGAAATTTTTGCGGGGATTCATAACGAATTTCACCGGTGATCCAGCCGAAGCCTGAAAGCCTCGTTAATAAAGACAATAACAAAAATAGTTTAATAATTTAAAGATGTGGGCCTTCCTTAGCCGAGTGGTTAGAGTCTGCGGCTACAAAGCAAAGCCATGCTGAAGGTGTCTGGATTCGATTCCCGGACGGTCAGGATCTTTTCGAAATGGAAATTTCCTTGACTTCCCTGGGCATAGAGTATAATCGTACCTGCCAAACGATATTCAAATGCGAAAATTGAAAAAAAAAAATCTTTAAGAGACCTTCCCGTATATTTGGGGGACGGACCTGGTGTAGTGGTTAGAACACTCGCCTCTCACGCCGAGGACCTGGGATCGAATCCCATCCCCGACATAGTCACTTATGACGCAAAAAGTTATAGTGACGACTTCCTTCGGAAGGGAAGTAAAGCCGTTGGTCCCGAGATGAACTAGCCCAGGGCTAAAAATCTTGTTAATAAAGTCAAACCTTCCCGTATATAAGAGACTTTTTAGAAACTTGCATGGAAATAGAGATCAGGTCTCTAATAAAAACCTTCTGCCGGCCCTGAAATATTCAAATAATCTTATAATAAGACTTTTGTAGAAGTTCCGCAGGATCTCTTGTGTTTATGACTTTCAATGCTCAGGGTAGAACTAGGAACAGAATTGATAGTTTTCTGCTGAAATTGATAGATATTATCTTTCTAACAAGAGCAATGCAGGGTTGCCAGATTGTCAAAACTAAAATCATCATACTGCATGATAAAAAATTACAAAATGTGTACAACTTCCATTAATTTAGTAGGGAAACGTGATAGAAAACATGTATGGACTCATAACACACATAACGTTTACGTTTAAATATTATAAAGTAGAAATATTTGTATGAAAAAACAACATAATTTTAAGTAAGTTTTCAATGGTTTTACCGATTAAAATGCTGCCACAACTAGGTATAAGATTTTTCCTTCCTTCGTTTATATTTTTCTGTATGCATTATTGGTCATATAATTATGAAAAGCAGTATAGGACGGAAAAACTGAAGACATTTTTGGGGGAAAGATCGGTGGAATAACTGGAACATGCTGGTGTGAAACCTTCAAACGAATTTTCAAAAAATCCATTGGGATTTATTTTAAGAACCTTTTCGAAAAATGTTTTTAAGAACTGCAGGATTAATCCCTGGATGAAATGTTTGAGAAATGCTTAGAGAACCTATTAAAGGCACTACATGGGGAATTCCTCGTAGAGTTTATTGAGGAAACCCTGGAAGAAAGTATTGATGAATTCTTGCAAGAATCCATAGAACAAATAGTTGGAGGAATAATTGAAAAAAAAAATCACAATCCTGAACGAGTTCTTAAGGTTTTCTCGAAAAATCTTCAAACGAATCAAACAAATCGGGTAAATTTTCTTGGAAGAACTCCAGCAAAAATTAGAAAGATTTCTTAAAATAACAACCGAAAAATTGGTGAAATAATTAGTAGAAAAATCTCGGAGGAAATCCTGGGAAAGTTTTCAAAGTAATCCCTGTGGAAATTACTGTAGGTAGTAACGTTGGATTACTCAACGATATTGTGCAACTAATTTTATCAAAATTCTTCTATACATTCCTCAAAAAATCGCTGGAGCAATTTCTGGTGGAATTGTTAAAGGAATCTCGAGATGAATTTTTGGGTAAAGTCCATGGAAATAGTTTAGAAAGAATATCTATGAAAAGCATTCGATGTTCCTTAAGGTTTTCCACGATGAATCTGACAATAAATTCGGCAAGATCCTGTGGAACATTTGCATACGAATCTTTGAAGGATTCTCTGGAGCTTCTAAAATAAAAAAGGAAAAATGTGGTTTTCAATTACAACGAAAAACCGCCACCAACCCTGCTTCCCCAAACCCAAGAAACATCTCCTTTTGAGTGATGTCGACGTCTGCGGTTCGGAGGAGTCCGCCCGAAACATACTTTTTTTATTTCGTTTTATGTGTTGTTTTGTGTCGTTTTATGTGTCACTTCGCTTTATGGATTGAAATATTTAAACCGACGTTCTCGACAGCGTGTTTTTTTTCTGGTTGGTAAAGTCTGGGTGTCGATGATGTGCAGCATGTGAACAACAATTTCCGCAAATGTTATCATCATCATCATCATATCGAAAGTATTTTATTTTTTTTTTCGCTGGGCCTGGATTTTTGCATATTCATGGGGACGGGAAGCAAACGACGGGATAATGCCTTTCGGAGGATGTGCTCTTGTTGTTTGGTGAAAGGATTTTCCTGAAAGCCAGCCGCCAGGAAGGGAGCAAAAAAGTGATTGCCGCACCGTGAGAAGTAATTTGCTATATCAGCGAATTGGGCGAAGATTTACCGACTTCATCCTGAGTGTAAAATATGGATTATGATCTTCGTGAAGTGTGGCTTTCTGATCTTTTGACGACCGTTTAGGGATGATGGCTTTTACACTGAGGGTACTGTTCTGAGAGAGGAGCGGTGAATTGCAGTGGAGTTTTGAAATAGGAATTCGATGGATTTGTTCAGATCTATAGCTAATGCGTAACTATACTGACCAGAACGTCTTCCCATAAATATTCCACAACATCCCCTAACGCCTAGGAGAGATCGAAGAGTTCTATGCATCTTTCTTAAGTAGGTGTTCAATCATTCATTTCATTTCCCCAGGAAAATTGGACAGGATTTTGAGCCAGTACGGATTTCGGTCGCCAACTGTATTTCTTCAGTTTAGTGTCTTAAAAAGAAGAGTAGGGACACAAGTCGGCCATCTTTGTATTCCGAGATGCTTCATCTTAATTTCTCAATCTTTTTCATAGATTTGAGCGCATAATACGCACAGTTATCAAAACATAAAGCATTAAAAATATATGCTAACTTTATGCATAATTGAAATTTCTCCCAATCAAACAGAATGAAATTAAACTGGACAAGCTCCCTCCATCGGAAAATCCGTCAGCATCACTGTCACCCGTCGATGACATTTGAGTGGCATTCCTCAGTCGTCGTATCAAACATTCCCTCGCAAATATGATCTGATCAAAATTCCTAAACGGAACCCCACTGCTAAATTTGATATGCAGCAGCAAATTCTACATTCTGCTCTAAACTCAAGAACCAGTCATCCTGACCCCCAGCGCCAGCCCTCTTCTTGTCCGTGGGACAAACCCAAGTGACGGCGCACCGTGTGACGAAAAATTCCGCAACGCCACTTTCTTCCCACCAAGCGCGATGATATGTCGTCGTTGTCGTCGTCGTCATTTACTGGCTTCGACGACCATCGGAGAATATTGCATCCATCTCGATGCGGGTTCTCTTTTTCCATCATTGCACCGTCTGGTCTCCGTTGCAACTATGTAGGTATGTGAACTCTGTTTTGACACGACGGACGGCGCACTAAGGGGTAATTGGCGAATCTAGATGGGTAAACGTTATTTTGAAAATTTTATAATAATGTCCTGCATATGACCCATGAATAGGTGTGAAAGTCTCAAACTCTTATTCGAATCCATATTAGCGCTGTATCATCTCAAAATCAGAGTTAGAAAAATTGCGAATTTGAAACTGATGAAAAATTGCAATACATAAGCAGAATATGCAGACTAACAAAACTATTGATGTTCATTCATTTACTTAGTTAACATCTAAATAGACAACACTGAATCAACAATTTCACGCCACAATACACAGTATCTCTGGGAAAGGTTTTGGAAAAGATTCTGACAAAACATAATAAGCTCGGCTGAATTTTCTAGTCAAGATATTTGAATAAATTGTACCGAAAACCAGGACTAACATCTGACAGGCCTGGTGAATAAATTACAAGTAATCTATATGCAATAAGCTGCGGCCGCAGAAAGACTCTTAAATCTGCTTTCTGAAAGAACCTCATCTCAACTTCACCGGAAGATAAGCGAGAGACGTTTAGGAATAACAACCTAAAATTCAAATAGTTTGTCAGAAACTCGTCCAGGACTTCAAAAGCGAGTACTGATTTTGCTGGAAATTATTTCAGAACTTATATTAGAAATTCCAACAAATGAGTTATGCATTTTTCCATTGATTAACCTTTAATATTTTTTTGACGATTCTAATCAACTACTTCTGTACTTTTGTAAAGACAAGTTTCAATAATAAATGTTGAACATTGTTGTACAATAATAATTGGTCTATAGCGATATCAGTGGCGATTTTCTCACATCGAATTCATCTGTTAAAGAATTTCAGCAACAAATATGCATCTAATTAATACAGATTTCTGAAAAAGGACGATTTCAATCGATTACTGTTTTGCTTTACAATCTATAGATTACTGTTTTGCTTTACAATCTAAATATACAAAATTAATCATTTTATAAGCCGAGTCCATCAAAATGATCCGACTCGAGTCGCTGTCGAGTTTTTCGATAGTTGTCACTCTATGTGACTGGATTAATATGGGAGTCGACGGATGACATCTGAAATATGCATGCTTACTTTGATCGATAAAGATTACAGACGAGCCACGTGAATTCGCTCGATTTACAAAATAGACTCCTTAAAGTCGTAGAACAGGTAAAACGTGAGGTTTCGAGTCGACACTGAGTGATATGATTGTTATATATCATTTATTTAGTGAAATGTTGATTTGAAATGAAGGTATTTTAAGTAAGCATAGAATCATTCTGTAATTACTTATACACAATATTCATCTAATTCGGTTTGTCTCGAATTCATCAAAAATTAATTGGGTTCTGGAGTTACTGTTTATGTCGAAGAAAGGTTTTAATTTAACAGGAATTTTGCCACAATTTTTAATTTTGGATTTGGCCAGGATTTTTTTTCAGAATATTTTGAAAATCATCCATTTATTTTTCGAGCAATCCGCCATTATATTGTCTTCAACCGAAAATTTTCTTCTGAATTATTCCACAAATTTATAAAATAAAACTTTAAGTAGCTCGTTTTGTATCGGAACTTCAAAATCTTCAATTAATTTTGGCCAGTAAATTTCTTTTAGTCACTATTTTGTTCATTTTGATCACTAAAGTCACTTTTACTTTGTTGTCTGATCGTTACCAGCCCTGATAGAGGTGGAATTCCTAGGATAAAATCCAGTTATAATCTCGGAATTATAAACTCTTAGGAACCGTTTTGCGTAAGAGAAACCCTAGTAGAATCCCTGAAGGAACTTCGGGTAGAATTTCTGAATGAATTACTGAAAGTATTCCTGGAGATCTATCGGAACCAATCTAAATAAGGTGGTAGCGATCTAATGTTTATCTTGGAGGAATTTTAGGAAGAAATCGTGGACGAATCTCTGACAAAATCCCCTGTTGAATCCCTGTGGAAATCGCTACAGGGATTACTGTAGAGATTATCTTGGAGGAATTTCTATCAAAATGGTTTTAAATAAACGAAATACATTAAAATTTCATCTTGATTTTCATCGCAATTAAAAAAAAACTTTCATTATCTCTCGATTGTTATGTGATAAATTTATTCCTCTTTGATATAGAAAGGCATAACTTATTAATGTATTCAGTTTGAAAGTTTTTTTTTGTCTTGTAACATGTAGAGCGGCCCTGAAAGAAATCCTGGTAACATGTTTAGCAAAACTCCATTTGTTTAAACCAAATCCAGACGAAGATCCAGTCAATCGTCTGGCGCATTTTTTTTTTATATTTCTACGTGGTTGCGATAAATTGAAAACTTGTAATGGAAATATCCTCTAAAAATGTCAGGAGGAATACTGGTAGAATTTCTGGTATAGTTACTATTTTACTAGAAATTCACTCATAGATTCTTTCGCCAAATCATACACTAATTCTTCCTACAATTAAATAAATGAAAAACCGAATTTAGCATTATACCATTTATTTATAGGTATTCCATTGAACAGTACGAAGATTTATTATCCTACTAGAATTGTTTTCTTAATTCCCAAAAAATCTCCGGTATGATTCCAGGAGGAATTTGAAGAGTACTACCTGGGGAAAACCCTGCAAATATCCTTGGAGGAATTCGTGGAGGGATTCCTGGAGTATCTATAGTAATCCTAGAAGAAGTTCTGGTGTAAGCCTTGTAGGAATTCCTGAAGAAACCCAGAAAAACATTTCTAAAAAAAATCTTTGGAGCAGTCTCTGGGAGAATTCCTGGAAAAATCTCTGAGGAAACATCATAAGGAATCGCTTGAAAATCCCTGGAAGAATCCATAGAGGAAACCCTGTACAAGTTGCTGGACGAATTCTTGAAAAAAATTCTGGAAGAATCTCATTGAAAATATTCAATCTATGGAGGCATTTCTGCAGGAACTCCTTAAGAAACTCCTTGGGTAATCTCTTGACAAATCCTTGCAGATATATTTCTGGATTAATCTTTGGAATAATCCTTGGTGAAATCCATGAAGGAGTCTCTGGTATAATACCTAGAGGAATTGCTAAAGGTACTCCTGTATAGAGGGTCTTGTCCCGAGAATCCCGGGATAAAAATCCCGGGAAATCCCAGGATCTAAAAAATCCTGAATCCCGGGATATTTTCGTAATTCCCGGGATTTCCCGAAATTGCATATTGAGCCAGAAAATACTGTTGTATTATTTTCTCAAATTGACACAAAACAAGCTGCCTGTTTTTCTGGTTATTGTTGACGCAAGAATATATTTTAGTTATTGTATTTAGCTTAACTCAATAAGCGTATTTATTGAGGTTTACGGCCACTTATGCTTATACTTTTTTTCTGGTATGTTAGTATCGTAATTTTCAATAAACTGTAGTAGATTTTTCTACAGTTTGTTTCGTTTGTCGAAAAATGCATTGGTGGTTGAATTTTTCATCATATTAAAATTTTATCGATACCATTTTATCTTACTGTAACCGTTTAAGTTTGCCCAGTGTACCTTACACTTTTCCAGGACTAAAATGCCTGCGGCTGTCATGCTAATAATTTAAAAACTTAAAGATTCTATATGATACAAGAATGTAAATAATTTTGGTTAGATTTGAGTGATTGGTATTACCAATATAAATATAAGAAGTAGAACGCTAGTGACGCTGTTATCATAAAATATATTTTTTTTATTAATACCTACTATTGAAGTTTTTGGTTGTTTGTTTAGTGCCATGTTGTAGAGAATGTTTTATTTTGGTTCATGAAATTGGTTTGACACTTATAGACCCGCTGCTCAAGCTGTCAGAGCGTGGCAAACTAGATGTTGGTCACATGAACAGTCGCGACATTAGCACTCTAAGGCTAATGCTTCTACTGGATTACCCCTATAATACATTATGCATCACGTTTGAATATCGTTTCAAATTAACTTTAATAAATGCCCATTGACTTCAGCTGCAGATAGGTGAAATATTGATAAATTAAATCTAAGAGAACATTGTTTCTGCCTATTTTAATTCGACTTGACCTTTAAAATCAGATTTGGTTATTATGAAATTGCTCTATAAAACTAAACATTGCTTCAATACCCGCTCCGGCCGTTCTATAGTCGTTTTGGAAGCATTTATTTTTTGTCCCGGGATCCCGGGAAATCCCGGGATTTTCAAAAATAAAATCCCGAATCCCGGGATTTTTTCGAGTCCGGGAAACAAGACTCTCTACTCCTGTAGCCCTATCTGAGCCGGTCTGAAAAAATGGAGGTTTTTAAATGTTCTTCCTAAAGGAATCTCTGGCAAAATTCCTAGTGGAATGCCTGGAAAATCGCTGTATGGATCACTGTAGAGATTATCTTGGATGAACTTCTGTAATCTCTGGAGGAATCTTCGAAAAAAAACCAGGAGAAATCTCTCGAAGAGACACTGAAGATTTTTTTTATCCACACCAATATTTTCAATTTCAATCTGAGTAATTTGTTTTTCTTTTGTTCTAAAACTATTCTACGGCTGCTATGCAACGCAAGTTCGACGAAACAACATGTTTGAATGCACAAATATGTTCCTATAAAATGTTTGCTAGTAGTTTGTGCACATATCACACAGTTCGCGAAAACATTTGCGCAACTTGCACAAATGTTCGTGCATTGCAGGCGCTGTGTAATCAAAGCTTTAAGCCATACATGATGCATCCAAATATAGTTAAAACATGTTCACCTGTTAACTGTACACAAAGAATGCTCAAAACGGTTCGGAATACTTTTGGCCAGCCGGATTGACCTAATACCCCATAGTGCGACGTCGACAAGCGCAAGCAAGGCAAAACTTCGCGCAGATGTTCGTCCAAGAACGCCAGACAAACATCCAACAAACGGCGACAGCGAGGGGGGGCTAGTGGTGTTGGTCGGTGCAGTGTGATGCAAAATACCCCTTCAGTCCCCCTCCCAGAGGACCGGGAGACGAAACGAAAACGATGATTGTGGCAATATGCCAATAAATTGCACATAACGGTGACATTATTCGTTGGGATTAAAAGTACCCACACCGTCGTAGCGCGAGAAGAGCTCTGTGAAGTGCTCGATCACTCGACTCTTCAAATTTTGGTGCATTTCGGGGGCAGACCTTCGAGCAGCAGCAATAGAGTAGCAGAGGGGTAGTTATTGTTTATTTTTTTCCTGGATTTGAAGGTATTGCTGGTGCAAGTTTTCAAGGAAAGTTGACAAGTTCCAAAACGAAATCGAGTTTCCGAATTGAATTCCGCATGGGGGAACCTCTTTCCTATGGCAAACCAGTTCGGGCTCTGCAGCAACCAACATTCTGGACTACACCACAGTTCTGCTGGCTGGCTGGATGAATACCTAGCATGTAGTGCACATGTGCTAAAGTCGATGCAATCTGCATATGTGCACCGTGGGGACTGTTTGTAGTGGTTGTTCCCTATTTCGTCGTCGTGCTCCTTGATGGCAACTTTTGATTGCTTCTAACGACGACATGGAGAACGGCCAACAACAGCGCGGTGATGGTCGTCGTGAAGGGACGCAATCAAGAGGCGGAAGGGATTTCAAAATTGGAATAATTTTTATGTGGTTTGCTTTGAGCGAAACTTGTGTGCATGGAAAGCACTTATGTAAGAGTGAGTGGAAGGGGTTATTAACTATTTCTTCATTTGGAGGGAAATTCCTTGCATATGAATTTAGTTAATCAATGTCTTCCAGTGCAGCGGTTGAACGTTTCTTGTGAAGTGAAACGATGTTTTGCAGCGGTGAATTGCATCCTTATTAGTATTTTGAAGGTCATATCCGTACAATAGTAGGTTTCAGGTGCCCCGGGGGATGTGGCCAATTTAAAACATGTCCGGAATCATATTAATAAGGGTATCAAACATACGATTTTTGGAGCTGATGAAGCACTTCCAGAACCACCGACTTCAATGACCACTCTATAGTAGGTTTTAGATGCACCGAGGAAAGAATCCAATTCTTCCGAAATCATCACCATTAAAATTCTTCAAGTTTGATACCCACACTGAGCTGAACAGCAGGCATTGTGCCAGTTGAGTACCAAATGTACCAAATATCAAAATGAAGAATGAGTTTCGTGCGAACCTTACCTTACGGGTAAGCAACGTATCATTATAAACATGAAACCTGTTGCTAACTGTAATAGCTATCCTTCATCTAAGAAATCATCATCACTCCAACAACTATCCAGCCCACTACCAAAGCACCAAACACATTGCATCATAACTGTTGTTCAATGTCCATCCCTGAGCGCCCAATCCCCTCACGAGATGCTGCCAATGATCATTATTGCCCTAGATCCGTTCCAGGTGGTGAACCAGTTTATTTGCACACTACAATTGCTCTTCCTGGCACACAGAACGAAAACCGGATTCGGCGTGTTAACCACCACACCACCACTTCAGATGCCCACTAATTATTTGAACCGCAATCTCTATTCCGTTTGTCAACTGTCTATGAGCTCTAAAGCTATCTTGCGAAGACGCGTTATCATAAATCTTCGCCTCACTTGCCTTTGGACCAATCATACAGTCGTCGAAGAATTCCCTGGCTTGCCGCAATCAGTTACTACTGAGTAGCCCTGTTGCCCGATTAGTCAAGAAGTTATTTTAACCATGGTCTAACGAGGAGACAAATCTCGGTTGCGCATTCCATCGGCAGCGACTGTCGTCGTTGTCGCGTGGAAATGAGCGGAGTCGTGAGTAGTTCTTCCCATATACATAGATTCTAGTTAAGGACAAACTAGAAATGCAGCTCACACAAAACAGCTGGACTGCCGCAATGGATGATGGTCTGTGTCGTTGTTGGACCCTGAGCTACTGATAAAGGCACTTGCTCTGACCGAGCTTGGCTTGGTGCAAAGGGATGGCATGTTGAAACCGTAAGAAGAGATGAAAAAAATGCACCGTGGATGGTATTCACTTCGAATAACGGTGCAGTGAGCTGGTACTTGGTCGGAAACAGCAATAGCACACCATTCGAATGGATTGTTGCAATCCAGTATCCAGCAGCATCCGCTCAGCGCTACTTTTTATACAACTGTGTCACATGCGTCTCTGTGTTCAGGGTGCAGCAGGGAGCTGACCTTATTGTACTAATCGGGATAGCAAGGGTCCTGACTACACTGTTTTCGAAACAACACCATCTCACTCTCTCTCTTTCTCTAGCACCTAGCACTAGGTTGATTTATTGATTTATTGATTTATTTATTTAATCCAACTGACTTTACAGTCTTATTGAATATCTTAATTCTAATACGATAAGCATAACAAACAAAACACTTGAAAACAGATTCAAACATATTAAAATATCGGAACAAAATACAACTACACAGTACAATATCAAACATTTTCAACGGCAATTCAACAAAACGATCAATGATACAACTGAATGAAAGCTAAAACAACGACTATTGAATAATTTAAACATTAAAAAGGAGGTTTACATTGAAGGTCGCCATGTATTATTAATTTTACAAACAAATTCCCTGAACTTGATATTAACGGGCCACGTTGAAGGATCAAGCGCTCGAGCTTTCAATTTGCTATTGAGTACAACTTTAAATGACACAAAGTCTAACTTTCTAGAATTGTCACAATTTTTTATCAGCTTTACAACATCCAAGCGATCGGGTTCAGAAATTTCTAACACACGGGATACCATACGCTGAACATCACACTCAGTAGCACTTGGATGGATATTCGAAAGAAACACAGCAAAGTGATCGTCATTCGCCATCCACTCGTCTCTGGATCGGTGCGCGCTATATTCATTACTAATACCGACGTCGTATCCATTTGTTCCGTTGAGTAGCATGTATGGCGAGATAGGAGTTGAGCTCAAAACATTCGATGCGATCGGGGAGGCAGTAGGTACGATTTTTGCGATTGTATCCAAAATTCCCTTCACTGCGTTCTTCAACTGTTTCACGTCCTCCTCAACTGATATACGCTCGGTGCCGTCAGCTGTTGTTGAGTTCCCATCGCATGGAATACCATCTCTCATTTTTCGGAACGCACCCATGCACGCATCACACAGCCATAGAATATTCTGCGTCCGCGAGAGTACGTCGAAGTCTCCTTCTTTCAGGCCAACACAGTCAGCGTGGAAAAAGCACGCACAATCACCTTCGCAAACCGTGTAAAGATCAACATGACTGTCAATACACAGAGAGCATTTCTTGCATTTCGTATCTTTCGCCATTGCAAGTTGATAATGTCCACAATTGTGTCGAAATTGAAACAAAGTTTTTGAAACTAATACGGAACCGATGCTGATTACTCTATGCGCAAATGCCAAACCGATTGAACTTTGAACATCTGATAAAAAGCTAAGCACCTTTTTCTAACGAATAACAGTAGATAATTAGATACAAAGTCAGAGCGTTCAACGGCGGGTACACATATCAGATCGTCACAACACATCTCAGGTTATCTAATGGTGGTTAGATTTGCACCGTCTGGCTTTGTATCCGACAGACATCCCAAACGGCCGAAGATGAATGAGGTTTGTCGATTACCCTCCTCTGTTCTACCTGCACTTGTCAATGAGGGGTTATTTATGTTGCGGTCGGTGGTTTTCAGCATCGAAACCCCCTTTTCTGACTACTGATGGCATATTTGGTTCCGGTTCCTGGATTTTTCGTTTCGATCCGATTTATTGGCCTACCGGTGAATCAAAATCCGTCATAAATCCGTTGCATTTTTCGTTTTTTTTTTCCAAATTGGATCTAGACGTTGCATTCAACCAAGTTATTCCCTCCAAACGATTCCATTGAAGCTTACCTGAAACGAGATAAAAAGTGAAAAAGAACCTCATTAGTATTGCATTTCCACACCCTACACTTGCAGGATTTAGTTTAAACGTCACGTCTACGCCCTCAAAGCCATGGATATTAATCAAGAAAATTACCACTTAACGTAGCCCAGCAGCAGAAAAAAATCAACCCTTCCAGCACGCAAAAAAGTAAACCCTTTTCACACTCGACAACTACACTCTGTGTCCCACACCCAGACTCGCAGGCAATGCATCATCGTGTGTGCAACGTGTGTGTGCAACATTGGCTTCATGAGTGCTTACCCATTCTACCGGCAATAACCAGAAACAAAAAGCAGAAATCCAGCGCAAGGAATCTGCAACTGCCAGAACCCAGGGATGGTAACGTTTGAATGTTTAACCCTCAAAAGCCCGAGGCGAACCTTGCATTTTAAAATGGCCACAATTCGGAGACCAGTAGATCAATTAGTTTTTAAAGTAAATTCTGCGGTTAGTTGGTCTTACAATCTTTAGGTAACACATCCCACTGACCCCTCCTCTTTTTCTAGGTAATGGAAAATGCTTGGACACGTGTGTCTTCGGCAAAGTATTTCAGCAGATCAATAGCTATTTGAAGCCGAAGAGCCTGATTGAGAATTCATCCGTTAGAGGGCGCTGGTAACAAATTTTCTTCGATTGTCTGTATCTCAAGATCCTTATCAGCTAGAAAGTTGGTGTCTTAGGCAAAGTGGTTCATTAGATCAATGACTAGAGTTACATATTTCTCAGGAGCACATAAATGTACTGACGAGCCTCCAACCAAACCGTCTCTCAGCTCATCGGAATCCTAGTGTGCTGCGCTAGATGGAGGCTCACGAAAATTCTAAAAGCGCGCGCTAGGTGATGTGCTCTCCGGGAGACTCGTCACATGCGCTGCTTGGCGCTATGGCTCGCCATCGGTATCCAAGTTGTGAAACAACTGCTTAGTAACGAAGAGCTTCTACAGCTATTTTCGCCTCATCATGCAGTTGTCTAGATGGCCTACATGATATGATCGAAGACTCGCGATTCAAAAGTTACAATTTCGATCCTCGTTGAAAACTTTTGTAATCACTTCAATTATTGCGCTGAATTTCAAACAGCACATGTGACGGAGCGCTTGAGACCGCAGTGAGACACATCTCAAGAAAAATGAGGCGCACCAAAAAAGGTCTCACGATGTACAGCGCTCCCGTGCGCTTACAAGCAATGAGGCTCCTGCACCTAAGGCTACAGCACGTGCACAGTAACTCTATCAATGACTATCTATCGGAAAAAAAAAACTGTTTGAAAATTCATCCGCTAGATGGCACTAGTAAAAAAAATCTTCAATCTTCACTGCTTAAAGATCCTTAATATCTCGAAACTCATTCATTTCCGGCAAAGATATTGAGCAGATTTAAAGCTATCTGGAGGAGAAAAATCCAATGGAGAATTTATCCGCTAGATGGCGCTAGTAATAAATTATCTTTATTGTCCGTATCTCAAGATCCTTAATAGCTAGAAGGTTGGTGTCTTCAGCAAAACTGTTCAGCAGATTGAGGACTGGAGGTGAAAAATATTGGCGGATAAAAAAACCAGTGCGAGTGCGCTTTAAGAGACTAGAAGGGAAGCCATGAAAACCATTTTTTAATATGGTTCTATAACTCTATATACAGATTGTGAATACAAAGTTAATGAGAGATGGCTGTAGCGCCATCTATCAGATTACTCTTCAATTAGGTTTCATTTTTGCCGAAGACTCCAACCTTCTAGCTGATAAGTTTTGTCTGTTGATGTCATCCAATAAATAAGTGCCTTGAGCAACAATACCGTTGAATATTGTTGCTGATTTGGTACGGCCATGTGTACAATCAGGTTTTGAAAGGCCATTCCAAATCTGATCAGCGTTTTCAGGTCGTCAGCTCTAGGCCATTGCACATTGCAACTGTTTGAATCGCATTGGTAATAATTTTTCGGTCGGCCATACATTGGCACCAATATTTTCTAACCTCTCTATAGCCTTCAATCTGCTGAATACATTTGCCGAAGACATCAAGCTTCTAGCTGATATAAATTTTGAGGTAGTGAAGATTGAAGATTTTTTTTAACAAGTGTCACTTAGCGGAAAAATTTCCAATCAGACTCTTCACTACCCGATAGCCCTTGATCTGCTTAACAGCTTTGCCGGAGACACCAACCACCTACCTAATAGATTGTTCGACATTTCCCCGAAAACCATTTCTCCGAATGATTTCTTCCCGAAGGATTTTCTCCCGAAAACCATTTTCTCGAATGAACTGTTTCCCCGAATGTTCCGTTTCCCCGAAAGCTTTTTTCAAAGACATTTTTATTTATTTAAAAAAAATATCAGTTAAGGTAGCATCCACAAATTACGTAACGCTCTAGGGGAAGCGAGGAGTAGGCTCAAACATTATGGCTCACACAAAAATTTGAAATTTTTCATACAAAAAGCGTTACGGTAGGATGAGGGGGTCACAAATTTCCAATTTAGGCGTTACTTAATAAATGGACGCTGCCTAAGACTATATTCAGCAAGCTTGATAATCGCCTCAAACGAATGATTCTCTTATGAATGTTTTGAATCGTTAAACGAAAGCTGAGATATTTCGAGCACGCTATGTCTGAACTAGACGATTTTAAAAATCTAATGTACATCAGACTTTTTCTCGCAAGGGATCAGTATTTGGTCTATATTTTCATAATCGGAAGGTTTAAAAATATTCTATCGGTGAAATTTTTTCCATACATTTTGAATGGGCCGAAATGCGTTGAAAATGGTATTTTCATAGGTTTTAGTATAAAAATAGATTAAAAATGGAAAAAATAAAAATTTCACCGATGGATTATTTTAAAACCTTCCGATTATGAAAATATAACCCAAATACTGAACTCCAGCGAGGAAAACTTCGATGTACATTCGATTTTTATAATCATCTGGTTTAGACATAGCGTGTGGAGTGAAAATCGATGACAGTTTTTACTGACAAAATATGTTAAAAACAGTTAAGTTCGATATTCACATTTTTATATGCTGAGAATTGTAATAAAATACATACAATATTTCGAAAGAACATTTAAGAGATGAACAAATCTGACGCTTAATGTTGTTTGTTCGGACCTAATTCATCTTAATGACATCTAGCTGAACGGGCAAAGGCAGAATAATTAAATAAAGTTTGACTGGTTGAAAATAATTTGCAGGATTCAAAGACGTGACCTAATAAGATCTTCACTGTATGAAAAAGTTCTACGAAAGAATGAATGAGTCACTAATGTCGTTTTCGTTTTCAGGAACTGGGTCAGTGATCAACACATAAACAACCCAACGTCAATCAAATTGTAGCTCGGTCGAACCTGAATCGGGTTGGAGTTGTGACTGTGAGTCAGAGCGACCAGTTCCATGTTTCGCCAGTTCCAACCTAGGCTCAAAAACGAATTCGATATTGATTTGGGACGCATTTGACAGTCCAGCACATCGTGTCCAGGCTATCATTCGATCATTATCTCCGCGTTAGTTGATTGTGCTTCTTAAAACATAAGCACTACAACTGAGAACGTAAAAGGCTTGTTTTCAATTTTATAAAAATCCCTTCTTTAGAAAATGGGTTGTTCTTCTCTATATATAATAAATTAATCATTAATAATCATTGGCATCAAAATAGTTGATAATTTTTAAACTCTCACCTTCTTATCATCGTAGGCAGTTCTTCAAAGCTTTGCTGGTTTGATATTGTTATACTTGCAGCTGCTACTGATTTCATCATATATTTGCCCTTCTTTTATTTGAAGGCTGTTCTTCATAAATAAATATATCAATATAAATTAACAGAGCTACTGAAACTTTAATCAGATTTTTTTCTGGTTATTACATGCTGCTGGTTCAAATGTTATTGTGAGAACAAATACTAAAGATTCTAATATTTTGATCCAACATTTTCAATGCTTTCGAACTTTTTATCTAATTAAGACTTAATTACTCTTACCCGAGCAACACACTTGTTATAATTGAGTATTATCATACATGACTAGTTTTGGTCATATATCAGTTGATAGTACACAATTATAACATGTGTGTTGCTGGGGTAATTACTTAACTTAATTAGGAGCTTTTTTTCAAATAGGGTGGGTGTACCAGTTATGGACATAGTGGTTCCTTATTTCGCCATACGTGATAACTTTGATGTCTTCTAATTATGAAAATTTTTGTGTGTTGTATTAGTTAGATTTAAGTTAAATCTTGATGTTAAAACATTCAAAAAGATTTAATGAAAGGAGTCCGCGTGGTCTGTAGGGATTTGAATTCTAAACTTGTAACCAACTCAGTTATTGGGTCACCAAGTGACTCGGTAGCTTAGTTGGTAAAGCGCTCGTCTAGCATACAAGAGTCCTGGGTTCAAATCCCAGCCGAGCACGTGGATTTTTTTCTTAATTTACCCATAGTTTGTCCATCTTTACCACGCGTAATTAGTTAATTAATTCAAATAGATTTAAAATGTGAAAGTTATCAAAATTTCACATATGGCCAAATAGGGAACCACTATGACCATAACTGGTACACTTTCCCTAGGCGATTTTTTCTGTTTAATTAGTGATTATTAGCATTTTAAGTATTCATTACTAACAAGTTCTCTGTATTCAACGTTTTCGACTAGAAGACCCATTCAGGAACGATTTGGAAAAATTGACGTTCGGGTAAATTGTTTCTATTCAAGACATAAAAAAAAGATTTTTATCTGGAAAACTAATATTGATTGTCAGGGGGAGAGGAAAGACTAGAAGGGAGACTCAAGGTTTAATTATGTAGTGCAAGATATAATAGATTCTAAGGATCCATGGTTTCACTATAGCTAGTCACTAAGTGTAATGAAATTAGTTTAACCTAGTGGACATATGGCACGAAGACGTTTGGCCAAATAAGGCATTTTTGTGTAATAATGCGAAACAATGTGAAAGAACAGCCAATTATTAAAAGAAGGGAAATTTAAGAGTATCTGCTAAGTGTCACTGAATATTGGAAGAGTATAAATATAAAGAACAGTCCATTATTCTAAGAAGGAAAACAAAGGCGAATGTTCATTCGTCCAAATGTTCATAAGCCAAATATCTATACTCCAAAGATACCACTTCAAATAAAACTGCCTAGCATGTGCTCGCTTTTTTCATCAGGGTATCACAAAAATTAATTTAAGTTGTTTTAAGCCAAATGATCGTGGCACATTATTTTGAACATCTGTAACTTAAAACACATGGATTTTTATAACAAATTAATCAGTTTTCATCTAATCTTACATCAGCTAACACGTTAAATACTTTTTGGCAGCAGGAACATGGATAGCTTTATTTGAGATGAACCAGCCTAGGGCTGAAAATCTCTGAAATAAAGATATGTAATAATAATAATAATAATAATAATGGATAGCTTTCAGTATGTCATTTACATTACATATTTTTCGGGGAAATGGTACATTCGGGAGCTACACAAACCACCCTTGGTTTAAGGAAACATTTTAGAATAACAAATTAGCAGTGTACAGTATTTATACTGGTAGCATTCTTAGAATAACAAATTACAAAATGTTTTGACGTAGGACTTGACATACTGGCAAACCTTGGAAGCTGTGGTTCGGCGAGACCCCTTTGGTTGGGCTCGAGTAGTGATCCCTTCTGGGTCACTTCTACCTTTTTAGTGTTGCCCCTCTGGCACACCCCTTTTCGAGGCACCGTTCTGGTGTTCTCTAATCCGACAAAGTGTTGAACTAGCGTCAGTTAAAAAACACTCTAATAAAGACAAAAAAAAAAAAAAAACATTCGGGAGAATAATTTTCGGGGAAATAGTTCATTCGAGAAATCGTCATTCGAGGAAATTGCATTCGGGGAAATGGTTTTCGGGGAAATGTCGGACAATCACCTAATAAGGATCTTAAGATACAGACGATTGAAGAGAATTTGTTGATACCGCCATCTAGCGGATAAATTCTCATTCAGACTCTTCACCGCCATATAGCCCTTGATCTGCTGAACAGCTTTACTGAAGACACCAACCTTCTAGCTAACAAGGATCTTGAGATACATACAATCGAAACAAAAATTGTTACTAGCGCCACCTAGCGGATAAATTCTCAATTAAATTTTTCACTTCCAGCTAGCCCTAAATCTGCTGAACATGTTAAGATCTGATCTTTGATCTTTATCTTTGAGCCCAAAAAAGATATCCTAAGGGAGACCATCCAGGAACCAAAAATAACTAGACCAATTTAGAATCAGGGAATACTAAGAGAAGTTTTTCTAAGAATTGCTAAAAATCCCACCAACCATTTCCTAGAATTTCTTTGGGGATTGCTCGTGAGCACGCAAAATATTACTATAGGTATTTTGATTTGTATTTCTCCTGGAATTTCATCAGACAATTATAAGGCAGTTACCCAGAATAACTCTAAGACAGGCCTGCCCAACCTTCTGAACCGCGGGCCAAATCTCAGAAACAATATTGTACGGATTAAATTTGTTTTACCAAATTAGGATGATAGTGTTGTCTAATAACACAGAACACCTAGATATAAGAAATGAATGTAATGTTTGAAATGATACTAATAAAGAAATTAAAAAAAAAATTGTACGGCGGGCCAAACTTTTTTTTAATGCAGCCAAACTTTTTTATGATAATCCAGTGTATGATTCTGTGAAAATTTTCCTTACTATTCCGCAAATCAACACTCTAAAATTATTATAAATTCCAGATCTAGAATCTGGAGAATTCAGTTCCACTCAGATTTATGTAAGAAAATCACTAATAGCTCAAGACAATTTTGCAAACTAATATCCAGAATTCGGTGATAGTCATTTTGCCATCATTCCGTGAACTCCTGCAAGGATTCTGTGGCAAAATAGCTCTTTGTGAAAGTCCTACCTAAGCTGTCCGAAAAATTTATGAGAGTTCTGTATTACATTTCAAAAGCTATTAACCTGCCTCTGGATCTGCCTAATATTGGTTATAATCTTCTTATGCATAGAATTCGTGCTCAAGTGTCCCAATCCACCTTGAAATTCAATAAGATAGCGTTTGGCCGTAATCTTTTTGTCGACAATATTTTTTCGAACTTGAATTCAGGTTTGTTCATATAATAGTGAAGAATGTTTTTGGCAAGTTTCCTCGTACATTTTAATTCCACAAAAAATTGGATACTTTTCAAAATGGAGCATTTTCAACCATTTATGAAATAAAGCGAATTTGCATTGTAGAGAATCTACAAAGTAAAATCTCTCGAAACAAAATATAAGAATATAAAGTTTTGATAAACATCCTGAATGTTCAAACATTTAGTTCTATAGTTTCTAGAGCAGTGAAGGGGATTGTTATAAGAATTTTGAAGCTCTTCGCGGGCCGCACAAAATGAAGCGGCCCGCGGGCCTTACGTTGGGCAGGCCTGCTCTAAGATATAATTACTTCAAATATTTTGTTAGAAACTCATCCAGTGAATTTTTCACGGATTTTCCTAGGAATTCCTTCGAAATTTTTGATTAAAACATTTTCAAAATATAAGGCAAGAATTTTTCTTGTCTCTAGAAATTACTTCAGATTTATTATGCAAATATTATTCCTGTCACTTTTCAACGAAGCCCTCAGTTATCCAGCTATGTATTCGATAATTATTTAATTGAATTTCCTATTACATAATAGATAATTATATAAATTTGTCCAATAATTCATCTAGTGAATCTTCCGTCGAGTTTTCTAGGAGTTCCTTAGATTCTTACATTCTTAGGATTTCAACTAGAAAGTTCCTCAAGGATTCCTTCATACATTTTCTTCACCAATTCATACAGAAAGTTCTTACAGAAATCTTCCAGAAGTTTAGACTTTTTTTATATTTTCAGAAAACAAAAAAAAAACAATGATTCTGCTAGGGTATTGCTATAAAAAATCCTAAAAAATCTAGAAATGCCCTTGAGAAATATCTGATGAACTCCAGCAGAAGAGCACTCACACAAGGATATCTGATGAAACAATGGACCATGGCTAAACTTATGAAACATTCTGTAAACAAAATGCTGAAGTAAACGTTGAAAAAAAAATACCAAACGATACCTTTACCTTCAGGATTTTCTAGACAAATCAGCGTCGAATCTCCTAGTACGAATTTTTGGGAAAAGCCTATGGAATAATTTCTAGTGGAAATCGTGAGAGTGTCCGGTAGAATTTTAGTTATAATACCAGTTGAAATTTCAGAAGGCATCACCGTTGGACTGCTGAATTATTTGCTGAAGGAAATTCCACAAAGCATGTCTTAAGAAACAGCTAGTTTTATTACAAACGAATTACTGATTGAGTTGTTGAAGGAATTCCAGTATTAGATAATATATGTGCAACTTTTTATTCTTCAATACAAAATTATAAACTCGCAATTCAACATTTTGAGCATGATGGGCCACCCGTGGTTGCTACTCCAGTATCGCAAGACCAGCTGCACATACACAAGGAACCAACCAGATGACATCTTGGGACTAATAATCACCCTCAGTGTATGAGTGCTGGTTATCTTCTATTTTTAGGCGATAATGGCGAATACCACGTCAGAATGCTGACCAGTGAGGGGTAGGGGGATGATTTGATGATGCATTAAACTTGCTCCCACAGTAGACCGTATATACCACTGCGTCTACGCCAGTTCATGCGGGAAGATGAAAGGCTGGTATAATTTTTATGGCAGAGAGGCTTGCTGTTTGGTTAGCAGACTGCCTATCAGGCGTAAGGAAAGGCGTGCTATATTGATGGAAGAATGGAGGCGAAGGGAAATGTTTCTTTTTATCCGTCTCGGGTTCTACCAAATGCAATGCTATGCTCGACCATTTTGCTGAAAAGTTATTGTAGTTTTCTATTATTTAAATAATCTGTTGTAGTGATTTAAATGTATATGTATTAGATATCGTTAAGACATTTCAAAGCGTTACTGATTTACAATTTTGAGTTTTATATAAGGTACACCGGGGCAAATTGAAACGGCTAGAATTAGATGAAATGAATAGATATCACAGTGAAAAAAAGTATATTCATGAAAAATTTATCTTCAGTAACAGTAAGTTGTCTTTCATTTTTAGAGTTTTGGCCAGAGTGGTCCTTCAGCTTTGTTTGCTTTGATGGTTTTTCGATGGCTCTCCTAGATTGGTACGCCATATTCAATGACCGGAAGAATGACCTGTTTGTAAACAGCAAGCTTGTTCTGCATAGACAAGGTTGACTTTCGGTTGATCAGTGGGTATAGTGCTTTACGCAAGATGTTGCATTTGGTGACCGTTTTGTCAACCTGCTGTCTAAAGAGAAGCTTGCTGTATAACGTTAAACCAAGGTAGTCGGCCACATCAGACCATTCCACCGTTGATCCACCGAGGGTGATTTTACAATCCTCAGCCGGAACAAGTCTGGGGGATTTGGAATAGGATGAGAGGATGACCTGGGTCTTCACCGCGTTGATACAGATCTTACAGCTGTTCAAGTAATCTGAAAAGACATTCATGCCTCTCTGGAGTCGATATGTTAACGCTCTCGTGTATCTAACGCTGTAGACGATTGAGGTGTCGTCATTAAACAGCGATAGAGAGCCGCCTTCGGGGAGCTGAGGCATGTCGAAGGTAAACAGGTTGTATAGAAGGGGGCCTAAAATACTTCTTTGTGGAACACCTGCGGGGATGTTGAGTGGGTCTGAGTTGACTCCATTGAGGGAAACCCTGAACGTACTGTCAAATAGATAGTTTTTTGATGATTTTCACAAAATAGGTGGGAAGATTGTATCGGTGCAGCTTGTACACCAGGCCGTCATGCCAGACGTTGTCGAATGCCAGAGGATTTGGCGAGGGACTTGTTCCGTCGGAGAATGTTGGTTTCTCGAGTCAATTGGTGCACGGTAGAAACTGTTCCTCAAGTAAGATGTTATTTTGATCGGCTGCCGAAAGCAGCCGTCTGTTGATCGCTTTTTCAAAAAGCTTTAATAACCCTGAAAAAAGGCTGATGGGGCGATAGCTTTTGGAGGAAGAAGGGTCCTTCCCAGGTTTCCTTTTGGGGATGACTTTTGCTGACTTCTACGGCGAGGGGAAGTAGCTAAGTCGGAGGCACTGATTGAAAATCAGTACCAGATGTTGATATAACTGGAGACTCATTTGCTTGAGCTCCAAGTTCAGGATGTTGTCGAAACCTGGGGCCGTCATGTTTCTGGATATTTTCACATGGGCCAGCAATTCGTCAGCAGATCGGGTTAGCTGCATGTTCAGAGACAGCAGTTTCGTGTGGGCTATGAATGTTTAGCCCTAGGTTATGTGAGTTGACGAAATGCCGATCTATCTCAGCAGCCTTCCTTAGAGTCGGTGTTGTCTAGTGGGATCAACGGTGGAATTGGTCTGGGTTTGGTTTTTTTTAATTTTGGTTATCTTCCAGAATGGGAGAGAGTGGATCTTTTAGAAAAAAATCTTCATTCGTAAGGTCCACCGTTGTGGCTTTGATAATTTTGGATATGCGATTAACTTCGCTTTTTAACGTGCGTTGGTATTGCTTTTGTTTGGTGTTGCCTAAACGAATGGCCTTTGGTAACTCGATCGATAGAAAGGGTGTTGCTCACCTGACCAGATGTTGGTACGTGCT
The DNA here is from genome assembly GCF_002204515.2 of Aedes aegypti. Classification (NCBI taxonomy): domain Eukaryota; kingdom Metazoa; phylum Arthropoda; class Insecta; order Diptera; family Culicidae; genus Aedes; species Aedes aegypti. Next base: position 154,339,367 of record NC_035108.1, read on the forward strand.
GCTTAGATGCTCTACAGAGGGGAAGCAGGGATCGGACTGCTTTTATAGTGCGAAGCGGAACGCATAAGAAGCGTGGAAAACTGTTTGAACGTGAGTGGTTGCGTAAGAAAGGGGTCGACATTTTCCCAATTCGCAATAGTTTTACCTAACATAATTTCGTGACGGTCTCAGAATTTTAGATATTGAATTGACACCCAGTAGGAAGCCGGATCCTATTCTTTGCACTTTTGATTCACTTCGACAGTGGGGTTTTTTGAAACCCTACTGAGCTGTCATTTGGTTACAATATGCGTCGTGTTAAAGTGCTTCTTATTGCCAAGTTTTAGACAATTCGGTAGAGAAAAACCCCCCATGCCAAAGTGAATCTTGGAAGTGCCCAAGTAGATCTGCACCCTATATTGCCGTAAGTCGTAGTTAACGTTAAAAATTAGTAGAAATCGTAAGCTTCCCCCCTAGATAATCACCCAAAGTTAGCCGTGTTGCAAATTGCGAATTGTCAAGTAGTCGTACATCCTCTAGCAAAATTTTCTACTTTTTGTTTTTTTTTTTTTTGTATTCTTTAATTTTACTGGTATTTCCCATATTTTCCCTCAATTTGTGGAAAATGCCTTCCAGTATATTTGATCTACCAAATATCAGAGGAAAATTTCATCGCTTGATAGAAAAAAACTTAAATGACCAATATTTTTTGAGAAATTATTAAAATACTGACCAACTCTCTAAAAAAAGAGACCCGTTACCAGCCCTGCAGTACCGGTTGGTGATAAGAGGAACACCGTCAGTCAAAAGGAATAATACATGTACCCAGAACCAGAACTAGAATTCGCACAACGCAAAAAAAAAACGAGGAAGTAAAGAGCCTCCTCCATCTTCCTTTGCACAAGCTATTGTCGTCATCGTCATTTTCTTGAAAAAATATTCCTGAAATGCAGTGCAAGGGGAACCATTACCATCATCGTCCTCCTCGTCCTTGCGCTGCTGGCTGATGAAATGCAGTCTGGAGGAGGACCGACGTAGTGCATCATACCGAGACAGCCGGCCGGTTTTCTGCCGGTCCCCGGCAGACTAAACGGTACCAGCGATGAATTGTGAAGCATACATCACCCGAAACCGGAGCGGGAGTCCCTGTGCAAGGACTGCATTTTTCAGGGGTTTCCTTTTCTTCCCCAAAGACATGAAACGCACGGAATCACGTTTTTTTTTTGCGTTTGCGTTCCCATTACAACGGGACTGTTTCATTGGATTTTTTTTTGCTGCTGCTTTTGTGTCGTCATATCGCATAATAACTGCCAGGGCTGATGCACACAGATGCTTTCAAGTGTATGGTGGGAGTTTTTGTTTTACCAACGGTTGATGGGCGGCGGGAGTTGGCGAATGGATTACGAGGAGGGTATTCTCATTCGTTGGGACAGGTGACGGGGGACGAACGGGGAGGAGGATGAAAGTGAATTTTGTCTGATTGTTTTCGCTCTTTACTGTGATTTTACTTTTCTTTATAGGCGTAGACAACAGTAGTGGGGAGTTTATTTGTATATCACACAGTGTGGGTGCGTTGTGTGACACAACTTGAGTTTGAATCGTTGGAAGAAGTGAATTTTGCTTGTTTGAATTTAAATATACAGCATGTTTCACTCTTTTTCGATCCTAGTTGGGTCATTAAGAAGTAATCCTTATTGCAACAGTTTCCATTCTTCTTGGCATTACGTCCACACTCCTCAACTCAATGTTCAATGAACACTTTCACAGTTATTAACGAAGAGCTTTCTTTGCCAAAGTTGCCATTTTCACATTCGTATATCGTGTGACAGGTACGATAATACTCTATGTCCAGGGAAGTCATGGAAACTTCCATTACGAAAAGATCCTGGACCGTTCGGGATCGAACCCCGGACTATAATTACTCGACTAAGGATTCTGTTGAGAATTTCAAAAGGTTTCTAATGAGTTGGAGTTTGGGATAAAAAGTTTCTGATGAGAATCCTATGAGTTTTCTGATAAAAATCCTGAAAAGTTTCTAGCAACATTACTTGTTTCGATAAGAATTCCAGAAGGATTCAGATGAATAACCTGGAAAGGTTCTTAAGAGAACACTGTATGATAATCCTGGTAGAACCACGATGAGAAACCTAAAAGATTTTGATGAGAATCCTTTAAGGTGAAACAGCTTGGAATCAAATTTCAATAATGTACCAAAACTTTAAAGGCACAAATCTCACGAAAGAAGCATCCAACTACAGTGCAATTTCTATTTTTGCTTTGTGCACTAGCAGAAAGCCTAAAATAAGAAGATTGACTTTGTACGTTCATTATTTCAGCAGATTAGTTCCTTTGAAATCGTGAGTAGGGGCACAAGCCGGTCATTGTGCCTGCCATGTTTGGATTCCGAGATGTATCACCTTAATGATTGTAATTACGAATTCCATCCAGAATGAGTCGAAAAAAAAATAAAAATCGTGCTCGATAGTCTTCGAATTGGATTAAATATTGCACATGTTTTTGGTATGGTAGAACAAGTGTTTTCCATAGAAAAATTGATCATTTTGACTCAAGTGTAACTTTTGAAAATAGCCTCAAAATTTTGAAAATCGACCAAAAGTTGTTCTTAGAAAAACTTTTTTAATAAAAATTTCTCCAACATGAAACTTTGTCCCAAACATCTTTTTAAAACCAAGATTCTATGGTAAAAAAATAAAAAATATTAGAAATGGGGTTTTTGCGTAATTTAAAATTTAAGTTTTATTTTTGGTTTTTCTATGAAAATAAATAAAATATTTTCTCAGTGTACATTTTTTTCTTATAGTCCAAACGGTTCACTACAACTTCTTCATAGAACATTTTTCTCTAAAATCAACAGGTTCAAAGTTAGAATTTTTCAAATAAGTTGCATGCAAAAATTTATAGGCCATTTTCAAAAGTTATACTTGAGTCAAAATGATCAATTTTTCAATGGAAAACACTTATTCTACCATACCAAAAACATGTACAAAATTTAATCCAAATCGAAGATGGTCGAGTTCTGTGACTGACCGTTTTGACATGGAATCCGTCTAATGAAAATCCAGGAAAAATTATGATGAAAATCCTAGTTTCCGATGGGAATACTAAAAGTATTTTGATAACAACTCTGTATCTTGGAAGGATTATGATGAGAACTCTGGAAAAAAATGGAAATCCTTGAGGATGCTGGTGAGAACTCTGAAAGGAATCTGCTGAGAATCCTGGAAAGGTTCTGATAAGAATCTTGGTAGGATTCTGATGAGAATTCTGAAACGGTTCTGATGATAATCCTGGGAAGATTCTGGTGACAACACTGGACTGATTCTGACTGAGAGGATTTGGATGAGAACCACGAGAGGAGTCCGATGAGAATTATGAGAGTATATTAATGGCATCCGCAGATGAACTACTGATAATGTTGAGAAGATTCTGATGAGAGACCTGAATCAAATCTGATGAGAATCCTGGAAATGTTCTGATAGGAAACTTTAAAGGATGTTGCTGAGAGACTCTGTTGAGAGTCTCGAGAGAATTCATATGAAAAATCTAAGAAGATTCCAATGAGAATCCAGGAATCATTCTGATGAGAACTTCGAAATAATTCTCATGAGAAACCTGGGATTCTGATGAAAATCAAAAGAGGGATTAAATGGGTATTCCGAGTATCAGAAGGTTTCTGATGAGTCGGAGTTTGAGATGGAAAATTTTTGATGAGAATCGTGGATGTTTTCAGATAATAATTCGGAAAAGTTTTTGGCAACAATATTGGTTTCCGGTGAAAATCCTAGAAGAATTCTGATAAATGTCCTGGAACGGTTCTTGAGAGAATACTGGATGATAATCCTGGTAGAAACAGGATGAGAATCATAGAAGATATTGATGAGAATCATGTAATGATTATGATGGGACTCCAGGAAGGATTATGATGAAAATCCTATTTTCAGATGTGAATCCGAGAAGGATTTCGACGAGAATCTTGATAGGATTTCGATGAGAATACTGAAAGGATTTTGATGAGAACCCTAATAGGGTTCTCCGGAGACTCTTGAAAGGATTATGATGAGAACTCTTGAAAAATTTTGATGAAAATGCTTACAGGATGCTGATGAGACCCCTGGAAGGAATCTGCTGAGAATCCTGGAAGGATTCTGGTGAGAATTCTGAAAGGATTCTGACGACAATCCTGATTCAATGAGATTCCGATGATAACACTGGACTGATTCTGGTGAGAATCCGGAGAGGATTTGTATGAAGACTCTGATGAGAATCTCGAGAGGATTCATATGAGAAATCTGAGAGGATTCCTATGAGAATCCAGGAATCATTCTGTTGATAACTTGGAAAGGCTTCTCATGAGAATTTTGAGGAAAATCCAATGAGAATTTAGATGGGTATTCCGAGTATCAGAAGGTTGTCACCTGCTACAAGATAGCATGCGACAGTCATTTATATGTTTTCCTTGGAATGGGTATTATCCCACCAGAGCAAAAAGTATATTGGGGCTCTCTACTTTCAATGTATAGCATTCAGATATGCTATACCATTTGAACCTCTAAGTAATACCTTTCAGATCCTGCGCAAATTGCATCCCCGTTTTCCCCTTTTTTGAGATATTGACGTTTGAAAAATATGATTTTTTTTGAATAAAAATGGTCATATCTCATGAACTAATGAATAGAATCACTTAATTTTTTTACCAAAATGCGCGTTATAAAACTGTGTAGAAGACGTAATTTTGATAGAATTTGAAATAAAAAAGTTATGGGCAAAATATCAATTTTTCATGGACTCTACTCTATATTATTGAAAACGTCATAGAAAGGGCTACAGTAGACTTACAAGGTTGGCGTCTTCGGCAAAGTTGTTCAAAATTAAACGAAGAACAACTTCCTAGAACACGTCAAAGCGCTAACATGAAAAGCATAAAAGTTGGCAAAAATATTTCCGTATTTTATTGGACCACCCTAATGTCACTAGATGTCAAAATGTAGTCCTCATCATATGTAACAATTTTGCTGAAGACACTTTTGTTCTAAAAAATTATCTTCACAGTTAAAATATTTTTTTCCTCCTACACGGATAAAAATCTGATTCCCACACCACGATTTACAAGTCATGAAATTCAAAAATTGATTAGGCCATGATATCAGGACGACAAATCATGGTTCTTGTAGTCAAATTATGATTCTTCATAAACGTAACATTAAGAGCGACAACACAAAGCGGTGCACTTTGCTTCAACTTATTCGCATCGATCACCCATCATTCATCACTATAGATTGGTACTGTGGTAAAGAACGTGGTTCTTAATCAGAAGGTTCTTGATTCGAATCTTGCTACAGCAAATTTTGTTATTTTTTTTTTTGTTTTCATTTTATCGGGTTGACTGACAGAAATATAAATAGATCCGAAATGGATGCGCGAATCATGATTTTCGAGCATTCGTTGCATGATTTCGAGAACTCAGCTGCAACTTGTGTCGCGTTACAATCTGACTCATGATATCGTGAGTCCAAATCATGGTGTATTTTCATAAGATGAAAACACGCTGGAATCATGATATCCGGGTGCATAATCATGATTTTGGATTCTGATTTCTACCCGTGTAAACTTGCGGTCATGCCTAATGTGCAGTGGGATGCAATCCCCGTGTGACAAGGTTTCTGATGAGTTGGAGTTGGAGATGGAAAGTTTCTGATGAGAATCCTGGGTGTATTCTGACGAAAATCCTGAAAGGTTCTGGCAACAATACTAGTGTCCGATGAGAATCCTAGAAGGATTCTGATAAATATCCTGGAACGATTCTTAACCCTCTAATACCCAACCCCGCCTTTGGACGGGGTACACTTTGGAATTTTGTGTATTTTTTGGTAGCTCGCAAATCAAAATGATTTTATTTTTGGCTTATACCTTGACTCATAACACATCATATAAGAAAAGTTTTTTATGACTTTTGAAACTTTTTTGTATTTTTAGAAATTGTTTGAAAAATTGCATTCTTATATAACCTACAAATGCCTGGGCTTCATTTAACGTGTAATATAAAAAATCGTACCTTTTATATTTTTCTACGATTAACCTATCGCAAACGAAGAGCTTGGTGGTATTAAAATCATTTCAAACCTGTTTTTCCGTTAGTTACACGGAAAATAAAATACGCTCCGAAAAAAATAATAAAAATTTTATATTTTTAAAAATACCGTAACAATTTAAATTTTTACTATTGCCAAATCAACAACTAGAAAAGGCTTCAAGAAAAAATGAAAAAAGCTAGAGATGTTCAAAAATAAAAAATTTGCGAATAAAAATAAATAAATGCCCAAAACGTGTTTAGAACGATTTTAGATAACGAAAAATAATACTTAAACCGAAAATAAAAATTTGGGTGTTAGAGGGTTAAGAGATAATCCTGGAAGAACCAGGATGAGAATCATAGAAGATTTTGATAATAATCCTCGAAGGATTAAGATGGGAATCCAGGAAGGATTGTTTATCATAATCCTTAATCCATAATCCTAGTTTCTTTTGAGAATCCGGGAAGGATTTAAATGAGAATATTGGAAGGATTTCGATGAGAATACTGAAAGGATTTCGATGAGAACCTTTATAGGATTCTGTCCAGACTCTTGGAAGGATTATGATGAGAACTCTGGAAGAATTTTGATGGAAACAAAGAATTGATAAAAACCCTTGAAGAATTTTGCTGGGAATTCTAGAAAGATTCTGATGAAAATTTTGCAAGGATTCTGATCAGAACTCTGAAAAGATTCTGATGAGAATTCTGAATGGGTTCTGATGACAACACTGGACTGAATCTGATGAGAATCCGGAGAGGATTTGTATGAGAACCACGAATATTCTTATACTGATGATAATCCTGGGACGATTCTAATGAGAATCCTGGAACAGGTAAGATTCTTATGAGAAATTTGAAAGGATGCTGATGAGCATACTGGGACTGTTGAGAGTCTCCAGAGAATTCATCTGAGAAATCTGAGGGGAAGTTATTATGATGAGAAATATGGAAGGATTCTGACGAGAATCCTGGGAAAATTCTGTTGAAAGCGGATTTAGATGGGAATTCCAAAAAAAATCGGATAAGAATCACTGGTAAATTCTGATGAAAATTCACAAGAGATGTCAATGAGTATCTCAAAAGAATTATGATAAGAATCCAGAAATGATTCTGGGAGAATTCTGATGAGAGAACAGGAGATTTGAACCCTTCCTTTACCAACCCCCTTAAACAAGAGTTGGAAAAAAAAAACACGTTTGTTTCGAAATGGCCAATTTAAAAAAAAACACACATAAAACTTCACGATTTTTCAAATGATTGCATTACATTACTGAGCTGCACAGTGCAGAACCCAATTGGCCACTTTGGAACTGGTTTCCTGGTTTGCGAAGAACTGGTTCTGGGGCCAATTATAGAAATCAATAAACATCGTCATGCGACCCATCAAACTTCGTGAGTTCAAAAGTTATTACTTTTTAGGCGTGAGCTGCAACGGCTGGGACCTATTTGGCCGCTTCGGAACCGATATCCGGGTTGCCGAGGAACCGGTCCGGGGTCAATCTTCTTAGGAAATGACTAAATACTATCATGCGACATATTATAAACTCCATGATTTCTCTAATGATAGCATTCTATGGCTGAGTTGCACAGTACAGAGCACATTTTGCCACTACGGAACCGGTTTCAGGGTTTCCGAGAAACCGATTTCCGGGTTTCCGAGGAACCAGTTCCTGGGACAATTATTGAAAATCAGTAAAAATTATCATGCGACACATCAAACTTCGTGATTTTAAAAGTTATTACTTTCTTTGGGCGAGCTCCAAAGCCTGGGACCAATTTAACCACTTTGGAACCGATATGCGGGTTACCAAGGAAAGGTTCCGGGGACAATTATTGAAAATCAGTAAACATTGTCATGCGACACATCAAACTTTGTGATTTGTAGAAATTTTGTATTCTATGGGTGAAAAATGTTGCACAATGTAAAACTCATTCGGTCACTATGGAACCATAATGCGAGTTCCAAAGAACCGATAAAAGTTTCTGATTACTGGGAACTAGTTTTGAATTCTATGTTTGTATAGCAGCATACAAAATACTTTGAAAAAAAAAAAATGATTTCTTTAAATTAACAAACCAAATTTGTACAAGAAGTTGTTCAAAAATTCATCAAGAAATTGTTTCAAGAATCTCTTTCGGAACTCTAACAAATAATCTAAACAAAATTCTCCATGTATTTGTTAAAGTAAATCACCAAGCAATCTATTAGAGTTTGTCAACATATCTCTCGCAGAATTTCTAGAGGAATATATTCAAAAATCTTGAAAATTTCTGAAAACAATTCTACAGTTTTTTTTATTATCACTTAAAGAACTCTAACGAGTTCCTGGAGGAATTCTTAAAAGACTCCTTTGAAAAATTGTGACAATTATCCCAAACAATGTCATGATGAAATACATGACCAAAAAAGAAATCTTTATAGAAATTCCTGGAAAAATATCAGGAGCAATATTTGAAGGTAGTCCTGAATATATTCAATACGAATTGAATTACTGTGTTCGAATTAATTAAGGAAGCTTTCTGCAGAAATCTCTTCATTATTCATATTAGCAATCTCTGAATAAAACATTAGTATAATTATTGACGATGTCTCTGTAGGAGTGTTCTATGAAATCATACACAAACAAATGAGATAAGTAAATTAAATCCTAAGAAAACACCTGAAGTAGATATTAATGAACGATTTTCTGGAGAAATGTATGAATACATTCCTCCATGTTTAGGGAAAATCTCCTATAAAAAAATCAAAATATATTCTAGCAAATATCTAGGCACATAATTTATTATGGAATTTTTGGAGAATCTTTTCTGCTATTCCTGGAGGGCTTCTAAGGTACTTTTGTTATGAGTGCCGCCTATCGTGGTCAGTTCACGCGTGATACTTGCTCTCGGTAAATAAGTAGTTTATCCGGTGTAATTTTAGTTAACCGGTCGGTAAAAGTAGTGGAAAGTGTGCTTTTCAGTGATTTCATTGAAAATTCAATAGAATTATAAAGGAATTCTTCAAATATCTACCGAAATTATCCACTAGAAAGTGCAAAGGAAAGCTCATATTAGTCAATTTTCTTTGTGCGAGAGATACCTTGAAGCCTGAAGTGAGTTCTCGTAGCAGTGTGCAGTGTGCAATCATTTCTGCTGTCGGAGTTGTGCTCATTGAATACACCACGAATAACTGCCACAACCAGTCCTCACATACAAGCGCACGTTTTGCTTATAAGAAATTCAGTGTGCGCGCAGTTGAAAATATCTGCTAATAAATAGTGATAAGTGTTAGTATTAAAAGTACCTTTATATAAGTGATATGGCAAGTAGTGACGATAATGTTATTGACGATGGGCTACAAAGTGATTCATTAGTAGACGTGCGTACTCCATCTCCATCGATATTGAATTCCCCAATGCAAACAGTTGAAGAATATTCAGAAGATGAAGATGACGGTGTGAATGTCACTATTAGACCGTTGCAGCCGATGCTGCATTCGGTAGACAATAGTTGTGACAATGCTACCAGCGAAACGGTTAGAGCGGACAACAAGTCAGTACCAAAGAAACGTCGCGGGTTGTGTGGATCAGCACGCCGAAGGCTTCAGATACTGATGAAGGGGGGAATGGATTATGCTGCAGCTCGGGAGCGGGCAAAGCTTCCACTAGTCAGTACTCCGAAGAGATCTAGGAAGTCAGATCTGGACCACACCAATAGCAGCGAAGAAAAGCCTGCGTCAAAGAAAATCTGCGATGACCCCACATCTGGGGATGTAGAAGTTACAAACAGGTTTGCAAAAGGCTCATCATGTCAGGTAAATGTAACAACAGCGGGTCGGAACATGGAGAAGTATGCCAGGGATTCAAAAAATCCTACGTACTCACGTGATCCGAAAATAGTGCAGGGTCAGGGACGAGAAGCCCTCCCTGCCCCAACTTACAGTGAAATTGCTAGCAGGGTTAGGCTGGGGATTATGCCCAAGCATTATCCCGCAGTTGAGCTGTCAACCAACCAACAAGAAGTGGTTCAAGAAGCCCTCTTGTTAAAGGTTGTACAGCAACGCCGAGAGCAGTTTAAGCCCAAGTTTGCTTGCTGTCGGTTCAAGCCTGGGTACTTGGTGCTCACTTGCCAGGACAAGGACACAGCTGCTTGGGTTAAGGAAAAGCTCCCATCGTTAAATCTCTGGGAAGGAGCCAATTTGGTTGTAGTGGACGAGGATAAAATCCCACGTCCTGAGGTACTAATCGGCTTCTTTCCATGGAGTTCCAAGTACGACAATGCTATGATTTTATCCCTCATTGAGAGCCAAAACGACAATCTGTTGGCCGATGCGTGGAGGATTCTACACCGCCACGTAAAGGGTGACCATGTTGAGCTTGCCCTAACGGTAGACGATTCTTCTTTGCGGAAGCTCGATGAGAGGAAGTTTGTACTAAACTACAGGTATGGGCAGATTCAGATCAAGAAGAAACGCCCTTTATTATCTAACAACCCATCTATTTGCCCAAACGATATGGTCATGGATTATGATGAAGTTCAACAGGATCTAATCGTTCCAGGGCCGAGTGGGCTTAGGAATAATGGTAACGGAGACTCTAAGAAAGCTCAGGAACCTAATTTGGAAAAAGTTAGTGGTATTGCCGAGTGCAGCGGTCTAGATGGTCAAGGGCAATCTAATGCCCCTGAAAATCCACACTTTCAAAAACTTAGCAATACAAATAATAAAATAAAATCGTCGGTTAATAACCGTCTTCAACAGCGGGAATAAGTGCCCCAGTTAATACTAAGTTTATAAATAAAAAGTTATACAACATAAATGAGTTTTATAAAAGTTATTCAAGTAAATCTTCACCACGCAAAGGGTGCATCGGCAGTGCTCAGCAGAAGATTCACTAAGGAAAGAATGGACGTAGGGCTAATTCAGGAGCCCTGGGTAAATAATGGTAGGGTATTGGGATGCTCTTCATCATCGGATTGTATACTTTTGTACGACGAGGGTCAGTCTAAACCAAGGACAGCTATTTTAGTAAGTAAAAGGATGAAATTTGTCCCAATTACTGAATTTATCACTAGAGACATCGTTGCGATTAAGATGGAGGTACCAACACTCCGAGGAAAAACAGAGGTATGCATTGCCTCAGCTTATTTTCCTGGAGATGTTGAAGATATCCCTCCATCTTCGGTCGTAATGTTCGTTAATTACTGTAAAAAAATAAACGCCCAATTTATAATAGGGTGCGATGCAAATGCCCATCATACAATATGGAGCAGCACCGATATTAATAAACGAGGCGAAGACCTCTTGAACTACATTTCGTCCAATAATATTGACATATGTAATAGAGGTAACTCGCCGACATTTATCAATGCAATTCGACAGGAGGTTCTTGATCTTACAATCTGTAGTGACTTGTTGTCTGAAAAGATTGTGAACTGGCATGTTTCTGATGAAGAATCTGTTGCGTCGTGCAACGGGGGTTTGCTCTGTTGAGCTTGAACGGAACGATCTGTTGATCGTCCGCTAACCTGTTGCTTGGTGCAACAGGGCACAGGACCGATAGCTCGACTGAAATGGACTACTGATGACTCAAGCCTTCACGGAAGGCTTGTTGGCTTCCACTGAGGAGGAGGAAAAGATGATTTGCTTCACTTGAACTACTGTATTCTTAACTTGCTTATGTTACACAGGTTGAAAGGAAACTGATGTTAACTCAAACGAAACTGATTGAAACTGAATCGAAAACTGATGATGTTCTTGCGCATGCAAGCTGCTTATATAGGCTGCAGGTAAACAGGAACGTTGCATGCGCAGCCGTGTGGGGATGATGGAAACTTCCACTGCCTGGACGATGCTGCAGTGGGTTCGATGATGATGATGATGGTTGTGCTGGTGGTGGTGCAATCTGTCTGGTTGGCTGGTAAAACGAATGAGCAGAAAAGAGATGCAAATTGTACTTTGCGCGACAACTTGGCACCAAAGGGGTATTTTCCGCTCCCTGTTTTGATGCTGCAAACCGGGTAGCGAAATGCAAGGATGTTGATGATGGAATATTCCGCTGCTGCCTGCTGTCAGCGTTTCTCGAATTGCTCTTTGTGACGTCGGGACGGAACATTCTCCCCCCGGTTGAGACCTCGTATCAACAATTACTTGCAGTGAAGGATTGATGGGAAGGATGGTAATCTTGTTGATTGCTCGATGAACATTGCTGGCATAAACATCGCTGGCTGATTCTTGGATGAATTTCTGCTGATGACTTGATGGTGGCGGAATGCTTGGAGGATTGACTCGCATCTGATGGCTGGTGTTGCTTGAAGACTTTGTTACTGACGTACTCGTTGAGTGGTACTTGCTGCTCACGATCCTCGATTGGTATGCTCTGGATGAACTCTTGCTTGGGTGGATGCGTACGGAATACGCACTCCGGGATGGCTTCGCTGACTCGACATTGAATGGTGGATTCATCTGGTGGTTTCTCCTTCCTTGAGTTGGTATGGGGGTGCTGGGAACCACCAGTCGGTTTGACCGGTGGCATCATCTCGATCGATCTCTGGTACGGAGCTTCTCTCAATACCGGACGTAATCTGGTGGGCATCAGGATTGTCTCCCTCACTGGACGGATTCCGGCTGTCGTTGGGATTGACATCGCAATTGGTGGAATTTTGGTTGAACGCTGGATCAAGTTGGATACCGGATGGCTTCCGGTTGACTCTGGACACGACTTCTTCGCTGGATACATCTCGTTCTTCTTCGGGATTGGCTTGATCATCGGCAGAATGCCGGCTGACATCGGATTCGGCTTTAGACTCGCAGGAGCTTGCTTGGGTACCGGAAGAATACCGGTCAGCAACAGGAACGTCTTGAGCTCTGGAAATAGTTCGGTTCGAAACTGATTGAGAACCGGAGGATGGATACCGGTCAAATCTGGAGGCTTCTCTGGAATCGGATGGGTTCCGCCAATACACGGGAACTGCTTGGGCACCAGTTGCAACTCGCTTACAGCTGGAAATCGCTGGGACATCGACTGGTATCTGGTCAAACTGGATGACTGCTTCTGTACCGGAAGGAATCTGGCTAACTTCAGGTACTGGTCCAAGTTCACACCGAACTCGGTCATGAAGCTGGGATGCTTCGACACTGGTTGGAATCTTGCTACACGCTGGAAAGGCTTCACTTCCGAAATGGATTCGGTCAAGCTGGATGAAAACTTCAGTGCCGGAATGGATCCGGCCACACATGGGAATCGCTGCGGTGTTTGACGAGATCCGGTCAAATGGGATGACAGCTTTGACACTGGACGGAATCTGGTCCTGCATGGGAATCGCTTCGCAACCAGACTCAATCCAATCGCACTCTGGAACTCTTTGTTGATTGAGCGGAATCCTGTCACACAAGGAATCCGCTGGAGCACCGAACGGGAATCGGTTGCGCAATGGAACGAGCTTACTGCTGGATACTGGATAAGCTTGGGCACTGGAAGTACGTCAGTTGGCATCGATGCCAACCTGGGCGTTGGATGGAAACCGGGTGGCATAAGGAACGTCTTCGGCAACGCACCAAGTCCGGTAGCTCTCTCGAATGGTGTTGGCCTCGGATGGATTCCAACCTGGTTGATTGGAATTGGACACGGTTTCGTCGCTTGATGAACTGCTGCAGGATCATCGTATGGTTGATTGCTTTCACATGATGGGATGTTGCTCTCGATGTCGACAAACTTGGTTGACTCATTGCCGACGTGGAAATCCGCTGCTAGTGTCGGATTTGCTGGATTAGCTTGATGCTCACTCTGCTTGCTTGGAGGGTTGGACTTGTGTTGGTAGGCAACTGTTGTCACCTCTACACATCTCCTTGGCACTTTTCCACGGTGGGTGGAATCTTCATGGGTTGGTAGCTTTGGTAGCTCACATTGGGTTAGCACCTCTCCTTGTTGGATTGGCACACCTGCTCGTTGGGTTGATACTTTCTCTCGTTGTGTTACTTCTTCTTCTCGATGGCACTTCTGAGCTATTGGAAGGCAGGACAATCGGCGTTGATGCTGACTTGCACTTGATGACCTCGGCGAGATCACCCTCGGAACGGACCAGGGCTGCTCCACACACAGGATTCAACTTCATGGCTGAAGTGTCAGCGCTTGGTGGCTGCACGGAATGGATTGGGTTGATGGCAAAATGGCTCACCTTCAACTCGTTGGCTTGATCTGGAAACAGCTGCTCTGGGGACAGTTCTCTCGGTGGCGACGTGTTTGGCTTCTCCATCACGTCTGGAATCGGAACGGACTGTTCCGGCGGTGGACTCGGTGATCGGCTTCGATTCAGTGGGGTGCGCCAACGTGGCGCAGTGGTCGCAGCGAAGTAGTTGGATGATGGTGAATGATACATCTGATACCTGTCACTGGTGCTCGGGAATGAATGCAACAAGGTTTCCACCAGTAAACAGGCATCATCGTGGAGGTCATCGAAGCGCTCATAATCCTCGTCCACATCCGAGTACCTGTCGACTGGGACTGCGGACAAGATCTCACCGTTCACTCGTTGGTATTGCTTGTAGAGGAACTGGAGCTCTCTTTCACACATCTTCACACGTGCCAAACTCGGTTGAGTGTTACTGTCCCTCACTAGCTGCTGCTGCAGCTTCTTCACTTTGGCCTCGACAAGGCTACGCTCGGCAAACAGCCTTTTCACGTTGGCCATTTCGGGACACTTCACACGCGTGCGTCTTGTCTTGATTTGACTGTTCACTGGCACTCACTACCACATTGCTTGCTTGGGAAATTCGTTTCCTCTCCGCCAATGGAAACCTGAATATGTTGTGTCGAGCTACCGGGCAGGAACAACAGCAATCCTCTTGGTAGGAAAGCTGATTGCTATCGGCGATAGCAATTGGAATGGAGTTGTCTCAATCTGTTGATTGACGACACACTTTGCTGCTGTTGCAGCCTTCAATGAACTGGCTCTTCTATCCGGTTCGATTGGACCATATGTTGCGTCGTGCAACGGGGGTTTGCTCTGTTGAGCTTGAACGGAACGATCTGTTGATCGTCCGCTAACCTGTTGCTTGGTGCAACAGGGCACAGGACCGATAGCTCGACTGAAATGGACTACTGATGACTCAAGCCTTCACGGAAGGCTTGTTGGCTTCCACTGAGGAGGAGGAAAAGATGATTTGCTTCACTTGAACTACTGTATTCTTAACTTGCTTATGTTACACAGGTTGAAAGGAAACTGATGTTAACTCAAACGAAACTGATTGAAACTGAATCGAAAACTGATGATGTTCTTGCGCATGCAAGCTGCTTATATAGGCTGCAGGTAAACAGGAACGTTGCATGCGCAGCCGTGTGGGGATGATGGAAACTTCCACTGCCTGGACGATGCTGCAGTGGGTTCGATGATGATGATGATGGTTGTGCTGGTGGTGGTGCAATCTGTCTGGTTGGCTGGTAAAACGAATGAGCAGAAAAGAGATGCAAATTGTACTTTGCGCGACAACTTGGCACCAAAGGGGTATTTTCCGCTCCCTGTTTTGATGCTGCAAACCGGGTAGCGAAATGCAAGGATGTTGATGATGGAATATTCCGCTGCTGCCTGCTGTCAGCGTTTCTCGAATTGCTCTTTGTGACGTCGGGACGGAACAGAATCATTGTCAGATCACAAACACATCAGGTTTGATTATAACGCCGGATTACTTTTATCAGAAAAGTATAGGAATCCTAGGAAAACTAACTGGGATCTCTATCGGTTTCACTTAATGAATGACTTTCCATACAAAGGTGAGTTAATTAAAACATATTCAAAGCTAGAATCTAGTTCTGATGTGATTATTGACAAAATGATCACATCATATCACGCCAGCTGTCCTATCAAACATAGGATGTCCAATAGAGATGTTCCTTGGTGGAATGATAGACTGGCAGAATTGAGGAAGAAATCTAGACGATTGTTCAATAGAGCAAAGACTACCTCAGACTGGGTCACATATAAACAGGCCCTAACAGAATATAACAGAGAGTTGAGGCAAGCCAAACGAAAGGATTGGAGACGGGTATGCGAAGACATCAATAACGCTCCTACAACTGCAAGGCTTCATAAAGTTCTTTCAAAAGACCACTCAAACGGTCTTGGCAACCTCAAAAAAGAAGATGGCAGTTTTACTGTTGACTCTTCTGAAACATTGGAAGTTATGATGAGAACTCATTTTCCTGGATCGATCCCATACTCGGTTGAAGCACAGGAATTGGATAGCGCAAATGCATGGTCATCAGATGCCTATCAGAAAGCTTGTGAAATCTTCACAACATCAAGGATCGAATCAGCATTGAGTTCTTTTCAACCTTTCAAATCTGCAGGAAAAGATGACATTTTTCCAGCGTTATTACAACAGGGTAAAACTGTGCTCTGTCCACTTTTAGCGGAAATATTTAAAGCCAGTATAACACTGAGTTACATACCTAGTTCATGGAGAAAGGTTCGAGTTATCTTTATTCCAAAATCCGGTAACAGGGATAAAACGACTCCTAAAGCTTTTAGGCCCATAAGTCTTTCCTCCGTTTTATTAAAGACAATGGAAAAAATAGTCGATGACTACATGAAGTCAACGAGTTTAGCCAGATTACCTCTTAGTAAATTTCAATTTGCATATCAAGCAGGTAAATCTACAATAACGGCATTACAATCGTTAGTTATTAAAATCGAGAAATCATTTCAAGCCAAGGAAATAGCTGTAGTGGCTTTTCTTGATATTGAAGGCGCATTCGATAATGCATCTCATAACTCCATACGTTCGGCAATGGAATTAAGGGGCTTGGATAGATGCCTTGTTGATTGGATAATGAAAATGCTAAAAGATCGAGTAATTTGTGCTCATCTGGGAGGTGCGCAACTATCTATAAAGACGATAAAGGGTTGTCCTCAAGGAGGAGTACTATCACCCTTATTGTGGTCATTTGTAGTAGACGACCTTCTTAAAAAGCTAACGGACCAAGGTTTTGAGGTGATTGGATATGCAGACGATGTGGCTATTGTTATTCGTGGAAAATATGAATACACGATTTCTAATCGGTTACAAGCTGCACTAAACATGACTCTCAAGTGGTGTAGAAGAGAGGGCCTGAATGTAAATCCTTCTAAGATTAATATTGTTCCTTTTACCAGAAGGAAAAAAATTACTCTAACACAACCTTCTCTAGATGGGGTCCAGGTTCGGTTTTCGGATGAAGTGAAACATCTCGGTGTTACTTTGGACAAGAAATTGAACTGGAACTCACATCTAGAGAAGGTTATCACTAAGGGTACAAATGCTCTGTGGGTGTGTAGTAAAGCTTTGGGGAAAACATGGGGACTGCGGCCAAATATGGTTCTTTGGATATATTCGGCAATAGTTCGCCCAAAAATTACCTATGCTTCTTTGATATGGTGGCCCAAAACCAATGAGGTAACCACTCAAAAGAAATTGGGTAAATTACAAAGGCTTGCCTGTATTTCGATAACAGGGGCAATGAAAAGTACACCATCAGCCGCTTTAGATGCCCTTCTTAATATATTACCTTTACATCAATTTGTTAAACTGCAAGCAGCAAAAAGTGCCTTACAGTTTATCCGTTATAATGAAATATTGGATGGAAATCTGGTAGGACATTTAAAAATCATCAGTGACTTCAATCTGAACTCAGAGATAAAGACAGTAGAAGACTGGATGACAACGAAGGCAAACTATGATGCTCCTTTCAAAGTGGTTAAATTAAGCCGATATATATGGGAGTCTGGTGGGCCGAGTTTACGTCCAGGTTCTATTAGTTTCTACACAGATGGGTCTAAGATTGGTGAAAATACAGGAGCCGGAGTTTTTGGTCCTGGAATCAACAAAGTAATACCTATGGGGCACAGTCCCACTGTTTTTCAAGCAGAAATTCAAGCAATTATAGAATGTGCGAATATCTGTATTGAAAGGAAGTACAGATTTGCTAAAATCTGTATTTTTTCGGATAGCCAAGCAGCTCTAAATGCGCTGAAGGCATTCACTTGTCAGTCGAAGCTAGTGTGGGAATGCATTCTTTCTCTGAAACAATTGGCCAGTAGGAACGAAGTTACTTTATACTGGGTGCCCGGCCATTGTGGAATTGATGGAAACGAAACGGCCGACAGTTTAGCGAGACAAGGTTCTTCAATGAATTTTATTGGTCCCGAGCCATTTTGTGGAGTTTCAGAGTGCGCTCTGAGAGCAAAACTTAAATCTTGGGAAATGTCTATGGTAGAATCCATCTGGAATACCACGGATACATCAAGACAAGCAAAAAGGTTTATAAAGCCCAGTGGTTCAAAAGCCCAGGCTATGCTAAATTTAAATAAAAGGGATCTGCGGGTAATAACCGGTCTGTTGACTGGTCACTGCCCTAGTAGGTATCATCTGTATAAAATTGGGAAAATCCAATCTTCTGAATGTCGTTTTTGTCAAATCGAAAACGAAACTGCTGAACATATACTCTGCAGCTGTGGAGTTTTGTTCAATCAAAGAAGGTCAATCTTTGGAAAAGGGTTATTAGAGCCCCTAGAAATCTGGCAATGTAATCCCAACAGGGTTATAGACTTTATAAAACAAGTCCAGCCTAACTGGGATCGTGTGCTATATCAACCAATGTCTATCACATCTCAGTTGTGACAGGATATTTGATAAGCACCAAATCAATTATGGGTCATACCACAATATTCCTAAATAATGGACGCAGTGGTTAAATAGGCTCTACAGTAAAGGGAAAAAAAAAAAAAAAAGGTACTTTTGTAGGCAATCATAAAGAAATTCATATACACATGTTTGTTGGTATGCCAGAAGAAATCAATAAAGCAATTCCTTGTGAGCTCATTGATACAGATTGTTGGAACATTTGAAAAACTTTCCTCGAGGAATATCTGAAACAAACAAAAAACAATAGAGGCATTATCTTCCCAAGAGATTTTTTGAAGTAATCCTTGGCACGAATTTCTTGGATAATATGAAAAATATATGAAAATACAGTAAAATATTGAGGATTGATCTTTTGAGTCAAAATATAAAGCCGCAAAGTCGTCCACGCCTTTTTAGAGGTTACGCCTGTCATTCTTTGGCACTCTTCATCAAACTAGTCGTTTCATCTTCATCGTCAACCAGTGCAAAACAACGGCCCGTCCCGTTGTGTTTAAAGCTTCGTGGATAAATTGGATTTGCTGATTAGCTGCGCGTTTACCCCTACGACTATTTGGGAGTCATCAAAATTCACAACTGTTTTCCTAGACTAATGTGCTGTGACATTCCTGAAGAATCTTAGAAGGATTCCGCGAAGAAATTCTGAGCGGAATATCTGGAAAATTTGAATGAAAAACCACGAATTTTGTGAAAATTGAAAGAAGTGTTTTACAGGAACTAAATTACCATCAAATCAAATGATTCGACAGTGTAAATTTTCCACGTTTTACCCTGAATTTTCCAAACGAAAATCACATTAAATTCTCTAATTCGATATTTTTCTTCGCACTACATCATCAACCTTCACCACAAACGCTGGGACCTCTTCATGGATACCGTTAGCATTGTATGCTCGGAGAAAAGCTACCATCAGAGTACGGGGTACGTTCTTTGCAAAATTCAATTTCAGACTCGATTTCCGTTTTGAGGAAAGCCGGGAAAATTGTGTGTTGCTATCTTCAACTTACACACCGATGCTCAGAAGACACGACCCGTCGACACAACCAACGATGACGACGATGAGAAGAGTAGCTGTACCTCTGCAGTCAACACAGGTTGACAGCTTCTGCGGTGCTGGGGGGAATGCATTCTCCGATTCCATATTCGAATTCTTCCCCGCCACCAGCCAAACCCTGGCCCCATCCACCAGGGACTGGGAGGAGAAACGTCAAGATGTTTACCGAACGGTTAGTTAGGTGAATTGATTCCTGAAATGACGTGAGCGCTCTACAGCCTGGAGTTGCTGGTTTGCTTATTGGCTACTCTCGATAAACCGCATTCATTGCACACACATATACTCTGGTCCTCGTCCTGACCTTTAAACTGCTCGGTTGTTACAACTTGCAGGGCTGGTAGCGACTGGGTTTCATGAAAATAAGAACTTTAGAGATCTCATTCTGGCATTACAACAAAAATTGCTTCAGGAGTTCAATATGTGAATTTGTGGATTCCTCCAAGAATTTATTTCAAGATACCTTCAAGAACTAACTCAACATGAATTTTACTAACGATGACCCCTGAAATAACTCCAGAGAAATCTCAAAAGAATCTGTGAAGACCTCTCCTGTATTCCAGAGATTCGTTAAGAGACTTTCCTATCGATTTACCTAGGATTTCATCATCATTTTTGGTTTAGGATATTTTTGAGAATTAAGAACGTAATTTTTCCAGCGATGCCTAAAGAAACTTCAAAACTTCATCCAGGAACATTTCAACTACTCCAGCAATTCTTGCAGGGTTTCCACCGATTATCTAGATTTTCGAATTCAGTGTTGAAAAAAAAATAGTTTTTCGATCTTTTCACAAAAACCAATCTTTTTACTTTACTTAAGAGACCTTGTATCAAAAATAGAGGCTGTATAGAGCTTTGCTTAAAAATATACAACTTTTACCAGCCCTGTAAAACCCATTCGGTGCGGTTAACTTATCCTTCAGGATGTGTGACTTGCTGTCTCCGAGAGCTTACCGGCTGAGCAGGAGTTTAACCGACTGGACAGCCTTATTGGAGTAATAAATGGATGCTTGAAGCTTGACATTGTGCCGGGACGCTTCAGACGTGCTTGTGTCACCTCATGTGGAAAATCATCTTCATTAATTTGGGCTTATATTTGCTCGTTACATTTGATCTGTGGACAACCGCACGAGATGAACTACTGTCTTATGTCCTGTGTGGTCAATTCAACCTACATTGAGTGCTAATATTTGCTCAACCAGTCGAGCGTCGTGTCCGGCCGTCAACGATCCGGAGTGGAAGTTCTTCGAACGGAAGTTATTATGATTAAATTATGCAAAATGTTTCGTCTTGACAGGAGCAACCGCACGAAAACTGGTGATTCGAGCTTGGGGTTTCCAATTTTTTTCGATCGGAAAGAGTACATTTTTTCAACTCTGTTTAATATTGCTAAAGACTAACGAGTACACTTTGCAAATCCTGAAAAATTGAAGATGCACATTTTACTGATGTATAGATTTCCTTTTTTTACAATTTTTTTTTATCCTAGACTCGGTCGTTGGTCGATTCCAAAGACTATAAGTTAAATTAGTAAAAAATGGAAATGTTTACTTAAAACTTAAACCTTACCACCTGAACAATTTAACCAGAGGTGACTCGTAACCTCACATTCTACCTGTTCTAGGGACACAAAACTGATTAATTCGGGTAATTTAGCTTATAAAGTGTACAGTAAATTATTGGAATCGTCCTTTCTAATAAATTTCAACTCATTAGATACGGATTTGTTGCTGAAATTCAAGAATTTCTATTGATGGAACAGGTAGATTTGAGGTTAGGGAATCACCACTGAATTTAACATTTATCGAATTTTTACAACATTTTAAGTATACCTGGAAGCAGTATTCAGCAGCAAATTTGATCTTAATTTCATTCAATAATTCCATGATAAGCTGGCTCACTATATTTTATATAGAAAATGATTCAACTTTTTTGTCATATTATAGTCTTGAAATTGAAATACACAAATATTTGAGGCATAAAATAGTACAGGAACTCTAAAAACAATATGTCAGGTAACCCTATTCCTTGTTCGTTTACATTTCCATTCGCCATAAGTTCAGATGTGAAATTGGAAATCATCCCAAACAGTTTTGGTCTGTCCGTCACAGCCAAAGCACTGTAATCCTTCTTTCATAATAAAACAAACTTTCATAAACTCATCACAAAATGGAAAACTGTCATCCCGCCCGTGTGATGTGTGTGAGTGTTTGTGGGATTCCTTCCGGTTTTTTGGGGTGATGAGGCGGACGATGTGGTGTGATTTCTGTTTCATAATGTACGAAAGCATTACTTCTGCCTGCCTGTCAGTCGGTTTTTCCCTTTCTTTCATATTAACTGTCGGTTTTTAGCTTTAGTGACGGGAGAAAACCGGAAGCGAAAGCGGAGGTGCACTCTATGTTGTCGTCATATCGTTATGAACCAATGTAAAGGAAGTGGTCGGGGACAAGTACAATAAAGTAAAGTGATGGTGTTATGTCCTCTGATGTATTTGGTTTTTGAAGAGATTTAAAAGTTGGAGCGGGGTAACAATTCTAATGCGTCGTTTTTTAGGTTTATAGCAATCACACAATACTGTTTGACGCGTACTCCATTCCGGTGTCTACATTATCATATTTTACAATAATGGTTATGATCAGGCATTGCAGAATTCGTTTTCAATTGATTTCGAAGCAAGAGCAAAGCAAGCGAAGAAAAACATCGCCTCTGCATCGATCCATGATCAGCAATGTTTCGCAAGCTGTAACAAGCTTGATAAATAGCAGCTGCAAGAGAGAGCCCCAAACAGAGAGCGACGAGAAAATCCATTTTCCTCGCCTTATTACCATTGGGGGTAAGTATTTTATTTTACTGACATGATGAACAATCCTCGAACACACGATAAAAATATTGTCCGCCAGGTTTTAAGCTTGTTTTGATGGGTATTATTATGCGCTATTAGCCCTTCGATATAATCAGAGCTGTAGCAGTAGAAGATAAACAGACTCTCATGATGTGTAGCGGATCATGATTGTCACAGGGAGTGATAGGTGAGAGGTACTGTCAATTCTCAGCATTCAATCCCTGTTCATTGATTCTTTAATGGCCTTTTTAACACTAGGAGCCCCGGGATCAAAAACATCGATAAGTATGGATTATCGGCTATATCTCAGTGATGACTCAGCCGATTTTCGAAATTCTTTCACGTATCTCATGTCCATATTCTCAATATTCGTACGAATAGAAGAAATCATTAGGGATGTTCAACTTTCTCTTAGAGCAATTAAACATATACAATTTTTTTTTCATTGAATGGAAGTGCATGAGAATAGAGTCAAATTTTACCGAAAAAGTTACTAGGTACTTTAAGTTTATGAGATTCGAATAATCGTAAATAATAAGAAGAATAACACATGTATTTGAAAACAAATATTTCGAGCATCCCTAACGAGGCAAATTTGGGTAGGTCGATGTTTTTAACTGGCTTTTCAGTCATGACAAACCAAAAAACTGTTATTTTATTTTATCCAACGTTTCGGTCCGTTTGGGACCTTCCTCAGGGACTCTTGAAATTTATTATGTTTTCATATAATTTTATGTTTAGTTTTAATATGATTGAATTTTTACCAATTGTTACAGTTCTTTCGTCCAGTGTGGTTCGGTATAACCTGTAACTGTCTGGTGTATTGATTTTCTGTTTTAATTACAAAAAGTTAATATCGACACTCATTTTACGCCTTCGCATTCTTTCCATGTACTTACTCACGCACAACCGCAGCCAGTTTAGGATGCTTTTTCGATGGGAAAATCTAACTTAAAGCTGCGCGTCGGAATTTATTACCTGGTCGAATATCGATCACCATTGATTTTCGTTTTTGTTGTAGTATTCGTGTGACATATCGTGTTTGTCGGTGTGTGTAATTAAAATCGAAACTTAACAACGTACGGTACCGACGGCCGCCACGGTATGACCTAGAGCGGCTTAAGCAACCAGATGTCGCAGCGGTATACGCGCAGCACCTCGAGGCTGCATTACCGGAAGAGGATAAGCTGGATGAAGCCCCTCTTGAGGACTGCTGGAGAACAGTAAAAGCAGCCATCAACGATGCAGCTGAGAGCAACTTCGGGTACGTGGGACGGAGTCGACGGAACGATTGGTTCGACGAGGAGTGCCAGGAGGTTTTGGAGGAGAAGAATGCAGCGCGGGCGGTCATGCTGCAGCAAGGGACCCGGCAGAACGTGGAACGCTATAGACGGAAACGGCTACAGCCAACCCACCTCTTTTGGGAGAAAAAACGCCACCTGGAGGAGACGGAGTGCGAGGAGATGGAACAGCTGTGCCGGTCTCAAGAAACGCGTAAGTTCTATCAGAAGCTCAACGCATCCCGCAACGGTTTCATGCCGCGAGCCGAGATGTGCAGGAATAAGGATGGGAGCATTTTGAGGTAGCGTGCGAGCGTGAGGTGATCGAAAGGTGGAATCAGCACTTCGACGAGCACCTGAGTGGCGCTGAGAGCACAGGCAATGAAAGACGGGACAAAGGATGAAATGCCTACGTCGGTACTGCGGAGGATGGAAATCAACCAGCCCCCACTTTGAGGGAGGTTAAGAATGCCATTCACTAGCTCAAGAACAATAAAGCTGCTGGTAAGGATGGTATCGGAGCTGAACTCATAAAGATAAGTCCGGCGAGGCTGGCCATTTGTCTGCACCGGCTGATATGCACAATCTGGGAAACAGAACAGCTACCGGAGGAGTGTAAGGAAGATGTGATATGCCCCATCTACATGAAAGGCAGCAAGTTAGATTGTGAGAACTTACGAGCGATAACTATTTTAAATGCGGCCTACAAAGTATTATCACAGATCATCTTCCGTCGTCTGTCACCTACAGTAAGCGAGTTCGTGAGAAGTTATCAAGCCGTCTTCGTTGACGGCCGATCGATAACGGGCCAGATCTTTAGTGTACGGCAAATCCTCCAAAAATGTCGTGAATACCAGGTCCCAACACATTACTTTTTCATCGATTTCAAGGCGGCATACTTCAGTATCGACCGCGTAGAGCTATGGGAAATCATGGACGAGAACAACTTTCCCGGGAAGCTCACGAGACTGATAAGAGTGACGATGAAAGGTTTGCAAAATTGTGTGAAGGTTTCAGGCGAAAACTCCAGTTCGATTGGATCCCACCGGGGACTACGAAAAGGTGATGGACTTTCGTGCCTGTTGTTCAATATTGCGCTAGAAGCTGTTATGCGGAGAGCCGGGCCTAACAGCCGGGTACAATGTTTACGAGATCCAGTCAATTTGTTTGCTTCGCGGATGATATGGACATCGTCGGCCGAACATTTGAAAAGGTGGAAGAACAACTGTACACCCGCCTGAAAGGCGAGGCAGCAAAAGTTGGACTGGTGGTTAATGCGACCAAGACAAAGTACATGCTAGCTGGTGGGGCCGAGCGCGACAGGGCTCGCCTAGGTAGCAGTGTTACGATAGACGGGGATACGTTCGAGGTGGTCGACGAGTTCGTCTACCTTGAATCCTTGCTGACGGCTGACGTTAGCCGTGAAATACGGAGGCGCATCATCAGCGGAAGTCGGGCCTACTATGGCCTCCACAAGAAGCTGCGGTCAAAAAAGATTCACGCCCGCACCAACTGTACCATGTACAAAACGCTCATAAGGCCGGTATCCTCTACGGGCATGATACGTGGAAGATGCTCGAGGAGGAATTGCAAGCACTTGGAGTCTTCGAACGTCGGGTGCTTAGGACGATCTTTGGCGGTGTGCAGGAGAACGGTGTGTGGCAGCGAAGGATGAACCACGAGCTTGCCCAACTTTACGGCGAACCCAGTATCCAAAAGGTGGTTAAAGCTGGAAGGATACGATGGGCAGGGCATGTTGCAAGAATGCCGGACAACAACCCTGCAAAGATGGTGTCCGCTATGGATCCGGTTGGTACAAGAGGGCGTGGAGCGCAGCGAGCTAGGTGGGCGGATCAAGTGCGTATCGATTTGGCGAGCGTGGGGCAGAACCGAGGATGGAGAGATGTGGCCACGAACCGAGTATTGTGGCGTGAAATTGTTGATTCTACGTTTTCTGTCTACATTTTAACCAAATAATTGAATGCTTTCCAAACTGATTTAGAAGCAAGAGGGATACAAATTTAGGGCTTTTCGTATATTCTTAGTAAAAGAAGTTTAGAGTGTAATCCAACATTTCTATTTCTGCTCAAACATGTTAACTGGACATGTACAATCCAGTTTATACCGAAAAATACTACATGTCACCGCTTTGAAATTTGTTTCATAGAAACACAGGTTAAAAAAACTAGGATTTCTTGAAGTTTTCAATAGAAATCAATTTTGTGTGTAACTTGAATTTTATTTTCTCCTTAAAAAGGTTTTGTAGACTACTGCAATCAAATTAATGTGGAAAAACTACATGTCAGTGCTTTGAATTTTGATTCACAGACAAAGAGTTTCGAAAAAAGTATTTCTTACGTCTTTTCAGTAATTTAAATTTTGAGTGTAATCAAAAACTTATGTTTCAGTTTAAGCATGTTCTCTGCAATTCTGCAAGCAAATTGGTGTCGAAAAATGTCCTATTGAACGACATTGCAGAAGGGAATTTCAACTAGAACGTTCCTTTCAAGAATTAAAACTGATCTACATGAGTTGTAAGTTATCTATATCAAATCCAAAGGAATCAACATGTAGTGCAACTTATTTCAAAATACTTTGTCGAAGATTCCAAACCTCTAGCATGCACATCAAGAGCACTAAAGGTTTTGGCATACGAAATCCGCGAACTACACAAATCTGCCTCGTTAGGGATGCTTAAAATATTGTTTTGCTTCACATGCATTATTTGTCTAGTTATCTAGGGTCATTTGGATTTGAAATACCTTAAAGTATAACATTTGTCATAAAATTTGGCCGATTCTTATGTCGCTTCGGTGTGCGAAAAAAAAATGTATTGGTTTAATTGCTCTAGGAAAAATTTGAACACCCCTAGGAACATTTTTTTCTCCTACCGTACTAAGCTATGGAATATGAACATAAGATACGTGAAAGAATTTTTAAAATCTATTGAATCGTTGTTGAGATATGGCTGTCTGAAATTTAAGGTACAGCTGATATTTGAACCCGGGGTCCTAGTGTTAAGGAATTCCTCCAAGAAATTAGTTCAAGATACCTTTAAGAATTCAACCTGAACCTTTTTTAAGAAAAACTTCATGATTTTTTACAGGAATGCTTTCAAAGATTATTTCACAAATTTCACAAGAAAACCCTGGAGTTTTTCCAGGGTTTTTTTTTCTGCTAGGAGTTCACCCAAGATTTTTTTGTTTAGAACATGTTCAAGAACTGAAACAATAATTTATCCAGAGACCCTTGCTAGGTGTTTTGAAGAACTCACGAACTTTTAGAGGATATCTGGATGAATGTGTAACATAATGATTGAAACAAAAAAGTCAATTGAATCCCTGGATAAAATTTTTTAGGCATTCCTTGAAACACATTGGACACAATCCCCCAAGAAACTTGGGTAGAAATAGTCGGAATAATTGCAGCAGTAGTTGCTGGTGTGAAACCTCATTTAAAATATTGAAGTATACATAGAGATTTTTCCTGGAATTTTTTTTTAGATTTTTCGGAAGAACTGCGGGAGTAATTTGTTGAAGAAATGTTGGAACACTTTTTAGAAAAATTTCTGGAGGATCTCAATGATGAATTGCTGGAATTCATTGAGTTCCTCAATAGAGAAGAGTCATTAATAGGTTTCCTGGAATAATCCCAGAAAGAATTTTGGAGCACATGAAAAAGATCAAATAAATAACTGAACAAATCGGCGTAGGAACTACTTGAAGAAATCTTGTAGGGATTTCTATAAAAAACCTTTACTGAATTTCCTTAAAAACATTTGAATGAACCTTTCTAAATTTTCAGGGAAGATCTCCTGTAAGCGTTTGTGGAAGACCTTCTGAAATAACCAGTGAAAAACTGAAAAAATAATCAGTGAAAAACTGGAATTGGTGGAAAGATCTCTAAAAAGAATTCTGGTAACTTTTAAAAGTAATCTCTGTGGGAATTACTGGATAAGTATTTCGAATCAGAATTTACAGCGAAGCGAAGGAAGAAAATAGTGACTTTGAAGAAAATTTTGGTAAAAAAGATACTTTAGAAACCTTCCATTATAAATAGGCATTTAGAGTTTTGCAACCAAGTCTCTAAAAAGTCTGGCCCTGGATAAAAGAAAATCTTCACCTTCTGCTTGGGCTTTAACAAAGCATTGCCCAGCAGAATGCTTGCAGAATAAATTGACCTTTTTCTGCTATAGACTCTATAGACACTTTTTTTTTCAAAAACTGCACCAGCCGAATCTAAAAATTTGCGGAGACGACGTGACATATCCACACCATTGAAACAAAACAGTATTAGGGAGCCGGATCCTATTCTTGGCACTTTTGATTCACTTCGGCAGTGGGGTTTTTTGAAAGCTACAAATCTCATATTTCGCCACAATGTGCGTAGTATTGAAACGCTTCTTATTGCAAAGTTTCAGACAATTCGGCCGAAAAAAAAACCCAATGCCAAAGTGAATTATGGAAGTGCCAAGTAGCTCTACAGTGTCTACACCCTATAATTCTTGTGAATCCCGGATTTTTTCTGCATTTCCCAGATTTACCCGATGAATGGACACTCTGGAACAAATGCTGTGAACAGCGAACCAAGTAGAAAAAAATATCTAAGGATAGTCAAAGTGTCAACTTTTTCAGTTTCACAATATCGATAATCAGTTTTCTCAGCCGCGATTTCTTGCATTAATAAAAACGCCCAAACGTAGCAACTGTCGCCACACACCTTCGAAACCGCCTTCCATAGGAAGACATCTCGTCACGCCCCGTCGAGTCAATCTCCTTTGCGTTGGCATCCTGTCTCCATCAACCTATCAACCTGCCTTGCGCGGGATGGCCGGCCGGTTCCGACATTTAGGCAACCGTAATTTAAGCTTAATCTAACATTAAATTAACTCATCATGTTTCTGCGGCGGCAGTGACGTCGATAATTTCCCCCACGCACCTGGGGAGGGAGATCCGATGCGATTGCTTGAAGCAGTTTGGAGGGAAATTTGGAACTGTTCGTTTACTTCGGATGCGAATTTTCCACCAACGCCTGCAGCAGCTACACAGTAAAAAATAAATTGTAATATCACATCGTGTTCGATGCACATCACTCACGTCGTAAATATTGTGAAAAATGACATTCGAAGATTATGGCTTTTTTTGGCTTTCATTTAGGGAAAATGCGATGATTCTTTTAGGGCCGATTTATTCATCCTCGCTTAGGTCCTAAACCTAGTTTAATCATATGGGTAAACGTGGTTTACGGCTTAAGCGAAGGTGAAGAAATGATTACTGGTTGATCATTGCTTAAAATAGACAAATTGATAACAATCGAGCCCTGAAGAAGATCACAACAATTGTATCGAAACGCTGGTAATGCAACCAAGTGATTGGCCAAGTAATATCGTTCTATATATTCTATTACTATGATTCAAGTGTATTTTTACGCAATAATCACGATTTGAGGGATGTTCAACTAAAACGCCAAGATCTTTTTCTTCTTGACATTACATCCCCACTGAGGCAGAGCCTGTTCCTCAGCTTAGTATTCAATTAGCGCTTCTACAGCTATTAACTGAGACCTTTTTTGCCTAAGTTGACGTATATCTTTTGGCAGGCATGATGGTGTTTTATGCCCAGGAAAGTCGAGGAAATTTTCATTACGAAAAGATCCTGGACCGACCGGGAATCGAACCCAGACACCTTCAGCATGGCTTTGCTCAGTAGCCGCGGGTGTTACTACTACATAACGACATGATATTATAATTTATTTTTTGCTGTGTAGACGCAACGGCTGTTTAGTTTCCCAGCGATGGTTGGCGGCGACAACGGTGTGATGAGAAACGAGACGACCGCCAATTTCAGAGCAATGAAGTCTTAATTCTACGCTTGACTCGGATTATCTCGCCTGTCTTCGCCCGACCTCCCACGCAGTCCAACAAGGCGGCTGTGGCAATGTGTGACTGAGGGTATGAAGAAACCCCTTTTCAGACTGTGATTGAGTTACACGTCATCGTTTCCCCAAAAAGTGACGAGCTCGGGAGGATAACTACGAGGAGTAATTGCTTTAAGACACAAACGGACTCGCTACATAGACTAGCACTCCTGCAAGCCTGAGGATAATTCCGAGCAAATTGGCGTTTGCAGTGCCTGCGTTGTCTGCGGAATCTAGCTGCTCGGTTCACTATGGACCAGAAAGAGAAATTTCACGACGAGTGTCTAAAGAACTTTCACTAAGATTTCACTAGGATTTTGACCAATATTTTCCAGGACATTTTCCAGAATTTCTACATAATTGTCATAATTGTCGTAAAGAAATTTCTCTAGGAATACCTTTAAGAGTTCCTCCAGAGATTCAACTTAAAATTTCTTCAGGAATTTCCCTTAAAATTTTTAAAGGGAGATCTCAAAAAATTGACCAGGGAAATCTCCAAAGAATTCTAAAGTTCCTTTTAAAAATTATTGGGAGAGTTTCAGAAAAAAAAAAATATCCAAAATGTGTGAAATATTGTCGCAAAATTTCGATTTCTGGCCCATAGTGCGGCTGTTGAGAGCGTTTTTGGTAATGATGATGTTGTTAGTGGATAATTAGATCACATAATTGCATCCCAAACGGAAGCGCACGGTTGTGGACTGGAATTTGCAGTTGAGCTCCATAAATTATCCAGAGGGCACGTGTTCCTACTCCTGGTAAAGGCGGGCTCTACAAATGTTCGGGATGCTTTGATTGGATCATTTGCTCAAACGACGAGCACTCCTCGGAGAATGATTGGTAGCGGTTTAACTTTCAAAATGCGTTCTCCACCTATAACTAATTGTCCTGCCGGATTGGCTGCTACTGGACCTAGGTAGCCGTAAGACACGTGGTGTGGCAACAGCGCGACATAACACGCCACTGAGAAATGGACACTGCCATCCAGGATGAACGGCGGAGGTCATCTCGAATACGGTCGTCCAACGTAAGCGGGCGGAAAATATATTACCATTAATTACGTTCGAACGTAGGTCATAGCCTAGCTTCGGGGAAGCGTCATCGACATCGGTACGACACGTCCCAGATGATGCCTGTAGAGCTGGGGCAAAGTGGGTCAAAATGCAGTCATGGGGTAAAATGCCCCAGTTTACATTTTAATGAAATCAATAATATTTCTAGCACTTGACAGGTCGAAATATGTAACATCTCTTTATTGGTAACATTACATCATTCCTAGAACTGTAGTCTCTAGTTATTCAAATTGAACAGAAAATTGTGATTGGCCTTAACTTAGCATTTTGAACCACCTTCCCCTACGCAACGCGCACGGAGAGGACACGCCAAGTCCAATTCCCGAGCCGCACGTTTCCCACACGATGATAACGGTCGCGGCTACGCTTTTACATCGAAATCTCGTGAAATTCCGATACATCACACCAGCCAGGGAGGAGAAGAGACAAACCACCACCGACCGTTTCGTTGTCTGTCTGAGCGATGGCAAACGGCAAGCGACAGCCATAAATTATTAGATTTTCCTCGTCGTTTTTCCAAGTCGTGCTCGGTCTGACGTCGAACCGTGTGCGTGAGGTAAAGTGCTTGTTGTTAGGCCAGATACCTAGCTGCCGGCTTTTCGTTGTAAACACATTTCGGGAGCCTAGGAGGTACGCGAAAAAATAAGAACACATCTACACGCTCATACGTTGTCGCACGCTACCTCGGAATTGTGGCACGGTTTAACGACCGTATCAAGCATCTTTTAGCACTACAATAAAAATATGATGTCTATTTCGATTTTCCGGGCCGTTGCGTGGCGCGGGAACGGTTTGGGCAATGTTTAAGAGAGGTTTGTGGTTGTAAAAGATGTAGAAGTTGATATGAAAAAGATCCACTGTTTATGGAACACACTTTCAATCATTTTCAACAACTGATGGAAGAATGATGAAGCATTCAGTGAAGTTTAAAACTTTCCAATACATATAATAAGGTTTCTTTAAATTTGCCATTATTTTTGAGTTTGTTAAAATCTATAGGTTTTACCCAATTACTTCCTTCGGGATGTTCAAAACCAATCATCCATTGAAATGTTTTACCATAATCGAAAATGTTCGGTCACAACTTCACTTTGCACTCCGGCTCAGCTGCACCAAGATCTTTTAGTCACGGTCGCCATATAGGCATTCATAAATAGTGAATATGAAGAAAGTGAAAATTCCATGGTTGCCTTTTTGCCTCTTTAATGTACTGGACAGCAAGTTCATTTGCTACAAACTGACTTGGAATAATTCATTTTTTTGTCATCAGTGCGCATCGTACCTTCGTGCTGTGCGTACACGAGTTCTCTTAGCTCTTGGACGTTTTTTATAAACTACCTAAAGCAATAAAACAGTACTTTTCAGTGCAAAAATTAAAAACGGTACTTATATTAGTGCTACTAAAACAGTACTATTTTTCTACTATTGATCCCTTTACGATCCGTGCCTTCGATTTTTCGTTGGACCCGTTGGCGAAAGCTAGCGGTGGTAATTCTTGGGAAAAACCACTTAGGAGGTCTTAACTTCTTTCGTTTATTCACTAAAACTGGTTGCAACTATAAACAAAAGGAAGGGTGAATCTCTGAATTCACTACTTCCCTCCAAAAATGTGGGATTTGGAACTGTCACTAAACGTGGCAAGAATGGAAGAAAGGACGTTTCTCCGATATGCGAACTTTCTTCCAAGGGTGAAATGGATAATGTTGATAATTGCATCGAAATGAGCAATCAGTTCGATGCTCTAGACACATTTTCCGAACAGCATATCGAAGCAGTCTCTAGACCAGGCTCTGATACAAGTGAGGAAGCAAAGAGTGTCGTCTATCGTGATCAGTTGATCCGAATTTGGGGGATTTAGGCAGGAGATCTTGAACTCCATTAGGGAAATTAAGGTCTCCTTCCTAATCGCAAAGAAAGAAGACTGTCGCGTTTTGCCGGAAACTCTTAAAGATCGCGAACTTCTTCTCAAACATTTTGAAGAGAAAAAGCACAATTGTTTTACTTATGACGACAAAACTGAATGTTTGTTCAAAGTTGTCTTGAAAGGTCTTGAAAGTGTTTATAAGTCACCTGAAGAGATCAAAAAAGGAATAAATGATTGGATTTTCCCCAGTCCAAGTAATCATTATGAACAAGAGAACCCAATCTGGTATTGTTCGGAAAGGGCTTTATCAAGAATATTATTTAGTTCACTTTAACAAAAAATATCTAAATAATATTAAAGCTTTAGAAAAAGCTAGACTTATGTTCGATGTACGTGTGACATGGGAACATTTTCAGAAACCTGGTGGAAATTTCCAGAACCCCACTCAGTGCCGTCGGTGCCAAAAGTGGGTTCATGGTACAAAAAATTGTCGCATGGATAGAAAATGCATGATTTGCGGAGGTTCTTCTTACGCTAAGGACGTCTGTCCTGTGAAAGAAGATACCGATAAAATCATATTCGAAAATTGCGGGGCCAATCATAAGTCAAATTTTTGGAATTGCCCTTCGCGTAGGCGAGTCGTCGAGGAACGTTCCAGGCAGATGAACAGTATTGTCCGTTACGAAAACGGTTGTTTCCAGAATTTCCCTGGTAGAGTATCGAAAATGCTCATTTTTCAATTACGATCTTTAAATGGTAAAGAGGACAAGCTGTGTAATTTTCTTACAGCTAATAACGTGCATATAGCAGTCACTACTGAAACGTATTTGAAACCTGGATCCAAACTCAAAAGACATTTATGTTTATTGTAATGATCGACTTGATGGGGCATGTGGGGGAGTTGCAATCATCATTCATAGGCGTATAAAACATCATCTGTTTTCGTCATTTGAAACTAAAGTTTTTGAAACTTTAGGTGTTTCTGTTGAAATACAGCTGGGTAAATATACTTTCATAGCTGCCTATTTGCCTTTTCAATGCTCTGGACAGCAAGTTAATTTGCTCCAAACTGACTTGCGAAAATTGACTCGCAATAAGTCAAAATTTGTTGTCATTGGTGGCTTTAATGCCAAACATCGGTCATGGAATAATTTTCAAAGTAATTCCAATGACAGATTTTTATTTGATGAGTGCTCTTCAGGATATTTCTCAATTCAATACCCTGATAGCCCTACATGTTTTTCCTCTTCTAGAAATCCATCTACGATTGACTTGGTCTTAACCGGCTCTAGTCATCTTTGTAGCCAGCTGATTACTCATGCTGATTTTGATTCTGATCATGTCCCTGTTACATTTCAAATATCGCATGAAGCGATTCTCAATCCTATCAGCTCCACTTTCAATTATTTACGAGCCGACTGGAATATATATGAAACGTATGTTGACTCTAATCTTGATGTTAACATTTCTTTAGAAATTTTAATTGATATTGACAATGCTCTTGAAACTTTAACAAATTCCATTGTTGAAGCCAGGAACATTGCAATTCCAAAATGTGAAGTAAAATTTGAATCCGTGATTATAGACGATGATCTTAAAAACGTGAGGAGAAGGCAATTTCAACGCACTCGTGATCCTGCTATGAAAATTATATGGCAGGATTTGCAGAAAGAAATCAAGAAACGTTTTGCAGATTTAAGGAACAAAAATTTTGAAAATAAAATTTCTCAATTGGACCCTGGCTCTAAGCCCTTTTGGAAATTATCTAAAATCTTGAAAAAACCTCAGAAGCCAATACCGGCATTGAAAGAGGAAAACAAATTATTACTAACTAATTGCGAAAAAGCTCAAAAACTTGCTATGCAGTTTGAAAGTGCGCACAATTTCAACTTAGGACTTACTAGTCCAATTGAAAATCAAGTTACTCTGGAGTTCGAAAATATTCTCAATCAAGAGAACGTTTTCGAAAATGCCTGGGTGACTGATTTGGAAGAAGTGGGAACTATTATTAAAAAATTCAAAAACATGAAAGGTGAAAGGGAGGGGGTTGAAAATTTCCAATTTTAGCGTTATGTAATAAATGGATGCCGCCTAAGGGATGTCAAAAATCCTTGTTTGCGTATGACACAGGCCTCTCCGCCAAAGGACGAAGTTTGCGTGTCTCTGTAGTCGATTGCAAAAAAGTTTGGATATGTTTTCTTCATACTTGCGAAAACATATTGGTCATATGAAGTAAAGTACCTAGGACTCATACTAGTTTAAAAAAGAAATGTTTGTCACGGTCGCCATATAGGCAATCACCTGAGGAGGAAACAAAGGGTTCAAGAAAAATAATTTTGAGCACCATAAATAACGAATATAATGAAAGGGAAAAAGGGAATGCACACAGATCCAGAAAAACGTGTCCTATTATTTGGGAGATTTGGGCCATCGCCGTATATAGAGCATATACGGGTTTTGCTTAACCACTTGATTTCACTCAAATTGGGAACATTTGTTCAAAGGTTTTCCCAGTCGGATTGTTCAGCAGATCGAATAGCTTCTTAGTAAGCTTTGCGAGATGATTTGAACGACTATAATTATGTTGCCATCAATTCCATTGTTCTACTTCTACATTGTTTGCTGAGTAGATCAGAATTTTACCATAGGATCATTCTTAGATTCTTCCACAGAGGACAAAAATATCCAAAAGCTTTCGAAAGAAAGTAGTATCAATGGCATCATTCATGTCACTTGAAGTTACCATAGTATCTATGATTTTTGTCACAGTTCGGTCACAAAGTCTCCGCTGAAGTCATATATAGATGTAGCGGTTCTCATATAAGGATTTTTCATCTGATACTAGTCGAATTTGTCAAACCAATAAAAAAACAGATTAGTACGGGGCTTTCCTTAGCCGAGTGGTTAGAGCCGCGGTTACACAGCAAAGCCATGCTGAAGGTGTTTGGGTTCGATTCCCGGTTGGTCGGTTGGTGATCTATTCGTAATGGTAATTTTCCTTGACTTCCCTGGGCATAGAGTTCATCGTACTTGCCACACGATATACGAATGCGAAAATGGCAACTTTAGCAAAGAAAGCTCTCAGTTAATAACTGTGGAAATGCTCATAAGTGCACTAAGCTGAGAAGTAGGCTGAGAGGTAGCCAATTTCGGAAAGATTGTTCCACGTTGATCTATTAGGTCAATGATGATTATTTTTTTTTTTTTTTTTTTTTTTTTTTTTTTTTTTTTTTTTTTTTTTTTTTTTTTTTTTAAAGACACTGACACGTTAATGCTTCCAGTGGGCATTTATGCCCTTTGAAGGAAGCACCACACTAGACAACGGACTAGCATGCAACGCCCAGTGGCACAGTCGGAAAACGAAAAGTTTACCGGCCTGAGGCGGGAATCGAACCCACACTCCCTAGCACGATGCGGCTAAATGCCTGGTGACACTAACCGCACGGCTACGAAGCCCACTATTTAAATTAAAATATTTTTAATATTTTTAACTATTTAAATATCTATTATTGCTCGTGGGTTGGATTACAGTACAAACATATTTTTTTCATGTTCAAACCATACCATTTCTCACGATGATCTCCGATGTTAGTGGCACACGCACGTAGCACCGCGTGGGCGTGAGAAAAGTAAGAACATATCGTACAAATCTTGCCCATCACCATCGTTTTTTTTTCTCGGAAAGTTGATTTATCTTCGAGGAAGTTTATTTCCGTAAACCAACACGTAACTTATGCGACCGGCACAATTTGTATCACCACTAGAAAGGAGCTACCTCAACCTGAATGACGAGATTTCCGTCAATACTTTCCTCGATACAGTCAGTCAGTCAGACGGTCAGTGAGTTACGTTGCAGGCAAAAGCAGATGTTCTGACCACCGATTCGAATGTGGATGGGTGGGCAAACATCATTTGGGCGGAGCGAGAGCAAGAAACACATTTGTGGACGGGCAATGTTTTCTTGGCACTAATGCTGTCGGAAAGTACTTGCCGTAAGAGGATAAATAGTCCCCTTGCGGAAAGTGGACAAGTTGCGCTGTGATTGCCTGCACCAACGTGTAGCAGCTAGTTCATAGTGGGACGACACTCTGCACTAGACTGACCCCCTAACTTTGGACATAAGGGTAAGGAAAACTCCCTCTCGAAATTTCAAATCATTTGGTTACTCTACCAGGTGGCGCAATCGATTTAAAGTCTGTAAGAGATATTGGGTTATAATATATTGTAAATTGTCTCTCTGTTACTTTTTCGTACTATGAGGATCTGCACAAAAATCATCCTTTTTCTTTCACTCTGCCATGAAATTAGTTACAACAAAGTTTAACTAAGATTTTAGCTATTGAAA
The DNA here is from genome assembly GCF_002204515.2 of Aedes aegypti. NCBI lineage: Eukaryota > Metazoa > Arthropoda > Insecta > Diptera > Culicidae > Aedes > Aedes aegypti. Next base: position 154,376,463 of record NC_035108.1, read on the forward strand.
GCAAGGCTTCGATCAGTGAGCTGGGCCAGTCTACTCTGCACTGCACTGGCACCGAAACGAAACAAATAAATCGATTGAGCGTACAAGTTCGAGAGTTCGTCCCACTTGGTTCAGGTGTGATTTCAATGATCACTTTTCCAATCACGTAATGGCAGCAGTTCAAACTTCTAATCGAGCGATGGCTAGAGAGAGAGTACGTGTACTGAAATGCTGCCATTGTTTTCACTTGTCCGTTTCGTTACTTCCACACACGTGACGTGACCTGAGAGGTCATGAAGCAAACCATTCAGCTTGTAGCAGATTAGTTTACTAATCCCCACAAGCAGGACAAGAATAATTCCGGTACCGGCAAACTTTGTTGAGCTGAATCCACTTTACTTTTTTGGCAAACTTTGTATGCTTCCCATACTACAACCAAGAGTACAAGGTCCGCCACAACCCTGCAGCCAATCCCGCCAAAGTTCTAAACAACATTTTCCATTGCTCCACTTTTATAGCAGCTCACCTTAGCCGGCTATATTTTTAGATTCCCTCCGTCTGTCTCCGATGGGATCGCAGACGAAGACTACTACGTTGTCGATGATGCCAAGGAAGACGACGATGAGGAAGAGGAGCGGCTGGCTGCCGGTGAATATACAACTCTTCCTGACGGCGGCGGCGTAAGGTAGCTTCATCGACCTCATCTGCAGCACTTGCCCCGGTCTCTCGGACGATTCAGGCGAAACGATTTAGTTTTTACCGCGCTTTGGCTGAGGTGATCCGTGTGCGTTTTGTGAGGAGTATTCCATTTTATTGTCGGTAATATATTTTATTTATAAACAAACGTCGGTGCGAATAATAATCGTCTCGATTTTTAGATACGGCACTGCGCCGGGTTTACTATAAGTCCTAGTTGGAGCTGGGTAGCGTTTTTTTGGATTCTGTTTCACTTTTGTATTGCATGTTAACTGTTTTGGGGGTGGTTATAGATAATCTGATTCCCTTGCATAGCACATTGTCCGTAAGTTCCAATTCGAAAAATTTTCGCTACAATTTTTTGGACGAATCAATTATTTTTGTTGTGTTTTGCGACAATACTGATACAATTACTGATTATACTGTATGGGGTCGTACACAAATTATGTCACGCTCCAAGGGAGGGGTGGAAAGGGAGGTGGTCGAGCATAGTGTGAAGAGATTTACAAAATTTATAGAGGACTCGTACAAAAGCGTAACAAGAAAGGCGGGAGGGTCGAAAAAGTTGAAATTTGGCGTGACGTAATTATTGTACCATCCCTATGAAGTTGAATTATCTGGGGCCTAGAAAATTCAGCAAACCAAGCTGAGGGTCGTGGGTTTAAATTCGAGGATCTTTTCGGGTTGCAAAGTTTTTCAACTTTCCAGGGCATAGAGTATCTTCGTATCTGCCACACGATAAACACTTGCAAAAATGGTCAACTGACAAAGAAAGCTCTCAGTTTATAACTGTGGAGGTGAAGGTGCTCATAACAACACTAAGCTGAGAAACTGGCTCTTCCCAGTTGGGACGAAATGCTAGCAAGAAGAAGAATTTGAAATAATTGTGCTCCATTATTGTGCACAATTGATTCTACCCCATTACCCTGAATGCCATCACCCGAATTTACAATTATCTTGACATGATGACATTGATGACATTTCCCCATGATATTGGAATTCGAGGTAATTTCATTCGAGGTTATGGGTCGTTCGGGGAGTTGGAATTCGGGGTAATGACATTCGGTAATGAGGTAGAATCGCACAATTGTAGAGGGTAAAAAGCTACTTGGGCACTTCCATGATTCACTTGGCATGGTTTTTTTTATCTTTCTAATTGTCTGAAACTTTGCAATAAGAAGCATGTCAATATACCACATAATGAGGCTAAATACGTATAAAAAAATCACATTGAGCAAGTGAATCAAAAATAACGACCGAATTATTTGATTTAATTTTCAAATGTCAAATGTAAGTCGACTTATTTTTATTACATATAGAAATTTCTCACCCTGGGCATAGAATGTTTTCGTGCTTGTCATATGAAATACACAGTTTTGTATTTTTCTAATGATATTTTTGAACATCCCTATCCTTTGCATTTTTTGCTTGTAGCCTCTTCTGGTTATCGATTAATGACAACAATAAAAAGTTGAGTTTTAACAATGCATTTGGAAAAACGATTTTTTTATGCAAACTTTTTATTTTCAGTGTACCTTGAGAGAAAACAAGTTTGAAATTATTCAAAAAATACCAGGTATTTGTAAGTTTCAATTTATTTCAATTTTACAAACATTCACAAAAAATTTACAAAAATGTTTCGAAAGCCATGAACAATTTTCTTGGTATGCGTGTTATGGTCCATGGTTTTAGCCAAGAATAACACCATTTTAATTTCGGAGCTACGAGCTAATACACCAAATACTAAGAGCCATCGGTATCGGACGGGATACGGCAAACCCTCATACAATGATCTAGGACTGTACCACCTGCGAATATGTGCGAATTGCTTGATACTAAGGGGCTATCCATTAATTACGTAAGACATTTTTCGACATTTTTCAACAGTCAGTAGAGAAGAACCCCCGGAAATTAAAAATTCATTAATCCAGAAGAAAGAAATTCGTGAACGATTTTATAACGAAACTTGTTCGCCATACTTCATTAAAAAAAAAATTCACATAACATAAATTCTAGAAATAATACTTTACGCATTTTAGTGATATAGCAGGAGGAGCTCGAGGATAACTATACGATTGTTATTCAGGAAGATTTCAAGGCGGAAACTTCCGCTCGAATAATTTATGTGGAATTCCTGGAATTGTACATTCAAAAGTAGAAGAGAGAGAGTGTAAAATGTAAAACGCATTATGTAAAGTTTAGCCTTTACTTTCCTAAGGTAGCTCCGAAGCATTATTTATTATCGACGAACTCGAGGTGTTCAAATTGCTCCTAGAGCAATGAAACCAGTACATTTTTTTTTTGGCACACTGAAGCGTCATTAGAAGCGTATCAAATTTTACCGCAACTATTATAATTTCAGGTTTTCCAAACTCCCAATGACCGTAGTAACATAGAAAAATAATGCATGGGAGGAAAATAAATATTTTGAGCATCCCTAACGAGGCAGGCTTTTGTAGATCGCGGTACCATTCGCATGCCAAAACCTTTAGTGCTCTGACAATGTTTTTGGTTGCATTTCATTTTGATTTCCTTTGCTCTGATCAAAACAACTTATAACTGATCTAGTTCTTCAGTGTTATCTCTTGGTAGGAACATCCTACCAAAAAATATGCTTCCGTCATTTTGCTCAATGATACAATTTTGACACTTTTTCGACACAAATTTGCTTGCTCAAAACCTACGAAAAACCCTAAATCCAGTTTGTCAGTACAGCAATGTTCAAAGGAATGAAATGTAGTTTTTTTATTAAGTCACTCTGTGCTCGTGGCCACTACTGTGCCGGAATCAGTTGATCTGTAGCTTCTTTACCGATACAGATCTATTTTAACTTATCTATATTTACATCTTCTTTCACTCTCTCCTACTCTTTTACTCTCACACCGAGCAGGTAGGAGAGAGCTCTGCTGTTAGTGAGGCTAGCTGCCTGCGAAGAGGGTCAGTTTGTCTCAGTCACCATCTGATACTGATGGAGGATGGATGTGCTCACCAAAGCACAGTCCTCCGTGAAGGCGTCTTCTGGTGGCTGGACGGGTTTTTTGTGGAGGAGCTGGGAATCGAATCCATGACCTTCCGCTTATGAAACGAAAGCGTAACCTCAAGGCTACAGACCCCCCCCCCCCCCCCCCCCCCCCCCTAACATGCAGTTTTGTGGCATGAATTCTTTTGTAGAAATCTAGCGAATGTGTTTGGGCAGAAATAGTAATTTTGGATGCACTCAAAATTTAGTTTACTAAAAAAACTACGAAAATATTTATATTATTATAACTGTTTGCCAACAAATCGAATTTCCAAATGATGACATGTAATTTCTTTACATAAATTGGATTGTGTAGAAACAGAGCGTATGCTCAGTAGAACGATAAATATTGGATATAGATGTAATGAGTATACACTGAGAGAACACTCATTACATTAGATTACACTCAAAATTTCTTGTACTTAAAATCTAAGAAACATTCATTTTTCAAGACTGTTTGCCAGTAAATCAAAACTCAAAGCGATGACACGTGTATTTTCTATCGAATTATATTTTTACAAGTCATCGCATTGAATTTAGATTCACATAAAATAGACAGTTGCTATAAGAAAGGTTTTCGTAATTTTTAGTGAAAAAAATGAGTACTTATAACCAAAAGGCCTTCGCTATAAAATTTGATTTACCTACAACAGGATAAAATATGGGGGTTTTCATAGTTTTTTTAATACAGTCAACACTCCCTCACTCGATATTGAGTTAATTAATCAAAGTCGGTTTTCAATGCTACCTCGATAGTCTCGATTCATACTAGCTTTGTGTTCTATAACTCGATACCTCCCTAACTCGTTGAGTTGTGTGTATCCATAGCTGTAAGAATTTTGATTATCGCTCCAATATGTGGATATATGCATAATCAATGTTAGAATTTGGATTTCTCTGAATGTTTTATCGAATAAACGCTTCAAATTTGAATTTACATGTAAAAATAGGAGCTTTCTTAGTTATTTTGAGTTGTTGAAATTTTGAGTGTAACGACAATTTCCACTCATGATCACTAGATTTCCATCCTTATTAATAAAAACTGCATAATTTAGTTTTACTAAATATGAGTGATATTTCCAAATATAAGAAATGAATGTTGTGTTTGAAATGATACAAATTAAAAATACATAAAAATAATGTTTATGTCTCATAAGTTACATTAATACTGTTTCTCCATTTTCTATGACAGGGATGTCTACTTTATCTTATCTATATTTTAGCAAACAGAAACTTCCTTAGTCGAGTGATTAGAGTCCGCGGCTACAAAGCAAAGCCATGCTGAAGGTGTCTGGGTTCGATTCTCGGTCGGTCCAGGATCTTTTCGTAATGGAAATTTCCTTGACTTCCCTGAGCATAGAGTATAATCGTACCTGCCACACGATATACGAATGCGAAAATGGCAACTTTGGCAAAGAAAGCTCTTAATTAATAACTGCGGAAGTGCTCACTGAACACTAAGCTGAGAAGCAGGCTCTGTCCCAGTGGGGACATAATGCCAAAAAGAAGAAGCAGAAGAAGCTTTTAATCTGATTCAAATTTCCTTTTTCTAAAATGATTTATTTTACTTTGATATTTGTATTAAAGACACACATCTAAAACAAATAAGTTTGTTCGTATTTTTTTTTAGTTAAAGAAATTTTGAAATCCAAAAATTACTATTTCTGTACCACTAAAACTACTTGTCATTGAGCGATGAGAGTGTGACGTCTGTTTGTCTGTGATTTTATATCTCGGTTCATAGACAAAAAGTTTCGAAAAAAGGTATTTAGTTCTTTTCAGTAATTTAAATTTTGAGTGTAATTCAAAGTTCATATACCTGCTCAAACATGTTCACTGCCCTTCATTGAACAACATTACGGAAGGAAATTTTGAGCTAGGACGTTCATAATAAAAGATAAAATTGATCTAGAACAATCACAAGTAATTTAGATCAAAACCAAAGGGATCAAAATGTAGTGCAACTTATTTCAAAATACTTAGTCGAAGATACTAAACCTCTAGCCTACATATCCAAAGCACTAAAAGTTTCGCCTACCCAAATAAGCCGAGTTAGGGTTGCTCGAAATATTTGTTGTGAAATACATGTGTTATTCTTATTATCCACGATTATTCCAATTTGATACACTAATAGTGGTAAGCTCCATAAAAGTTAATACGCCAATCGCGTATTATCCTCGATTTTACTATAGTAAAATCGAGGATAATACGCGATTGGCGTCGTAACTTCGATGGAGCTACCACCATAAGAGTAGCAAATTTTTCAGTAAGATTTGGCATGATTCTCATGCAGTTTCAGTTAACAAAAAAAAAGTATTGGTAGATGAAAAAACCGAATTTAGTACTATACCATTTAATTCCACTAGAGTTTGTATCCTTTGACAGATACGCGTATTTCGACCTCAACTGTAAGGCCGTCTTCAGTGTCGTGTACTAGACTCGACTTGAAGAAAACCATCGTATGCACACATTATATATTAACACTAGGTATAAACGTATTTCCCTACCCATTATTATTATTTTTATTTTTTTTTGACTTAAAATTTATGAGCTTTAGGTACATTCCATCCCTCTTTTGTTGAAACTTTAAATGCTGAAAGGTACATCACGGGAACGATTAGTAGGTACCAAGTTGAATAGCCATGTATTGCCGTTGCCGTTGTCTCTGTTGAGTAGCGTCGTAGGTACCTGTTTGCAAATTTCCAGACTCTCCGCCACATCCAGTTTCCAAGGAGAAGAAACATTTCTCAAAATTTTGATATCGGCCGTCGTAATTGTATGTCCTTCTGAAAAGATATGTTCTGCCACCTTAGATTTGAAATCGTATGTCATCCCCTTGTCTATCGTCTTCTGAGCTTTTCCTATTTCCGCTAAGTGTTCCTTGAATCTAACCTCGAGAGACCGCTTTGTTTGACCAACGTAGACCTTGCTGCAGTGGGAACAGCTGATTTTGTAAACACCAGCCTTGTTTAGTGTGTTTACCGGATCCTTGGTAGAGCCTAACGAAGTTCTAAGTTGGTTGTCTCTGCTGGAAAATACCAAATCGATTCCGAAATTCCTTAGCTTTGGGCGGAGCTGTTTGCTGATGTGTACGTCGTATGGGATGGAGACTCTCTTCATGGGTTCGGTGATAGGGGTTAGTGTCGTCAAAGCATTCCGAATTCGCTGACCAAGGTTAAACGAGCGGAAGAATGCGAAGCCGACAGGAAGAACAGGCTACATCGGAAAAAACTAGCCTCCATGCGATCCAAGACGACGGAAGTTAACTGCGTTCCTGCTCCGATTATAGAACCCATTGAAGATTTCGTAGTTAACCGTTCGACGCAGCAGTTCACAGTAGAGCAATTGACACACCTCAACAAGGGGTTAGGATATGCGGTGACTACGAAGCCTGATGTGGAGAAAATAATCGTAGACATGGAAACAGCAATCATCCAAAACGTACCAATAAAGGACCAGAACACAACGAGGAACATCGTAGCAAAGGCCATTACAACAGGACAACGAAGCAAGGCAAACAAGGACGAGACGAGGATCGTGAAAGAACTCAAGGATAAACCAGTATTCTACATCAAGGCGGATAAAGGCAACGCAGTCGTCATCATGGACAAGACGGATTACGACGAACAAATGGCGAAAAAGATCAACGAAGGCCCCTACCGACATTTGAGAGTGGATCCACTACCCGGACTCATCAAGCTCACGGACAAAACCCTGAAGGACTGCAAGGCAATTATTGGCGAGGCTCGTTTGAAAGAGTCAAACCCCATTCTTCCACGGATTAAAGGACTACCGAAGATTCACAAACCAGGAAAGGAAATGCGAGAAATCATCTCGGCCGACGGATCCCCCACTCATAAACTGGCGAAATGGTTAGTCAAGGAATTCCAGAGTATGCCGAATCCATTCCCCACTAGGTCAGTTAAAAACACCCAGGAGTTCTCCCAGAAACTATTAGAGTCAGGACACATCGAGGATGACGAGATGATGGTTTCTTTCGACGTAGCGGCTCTTTTCCCCAGCGTTCCAGTAAAGGATTCCCTAAATCTTCTCGAGGACTGGTTATTACCCCAAAGGACGGATGCAGCATGGAAAGGAAAGGTCAGGACATACATGAGGTTGGCAAGATTGTGCATGGACGAAAACTACTTTCAATTTCGAGGAAATTTCTACAAACAGACGAAAGGAGCCCCCATGGGAAACCCTCTCTCCCCGTTTTTGTGCGAACTATTCATGGCGAATTTTGAGGAAAATTTAAAGAAACAAGGAGTATTACCGGATAAATGGTGGAGATATGTCGACGACATTTTCAGCGTTATCAAGCGGAACGATCTGGCTAAAATTTTGGATACAATCAACAGCGTACACAAGGATATCAAGTTCACCCACGAGGAGGAGAAGGATGGAAAACTATCATTTTTGGATCTACTTGTCACCAGGGAAGAAAGTTCAACTTACAATTTCGAAATCTACAGGAAGCCTACAAACACCCAGCGAGTTATCCCTTACACATCGAATCATTCGTTCCAGCATAAGATGGCAGCGTTTCACCACATGATCCACAGGATGCAGACTCTACCCCTCAGCGAACACGGAAAGACCAAGGAACTGGAATATATCTACGAGACGGCAAGGATTAACGGATACAAGGAAAGGACGATAAAAGCTATCATCGACAAAAAGGAAAGACAGCGAATTCGGAATGCTTTGACGACACTAACCCCTATCACCGAACCCATGAAGAGAGTCTCCATCCCATACGACGTACACATCAGCAAACAGCTCCGCCCAAAGCTAAGGAATTTCGGAATCGATTTGGTATTTTCCAGCAGAGACAACCAACTTAGAACTTCGTTAGGCTCTACCAAGGATCCGGTAAACACACTAAACAAGGCTGGTGTTTACAAAATCAGCTGTTCCCACTGCAGCAAGGTCTACGTTGGTCAAACAAAGCGGTCTCTCGAGGTTAGATTCAAGGAACACTTAGCGGAAATAGGAAAAGCTCAGAAGACGATAGACAAGGGGATGACATACGATTTCAAATCTAAGGTGGCAGAACATATCTTTTCAGAAGGACATACAATTACGACGGCCGATATCAAAATTTTGAGAAATGTTTCTTCTCCTTGGAAACTGGATGTGGCGGAGAGTCTGGAAATTTGCAAACAGGTACCTACGACGCTACTCAACAGAGACAACGGCAACGGCAATACATGGCTATTCAACTTGGTACCTACTAATCGTTCCCGTGATGTACCTTTCAGCATTTAAAGTTTCAACAAAAGAGGGATGGAATGTACCTAAAGCTCATAAATTTTAAGTCAAAAAAAAATAAAAATAATAATAATGGGTAGGGAAATACGTTTATACCTAGTGTTAATATATAATGTGTGCATACGATGGTTTTCTTCAAGTCGAGTCTAGTACACGACACTGAAGACGGCCTTACAGTTGAGGTCGAAATACGCGTATCTGTCAAAGGATACAAACTCTAGTGGAATTAAATGGTATAGTACTAAATTCGGTTTTTTCATCTACTTATAGGTATTCTACTAAACAGCTCGAAGATTTATTATCAAAAAGTATTGGTTTATTTGATCTAAGCGAAATTTGAACACCCCTAGGAATAGTTTCTTCCATTTGAACAAAACTTGAGGATATGGACATGAGATACGTGAAAGAATTTCGAAAATCGGCTGAGTCATCGCTGAGATATAGCCGATAATCCATATAGATGTTTTTGGTCCCGGGGCTCCTAGTGTAAACGTGACCATTTGTTTATAAAAATGGCTGTGACGTTAAAATTCGTTCAGTTTGCTTAAAATGTTTTATATGCAAATGGAGAGGTCCATATGAAATCAAATGATAAATCAGATCTTCATTTTGAAAAAGTTATAGCTGTTTCAATTTCCGGCAGGAATTCTGACAAAATTTAAAACTTGTGGTTT